>NC_061487.1:16449494-17096994 GCF_022539355.2 Hippoglossus stenolepis | reverse complement strand
TCAAAATCATATGCAAGTTCCCATATTACTTACACCTTACACCTATAGTCCCCCGGCTACTCTACATGATCCATTCTAAGTATTGCGTAATTTCTGAATGGTCACGTGGCCAAACAGACGAGCTCCCTCTATCGACTGAGCTCTTTAACATGAGAGAGAGAGAGACGATAGATAAAAAAGAAAAGAAAAGGTATTGTGAGGCTGGACTGCCGCGTGGCGTTAAAGAAAGTATTTGGAAATCCAGTTACGAGAAGTGGTGGCCTCTTATCATCAACCACATTGTGCTGTGTGTTTTGCTCTCTCGCTCCCCTGTTGTAAGTTGTGACAGCTCAGATCCTGCTGATAATTAACAGAACATATTTTTTAGCTGTGTTGGTGATACGTGAGTGGAAAACGGTGTCAGTCAGTTTAAACCACTTCAGGCTGGATAGTCGCAGGAAGCTGGACAACATCTAGAGGTCACTAATGGGCAGTTTAGACTGTTTGAAAACAGGTTGTCCAGGTTGTCACTCTTTAACTGTGTTTTGTGGGTCCACGTGAAGAAATAGTGAAGATGTTGTATGAGTATGTAGTCTTAAGGGTTCAATGAAATTACGTTAGTATTTTAAGGGATCTGAATGGTACTCAGAGTGTACGTACCTCCGCCAAGGCCCAACAGTCCCCGTATTTTTATTCTGATACACTGCAAAATGCACACAAAGATACTCACCTCCTGAGTACCAGCTTTTTTCGCACAAAATCCATGCATCATTGCCTGAGAAAATAAGAAAATACCCCACCAAAAAACTCAATCTACAGTCCTGCTCACCATTATTGGCACCCAAGAAGTTTAAGTACATAATGTGGAATATCTCCTGAAAAAAATGAATCAAGTGAAACAACTTTTTTCTATAGAGAATTCGTGTTTGATAGAAAAGAGCAAATGATAAACAACAATTTAAAACAATAAACAATGGGGGGGAAATAGAAAAACTTAAAGCTTGCTGTGTCACTGATATTGGCACCCTTTGCTGTAAATCAGTATGGAAACACATTATGACTCACCTGTGGTAAATCACAAATGAGAATCACCTGTGATAAATTGTCTGTGCCCATGTGACATTAATTAGCCAATGAATGATGACTTCCGTGTTTTAAAAAGCCACCTGTTATTCCGTTCCTTTGTCACAATGGTGAAGACAAAGGAGCTGTCTGAGGACATCAGAAGGGCTATTATTAGCATACACAAGACCTCCAAAGGGTATAAGGCCATCTCCAATGACCTTGGTATCCCTGTTTCAACAGTGCGTAATGTTATTAATGACAGTAATGACAGTTCCATGCCAAGCATGGAACTGTCAAGAACCTCCCTGGACGTGGGGGGAAGAGAAAAATTGATGAGAGAAGTCTTCGAAGGTTGGTGCGAATGGTGGAAAAAACACCACGTCAAACATCCAAAGACCTGAAGGCCAACCTGGAACAGTCTGGGGTCATGGTTTCAACAAGTACCATACGCCGCACACTAAACCAAACAGGGCTTTATGGGCGAAGGCCAAGGAAGACACCATTGCTGAGGAAAAGACATAAAAGGAACGACTGATCTTGCAAAGACTGAGTACCAAAGGTGGACCATACATGAGTCCTGGGAAAATGTTCTGTGGACAGATGAAACAAAAATAGAGCTTTTTGGCAATGCACACCAACAGTTTGTTTACAGATGGTGCAATGAAGCCTACAAGGAAAAGAACACCCTACCAACAGTTAAGCATGGTGGAGGATCCATAATGCTGTGGGGCTGCTTTGCTGCATCTGGTACTGGAGGCCTTGACCGTATCACAGGAATCATGAAATCAGAGAATTATCAAGAGATTTTAGAGCGAAATGTCCTACCCAGTGTAAGAAAACTTGGTTTGAGTCGAAGATCATGGGTCCTCCAGCAAGACAAAGACCCAAAGCACACATCCAAAAGCACGCAGGAATGGTTGAAAAGGAAAAAATGGACTGTTTTAAAATGGCCAGCAATGAAAATCTTTGGGGTGAGCTGAAATCTGCTATTGGGGAAAAGAACCCTGCAAACGTTCAAGAGCTTGAACAAATTGCAAAGGAAGAGTGGGAGAAAATACCAGCTGAGAAGTGCAAGAAGCTTATAGATGGCTACAAGAAACGTTTGGAGGCTGTCATCACTGCCAAAGGGTGTGCAACCAAATATTAAAGAGGGGTGCCGTTATTGCTGCACATGATGTTTTTTCTGTTTCTTCTTTGAAATTACAATATGCAAGTTGAAAAAACAATTTTCTTTGTTAAATTACTTTGGACCCCCAATTAAAAGATCCTGATGATATAAATTTGGTACATTTCCATTTATTTCTGAAGATATTGTACAGGTTATGCAAAAAATGAAGGGGTGCCAATAATGGTGAGCAGGACTGTATATCACAATGTTAACAAAAATGTTTTAAAAATAAATTCCTGGATCTGCCTATCTGGATGTGCACCTAAATTCCTTACTTGGTCCATTTCGCATTCTTCTACCATGTTTCGTGGAAATCCGTTTGGGTGTTTTTGTGTAGTCTTGCTTTAAAACAAACAAACAAACAAATGGACAGGGGTGAAAACTTATCGTCCTGAGTGGAGGTAATAAGTCCAGGATACGTTTAGCTTAGCTTAAGTTGCAACTAAAGAGCTAATACATGTCAGTGACTTCAAGGGATGAATTTGTGAGATGTGAAACTCATGCAGGATGCTTCTCCCTATGACTTTGCATAACCTTCAGCTGATTGGTGTCTTAAATGATGGAGATATCTCACATAAATGTCTGTCCTGTCAACTGTCTGTGATTGAGAGAGTCACAGTAAAGTTTGACAATGATTGAAATAAGGGGGAACAGGCTATTAGCTACTCATAAGAAAAGAAAACAGCTTTTAAGTTGTATATCATATATTAATGTAACAATAGTTGTTAAATGTAAAATGTTAAAGTAATGTAAAGCATCTACATTGCCTGAGATAGCACCTCAAAGAAAAATCCCAGTCTTTTTATCAAAGTAACAAGGGTGATGCTAACGTCCAGGTTAGCTTACAAAAAGTGTCAAATACGTCATCAGTGCAGCGTCCGATAGCCACTGACATACACAGACAGTGTAATTGTAAGTGAAAAGGAATCTGCCGCACTATAATGAAGCAGACTCCCACCTGCTCACCACCCTCTGTCTATCTCTGCTTGTATCTTTCCTTCTCACTTTCTCTTTCAATCACCTCTTTGAGACCCACCGATTGAGTAGAGTAGACATTCCTGCAGTACAAGCCTGACTTCCTGTGAGGCATTTCATCTCGTCGTAGGGATCTACTTTCGATCAGAAACCCAAGCAGGTGACATGCGCATGACTGCCCCCCATCTGTGAGTGTCTGTCCTACGGCTTTTATGTTGAATCTAAACAGTCTTCTGTCTTTCTCTGTATCACAGGTTGGGTTTATCCAGAAGTTCTAAACACCCAAAGTCTTCTCCTCACACCACCGCCGTGCCTACTGTGTCTGATCACGCCGTTGCCACAGACAACCACATCCCCCTAGGAGACAGTCATTTCATCTGGAGAGCCCTGCTGCACAAACAGGCCCAGCTGCACTTGTCCGACCAATTGCTTGACCAAAGCAATGTGCTGCAAGAAGCGCCAGTTCGGCCACGTAGGTCAAGAGGTCGTCGTCATGCCAACAGTGGTGGTGGGCGGGGCCACAGCCACCTGATGAGGGTGGGCTGCGTTCTGGGCACCTGTCAGGTTCAGAACCTCAGCCACCGTCTCTACCAGCTGATTGGACAGAGCGGGAGGGAAGACTCCTCCCCCATTAACCCTCGCAGTCCATACAGTTACGGCTAAGACCCCACCTCAAATCCAACAGCATGTCGACTGAGACACGTTGGCAAGCTACCCAGGCCTTGTGGCTTCGGTGACACACCAAGGGACCAAAATAAGATTTTGATGTACGTCCATAAATGGGCTATTGTGGTTTATTACAACTTATGTCTTATTTCATCTACTACTGATGATCCTTTTCGTCATTTATAGAATCTAGGAGTTAGTCGACATCGCAAGAAACACAACCAAAACAAAGGGGAATAGTAGAGCTAACACCTAAACTATCCATTGTTAATGTCCATCACAGTTTAACACAAACTTACAAGGAAGAAACTTTACTCATTTATTTTTTCAACTCAATTTAGATTTGACAAAGCAGTGCCTTATCTCCGTGATTATAATGTACTCAGTGCAAAACTTAAAAAACTAAACTGTATCGACAATGATTAAAAAACAAATAAACGCATTAAGACTCATAGCAAGCCACCGTCCCTCCAAAATATGACATTACATCATTGTCATACAAACCTAAACTTTGATTATTTATATTTTGAAAACATTTAAATCAGCTACAATCAGTATTTATTGTAATAAAAATGTATCATATGAAAAGGGACGATCATAGCCACAACTTTACAGATAATTATCACCTGAATCTGCAGCTCCCATTAGCTTTACAGAGCTTTAGCAAGTATCAGCTCATTCGACAGCGAGAAGCTAGTGAACATTGTGGAGCATTTAGAAGCTCATTTAAAGCTATATTTTCCTCACACGTTGGTAGGGACCAAAACCAGAGCCAAAACACAGTGACTATTTGAAATATTTGCTAGGTGACAGGAAACATGACACCAAATAGCAACTATGCCGACAGGGTCACTATTTAAGCATAAAAATTATGATAGGATATTTTAAAGGTATGTTCACAGGTTGTTTCTGTTACTGCCATTTCTGCTATAATGATGCATTCAATAGAGGTTATTCAGTATTAGCTGCTTGCAGATTAGTTTGAAAGCAATGGCGCTGGCATTGAACTCTATCTCTAACTGTGAATTTATGAAAACCGTAATTTCAGAGGTGCTCTCTAGTCCCTAAACTGGCAAAAAATGTTGGCGTGTTTGATAATCTGACTGAGAACAAATGCCCTCAGACTATGGTGTACCATGTTGACAGATCTCAGCAAATACTCAAATTAGTAAAATCATACTGATGGCCATGGACACGTTGGTCAACACCATGAAAATAACTTTGAATAAATCAGAATTTCTACATTTTTTACAGTATGGCATTTCACTGCAGTTCTGGCCTGCGCAAAGGAGAGATTCCCCAAAGTAGTCATTGTTACTGGCCACATTAGCACCAGTTTACTTCAGTGAAACCTGATTATTTGTGTTGTAGGCATTTCTAAAGTAACAACCATTTCAGACACTGTGTGTAGCAAAAAAAAATGTGAATCAGTGAAGCCTCTGTCGAAACTAGGCGTCCAATGTCTGCTATCGTCATCAGTGGTGATCCCGCTGATCTGAATTTACCTGAGCCCTGAGCTTATCCAGCCCATCTCTCAAAAGCTTGAACAAGTAGCTTTACCTCAGTGTCAAACCCAGTTAACCCTTCACCCAAAACCCCACTGTGCAGACCATCAGCCAAAATAACCGCTAACCCTAATCCATTATCTGTCTGCACACTTCTTAACAGATAACTATTCTTCACGGTCTCAGTAAGCGAACCAGAGAGAAGACAACAATGCTCTAGAGTGCTTTTTACCTGTGAAGTCTAAATATAAGATGCAATATTTAGATTTTTGCCCCTAGAAAGTCAGTTTTTCTAGCCTTAAATGGTTTAATCAATTCATTAGGCCTTATATTTTGCCTTTCAAGTGTTATTTAAGGCTTCATAGTCTTGTGCTTTTCTGTGTATGTCAATTCAGCATTACTCCAGTTTCAGTAGGTGCTCCTACAGGTCAAATGTTCATAGGAATGCATGAAAGCACTTTATTCTCCTGTATATTCACTATGACTTGAATTTCAAACGTTATTTAACTTTAAATTAATGAGACCAGTTTGCTGTGAATTTTCCACTTTACTAACTCTCCCTGTTTATGCGAGAACCCCCTCCCCCCAGGCACAAGTGTCCTTCTCTGAACCGCCTGTGATACTGTTCATCTCTCTTTGTTTATACAATAGCAGCCTTGTGTAATAAAAACCCAGTCAAACTTTCACATGTGTTTTATCTGTTTGCTCTAGCAAATGTGACCTATTTTATGTTAATGTACACTGAATTTACGACTGGAAAATTGGTCTCACAACATTGTAGTGATAATGATTATTCATCTTGGCTACCACACACACGCAGGTATGTAATGTTGTGTTGGCCTTGACAAATTCTATGGCATTGGACTTTTCACTCAACCTTTTCTTTACTCTCATTTGCCTGTGTGTGTGTGTGTGTGTGTGAGAGAGAGTAAGAGAGAGATAAAGAGAGAGAGAGAGAGAGAGAGAGAGAGAGAGAGAGAGAGAGTATGAGTTTTAGCCAAGATTAATAGTGTGTCAATCAAATAAAAAAAACATTAAGACATTAAACCTTAAGTGTCAGACTTAAGGTAATGTTTGATGTTTTTTAACCACTTTAATGTAAAACATTCTTCCTTATATAAAACCTACATTACCCACGATGCAAATCAACTCCCTTTACTTTAAGTTTTTATGTGCTGTCCTTTTTATTTTATCAGTATCTTTTTGGTTGACACACATTGACAGTGATTCGATAGGAAAAACAATATTTTCTTTCCCTTGCAGACACAAGCCTAGTTTATCCCTGGAGATTCCCAGAACTCAGCGTACCTTTTAAAATTTACCTTTTACGTTCACCTCTGTTGTGCAGACTAGACACTATCAACTTCACCTCTGTTCCATGGACAGGCTAGGTGTGACTAATGTAAATATCCACAACACTCTTGCTAGTTTGCAAATTTTCACATATTTCACAGGTTACTTATGGCGGTTTATTGGATCATGTCCCTCTCCTGGTCCCCCCTGGAGGGCAGCCACGTACGGGATGGTCCAGCCTTTGGGTGAACTCGCTCCTTGTGTGCGGATAACCCTTCTGAGGAGACCCTGGGTCCAGAGCGGTCCGTCCCATCCTGCTGACAATACCAAAGACCTGTAAGGTGTCAATTATCTCACTTATAACATTCTGTATCCCTGGGTGAAGTTAGATGATGAGGTTTAATATCTTTTACATAATCGTGGAGAACAGCTCCACACAACCCTCAGGAAGATGTACAAGTGATTCTAACTCTAATACAGAAAGTCTCCTCTCTTAACATTCAGTCAGCACCTTTTGGCAGAGTTACAGAAACGTTCATCAAAATCTCACTTTCCTAGAAAACTCCAATCCAAAACATTTCTCTGGAACTTACACCACATGAGCTCACATTGCCGAACTCAATGTCTCTCTTGACGGACGATTACACACACATCATAGCCACAAAAAAAGAAGAAGAAAAACCATCTGTTACATGGTGAATCGTCATTTCCCTCACACTCTGCGCAGGGAGGCAAGTAATCAGCTCCAGAGGACCAACACTCCACCACACAGCAGCTGTAAACACTTCATCTGCCAAATATGAGGCTCATAAGCATCGGGGGCGGAGGTTGTGCTTTCATTTTTTTCTCTCTCATTTTTACTTCAATGAAAACGCACATATGTATCCAAGTAAAGCCTGAAAATGTATTTGACACTTGAAATGCAGGGTCCAGACCCATCTCTGGCATATCGGCCGAACTTGGAGAAGAATTACAACAAAGACTACAGAAACTTTGAGGTAAGCATTCATACATTCAGTCTCTCTTTAGGAGATGACACAATGTGTATATACACAAAGTTTTCTGGATATGCGAGACTCGTATGTAAAAGAAGAATTTTAGAAGTGGTTATAAATGAGCGCAATGTTTAAATTTAATAAGTAGTTACAATCAATATAAAGGGCATTTATTTACATAATTATGGAAGGCAATTTGTAACTAAATGCCATGTAAATAATCTTGTCAAAATATTCCATAGAGAGGGTGAGGTCAGGGTCTGGGTGCATCATTTAAACTGTAGCCCAGCACCTCAGGCAACCTGCTGATTATTGGAAAACTCTGGGGGCACACAAAAACACACACACACACACACACATTGACATGTAATGTCATTGTGAACTCGAGAGATTATTTGGCATTGGTTTGGACTTTTCTCTTGAACTCTACTTTGTGAGTGTGTGTGAGTGTGTGTGGGGACCAGTTTGACAGTTAGACCTCACAGAGAGAGGATATTTGGGCTGGTACTTACTTTCTGACTCTCAATCAAAGGCTGTTTCAGGGTTAAGACTCGGCCTTTCTGTTGGGATAATGGCACAGAATGAGCGGCGGACACTTTAGGAGCTGGGCAGAAAGCTGCTGAGATGATCTCAGATCTGGTCTCACTTAGCAGGTGGGTCCTCACATCTTCGAATCCAATCAGCCAATCAGATTTCATTGTTGGACCAAGCCAAGTAAGTCTGCTTGTCTGGCAAATATGAACACAGAAGTAGAGTTTAACAGATTTGTAAACAGCTCTTGCTTTTACTTTTTATTTTATGTTATACAACACTACTTAGGACTGACAAAGAGCAAAATGAAGCAAAACACTCTAACTACTCAAATATTTGATGTTTCTGCTTGTGCGTGTGTGTGTGCACATCCAGGCAATGACCTCTCAGATAGTGTGGCTGCAAACCAAAAGTAAAACTCGATATAATTATCCACCAATCCACGAGATATTGCATCACATTAAAAGTGTGATGCAATATAATGTACATCGCTTAATATTGATTGTAATTGATACAATAAAGACTCGGATTTGTACATTCAGTGCAAAGAATGTGAGAGGGACACCTGGTGGCCTGGTGCCAAAAAGGATGTGTGTGTGTGTGTGTGTGTGTGTGTGTACCAGGAGATTTGATATTGAGAAACCATCAGCTAATTCTTGGTAATAATGTGGTCGATACTCAGAAATTGTCCATAAAAGCAGGACTCCTCTTATTTCATTCATTTTGCTTCTTTTTCTTTTAATGTGTATATAAGTAGGCTACATATACCGTGGTTGCAGGTACAGATGTAGTTACAGGTCCACTTTATAAACTGTGTATAACAAGTACGCAAGTTTTTGAAGAAACTAAAGACATCAATATGTGTAAAAGTACTTTATATGCAATAAAAAAATAAATCATGAAATATATTATCTGGTTAAAATAAGTATTAAACTATGACACAAAGAACTACTGAGTCATTCTACATCAGTCAAAACAGGCAACTTGCTGATTATTGGAAAATTCTGAGGGCACACAAAAACACACACACAACACACACACACATGACCAAGGTTCAACACAGTGTACCCAATTAGATGAGGTTGGGTTAAAATGTGACTGGACACTGGTGTGTCCTGCATGTATACCTACCGTACAGGTCAAAGCAGGGTATATATATATGTGTACTTGTGCAGGGAAGCAGACAGTCAGTCTCGGATGATCAACACAGCAGCTGCAAAGACTTCATCACCATGAGGGTCATTAATATCGTAAGTGGAGGCTACGCTTTCATTTTTGGTGTATGGTATGTATCTATGTAAACATGTTTTTGGCACTCTGTTATTTTAAACCCAGGGTCCAGACCCATCTCTGGCATATCGGCCGAACTTGGAGAAGAATGAAAACAAAGAGAAGGAAGACTACAGGAACTTTGAGGTAAGCATTTAAAGCCTGTCTTCAGGAGACAACACTTCATTTAAGGCTAAAGGGGCAAACAAAGACGTACAACTTTTATAGGGTTTTAGTTATGTATAGAGTCTATTTGAACTGATGAGCAGCAATTTCCGAGTGAGATTTGGTTCTACCACCTGAAACGGGCACAGCTCTTCGTCTCTTCCCTGATTCTCCAATCAATACCATATCAACTTCCTCACACATAATCATCTTTTCATTTGAAGAAACTCAGTGATTGAAATGTTCTGTTGTCGGCAGGGGTAAGGGGCGCTTCACCCCTCTTTAGCCTGCACTGATCACCTTCCCTCCAGCATTTAGCAAAATGTGCTGTATTGCTAAGTGAGTGTTGGTAACTTTTGACAGAAATGCAGATGTGGCAGACGGCTGATATTGTTGGTTGCTACAAAAAAGCTAAAACTGCCTTTTTGCCATATTGATTCAACACAGGGTTCTGAGTCTTTATTTAATATAAGTAGGATGTTGTAAGAGACTTGATCTGTGTTTTAGACTGGAAGCCTCATTGACCGAGTCTTCAGGACGTATAAGTTGATGCACACCAACCAAACCCTGGACTTTGTAAAGAAAAAGGTGAGATCTGGAAACTTAACAACTTCTGATCACAGACCTGCTCAGAGATGTTTTGTTTAGTGAATTTCTGTTTTACACTAGAAACCCAAGTGATCGTGTCAGACTGAGCCGACAGATATCAAGTCTTCTAAAGTGAAGGCTGCAGGCGATGGGCCAATAGATGTCCTGTCTGTACTTAACCTCAGTTCAAATACCTCATTTTCATTTAGTTAGACCAGGTAGAATAGTAGAATATGAGTGGTGACTTTTTTTTTTGTTTAAAAAATCTCAGGGGCTTAAACTGAGTAAACATGAAGTTATTCAAACTGATTCCAGATAAACCTGAGTTTTCTATCCATTAAAATTATCTGGGAAATATTTTTTTATGGGCTTTTCTTGCAAGTTTTAGAGAACCGCCCCCCCTCCCCCAGTAACAACATGACTCTCACCTCCCTGCAGCACTGTGAGTGGACCGGCTGCACCCACAGTCAGATGGGGATACTGGACGCCGTCATGTCCCTGGACCAGGTGGTGGATGAGTCCGACCCTGACGTGGACTTCCCCAACTCCTTTCACGCCTTCCAGACCGCAGAAGGCATCCGCGAAGCCCACCCTGACAAAGGTACCACACAGGGAGAGACAGACAAACACACAAATACTCGTTGTACAAGCATTTTTGGTAAATAACTGTATTAATATTCACTGTCCCTCCTCCAGACTGGTTCCACTTGGTGGGTCTGATTCATGATGTCGGGAAGATCATGGCTCTTTGGGATGAACCTCAGGTAAGAGACAGGTTCTGCAGAGGAAAAGCTAGATTCGCAGCCTCACTGAGGAATAGTTGTTTTCCAACATTTACGTAATGCTATGTTTCATCTTTTCAAAACTTTCACTGGCACTTTTATTTCTCTTCTTAGATCATTTTTGTCTATTTATATGACGCACATCAAGTTTAGTTAAAAGAATGTGTTTACGTATAAAGATATGAAAAACATTTATTTTACAGAAGAAACAATTCAGAAAAGATGTGCATTTATGTTCACATTTTGCATAAAAAAAAATTCTTAATCAAAGTTCTATTTATTTATTTATTTTTATTTATAGTTATACAAAACAAAGTTTCAGTATATATTTTTTTACTTCTATCTATTGGTATGGCAAAAAACAAGAACCCTTTGAGATTTTAAAATCTAAATAAAATATATGGACACATATAACCCATTGTACTGTGTGTGTGTGTCTGTGTTCTCTGCAGTGGGCTGTAGTGGGCGACACCTTCCCTGTGGGATGCAAGTACCAAAACTCCATTGTGTTCAGAGACAACACCTTCCTCGAAAACCCAGACGACAAAGATCCCAGCTACAGGTTCGTACTCTCATGTTCCCTTATCAAGATTATTAATCGCAGTTTGATGGTTAACTTTGTTCATTTAAATATGCACTTTGCAGTAAGCCCTATAGTCCTATTCTTAAATAAATACAGTAATGTTGAGCTAAAGATTCTCACATTCTCTCTGATCATTTAGTTAGTTACCCTAGGAAAAGGAAAAAGCAAAGATTGAAACACAATAATCCATCAGTTATAATGTGTTTCAGCTCTACCACCAATACCATGCATTGACAAGTTATTTAATGATTAAGGAGTTGATTTATTTTTCCTCTCTTCAGCACTGAATATGGGATCTATGAACCAAACTGCGGGCTGGACAAAGTCCTCATGTCCTGGGGCCATGATGGTACGAGAAATCATTGCATTCTCTCTCTCACTCCCTCACTCTCTCATTGCTGCTCCCTTCATCTCTATCAGACATTTTCTTATGTATTATTTCTTTAAAGTTTAAGGACAGAGGATGTTGAACCTTATTAAGGCAGATTACACAAATTGTGATTTGTGAATATGGGCTATACAAATAAAATTGTATTGATTAAATCACTCTTTCACTCATACACACACCATTGCAGTCCCCCCAAAAATGCCTGAATTATTTTTCATCAAGATCCATTAGTTATTCAATGCGAAAACACCCCATCTCATAATGTTAAACTAGGAAAAGAAACATCCTGGTTCCACCTCCTGACCTGGAGCCACATCAAAATTGAATGGGTTCTTCCTTGACTCATACTACATCCTTCCACCAAGTTCCCTGGTACCTCGGAGGTAAAAAGATGTGTACTCCCATTGACGTGCCCGTTTATCTTTAACATTGTTTGCCTTCCTGTGTTGTCCTCAGAGTATCTCTACAGAGTTCTGAAGTTCAACAAGTGCCAGATACCAGAGGAGGTGAGTCACCCTTTACCTTAAATCACTATTTTTCTAAAGTTTTAGGTCATGAACTTCACACTTGGTGCACAAACAGGAGTGAAAGCTGGTTATTTTTGTCATTCTTACGTAAAGAATAAATATCAAATTACAAATTACAGTCCTCAGCGGCAGTGCTCACAGGCTCAGTTCTGTCTTCAGGGTCTGTACATGATCCGGTTCCACTCATTCTACCCCTGGCACTCCCACGGGGACTACATGCATCTCTGCAACGACAAAGACCTGAGTATGATCCCCTGGGTCCAAGAGTTCAAGTGAGTATCCTCCCGTTTCATATTCAAATGATCCTAGTCACAGTTCTGACCCGACGCTGGACTTTCATATCCTCTCCACAGCAAATTTGACTTGTACACAAAGACCACCGACATGCCCGATGTTGACAAGGTGAAGAGCTACTACCAGTCTCTGATCGACAAGTACTGTCCTGGAATACTGAAGTGGTGAAACAGACGACAGCGATCTCGATGAAAACGATATGCTTTATATATATATATATATATAAAAAATACTATAGCTGGGCTTATTGTTATCACAGAATATATCCTGAGCAACTGTATATTTTATCTTGTGCACACAGACAAGTTCTGAAAATGAAACTGGTGTATATGTAACCTCATTACGACACATTTTCAATAAAAACTTTAAAGAATAACTTTTATTACTTTGCATTTTCATCTTCTAAAAAATACATTTTTTAAGTGCTGAATATTGTGTGAATATTTCATCTTGAATACTGAGAGTGCGAAAAGGCACAGTGGTGTGAAAATAAGGAAAAGGTGCAGAGTTGCTTTTCAAAGTTCTGTGCATACAGCAGTAGAGGCAAGGGACAAACACAGAACGTGCACACACCCAGACATACACAAACACAACAACACATGTGCAACTACACTTTACACAAACAGAAGACAGAGTGGCACAGTAACATGAACTAATCAGAACCAGTCTAACCAGTATAATTCAAATTCAGTGTTTCTACTTTGATTCCACATGATTTGATCTGCTGAATCACTTTCCCTTTGAAAGTTGAGCAATCCAACGAGGGAAGTTTTAAAATGTGTGAACTGTAACATGACATCTGTTGAATGAAAACCAATGACCCACAGGGATTAGGTGACTGGTTTGTAGACAACTGATTTACAAACACTGTACTGCAGGAAGTTGCAGGTGAAAGACGGTAAATAATTTTTTTTCTGTATATTAGCTTATTGGGAAATAAAAATAAGCATAGAATGAAAATAATTTCTTTGGTCATTTTGGAAACATTTTATCAAGGCAGGTGGTGATAGTAGTCATTACCTGAAACTTTATCAAAACTTTTCCTTTTGGACGATCTCATCTTTCCCTTTATCATCCTCCTCCTCCTCCTCCTCACCCTCTTCGTCATCACCAACATGGTCCTTCTCTTCTTCACTGTGCTCTTCTTCGTCTTCCTCCTCCTTATGATCATCAGAATTTCCTGTATGATCGTTCACAGTCTCAGCCTCATGAGTAAGTGGGGTCTCTTTGTTCCTGTTTAGCAATCCCTGGAGGAGACAGAGGGTGGCGCTGCAGGCAATGAGGGTCCAGATGAGTATGTGGGCAGGAACTCCTCTGACCTGAGAGCGCACCCACCTCACTGCCTGGGCAATGGTCCTGTTGGACATGGGACGTGGTGGCGATTTGTCCTACAGACAAATTAAAAACGTTTCAATAAAGCAGGAAAAGTGTCATTTCTTTCACATGTTTTCCAAAGTTTCTAATGAAAAATGTATCATAGATAAAACAGAGAAAAGAGATTTTAAGAGGCATTTACCTTGAGTCCGTACTGATTGAGCATGCTCTCCAGGTCCGTGTGGCCCAGGTGCACTGTGGGATAGAATTCTTCATCATAGACCCTCCTCCACCAGCGCTGTGGGTAAGAACTGCCAACAAAGATCAGCCAAAGAGTTAATGTCCTGTTTTTAGGTGAAGGTTTGTGTTGTTTTATTATGAAAAGACTGAAACCACAACATCATGTCAAGTAGGAAGCGGGATAACAATAAAGTAAGTACAATAAATATCAAACATTGTGTGATATTCACATAATAACTTTTTTTGTATGTTTACTGAGGTCATGTTTGCACAGTAAAAAATGTATCAAACTTGAAAAATGCCTCCGTAAGATAAAATAAGATACTTTAGGTTTGATCCCTTGCAAGGGAAATTCAATGTGACGCAGCAGCACATAAAAAGTAGCAGCACAAGGGTATATGTAAGAAATAAAATAATGGAAACAGAATCTAGAAAAAATTTAATATTATATACAATGACAACATACAACACCTAAAAACGATTCATTTTAAATAATTTCAAAACAGCACCAAAACTGTGATAAATCATGTTAGTAGTTGTGTATTGGCTTATAATTTGCGAGTAATATTTCCCAGTGTGTTGACTGCGAGCTTTCTGTGCAACACTCTGAGACAGAGGGAGAAGGACAGAGAGAAAGAGAGAGAGGGCACTAACCCATCAGCTTTGGGTTGAGTGAACCAGTATCTGTAGCGATGAGCTCGGACGTAGGCAGGAGGCTGCTGGTGGAACGGATACTGAGACACATCCGTCTGAATCAACTCGATCACTGCAGACACACAAAACGTTTTATCAAAACCCAATTAGTGAATGACAAAGCACCGGCTGTGACATCACAGTAAGGGTGTTGGCAAAAAAAAAAGAAAAAAGAAGCTAATCGGGTCTAAAATCGGCCCAATTATCCTCTTACTCTATTATCTCCCCTTCCATAGAGCAAGAACAGACATTCAGGGTGAGGAGTGGGAATGAAAAAGGAAACATTCTCCCTGTTTCAAGTCTGTGAACCATCATTAAAGCTGCTGTTTTAAAAAGGTAAAAAAGGTTTCTTAGTGGTGCTTTGACATCCATACACAGTAGTGCTGTAGATTTCTGTCCTATTTGATTCAGAGATGAATCTCTTTTGAAAGACTGAAGGGAGACAGAGCATTAAAATGAACTGCAGTACTCCGAGGGATCATACCATCTCTCTTTCCCTGCAGCAGTCTGTACATGAGGCTGGTGAACCACGGAGCCTGTGTGTGAGGCCCAAGGGCCGCAAACCACATCTGCCAGTCCAACCTGGGCTGGTGAGGTGTCACCACAGCGGGAGGTGCACTTAGGTTCCCGGGCTTATACATGAACTCAATCTCCTAGAGGGGAAAAAAAGAAAAAACAATATATAAACAACTTGGAAGAATTTGTATTGCACAATTACAGAGCTTGGGAAACTAGAAGCATCTTATACAACAAGTTTACATTAATGAATCAATTCACAGACATAGTTAGGGCCAGTTTAAACCATCAGGATTTGTTTCCTCTCACCGTCCACGTGATTCCATCATGGCTTCCCTCGATGACCACTTCTGGCCGCCCGCCAACACCTGTCATTCTTCTGAAGAGGCCGTACGAGTTGACCAGCTGGTAGCGATCCACAAGCTCATAGGTCCGACGCACTCCTGGCCACAACCTGGCATGAGAGTCATGCTCCATATAGGTGTAGGGCACCTGAAACAGAAAAGGTCACAAGAGTCATAACGTGACGTCACATGAGATCACAGATAATCTGACTTGCTCCAATACAAAGATAGCAGAATTTCAGTGAGTACTTATATAGGGACTTATACTAAACTTCCAGCAGCACTCACCAGACTGACAGTGAACATGGCAGCAGCAGCAGCAGCGATCACAGTCCACTGAACAGTGCCACAAAACCTCTTCAGGAAACCAGAGACGCATGCACACCTGCAAAATCCCATCGGGTACATCATTTTTGTAGTGCTAATTTACATCAACACATTTTCTATAAATAAAAAAGCAACTCCACACCAGGAAAGACTTACCTGAACATCGCTGTTATCATTTCCCAGGTGAGAGAGAGAACCCCAATCCAGATAGAGGGGATTGTGACAGTCTTCAGAAACTGGTTAAACTGGTGATATGTGACTGCTGTGAAGACAAAAACGGCAATGTCAACAAATAAAACTGCTAATGGAAATCGCTTACACACACACACACACACACACACACACACACACACACACACACACACACACACACACACACACACACACACACACACACACACACACACACACACACACACACACACACACACACACACACACACACACACACACACACACACACACAACTGAAAAGTCTGAGTTTAAAAGATTTATCCAAAGATGGTTTCTGTCATTTTAGGTACCTCTTATCACATTGATGCATCTTCGAGTGACTCCTCAGGTAAGTTTGGTTTTAATTATTTGATGTAATAAAAACAGGGTGAAACGTCATGATCGACAGTTGAGACCTACTCGAGATTGGTCAAGTGGGTGTATGGGCGGGACCTTGATGCTTGCAGCTCAACTCCGGAATCACTAGCCCTAAAGCGTAAAATGTCAGCTCCCTTATCTGGGATATTTTAGCTTAATTTTTGCACTACGGGAGGAAGAGGAAACGCGTTGTCCATCTTAATACAGGGTCTACGTTTGACACCCACAACTCAATACCTGTCCTGGAGGAGATGGCATTCTTCGCGGTATCCATCTTCAGATCAAAGCATATAATTGATCCAAAGACTATGAGGGACCAAACTGCCAGTTCCACCAGATAACACAGCCACGACCACAGTCTGGACTCTGATCAGAGCAAGGGGAAAAAAGAAAGGGTGATTCTCTGGTAAGTAAACGACACCAGAACGGACAAACTAATATGAATTAGCAGTTAAATACGTTTTCTGATCATAATTTATAGGCGCTGGTGGGGGTTAAATATAATAACATGTGCTTAAAAGTGTTTCTGGATTTAAAACATAGATATTATTAAAGTAATCCTTAGCAGCTGACGAACAACTGATAGAAACATTGATTTTCTTCCAAATTTGAAGCCTGCGTATGCGTACATAAATATACATGTGTTTAATCATACTATTGTTGTCGGCCGTGTCTGCTCTGCGTAGCCAGAATAGTACATGCTGATCATCCAGCAGTGACAGGCTGAGCGCCAATGTCAGCAGGTTGAAGAAGTTGTAGTTTCCGGACAAGATGATGAGCGCCTGCAGCAGCACCTGCACAAGGCAGACAAAGAGGAAACAGATCAAACAATATGCTGAAAACAACGATGAGGCGATTTGAGGAGGACATCGGTTTTATAAGCAAAACCTGTTAATTGTAGACTTAAGAGACAGTGTGAAGAATGTCTAGATGTATTAATAACCACTGTGCAACGATTAAGTTTGGTATAATTCAAGAAGTAAACCTGAAGCTAATAACTCAATTTCAAGAGGGAAAACAAAAGTAGAAAAATCATAAAACTTCAAAAAGGAGCATTTGACTTTCTACCCACCTGCAAGTAAAAAGAGCCGAGTCTGAGCCGACGTAGAGGACTGAAGAACAAAAAAGGTACAGCGATCTCGATGACAAAGGTTCCCACCACGCTGAACTTCTGCCACCACATGGGCAAATGGTGGGCAAACCAGGCCAGAGGAGTGGGAATACACTGAGTCTCATAGTGATACGTCAAAGCTATTCATCACAAGGAAAAATACACAATGGAAATTCATTTATTGCCAGAAGTAAATAAAAGGCCGCAAAGATTAATATCAGTGACAGTGACACTGAGATGTTGTAGGAGGGGTTGAACTGCAGGTTTTAGCTGTATGGAATTTCTTTACAGTATAATTTACATCTATGTTATATCAAAAACGTGCCTGGAACCAGTTTGCCCTCTTCTCCTTACAAATCACATATATATGACAAAAATTGAACTCAATACAGAGAATTACACTAACCTGTCAGGCCCCACCACGTGGGACAGCGCGATGTGAGCTTCACCACACCAGAGGCAAACATGAGCCGGAAGAGAAGCCAGCGGGTCAGCCAGAAGGTCACGCGATCGTGCTCCCTGACCCCTCGTGACCCTCGGATTATTGTCAGTGGAGCAACGAGGATACAGAGGAACCCGGTCTCTAGGAGCAGGTTGTCCCTGTTGAAAGAGCAGAGGGAAACAAACGTGTGTGGGGTGGTATTTAAAACCGTCTTGGGCTCCTTCTTCCAACTACTCTTCATACAAGCAATGTGTATATACACATAGGTGCTATAAACATCAATAAATTATATTTTTTTATCATAAAGTCCATAACCCTTACCACTGGAAGTAGAGGAACACCTGGCCCACCTGAAACAAACAATGAACAATTTGATGAGGAAGAGCATGACAACTGGAAACATTGTGGAGGAAAGAAAAACCGAGTACTGCTGATATAACTTCACCTGGTACATGGACAGGTACAAGGCCCAGAGGCAGAAAAAAACCACGCTGTCTCGCAGAGCCTCCACCAGCATGGCGGCGAGGCTCAGCGCCGCCCCGATGAGACACAGCAGCTCCATGGCAGTGTGTGTGTCCAGGCCGAGCCGAGGTCCGAGCCACAGCAGGGTGGGAGAGGACAGCAGCTGCTCGTCGAGGGTCTTACCGCTGTATGGCAGCTGCCAACGAGCCGGCAACAGCCCATCGTTACCATAGAGACCTGGAAATAAACATGTAAACCACGTTAAATATCGCGTCATATGGTAAAAAGGTGTTGTGTCACTAATGTCAGAAAAGCTTCAGTGCTACAAAGGCAGCAAGTTGCAGGAAATCTACTGAACAGTTTAACGCTGTCCTTCTAAAAGGTATTCGGACTCATCAGTGTTCAAATAGCTTCAGATGCTCGTTTAATCTGTTTTTCAGTCAGCAGGGAAGCTTGTAGCTAAAAAGACATTTCAAATCAAAAGAATTCATTCAACAAATTGTGTACAAAACAATGGAATAGGGCTGCAGCTCCAAACTAGTCATTTTAGATTAATCTGCTTTTAATTAATTAGTTTTTTAAGGTTAATAGTTTGTTCTACAAGTCTGTGAGAAAATGACAAAAAGCCTCCATCAAAACTCAGCAGAGCCAAACGCCACATCCTCAATGCCTTCTTCATCCCAATACCCCAAAACGGCTGCTTACATCAATAAAAGACAATTACGAGCAGAAACGTGTCATTCGAGAGGCTGTAATCAGAGAAGATTTGTCAAGTAGTTGTCAATTGTTTTCCTAATCGATGAATGGACTAGTCTTTTCAACCCTGTGTGGGAAGGCAAAGCATTTATGTGTTCAAATATTCATGTGCTAGTTCCTGTATTCTATAGAATATATACAATGAAAACCACATAATGTCATTCATCTCCAAATCCATTCAATGGCAGCTGCAGACAGGAAATACATGTGTGGCATGAAATGAAATAAACTGAATTAAAGAAAACTATTGTAATTAGTATTATTATATATGTACCAAAGGCTGCTTTAAAGATTTAGGAAACGAGGATGAAAATAAAAAAATAACCAAATGACTGAGAATAATACAAGTGATCCAAACATAAAGTGTTTCCTCCAGCACATGGGTGTGTGCGTCCGGGGTTCAGCCGCACCCGGACTGAGGTGGTTGTATTGATGCTGTGGTAACACATCCTTCATCAGTGTACGTGTGTACAGCCTGTTTACAGCAGGCGGAGTCTCTCGGGCTCAGCAGCTCGTTGAGCAGGAGAAAGTTCAACTTCCAGGCGGAAGAAAGTGGAACGGTGAGCGCAGCTAACAAGCTAACACACACACAGTGGGTTGTAGTGGGAGTTAGCTCACTCACCTGGTATCTGCACATACAGGGACACAAAGGCGGCCAAATAGATGAGCGACATGCTCCAGAGGAACATGCGCCTCGGTAGGACTATTTCCCCCATATCTGGACCGAGCTGCTAACCCGAAACGCGGCTGTGTTCCCCGCTGACTTCCCGCTGCCTGGTTCCTACGAGCCGAGCGGGATTTAACGTAGCCGACGGCGGGCGGACACGTAGCCATGAACGGCAAGTGAAGTTCACCCGTACGACCTTAAGATGTCGCTGTCGTTCGTTATGGCCATTATGCTGCATTCAAGCTGCACCGGAAGAAACAAACATAGGTTGACAAAAATGAAACTCCCGTTCAATTTAATACTTAATGAAAGTAAATTTAAAGATTTTTGGAGGATAACTGTTAATCTAATTGTATCCTGACAATATATATATATATTATGGTACTTTGATTAATTTGAGCAGTACAGTTTATTCACAGTTGCACATTTAAAAAATACAATTTCATTATTTCAATTTGTATGAATGAGTTGAAAGTAAAATATGTAAAAATGAAAATACCTAATTTATACACACAGACTGTATATACGTTTAACACGACAATATGGAATATTTCCAGACTAGACCCTTGTCTTTCCTTCTATATAGTAGGGGGTCCCTGCTCCATCAGTTTGGGGGTCCTTGGCCTGAAAAACGTTGAAGACCCCTGCTTTAGGCAGTATTTCAAGATGCGCCGGGATCGACTTGGAAAGGAGGACTGGGTTAACATCAAGTGGCAGCCTGGCAAGATAACCCACACCTTCCAGAAAGATGGCACCAGTTGTGGGATCTTTGTCATGCAGGTGATTCTATGCAACATGTATTTTTTGTGATAAATAAAACAGATTGTTTGGCTGTGTAAGATCATACTCTGTACATGTGTTGTTTTGACATCCGTACAGATGGCCAAGATGACGGTGAAGGAATTTCCTAACATACCACAGACGTTTCACATTGATGCATCAAAGCAATCTCTTCAAAATCTAAGAAGAGATATAGCAGATGACATTCTGAAAGGATCAGGTATTGTTCGAAAAATTTTAAATAATTATGTTGAACACTTCCTACAAATTAAACAGTAATCTACTCGTATTGTTTAGTTTTCTCAGTTTCAAAGGATGAGTACTGTTCCTTCTGTGGAAATGAGGACCTGCCCAAAACTGCTGATGATGCTGTTTGGGTGAGACTTAATGTTGAATTTTTTTAACACATCAATAGATAATCTAAATAGTGGATAATCTGTAGATAATCTGTAGCAAAATTCTAGGAATAACATTAAAGTAATAAAATGTTGTGTACTTTTATGCATTACAAGTTTCCTAAACATTTTCTTAATTGGTTTTAATGTATTTATCCCAATGTAGATTCAGTGTGGAACGTGTACAAGATGGTTTCACACGCAGTTCCTTTGAATGACAGCAGCACGAATACCAAACAAAGACACACCTTGGTATTGTGAGTTTTGCAACAGCCCTAACTAAAGAGGCTGTCAGGGAGTTTGGCTAACTTCTACCAGATAAAGGAGGTTTGGATCTGGAAATCGTAGGGATCCAAAACTGTTGAAAATGCAAGAATCTTGCAATTTTAACTACTACCATGATGGTATTAGTGCACTTATAAAATGCATGTCAGGTAAAGACCAGCTACAAGTGATATCAAACAGGCACAAGTGAAGCTCAAGTTTGTTAAAACAAGGATGAAGGGAAGCAGTAATAAAATTACAAAGCTCGTGCAACAGAAATAAGTTTCCATAGTTTCCATGTCCATAGTTTTTCATTTTTTTAGTCTTGATACAATCTCAAGTATTTATTTCCATACACATAAAAGTACTCACCTTTGTAATCTTTTTTTATGTTTTACTGTCAGTTACTTTTGTTGAATGAATAACTCAAGTTAATCTTTGAAATGGTGTGTTTCATTGCCTTAAGAGCCAGGCAGTCACAACAGAACTATTGATGGCTTTTCTTTTCATGAATGAGTAAAGTATATTTTTATTCAGACAAATACACCATAAAAAAACGTCATAGGTTCCCAGTTCCACCAGTTTGACTGAATAACAATCTACTTTATACCAATATCACTTGAAATCCTCAACACAAAGAGAATTGGACAACACCAGTTAAAAGTGAGTCTATATGATCTTGCTTATTGGTCATAAAAACAAATGGAACTTCACAACTAATTTTTTCGATAAGATTTTTTTATTGTGGGACTATAATGCAACAATAAACTGTTCAGCGTGAAACCCACTTTTCAACCACGGACCCCTGGGAAGGGCTCCTACACCAAACGTTGAGCCTTCTCAGAAGAAGTAGTTTAGATGGATAAAATGGATTATGTGTTTGAGTCATTACTGTACGTCAATTCATGAAAATATGAAATAAAATTTGATTCTGGTTTGTGGAAAGCAAATATGGCACCTTCTTACATGGCTTCAATGTTGAATAGATTCTGGTTAAAATTAAACAAAATTCTCCTTGTGTTTGACGTGTAGTTGGTGCCAATACACTTTCTTAAACAATTTTGAGACCATTAAAACGGAATTTTTTTTTCCAAACTAAGTATTGTAGCATAGCCAGCAGGAGACACTGGGCCTGTGGCTTGATTTTGGTGAGAACATACAGTATTACAGTGAAGTTATTGAATAATATTCATAATAAATATTTCCCAAAATTATGCAAAACCATATTTTCCCAAACTAAGTACTGTAGCATAGCCAGCAGCAGACGCTGGACATGTGACATTATTTTGGTGAGAATATACATTATAACAGTGAAGTTATTGAATAATATTCAAATTAAAAATACTGTACCATAGCCAGCAGGTGAACCTGCAGGTGAACCTGGTGAACCTGTGAACGTGACTTTGATGATAATATACAGTAATAGAGGGAAGTTATTCTCAATCCGAACTAAAGTGGACAGCTCAGTTCACACCTGCTCTCAGCGCTGTGTACAACATAATAATTTCTGCGTAGAATGCGTAAAACACAAGCGGTTTGATTCATCCAGGCCCACCCCTCTCTCTCTCGTGCAGACACACACACACCCGGACACACAATCAAATTGACAACGGACACATCTGTAAACCCAGTATGTGTAAAAAGCATCAGCATTTGTAGAAGTCCGTGCGTAATTGCGCATAGAGCCACAGAAGAAGGGGCCACAGTTGGAGACGCGTTCTAAAATAAAATCCAGCGGAGTCAGCGACGGATGAACAAACCGGGACGAGACGAGGTTTAGTCTCAGCTCAGAGTCAAGAAGATGTCGATAGTTTCCCCCCTGGCGAGGCTGCAGCGCAGAGACAAGTGTCTTCTGTTCGGCACGATCTTGCTGCTCGGAACTGTGGCAGTCTTCCTTGAGATGATCGGTACTGAGGCATGGAACGATTACACAGGTAAGTTTGTGGTCATGACATTTACAAAGCTACGACAAGTTTTACTCAATATACAGATGTATGGTCCTAACTATGGGAAGTGAGAGTGTAAAAAAGCAAGAATTAAACATACTGAAGGAATATGTTATCAGAGTTTGTGACGGTGCCATATGTTAAGGCACCGTCACAAACTCGTGACGGTGCCAATACTCTCACCTGGCCACCTTGACACTGACCACCACACCCAACCTCACAATCAGGTGGCTGGGTCAGAAGATTGATAACATCTTTATATAAGCCTTGATTAGACACAGGCTCGGCATTAGGTTTCATCTATTCATTTCAAAGACCCAGTTTATTGTGCCCCACACCCCACTCTGATCCCTCTGAGGTTTCGTCCCGCAGTATTCACTAAAAACAATGTCGTTGTGCCTGTTCAAGAGGACTGTATCATAATCACCTGCTGCTTATGAAAACAAAAAATGTAGTTGCACTTAAATGGCGCTTACTTTTAGCACTTTGTAGTTTGGCTTTCTTGAAGAAATTGTACTTTCTTGATTCTTGTTGTTCTGGGTTTGTACCCTCATGGTTGAATGCACTTATTGTAAGTTGCTTTGGATAAAAGCGTCAGCTAAATGAAATGTAATGTAATATATGGGTCTTTCAGGGATGGCTTCATTTTCCCACATGGACACTTGACATATAAATAACATACGAAGTGCTGCAGTTAATACATGTCCCAGTAGCGTGGGTAGGCTCTTTTTATGGGGAGGTCCACTGCAGTGGGCACTTTTCACACATGTTTTAAAATGATACTTTGTCAGAGAGAAGATAGTTGTGGTTGAGTTAAAAGACAAGAACTTTTCACCAGGCTGTGGTTCTTGCTTCTGCTTCTTTTGACATTACAGTCAGCAGTATGCTATCTAGATATGTGTATATATGCATATACAGTACTGTATACTGTATATTTGACTGTCTTAACTGCATTTTTTTATTATCTTTGCTGGATGTATTATGTAGGCGGTCCCCAGAAATCTACATGCAAACGTGACAACAATACACTGACTACTGACCTTTATAATGAATAAGATAATATTTGTTTAACAGGTGGTTATACAAGCTCATGTCGCAACATACTGCAAACACTCCAATAGGATGTTACAATGCGATTACGACGTATACATGCCTACATAATGTGACTGAAATTTAAATAAATCACATTTCTTAATTTTCTTAATTTGATTATTGAATTATCAGAAAATGCTGTTTAAATGGCAGTACCTTATACATACTGTTTTCTTAATCTTGTTAAAATTGGAATATCGGTGTCCAGTGTCTGATAATCTTATACCACATTGTGTAGTAAGAATTTTATTTTCGCTGCTTCAGGAGAGTACCTGTGCCAAATCTGGATTAGTGTCCAAAAACCGAACAAATAGGCCAAAATGTTGCAATTATACTAAACCCCCCAATTTCATTTTGAAAATTGGAAATTTAAAAAACTAAATTATCTTAATAAATGAATTATCAGTGTTGTGGGAGATATTGTAAAGAAGAGGCATCAGGAGAAGGGTATAGATGAGGACCGATGGGAATAAAAATTCTCCACTCTGTATTTTCTTAACCTCCACAATAGAGTCACTTGGGTTGACAAAATTACTGAGCATTATGGCTCAAGGGCATGCGTGTTTGGAGATCTCCACCCTGGTGATAATGACAGACTCTGCAATCACAAGCGCTGTAAACTGACCCCCTTTGCCCATGCGCTTAAAAAAAAAAAATATGAAACCTTATAATTTGAGACAGAAGATGTTTGGTAGAGCAGATAGTGGCAGATAGTCTTTGCTAACATGGGAATGCCACTCAATGGCGTTTTCCAAAATGACCTCCGAAAAATTGGGTTGTCTGGATCAGATGTGTTCACAACAACAAGAAAATGTCTGGAACGTTTAGGCGAGGGTTGGTGCCTAGAGCACACAGGAGGCTCCTCTTTTCCCGAGATATTTGTCTCCTTTTTTATTTTTGTTAAATATCATCAACGTGCCCACTCGCTCAGTATAAATGTAGCGAATTTTGCTGATATATACATTAATTTGTATATATTAATATACAAATAAAGCCTCAATTACATTTCTTTGTCATAAGGGTTTAATAACAACATCTTAGGGGTCATTGCCAATTTAAAAAATATATATATATATCAGACGTTACATTTTTTACTCTCTAATATCAGTATCGGCATTGGCCTCCAAAAATCAATATAGGTTTCCTGTATCAATCATCAAGTTAGATTAATGACACATGGGATGGGGGCCACTAGTAGTGTTTGTTACATGGTTACTAGAGTTTGTCATTCATTCACATACAGCGGTGCCTCCCCCCACCCCCACCACACCCTCAGAGCTAAATCTGTTGTGACTTCAGATCTTCCTAAGCCGCTAACCAGAAGAAAAAGATGATTGCCACACACTAATTTGGGGTTAGAATACATTTTAAAGCCAGTGTAAAACCACTCCAAAAATAGCCTGCTCCACCTCATTAATCTCTCTCAGACCAATAGAATTGTAGGATGAATATCGAGTGACAGCGTTGCCCATCTGTGTACAGTCGTTGCATATTTGCCTGTCCCCCCTGCATTGCTCTGATTGTTTTCACTCACTTCCTCAGGCCTGAAAGCTTACAGTGTCAGCAACATCTGGAGGAAATCCATTTCTGACAACTGGGTAAGGATAAAGAAGCAGTAATAGAAAATATGGTGACGTAAGGGTGTGTGTTTGTGCAGTGGAGCTAAGGAAAAGGGAATTAAATGTGTGTGTTTTGCAGGTCAAAGGGGACCAACCAGACAACTTGGAGGATTCAGCTGCATGGACGACCAGCTATACTCCACATCCCTGGAAAACAAAAGTGTGTGTGCATGTGTGTGTGTTACAGCCTACATGTTCTTAAATACTCACCTCTTTTGAAGTCACACCAACCTGTTTGGGTTAGTGTGACCCAGTGCACTTTCCTTTATGTTCATGGTTCCCATACATCCTGGAAAACCTTGACATTTATACATTGCTGCTGCTCTATATCACAATGAAAAATGACCAATACTTCTTATTATCTTATAATCATCTTGTTATGATGACCCCTCAAAAACAGTTTTGCCATTCACCCATTTATACAAACATTCATACAGTGCATTTATCTGCAGCACTTTCTTTCTCACACATCACTCTCACATTGCCGGCACAGCCACCAGAGGCAATTTGGGGTTCAGTATCTTGCCAATGACAATTTGGCATGTGGAACAGTGGAGACTGGTATCAAACTGCTGACCCTCTGGTTAGTAGAGGACCCGTCCCAGTGAATTCTCATCAGATTTTCAAACCGTTTGCTTTGTTACAAATGTCCGATGTGTATATGACACAGAATGCTTGGTTACATTGAAATTGAAGGCTTCATCATCTGTTGTAGATGTAGTAATATTTCTATAATTTTTAAGATTAAGTTACCCAAAACATCTAAGTTCTACTGCATGTATTTTCAGCATAATTTTGGAAATAATTAAAGTCTTAATTCATTGAAAAAAGACAAAATGACAAGAAACGCTGTTATATGCTCAGTGTCTGGAAGACTTCAAAATGTTGTGGACTTTTACACAGTGACAGCAAAATATTAGAGATCTGCTTTTTCAGGAAAACTAAGTCTAAGTAGGCATATTATTTGTATTAGATCGGTTAATGGGTGTTGCTTCTCTACTACTAGTGTATATAACCTGGGAAGAAAACATATCCAATCTTTTTTCAATGCACCAAAACAACAAGTAAGTATAAGCACCCCAGTAAAATCCAATGCAAATTGATAAAAGAAAGTGATAAAGCGCTTTCCCAAATGTGTCATCCGGCAAAGGAAACTCAAAGAGAGGAGCTGAGAACAGAGAGACAGGGACAGTCAGACAGAGGCATAGACTCTCAGGTAAGTTTCTTGGCTTATGTCTCCAAGTTATGATGTAAAAGCCCTCTCATAATAAGACTTGTAAAAAGTAGAGACATTAGTCTTGCTGTTGTGTTGAGCCGTGTAGTTAAAATAGGTTATTTCTCTTCCAGGAGACAGACTGTTCAGGGTCATTGAGAGTGGTGGAAGGGTCAGATCCAGGCAGAGAGCCAGGTAAAAGGGGCTCAGCACTTCATGAGGACCCTATAGCACATAGGGCCAGAGGCAGCAAGGATCAGGAGGAACCTTTTTATTTATATACATGTATATACAGTAAGTTTGGTGGTCCCCTTTAATGTCCCCTCATGGAATTGCTCTTGAGAAATGTCTCTGTTTATCATCCCCCCCAACAGTAAGATGTAAGATCCTACCTCTTGGACGTTCATTAAATGTCCCCACTCTCACGGATTTAAAGCTCGGGAAAAATACACAAGAGGGGACTGATATTTTAGAGTGTGTGCCTTGTGGTTAAGGCCCAAATAAGAATCAGGATCTAGTGAATTTAAATTTGGTTTTATAAGGGGACTGTTGGGTCTTGGTGGTGGCATGCGTCCACTGAGTTCCTCTTTTGAAATAAATGAGCTACACAGACAACAGACACCTCCATTATACTGTGGAGGAAGCAGAAATACAAACAGACTAATAAAACCATATAATCTTCATGACCAGATAACATCAGGTTTAAGGGTAAGGGTTAGGTTCATGTGAACCAGGTCCTTACAGGAGCTGCTTGACAGTTGAAACCAGTACCTCTGTCACTTTATCACCAGGTGGGATTGTACAGCTATTGATTTTAGATGTGACACACTGAGGCCAGATGGTTAACTGATCCACTGCTGAAATATTGCAGCACAAATCCCAGTGTGTTCACAGCATCCTCTCTCTCCTCTCTTCCTGCAGTATAAGGGACGGGCCAATCTGCACGCGTTTGAGGACTGGTGCGGCAAATCTATAGCTGAGCTCCGCAAGAACCCGCACTACCCGCTGTATCCTCACGTGAGTCAGAGCCTGACCTTAGGACCTCACACTGCATTAATAATGTTCAGTGAATCATTACCTCAGCCAGGGAGGGTGTGTTTATGCCCCTGGCCATTGGTTTGTTTGTTCTTCAGCAGGATTACGCCGAAATATCTCAGCAACAATCAGATGGATCACTATGAAGTTTCATTCATTCATGATCCCCAGAGGATTAATCCTGACCTAAGTGATTCTCTTTTCTTCTTCAGTGTCACAGTGAGGTGTTTTTACACAGAGGTGCATTCTACATCCACGTGTTAGATCCTCAGGTCCCTGGACTGAAGATGTTGTCCCCCTTTGAGTAAACATGGTGGCTGATTCTTTGTGTTTCCTCACTCTTTCAGTCCAGAAGTACAGTACTGAAGCTGGCCGTCATTCCTAAGTGGACTAACTATGGACTCAGGATATTTGGCTATCTGCATCCATATACTGACGGTACCTCACTAGTCCCTTCTTGTTACCATACTTACACTTCATACATCTCCTAGATATCTCTGTCTGAATCCTTATAACCCCTTGTTTCCTTTGTCTCTCAGGAGAGTTTGTTTTTGCTTTGAGCTCTCAGGACAACTCTGAGTTGTGGCTAAGCACAGACGACTCCCCCCTCAATTTGCAGTTACTGGGATGGGTTGGAAAGGTATTTATCTCAGTCATCTTCTTAAGCAGCAGAGGAACATTTCCACATTTGTGTCACTGACCACATTTACATGAACATTATAATTCTGACTATTGATCTTATTCTGAATTAGACTTTATTTTTATTATGTTTTTCACATGAGTTGCTCAAAGAATATTCATCATTAATATTCATTACATGTTCAATCAACATTACATCGTATTATAGTTCACACTCGAACCCAGGTCGTTTGTCATCAAGCAGCTGGTAACTGCTTTATGTTGATTTTAACACATACACATGTCTACATAATGTGACTAAGGACAGAACACTCCACATTCCTTAATTTGATTTGTGCTTATTCCAAGTTTGACCTGATTCAAGGTGAAATATGTGTCCATGTAAACGTGTGTTAATATTTTCTGTCTTAATAATTGATTGATTGATTGATTGATTGCTTCCTTTTATCAGACTGGCACAGAGTGGACCGCCCCTGGCGAGTTTGAGAAATATATTAGTCAGCTATCCAGACCAGTGAAGTGAGTTTAATGTGTGTGTGTCTATGTGGGTAAAATAAATTTCCTTCCGTATTATTACTCAATTTCCACTAAATATCTCATTCGAACATAGTCAAACCAGTGAGAAAAGCACATGTAATAAACACAGGTAGAAATATCTAAAAAAAAGCAGCTATATCCTCAAAAGTACACTGGATTTCTTGTAACAAACAAGGTTAAAAAGAAGGATCTGCTTACTGATCACAGGCAGCACTACTCGGCCTTTGAAAACTGCCTTTGTATGAGTAAACAAAAATGAAATCAGGACTTGCATATTGTGACTTGTAGGATTCATCTTGATCCATACAGGGGGACTAACGTGGAGCTTTTCCAGCGTCTGCTTCACCAACATTGACCATTCTTTCTTCAAAGTGTCCCGTGTTAGACTTTGGATACCTTATCTAAGCTCGTTAGCACCTGACGGGTTGGTTGGGACAGAAATATTGAAATGATATCCGTGTTCAGTCAGGGACAGAAAATTGGGGACCGCACTGCCCTCTGCCCCGTATCTATGGAACTGCTTCACTTGCAGGAGTGCAACTTCACCAAAACTCATGTCTCAACATAAGCACATCCAGTCTCATAACCTATAAGATCTCATAACCTAGTTCTTTGTAAACATGCATATGTCCCTCTGGGAATCCAACCCAGAAATGCTGATATGGTGAAAACTCTATGTAGTTGCTGGAAAGAATTAAGACGACTGTTTGTACCCATTACACAGCCTTACTGTTAAAGCATTGTCACAGTGTGTGGGTGTGGATTATACACAGATTGTTTTGTAGGCTTTACAATCTAGATCAGTTTCAGTTGATACCAATAGTATCAGCAATGAAGATCAACAGTGACTTTGTGTACTGTACGTGCCTGGTGGCATTGTCTGAAGTGTAAATTTGGATTTACAAATTGTGCTTCAAGTGTTAGAATAGGAAAATGTATGGCTTTAAAATTGTGTTACTGTTTATTCAACGTGTGTATTTTAAGTTGCTCAAGGAGAAGAGAAATGAGAAGTGATCATTTATTTAGTTTTTTCCTGTATAATGTTGTTACACCCTAAAACAAATAAAGGGAAAGAACAAAAACACACAGGAAAATCATACTAAAACAATCCACAAAACCCATAAAAATCTTATTTAACAATATATCTGACAATGGGAAGTGCTGTACACTCAATATAAAGCACCCAAGCCAGTCAGCTACCTACACAGAACCTGAAGGCTACTTGAAGCTGTTTAGCTTTGGTGTCTAATATGTCTGTGGTGTAGTTCTGAATATGAACTGTAACTGTCTGACAGGCTTTCTGCAGAGAGGAAATACTTTTTTGAACTTCTCCACAAGCAGGACCATGAAGGGACAGACCATGTGGAGGTGGCGGTAAGTCGCTCGTCCCAGCTCTTTTAGACTTTAAATAAAATGTAACTTCTCTGTTTTCTCGTGTCATTTACAGATGCCACATTATGTGTAATCTGAGCTTTTAAACGGAGAAGAGACATGTAGTTCTTTGTGTCTGTTTTCACACAGTGGCAGCTCCAGGGTGAAGGCTCCAGATTCACGGTTATTGAATCCCAGCACATCTCTCTCTATGTTGGTAAGGACACGTATCAGCCCACACATCATTCCTTCTGACACTGAAATGGCAGAGACACCTCAGAGTGAATCTGCACCACACAGTGTCTCTCAATCCAAAACTACTGCCTTTATTATTTCTGCTCAGATGCTCACACTGTATCAAGTCAGTGGTTTTGTGGCACATTTGAATGAGGAGCACTTCTCAGGTTGTATTGTCCTGTGGCTTCATCCCACAGATGAGTCTGCTATGGTAGCGGGTGATGTTGAACACATACCTCAGACAGCTGCAAGCAACTACAACACGAAACAGAGCAGCTCTACAGTCGACATGCTGAGGGAGGACCCACGAGACATTCTTTACCAAGGTGAGAGACATTTCTCTGTCTCGTTCTGTTTCATGTCAGGGTGCAAGTGATTTCCTCCAATTGAAGCACAAAGTAATCTCTGCTCTAATGTCTGTTGTGTTGGTTTGCAGTGCCTTTGACAAACAGCAAGTTCCTACAAGATGTTTTGCCAGACTGCGAGTACAAACCCAGCTACACAATCAAAGGTGTTCATCTGGGCCGCTATCAAGGACTAAATTATGTATGTATTTGTATGTGTTTGTATTTCTGATGGATGACATCCTGCTCATACTGTTCTTCAGAATACAGTTTTGAAAGTGGACAACCATGTTCTCCACAAATGTTACAGGGTAGCACTGAGGACACAATTATTTTTGCTTCCGCACTGGTGACAGCCAGTGGCCGGAGGCATCATGTTTTCAGGTTTTACATCCGTCCGTACATCCGTCTCATTCTTGTGAACACGTAGAAGACCGTGAGGGAATTTCTTAAAATGTGTCAGATTCACAATTCGATTTTGGTGGTCAAAGGTGTGACCTCATAAAACCTATTTGTAGCCTTGTGAACGCGACATCTCAGAAACGCCTCCAGGGAATCCTTTAGAATTTGTAATTCACTCATTATCTACTCACCCCTATGCCGATGGAGGGGTGGGTGAAGTGTTTGAGTTGCAGGGGTGAACAGTATAGCAGCCAGGTAGCAGCCGAATCCAATACAACTGAAGATATTAGTGAGCTGTCTTGCTAATGCTAACCTCCGCTAGCTTAGCCACTTCTGGTGGACCTTTAGGCTGCTACACTGTTTACCCCCGAAACTCCAGCAGTGTCTTGTGGACTCAAACACTTCACCCACCCCTCTATCGGCAAAGTGATGAGTAGATAATGAGTGAATTATCATTTTTGGGTGAACTATTCCTTTAAAGTTAACTGATCAGATTTCAGTGGTCACAGGTCATGGTCTCAGTGCACACGCCTGACAGTGAGTTTGGAAAGTGTTTAAATATGAACACGTGTCGCGTTCTGTGATCTGTTCCTTGAGGACGTGGCTTCATAAGCTTCATCAAACAAGACCTCATGATTCATACCTCTCAATAAGCTCTCTGGTCTTTAATAGCATGTCATTTCATTTCATCTCACCAGGTCAAATCGTCCTTCATCTACCCTAATGACCACACCCGACTCACACACATGGAGTCCGAGAAAAGCTGCTTCTATCCCCCCAAGTGAGACCTCTGGGGATAAACGTGACAATTAAATTATAGATCCATTTGTTGTAGCATCCCTGGCTGAATGAGGGTCTGACTTTCTTTTACTGATGGCTCACAACACTTTATTGACAACTCCAAACATGTGAACAGTATTACCCTCTAAAGGTGTGATAATATTCAACTACAGTCTTTTAGATCATCCTTTATAAAGCTTGTCTTTAATATTAATAACTTTTTATACAAACATGAAATCCCTATCACACTGATAAATCTATTTATCTTAACAAAATGAGAAACTCTTAATAGAGGGCTGCATGTAAGCAGATTTAACTTAAATTAAATTATTTGTTGCTTTATAAACCACATCATATTATGATAAACATGATGAAAAATTATTAGTGTGAAGTATACACAGTCTCAGTAAGAGCATAAATTAACAAAGCGATGGCTAATTGCACATTTACATGGTGGCATTATGGTAAATACAGCTCACGCACAGTGATCTTGTTGGCTTACACACCTTACAAACCTTGTACCTTTATCAGCCAGGTGCTAAACCAACAAAATGTATGATTTCTCATTTGTTTGCATGGCACACCTTCCATTTTATCGAACGTTTTTTTGTTTACCGGCACTACCTTTAGAAAAAAGTATATTGTTTCTCCTACTGTCGATACCATTTCAAAATAAAGGCATCAGACTTCAATAGTGCATCTGTTCGGACAAAAATTAACCCAGACTTCAGAGGATTTCTGTAAAATGTCAAATGTAAAATCAAGAAAAACAACATATTCTTTAGGCAATAGACTTTGTATAAAGATGGACGATGCGTCTCCACTTCCTCTCACTATCCAGAAATGAAGCCAAAAAATCCTGGATATAAACGTTGCCATCTTGTACATTTGGAGCCAGAATCAGTAACGATCAGAGGATGCCATGGTAGAATGGTCCCACCGATAACCATGCTGGACCAATCATCGCGAGTCACTCACTAATCATGACTTTTCACGACATTTATATATTATATTTATATACATAACAAACAGCAGTGTGACTAGAACTAGCTCAAATGACAGAAAACATCTTTGAGAAAAATGTATTTGATGTATACTTTGACTTTGGTTCATGTCCTATCCACCAACATGGAAGATGTTTATTTTTTAAGTGTCTCATCTGAAAACACAATGCAAATGAACTAATTCTCATTTGTTGCATAATCTTGTCTCCTTATCTTCAGCTCCGGTTTCTCTGGATACATGAAACTAGACAGTCCTGACCTGCTGGAACAAGAAAACACAAACACAAGTATTTTATCACTTTTTCTTATTTATAAAAGAGTTACTTGTGTTGTCAGACCAATTCACTCTCATTTTCTGATTTTGCCTCTGGTAAATGCTAGATCGGAATCTGATGGGGGAGAAATCGGTCATAAATGAGAAGGAAAAGGAAATCTCGCAAGACACACTTTTTCGAGACTATGAAAAAGATTCTGAGGGTTTTGCTGAGAAATTCCGGCAGATACTCCAGTCGTTACCCCTGCAGAAAGACGACACAAAGCCTCATCCTCAGGCTGAGTCAGGGAAACCAGACAAGCTTCTGTTGTTAGAGAAGACCCAAATTGTGAGCAAGGAGCGGAGGATTGTAAAAAGATCACTAAAGCTCCTGCAGGTAAAGAATGTCAACCCTGGGATGAACTGGAGGCAGACCTTCCAGATCAACCACCTGGACTATCGGGCACATAATTCAGATGCAATGGAAGTGAAGTGCAAAATTGCTGGCAGTCTGCTTATCAACTCCAATGATGTTCTGCCAGTGGTCAAGGATTTCATGGACAAACTCAACAAAAAACATAACGGGTAAGTGTATTTGTGTCTGCGCCAGCACATCGTCTGGGTCATGGAACAAAAATTGGTATAATTTCAATGGGAGTTTTTTTGCCTCCACACTGGTGACAGCCAATGGCCAAAAGCATCATGTTTTCAGGTTGTCCGTTTGTGCATGGCTACGTTAGTCCGTACGTATTCATTCACTTGGACTCAAAGATGAGCTGATTACATTTTCGTGGTCAAAGGTCAAGCTGACTGTGTCCTCACAAAACATTTTTGGCTTCTTGAACATGGTGTCTGAAGTCTGCATTCAGGGAGATTCTTATTATCCATATTGTTTTGAAAGCAAAATGTCAAGAGTAACTGGAGGAACTGAAACTGCATAAAACCACAAGGCAGTAAGTCTGTTTATTTATATTAAGAGATCTAAAATAGGTACAGAGTGGGACTTTACACAAATTTTAGCTAGTGACCCAGTAAAGTAAAAAAAAAAATTCAAATAAATATATATATTGATTTATGCTATATCTATCTTATTTTACACCAGAAAGGTGTAAAATATGGGCCCTTTAAATATGTGTAGAGCTGCAGCGATCAGTCACCCAATGGATCAGTTCACTGATATAAAGTTAATGAGAAACTATTTTGCAGACATGTCACTGTGTCTCTCTCTGCCCCTGCAGGCGGTTCACGTTGGTGCGAGTGGTTAACGTGGTGAAGCGTGTGGACCCAGCCAAAGGAATCCGCTACCTCCTGGAGCTGCTGCTGAAAGACATGAACGGCCAGATGCTGCGTCTGTCACAATACGTCTACGCTACGACTCCGCAACCTGAGCTGGTGCTGTGTAACCCAGTGGCCTTCAGCTGGAACCCTCTTGCCACCGTCCACATCATAGTTCCAGGTACTGTACATCCACCTGTGACCAGGTTGGAGATTGCACATTGACTCCAGTGCCTTACATCGATACAATCTTGAGGCACTTTACTTGAGTATTTTAATTTTCCTTCCACTCATCTACACTACACAGGGAAGCGTTGCACTTTATACTCCATCACATTTATTTGACAGCTTTAGTTATGAGTTACTTTTAAGATGATTTGACACAAGGTTTTGTATTTTTAAATGTATTTACAAAAGTCTTAACACATTCTATGCTCCTAAAAGTTAATTATTGACAGCAAGTATTTGATTCTACATTTTGTCTTTATCAGATGTAATTCCTAATATTTCTTCAAGAAAATATCAGCATCAAAACTTAAAACCCCAGACTGTGTACAAAGATAATCTCCTGCTGTCCAGAAATGAAGCAATAATATCCCAAATACAAGCGCAGCCATCTTGTGCCCATGACGTGTGCAGTAGCAATCTGGAGATGGAACTAGGGCAGCGAGGTTCTGCCGATACACATGCTCGACCAAGTGCAACTCAGTCTCAGCTGTCAATCATGATGTTTCACCCTGTTTTCATCAACATTAATGTCAGAAATCAACGTTGACATTTTTTTTACAGTTGTGTCTCTATCTGCCTGTTTACGTATCTCAGTGAAAAACCAGGCTCGGTGGGTGCACAAGCTGATTATTGAAATGGAGAACGTGTTCAGAGAATCCGGAGACACCAACTTCAAACTCATCGTCATTGACTACGACAGCACTGACATGGACGTGGAGAAGGCTCTAAAGAACTCGTCACTCCACAGGTTGTGCATTTGTGTGTTTGTTTTCCTTTAAACCTGAATATAAACCTATGGCTAAGTATGTTACACATGATGTATGTGCTATAACAGTGTGTGTGGAATGTATCAGGTACCAGTATCTGAAGCTGAGTGGAAACTTCCAGCGCTCTGGTGGTCTGCAAGCAGGAGTCGACCTTATAAAAGTAAGTGATGCAACAACTCTCAGCAGCAAAATAATTACGATTAATTCACTTGAATAGAATCAAAATAAAATATCTACCACTCTCATCATCCCTCAGGATCAACACAGCATAGTGTTTCTTTGTGACCTCCACCTCCAATTCCCTACCTCCATAATCGACAGCATCAGGAAACACACTGTGGAGGGACACATGGCCTTTGCTCCCATAATCATGAGACTGGACTGTGGGGCTACACCACTGGAGGCCAGAGGTAGATACACACATCTTTAGTTTCATTTTAAAGAGACCGTTACTCTATTGAGGGATGCACATTAATAAAAGGAAGCCAATTCATTTGATATTAAAAGTTATCATCATCATATGTCTTTCAATACAGTTAAGCAGGAGCAGTAGTCTCTCTCTCTCTCTCTCTCTCTCTCTCTCTCTTGTATATATATATATATCACTCTCTGTCTCTATATCTCTCCCTTACTCTCTCTCTCTCTATCTGCATTTTTTGCCTTGCTGTTTTCCACGTGCTCGCTCGTGCTATCGTTTATAAACTTCTAACCATCCACGCAGACAGTCTACAGCTGCAGTTGTGGGCATACCTGCAAGTGGCATGCAATGCAGTTCTCTCTCCCACACGATAACTTCCCTTTGTGTACCTGTCGCTCGGAATCTGTGTCCGCCGCTCTAAAATCAAATGGGTTCTAACTTCTTCCCTGGCCCATACTGCATCCTTCCACCAAGTTTTGTAATAATCAGTTTGGTAGTTTTTGTGTAATCCAGCTAAATAACAGACAGAAAAACAACTGCTTTGGATTAACCATTTAAACTGCCATTCCAAGAATTGTTTCGGCATTTGCTCCCCTACTTTTGTTTCTTTATGTTACCACTGAGCCGTTCAGGAAGTCTACTCTACCACTGCTCGTTGTACTTTATGTGACTCCAGAGGGGAGATGAGAAACTGTAAAACCTCTAAGCTCACAGCATTGACAGCAGACACAGAAATGTGTACTCAGACTGGCGACATCTATCTCCAGTCATGTCATGTCAAGATGTAAATTCATAAAACATTTTTCTGACATGATATGAGATCCTCAAACAGAGGTCTTGTATCGTGCAGCTCTGTGAAGCACTTACACACAATATAATGTAGGTGTTGGACAAAATCAGTGTACAAATGAAACCAGGGTACCAACCATGCAAACTGTTTTAAAGTTGCAGTGTTGTAGAATTTAGTGACATCTAGTGGTGAAGTTGCATGTTGCAGCTGAATACCCCTCACCTCATCCTCCCCTTCCAAACATGAGAGAGAACCTGTGGTAACCTTCAGTTGTCATAAAAATTCAAAGGGTGTTTAGTTTGTCCCGTCGGGGCTACTACAAGAAACATTGCGGCCTCCATAGAGAGGACCCCCCCTGATGTAAATATAAAGTATTTCAATATAAAGGGCCATTCTATGGTAAATAAAACATTTTTTATAATTTAGATAAACACACTCGAGAAAACATCACTAGGATTATTTTATATTAAATTTCTGTCAATAGATCCCTTTCCCCTAAATCTTACACACTGAACCTTGAAGTGAATATGATGCATTTTGAAGATTAAGTGTGGATGTAGTAAAGGTTACATTTTGAATGTAAATGTGTGGATTGCAGGTTTCTGGGAGGTGGATGGCTTTGGCCTGCTTGGAATCTATAAGTCTGATCTGGATGCAGTGGGAGGAATGAACACCAAAGAATATACAGACCGCTGGGGAGGGGAAGACTGGGAGCTACTCGACAGGTCGGTTTACTCACTCAATGGAAATTGACAGATGCACTTGTTTGTTGCTTTTATCTTTTAATTCTATTCCCATATCAGCCATGTTTATCTTCCCTGTAACTTTATAAAGACAAATCAACCGTTAGACTTTCCATCTTTGTTGGGAAAACAGCTGCAGCGATGCCCCTTACATTTAAAGGCCCTGCTGAGGTTTTGTCTCAGTTTTCTTGATCACAGGACCTGCATTAAACAGCAAAATACTCAGTTGCCAATTTATTAGGTACACTTTGCTGAATCTAATGTAACAGTCCTGCAATAAATCCTGAAGCTAAAATGTAATACAGCTCAATAGTACCACCAACTGCATGTACTTTCACCCATCTCAGTGTCGATCTAGGAAGGATCAGTCAGCGAAAAACATAAACTATAAAAAGCCAATACACACGACCTGTTCAGCACTGTAAGTCCAACAGCCACAGTTAGTGACTGAACATGGTGAGGCAGGTCAACACCAATCTGGAGATGGTATGAGATAAAAATAGAAACTTGATCCCTAATTAATATTTATTTTGTTTAATAATTGCAGGATGTGTAAATAAGCAACTCTTATAAGTTTGTCATTTGAGACCTATTATTTCACTTATTATATTGGTAACCACAGCCCTAAAGATAGTCGTCCTCCAACCAGAGGGTCGGCGGTTCGATCCTCAGTCCTCAGCCAAATGACATGTAATGTAATGTATTATGTCAAACTAATAACATCGGCACACATGCCTGCCTCTACAAAATAAACATATCACATGTGATGATCAGTATCAGGAGTCATAAAACTGTCTGTTCAGTTGGAGAAACCACAGAGATCAAACACTGGCAGTTTATAATCCAAATGCAAAAGAAATATCTTCTTCTGATTTATTTTGACTTTCTTCTCGACATTTTGACTTTATTGTCAGAACGCAAAAGGACAGCAATCTTCCTCCCCTCATGTTTTTTCTTATGCTTGAACCTAATACCAAACCCAAATACTGTACCTCTGTTCTCTGCTCTAGGATCATTAATTCAGGACTGGAAGTGGATAGGGTCTACTTGAGGAACTTCTTCCATTTCTTTCACTCCAAACGTGGCATGTGGAACGAGCAGCTTTCAACCAAAAAGTGACCTCACCATCCGTCGCAGCACACTGACATTACCACAGGCTCAACCAGAGTGCTTAAAGGACAGATAATGTTACTGCTACTACTACTGACTGACAGGGATTAACACAAGATGAGGAAATTAGGGCTGAATACAGTCAAGAAGAACAATAAGAAGACTACTGTGACGACCCAGAGTATATTTACCTGGAAGTACTACTGATGCCGATGACTGCCACTGACTATTTGATATTGTATATAAACATACTGACATGTTGGTCCCTATGGCCATGATTATTTGCACTATACTCACTGCCAAGACCGAACCTGTTCCAAAGACGGATCAGAAATGAAATGGTGGTGCATAGTGTCCTGTATCACGAAGATCCCACATGTTGCATGAGTTTTAAATGTTTGTATACGACTCAAGGTTATCTTTTGTTCTCTATCACAGCCTTTTGTTATGGTGCGGTTTAACAATTTATTTATCTTATTGGTGTTTTTTAATGTTATTTCTAGAACAAAAAGGCCCTGACTCAGTTTCTCTACTTTGTTCTCATTCATATAAAATGTGTCTTTTACTGTTGGTTATTCAGGTACTGAGGGAATGTTTTACACACAAATTATGGAACAATTGCTGTTTTTAAGTGCAGACATTTCTAAATAAAAATTCAATCATTTATAATAAAAGAACTGTAAATTATTATCATCAAAACCAAATTGTTCATTTTTACTTTATCCCTGTTTTCGGAATTTATCAATGATGACAGCCTCATCTCGGTTTGACTGACTTTATTGTGTAAGACATACCAGGCGAGCATACAGATTCATGGCAATAAAAAGTGGGTCTGCTTGCTGCTAGTCAGAAAACAAAAGCATCCAAAATATGTACATTCAAGTTTTCGACACAAAAATGAGAAGCTGGTCACAAACTGCTGATCACACGAACAGATTAGAGTACCACTAATTCTCTGACACAGTGATTCAAAACATCGTTGCACAAGCAAAGAGAGCAGTAGGTGTCTTTAGTCTTATGTTACAAAAATACTAAAATCTGATTTTAGAGAACATGTACACAGTTTATTTTCAGGTGGCACCTACACAAGGAGATGCTTTCTTTTCCAGCATTGGACGTGAATGTCGGAGGAGAACAGATCAGTAGCAGGACTTTTATTTGGGACTTGGGAATGCCAAAGCATCAGGCCTCGGTAAAGGATGTAAAATTTGACACAGAGTGAGAAAACCTAACAGCTACAGATGTAATTCAGTCAAAATGACTTTGTGACTTTATTCTATGAAATGCCATTGCTCGACTCCAAAGGGCCACAGTATTTGTCTAAGGCTGCATGTCTGCTTCATTTATAACCGTCTCCCACATGTAAGTGCATATACATAATGCCATTAGCTTTTCAGCAACACAAACTGTTTTTATTTATTAAACTGAGTAAAATTCATTGTAATGGCCGTTGTAAAAGGAACATTATGCCTGTAACCATGGCCTGTTTGAAACCAGAAATAGAAATAAGGTTGTGGCTTTATTATTTGACACTTTCTAAAGAAATTTGGACTGACAACAGACACTGTTACAGAGAATATCCATCTACAAAATCAGATTTGGACATAAAACTAATTTAGACATCAAAACTGCATCACAGGTTTACCTTCATTGTTTGGACATTAGCTTCAAAATGTATATTCCAGGCAGTTTTATTTTCTATTGTTTTAAATTGAAATACTCGTTTTGCCGGACATAGCCTTAATCTGTCACTTGAGAAATGGACAGATGGGTTTCTGATCTGGACGTCACTCGAGACAGAGTCGAACACTGTGGGAGAGGCTGACTGTGTTTTATTGATTTGGATGGTTTACAACTGTGTCCCTTTTGGCAAGTCCATTTCTCGACTCCTGTGATCTGAGGATGGACAGATTACTCATAGCTGCCTCTCATGTCACTCGTGCGACACACAGAAAGAAGGAATGGGTCGATATACTGTAGCTGTGGGCCATATGGACGGCTGTAATACATGGGTGGAAATTGGATGCAGAGGGGTCCTTTGGCTGATGTTTAACCGAAAGGTTTTGAAATACTCTCTGATCACCTGTACAAATGATCTCCTTAAACAAATAAAACATGAAGAGAAGTATCCTACACTCCTTTTTTAATACAGACTGAATGTTTTTGAGTGTGGGAATACTTGCTCTTTGTTACTGGTGGCCAAACCTTGGATGTTGTACAGAGATTTAAGGCAGACATAAGTGACTCATTTGGACGGTTGTGTTCACTCAGATTGTGTGTCCTGCAGGCTCAGGGAGGCGCGGCGTTTCAGTGTCATGTAGCCCCATCAGCTCCGCTACTACAGGTCTGTCTGGTACCTACTGCTGAGGGCATGGGCTCCTGGTCTGTTTCAATGACACAGATGACGGCATCGCCACTAACATTGACGAGGCACTGAGCCTAGAGGAGGAAAGTTTGGACAAGATTAAAACACGTGGACACAAACTGTCAGGTCTGATGATCAAAAGAGTGGTGAACTGGCATTAACCCATTGGAGGGTTTCTTCAAAGTATTTTAAGTGTACAGAAAGAGGTTTGTGTTTATACTGTGAATGAGTGTTGTGGAGTACCTGGTTCTTGTTTGGATTTTCCATCAACACACACTCTTTCATGCTGTAGGACACGACTGCGTTACCTCCCAGGGCTGCAACATGAGCTCGAACCATCGCAAACACCTCTGCTATGAACGAGTGCAGGAAGCCACTAACACCACCTTCCTGCAGAGGACACAAGTTTAGAGACGAGTCTACATTTTGAAAATACATTGGGACTTCCTCCCATTGTGTTGCTCATACCTCCCGTAATGATGTCGTCTCTCTGATAAAAAACATGTTGATGATCCCAAGATATTTAATGATGCGTGTCCCGGGGAGGAAGGAGAGCGGCGTCATCTTCACCACAGTGACTGAGCTGCCTCCAAATGAGCGGTTGGAGCGCAGCGAGCGGGAGCGTCCCTCAGGCAACGGACTGCTACGCTCCAAAGATGAGACTGCAGGTGCAAAGGGAGCAAGGAGAGGTCCGGAAGAGAGAACGTGAAAGGAAAACAAAAGAGAGGAAAAGAGGAAGAGGAGAAAAAGACAAAAAGGAATGGAGATACCAGAAAATAATCAATAATAATGGAAAAACAAAAGCTGATATGAACTCTGAAGCAGAAAGAAATGTGAATATGCAATGTCCGTGCAAATACGCGATCCTGTTAGCATTTGCACAGGAGGAGCAACACATGTGTGAGTGCACTGACATGTGAGCAAGTCAGTTGTGAGTGTGTTAGATCCATGAGTGACTGTACATGCAATGGTCTGAATGTGAGGTGCCAAGACAATCACTTACATGCGGTGCCATGCGCGTCATGCAGTTGTAGGCAAACAGACAAGACATATACACAGTGTCTGCAGACAGACAGACAGACAGACCTGGGCACAGCTGTGTAAGTTGACGTGTGTGAATACAGAATTTGCAAGTGAAAGTACATAAGAGCATATTTGTGTCTTTGTGCATTTGTGGAAGAGGCTTGAGAAATGGAGACGGACAAAGACAGCTATGAGCTGAGCACACACGTATATGAGTCAGAGTGTGAGAGATGCTCCATCATCTTGATGCTTATTCACGTGATATGGCGTACGTCCATCAATCCAGGAACCTTCAGAGCTACACATTAGACTGTGGTTCACTTACTGTGCACAGGACTGAACATCACACCGATTCTTGCAGGAGGTTGTGCCATTCAGACCTTGGATGTTTTATCAAGGGGTGGGCGATATATCGAATATACTCGATGTATCGCATGTTTAAAATGACTATATAGTGACCATCGCGTATAATTTGTCACGTGGATGTTTTAAGCCGTCAGCAGGAAATTCTCTCCGAGTTTCGCTTCTCTCTTCTCATGCCCCTCTCACAGCAGACTGCTCACCCCCCCATCCAGAAAACGCTTGAGTGCGCATGCGTATTTTTGTATCAGGAGATGAGGGAAGAGATTCAGAGAGAGCGAGAGAAAGTGAAGAGCCCCAGCGAGTTTACACGAGTGTGGGCGGCCTTCACTCCAGCGATAGTGGACGCTTGTGTGTGTGTTGTGAGATGCGAGGTGCGTTCATGTGAAGCAGCCGGTCAGTGACTTTGTTAAACAGTGGAAACAAACAGTGAAAACACAGAGTTTCTCTCTGGTCCACAGCTGCTCAGTGATCAGAAGGCAAGCCCCGACATTTATATTCGACTTGAAACCAGGTCTTTTACACCGTGTTTTAAGCCTAAATGTACGCAGATATCTTCCGAGAGGTGCATTCAGGGAGAGTCGGAAATGCTAATGTCCGCTAGCTCAGCCACTTCCTGTGGACCTTTATGAATTTAACATTTGTACAGTGATTAAGAGGAGATTGCAAAATGTTGAGATATATATATATCGTGTATCGCGATATAGCCTAAAAATATTGCCAAATTAGTTTTAGGCCATATCGCCCTAGTTTTATCTTAGCGGGTTTTTAATTATTTTTTAAATCATGTAGTGTTTTTTCTACTTATGCAGATTCAGAAATGCAAATGCAGAGCACAATCAAAAGAGTTTCTCTAGTAATTGTCATCAAATTGCTTAAAAAAAAATTCATTATATTGGAACAAGGGTTGCACACAAATAAATTAAAAAAGAAATCACTTTTCTTTAGTTGCTGTTACCATGGCTACAGGGATTTTAAAGCCAAGCTGCTGATTGTGGATCCCTCTGAGGGGCGGGGCTTCAACTTTCACACCCTAGCTAAAAAGCTGGTGCTTGGTGTACGATGCTCCGCCCCCCAGCAGGGCATGCATGGCGGGATTTGTGAGTGTTTGCTAGCTTGTGTGCGAGTTTGTGTATGTGCAGGTGTGGGGTTGCTTGTGAAACTGTGTATTCGTGGGTATGATCACCAGAGTGTGCTAGAGACTGTGTCCTCCTACTTGTCTTAATTGATCCTCGTCTTATGGTGTGAGCTTTCAGCCTAATCAGCTCTAGCCAGGTGCTGCATCTGTCTGCAAAGGAACCGTAATCAACGGAGGCAGCTGGAGAGAACACACACACACACGCACACACACACACACACACACACACCCATACATACACAGACACAACGACAACAATAACAAGACAGAAAAAAATAAAAAATATACAAAAAATAAACAAAAAACAAGACACGGAAAACAAACAGAAGAACAGAAAAAAAACAAAAGTGGATGAGGTTTGGGAGTGGTGCAGGATACCTTTGTCTGAGACAAAAGGATGAAAAGTCAAAAAAAGGGCAGTGTAGTTGTTTTGGTAGCAGGGAGGTGGGGTAGAGGGAGATTGTGGTCAAGAAGTGGGCTTACCTCGGGGTGAGACGTTGGTGCTCTCTGGGACACCTGTCACACACACAAACACACAAATCACAGTTTACTTTTGCACTTGACAGAGATCAAGAAGAGCTTAGGGAGATTTTCACCAAGTCACAATGGAAAGCAAACGTGTTAAAAAGTTTCAACCATACAGCATCAACATGTACTGTACATCTACAGTAGAGTCCTGCACGGCTCCATTTTTTAAAATCCATGCCCGCAAAGCTATGGGCTGTTAACACATGACCTGCTACCTGACCCGTCACGCATGATCAGACACAGGACTCCTTGAACTCTCGCTATGGTGGGTGAGTTGTGTTCTTGGAAAAGTATGTGTGACTTGTCGCAGCACCTGCCAATGTGTTTTCTCAATGACAATGTGTCTAGCTTGTGGCTATTGTGGGACTTTTTACAAGCAGGAAAGCTACAGAGAGAATATTCACCACTGGCTACTTATATCTTAATGCCATCCATTTTGATGTTCAAGTTAGTTCGGTGTTGGTAGCGACAGTCATTTGAGGTCAAAGGTGGTGTCATACGCTTTAACAATAAAACAAATCCCTCCGGCTGACTAGGCTTCATATAAGCCAAATTATCATTTAAATTTCAGTTTTTTCCAGAAAAAAGAAAAGATCATAGCCGCTTCCCACCTTCAGTTAATTTTTACCTGTACCCAACCCGGTGCAGGACTCATCAGGATTCATCTACTGTATATTCTGTTCTAGTCTTACTGTATTCAACTGAATGTTTAGGAGCACGGCAACTCATCTACACAACATCACACTAAACATCTAAATTCAAAGCAAAACAGGACACACGCAGTTCATTTACCTGCTGGACGAACCACAACCAGCTGATTTTGGCAGAGTTTTGCAACTGGGGTGAGTAAAGAGACTGTACCTGAAGTGTTAGTGGAGGAGATGGGCAATGCCTGTTAGTGAAGCTGGGCACGGGCAGCGGAGGAGGTCAGGGAGCAAATTAAAAAAGAGAATGGTGAAAGGCTACCTGGGATTTTGGATGATGGCTGAGCGTTGAAGGCTGATGAGTCTGCGCACAACTCCATGGGAAACTGGAGCTGCTCTTCACCCTCGATGCATCCTGAAAGGACAAGGACAAGGACGGACGGACGCACACGCACACACACACACACACGTTTTAAGCTGCATCTACATCAATACGTTTTCATTTTATAACAGCATTTGAAACAAAAATAAAAAGTCTGGAGTTGTGTGGACGTCAGCAAATTCATGTAGCAACACTGATGCATTTAAATTTTTTTATAAATAAATCACCAAATCCTCCAAAAGCAACCTTTAACCAGACCGACCTTTGGTAATAGTCTTGTCTGCTGGCTTCTCCAACGTCTGTTCCCTGTCGTACGTCATGGCAACTGCCGTCACTGCGACCTGGGAGGCAGACAGAGAGGCGTGGAAGTAAACTTTACTTAAAATCCTGTTTTGTAAGGGATTTGACAGAGGAGTTGTGGTCTGAGAATTCTTACCTGTATGAGTTCTTCTTCTGGCACTGCTACAGTGAAGTTGAGATGACAGAGACAGCAGGGGATCATGGAACGTAACTTGAAGTAAAAACTCTGAAAAAGAAAAAGGGTTGAATGATTGTGATTCCTCATTCACAACACAACCACTGAAAGAACCATATTGCAGTATACACAAACACACAAAAACAGTGCCGTCACATCTTCCTCACCTTTAGCAGATTCTCACATAGGTCAGTGAAGATCTTGTTCAAGCCTTGGTTAGTGAGATTGGCATTACTCAACCTAAAGACCCTCACTGATGTAAACATCTGTAAGATAGAGACAAATCACATAAAGTAATCTATTTTCCTAAATGAGGCCACAGTAGTCTTTTCTACCTGATGTCAAAATTACAATAATTATGTACAGAATGTAGTTTTGCTAGAGTCTACAGGATAAAAAATGTCAGTACACAACTGCATAATGCATTAATATGGCTTCCAAAATATAATAATTCTTTAAAATTCAGATTTGGTGTAATTTGTGAACACTTTAAAGTATGACCTGCACTCCTGAAGTCCAGTTAAAAACCCCAGGCATGATCTCAGTGTTGCAGCTGTAGAAACCTGGAGACATGAAACAGTGAGAAATGGACATTTGTTGGAGCCGTGAACCAATCAGGAGATACCGGACTGAGCATGTGGAGGGAAATACTTTGACTTCTGTGGAGTGAATGGATGGCACATACCTGACGGGGGACTGGCATCAGTGAGGAGGGAGTGGATGTCCTCCACAGCATCAGTGTCATCAATCTATGTAAATGACAGAAAACAGCAAGAAGTTGTCAAGTTGTAGGATATATAGCCATAGTCTCCTCTTCTGTTCTTAAGATTACGTGTTGACCCTAGAAGTTGCAAATTAATATCTAATTTATTCTTGTAGATCCTCACCTCCAGGACAAAGGCATCCTTCTTGCCATGGGAGAGATCCAGTTCTGACAGTTCATCGGAGCTCTCCGAGTGCGAGCGAAAAAGTCTAGATCGTTGCCTCGGCTCTGGGATCGGAGAACCCACCACTTCCTCCGTCAGTTCCTGCAAGCAGAGGGAAACAGGATGTCAGCTAACAGGCTGTCAGCGTGAGGACCAGGTCACCACAGCAGCCCAGTTCTGCATCTCACATCTGTGTAGACTGTACAGTGAATAGAAGGACTGTGTTAATAACACAACACATGCTCTCACTCACTCAAGAACCCAATCAGCTGGACCCTTGCACGAACACGATTGGTGTTAATATATGAATTTGGAAGAATAAGAAGAAGTGCAAACACACACACACACACACACACACACACACACACACACACACACACACACACACACACACACACACACACACACACACACACACACACACACACACACACACACACACACACACACACACAAAAAAAATACACAGGTGAGAGTGTGTGAATGGGCAGGATAGATAGTCATAATCAAAATACAACACAGATACAATGAGTCTATAGTGGTTTGCTGTCGAGAGGTGACTATGGAGTGGATTACATATCGTCCTGCTCCCAAACGTCCCCAGTTAAAAGCTGTTACACAGTTATGGTAAAGGTGGTGTAGTTCTGCGGTTAATAAGAGTGAAATATTTGTCATGCTTTGCTGCGTCTCACAGCAAAAAAAGTTTGCGTGCTCAGTACCATGTTTATGCCGCCGAACACTTCAGGGTCCAGGGCAAATAATTTCTTTAATGACCAGAGAAAGACAAGAGGGGATAAGTTTATCATGATTCACAAAAAACAGACTATAATGTATGACTGCATGACTGACACTGAAACAGAGAGAATCTTAAGCAAAGTAATGGAAATACTTCACAGTGGAATGGATCTGTTTATGTTAAATAATGACCAGTTTATAGTGTGAAATCATTTGATATAACAGTGTAGATGACACAGGTACAAATATAAGTAATAGGTCCCTCCACGTCAAAATAGATCAAGTTGTTGCAGCATTATCTCAGAATTTGTTAAAACCTTGTTTTAGATCCTAAAAATAAGACCTGCTCATTTATTTTGATAAAAAATTAAAATGCCTTGCCAGTGTGGTGTTGAAATGAAGCATTGTTTAAACCTAGTTCGCAGTGAGAAACTGCCATAATGGGGGAAGATTTGCAGACTTAATCACGAAACCTTTGTTGTGCGTCTTACCGGAGGGTTAATTTGATAAAGCTCTTTATTCTTGGCGATAGTGTCGTTGATCCTTTTCTGGATGGTGAGGATGTGGTGCTCATTGCTCAGGTCGCCAGGGGTCTTCCCTGCAATCTGAACTCCCCCTGGTGCCGGCAAAGCTGTGAGGTACACTCCTGTAGCAGACTGAACACACACATTTTATGGACCAAGCTGCAGAGAACACATGCATGGATGATTAAGCTCTTGACCTAAAATGTACTTACAGCCAGACCCAGGAGCATGTTCTCGCCGACGCTGATCTGTATGTGTAGGCCAAAAAGAGCGTTCATGCTCCGCAGCTTCAGTTTGTTCATCAGCTGAGTGTGCAACTCGTATTCCATAAAAGGCAGCAGGTTGGAGATGGCCGTCGCATTCACTTCACCCTGGGCTTTCTTCTTCAAACGACACAGTCTAGAAAACATTATACATTGGCATTAAGTCACTATGATAAATATCTTTAGCTGCTTTCACACATTTTTTTTTAACTATTCCTGCCAGCCCCCTAATAAAATGTCCGGAAAATGTCTGAATGAGCCCATTTGAGGATACAGCAGGAAAACATCCGGAAAATTAACAGCAAGTGACTTCCTCCTGCTTTACCCAGGCACCACAACTCATCTGAATGTTCTGGACATGATTCTGTTGCTATGAACACATCTAACCCAGACAATCTTTTGATGAATTCTTCAAATGTGCAAGACAAACATCTGTAGAAGGTCCAGATACGACTTGCTGAGGCAGGAAAAAAGGGAACTTCAGGAATCTAGCTGAGATGAATCTGTTGCTCTGATTGTTATTAAAATAGATTTGAGACGTTTCTTTTAGACACAGTCTAACTGATTTAACCTTGGTTTATTAAGTGTTTTTCTCAGTGTCACTTTAAACGGGTTTGGGGGATTTCACTGCAAAGTATTTTACCTGGCCTGGATGAGGCAGCCCTTCCCTGTGACCGCTGCTTCAGATGGCATGTCGATTGTTGTGAAAAGCACATCAGGAACCTTGAAGAGTAAAAAAAAACTATTAACATTTCTTTTTCTTAAATCAACTGCAATTTGTTCTCTGGAAAACCAAATATATCCTCAGCATGTCTTAATTCATACAAAGAAGTAAAGTGAGACCTTTTGCCGTCTGCAGCCGTAACAGTATGTGAGCTGGGCAGGAAATGGCATGTTGAGCTCGTCATATGGGATGTGACAGAAACCACAGCTCGGGGGAGATGGTTCATCAAACCTGGAACAACACACACCCCTTGGTATGAGCCTTCATAACTCAGTTAAGATAAACTAAATTACGCAGCATTACATTTACAATAAAATAAATTACAAAACATTACATTTAAAATGCATCCAAAGAGATTCATACAAAAACAACCTGGGTTCGGTGTTTCCGGTGTCAAGGCAGCCTTCACGCATGTATCTAGGATTCAGGATGACTGCTGTGCCTGATGCTGACAGGATACACACCTCCTCACTGTGTTAAGAAGACGGGAATAGCATGAGAACAGGACAAACCTTGTGTGTATAAGAGATGCAGCAAACGGATAAATGTGCATTAGTTCTCCATGTATGTATTCACTACAACACACCAAATGCTAGTGCGCTCGCTGTAGCCCACGACAGCATGGCAACCAAGAGCTTTGGCATGAGATTTGATCTCCTGGCGAATCTCCTCCCACCAGGCGTCTCGAGTCTCTGGCTCATCTGCAAAACATAAACCTCTGAGTCAAACAGCATTCACACATCATGTCTAAATTAGCTGAATTATCAATCAAAACCTCACTTAACACTTAAGTCAAAGCAATACTTAATCCACTGCTGAGACGAGTACAAACACAAGAAAAGGTGATAGTCTGAATCTAATCTGCTCTCTAATCTGATTTACCGGAAATAAAACTGACAAAATCAAACAGTGCAGTTTGTATTTTCTGATGGTTTATGGGGTAAATTGTGTATCAAAGCAAGCCAAAAACAAAACTATTACTCTGTAAAAGTTTGAGGATGAAAATTATGACAATTATGATGATGAAGGCAAAGTCAATGGTTATGTTAGTTGTGTGTGACATTCCTGAAGTGCACACTATCCTAAAACCTGTCTCTCTCTTCTCTATGACTCCTTTCAGTCAGTCGCACTAACAGAAAGGATACGGGTGTGAAATACAGCCACCTGCTACTGGGTATGTTTTGGTCTGTGGTGGTATAGGAAGAAAATCTTAAAGTACAGAAATAGAGAAATTAAATAAAAGACATCGTTGTGCCTTGTGTTTAAAAATACTTCCTTATGTCAAAGGGATCGAGCCTTCATCATACTGGGGCTAAACCATGGGTGTGTTTCAATAGTCTTATGAGGCTTTTCATTAACTTTTCTCAGAGTAAAATCATTGCCGTTTAATAACACTAATTTGATACAATTAAAGGAAGCTGCATTAGAGTATTGAGCTGCACCCCATGACTCCTCGACATGACATGCTGAAGGAGCCCCGGAAAGAGAAAGAGAAACTCAGCTGCTCGGTGAGACAGGGGAGAGGAATGAATGAAGGGGTAAAGAGTTGGAGATCAAACTGAAGAGATGAAGAGTAATGACTGATGGTCAGGCATCAGGCTCAAGAGGTGGGCTCCTTTTAAAATCAGAAGCTGCATGTCACACAGGCACAGGCTCACCAAACGTGCACGCTCATGACCATGTGCACACTTAAGGGCATAGAGGGGCCATATTCATTCACCAGAGTCCATCAAAACTGGTCTAGTTTTTAAGTTAGAGAATCGTGCCGTACTCGAGTCCATTCCCCCCAAGCTCAAATTCTCTCCTTTCACCCCATCATACATCCCCATCCACTGTTAAATTTCCTCAACTTCCACCCATCCAATCAACCTGCCTTCCATCCATCTGTCCATCTCTCCTTCACCATCTCTCTCTCAGTATGAATACGGCCCAGTGAGTTAGGGATGCACATGCCCAGTCAGTGGCTCTTTGTCACAGAGTAAACCTCCTAAACCTCCTCTGGTCTAGACAGGTTTGACCACAACGCGATACAGGAAGCATTAGAAAACAGTACTGGGACGACGTTAGAGAAGAGCTTCAGCTCTTCTGTGCAGCTGGATGAGCTGGGTGGGGGCAGGTAGACAGGTCGGGCTGGATGGGGTCGGGGCTCAGCGCATGCTCAAATCAGCCCAGCATACACTCACACAGATTAAAGAGAGGAGAATGGCAGCTCACTGATTTCAGCAAAACACTAAATGTTAAATTTGTTTGTGGATATTGAGGCTACCTGGTCTGTGTTGTTTAAACGTCAGTGTTATGTGCATCTAAAGAGGACAGAGGTCTGACTTCACTGAGCTGCCATCTCTCCTGTGGGTGAGAGCAGTAAAAGGGGGGAAATACCTGCAGTGATACTATTCCAGTCTAGCAGTTTGTATGAGCGCGTGTTACCCAAGGCTGGGCCAGAACACACCGTTAGTACAGAAAAGAGAGAAAAAGAAAAGAAGAGACAGTCTAACAAACAAGCATGACACGACAGCAGCACTCCACAGTCACTACGCAAAGACAGACAGCACTTCACAGTCACTGGGCAAACACAAACTAAATTCAGGCCTACGAACACAATCTGAAAGAAGGAGGCTGAAGAGGAAAAGAGGAAAAGAGAGATGAAAAAAAGCTTAAGCCCTAGCGATAATTTTGACAAAAGGACTTGAGGTGAAGAAAAAAAGATCATGCAGTAGCAGTTTATGTCTGAACTTAAAAAGATGCCGTGTGGAGTTTTCATTCAAACAACTCTTGTTTATATAACTTCTTGCCAAGATGCATTGCATCTACCGTTGTGCTATCAAACCCTCCTAAAGTGACATTTGCAACTAATATTTACAATATTAAGATTTTAAATGGTAGCGTGTTATCGTCACCAATTGTCAATCCAAGAAAAAGAGAACGAGTTTGTGCCCATCACATTTAAGAGTGGGCGTACTTGTGCACAATAGAAATGAAACAGGGACCAATTCATAACACTTATGTAGAGAGTTACTTTCAGTCAAAACTCCACAGGACACCTTTATATCTGATCTGTAGCTGATAAAATCTATTCTGCGCATAGCAACAGTGAACAGGGATCTCTTCAGAATGTTTGGAACAGGGAAAACAATGTAAAACTATGTTGTTTATTTGGTTTCCTTGCCTACCTTTAAATATAACCCTGCTTATCCTAACCCAGCCAACAATCATGAGCACTCCCCTTTCTCCAGATTCTCACACATCCTTAATTCACATTAGTCAAAGGGCAGAATAACTGAGGACTTGGATGGTCCAACACCTTTAATAGGTAGAAACCTGCATGTTAATCGAATAAAAAAAAGAAGTCTACATAATACATAAACACATTAGGATTTCAACACAGATTAAAAGCTTGTAGTGGGGTGGAGGTATATATCAAACACCAAAGTACCTCACCACAGCGCCACCTGCAGCCAACAACAACACCACACAACAGATGCAGCAGGCAACAGACTTGAGCCATGCACCACTATAGCACCTCATCTCCAGGGGGGAAGGACCACAGCACACAACAACATTTCAACCACAGCGCGCACACGCACACACACACACCAAATTATCAAGAGGTGAAAGTTGCCCCTATCCATTAATGTATTTTGTCAATAACCCTCACTTTGACACAATTATAAAGCTATAAAGCAGCAGCCTATCAGCCTGAACAGGAACAGCTTTCACCTGCTTTAGGACTCGGACATCACTCAAGTCTTTCACCATCATTTCGCTACACAAATCAAACAGATCAGGAGTTGGACCACACACGAGAAAACACTTGATGATAATAGGCAGCATTAACTAACAACCACTTGCAACAACACTGGACACTCGCACAACACTGTAGGTTGATGAAGGAACTCATTTTGTTGAACAGGACAATAGGCAAGCTACTTTGTGGGTCTGTGTGCGGTGAACTCACCGGGGTTGTGTATTCGGTCGAGTAGTTTGACAGAGCGAGCGCTGACCACTCCGCCGACATGGACCAGAAAACCGGGTGGGAAAGATGTCAAAGTGAAGAATGGGAACTCCTGCTGAAAGAAAACAAGCTTGGTTACTTAGAGCAAAGGAAATCACACTCTGGACTTCTCCTGTATATTTTTACTAATATTATCTAATAACTACTCCATGATTAGAATATTTTATAAAATATTTTCATGTTTATAATATCCAATTTTCTGAGTTCAAATGTACTGTTTTTGCTGAATACAGAATAAAAAAAAAATTCTGATATTTTTTATAACAAAACTTATTAACAGTAGGCTACGTAATAGTGCTCCTATACAAGGAATATATTTTTCAGCCAAGAATAAATATCTTATATTATAAATGACAAATAAATATTGATACTTTAGATCATGTGGTCTCTCTGGGTGTACTGCTGATAAAATACATGTGTTTTTTCTAAAGTCCCAAACACTACATACGGCATCTTAACTGATGTTTAGTGTCAGGAAATGTGCAAACATGCAGCAAGGATCGAGTGTGATGGTGCTTCCCCATGCAAGGTTTGACCCCAAGGAATCCCCATCTGTTCTACTCCAGCCTACATTTGTTGAGCATTTCAAATATATCTGGAAGTGATTGAGGAGGCCTAGATATTGTGATTTAGTGATTTATTCAATCCTTTCAAATCTATATAAATGTATTTTTAGGTTTGGATTTTCAAATGAAGGGGCACCCACAGACACAGCAGGTCCTGGCTGAGCAGCAGGGATTTAACATGCTTCTCTGTCCACTTACAGGACAGGTCTGGACAGACTGGTCCTCTTCCTTCACTTAAATATTGAGATGCTAATCCATGCAAATTGAGCAAGAATCACTTGAACTGCCGGTTAGCATCATGGTCTTCATTCTATTTTGACCACCTTTACATAAAACCTGAGGGATGTTGTGATTATCAATCATGCAGGTAGATGTGATGAATGGCTGAGGTCAGAAATCAGGTGGGACTATTACTTTCTTTCTTGTCCATTACTCTAGGAAGGAATCTAGAGCTACTAATTTGACTGACAGCTCCTTCCACTCGGAGCAAAGAGGCAAGAATGAAGTGATGAGATGAGCATGCTCATTCCCGTTGTTGACACAGGAAACAAAAAAAAAAAAAATCAGACTCTGGAAAAGAAGTTGGTAAAAGAGGGTTCGAAATGAGTATCTAGAGGGCACACACACGCACAGACACATGCCCCTTTCAAAACTGAAAGGAACACAACTCCTAGCCTCCCAGCCCTCAACCCCACATGTCTGTGAATCCTTTAGAGTGTAGCGGGGGCATAGCAAACACATGGACACGCAAAGGATGCCATGTCGCTAAGCCCCAGCCTGCCCCTCTGAGATCTACAAACAACAGAGGAGGGACGGGTTAGGAGTTGTTCAGGACCGGTTGGTTGCCATCGGCTGGTCAGGATGTTAAGAGGAAAGGTGGAGAGAAAAAGTGTCACACTGATGGGACATACCCGGGCGTTTAACAATAACCCAGAGGAGGATGTTCCCTGAGTAGCACAAGTGATCAAGAGGACAAAGAAAGGGAACATTACTTGTTCTTACTCAGACTCACTCCCCATTGAACATGTAACCACCTCACCAGTGTAAACTAGAAATCTTTCACCAAGAAAGCAGCATGTGCCTTGTGTGACATCTGGGACTGATATGCATCACAAACTGCAGGTCAAAGTATCACCTGTGTCGAATTGTGTTTATTCTGGCTAATTAATGAGGCAACAGCTGAGGCAACAGCTCTCATGCCCGTAGCGGTTCAACGTGGTATTATTGTTTGGTCATGAAGGTACTTTCCCTCAGAGCCGGCTCCTGAGGAAGTTGTCAACACCACTTTGGAGATATATGCGGGGAAGAGAGAAGTATGTATACTGTAGGTATATTGATGTTTTCATGAAGTTATACTGAACGCGCGAACCGGCAAAAGCTATAACAACGATGCAACGTTGCACAGCATTGCATTGGAATAACGTAGTTTGAGTACTCTTGGGATGGATACCAAGAGAATTATATTCCTCCCGTCCCCATGGCACAGAGAATAACATGGTAAATGCAAGGCTTAGAAGGGACCAATATAAGTGTGGATAGTGTAAATGTTTCCATCATCATTATAATGTGCACTCAGTTTTAATATAATAAAGAAAGGTTTAAGGCCAAAAGTTGTCCATTTCTGCTTTAGCTAACAAAATGCCATGTGAAGTTCAGTAACACTAAGATTTCACTTTCTTTTTACTGTCCAAATCAGTCTCAAATGTCTACACATGGTGTGAGTCAGTAAATACGCTTCTGAGCATGTGTGAATGAGTCATCTTACCCTCTGTTCAAGAGCTGTCTGCGTCTGTTGTCTGAGAAGGGTCTTCAGAGGCCCCGCCTCCTTCCCGGCGCTGCCCCCACTGCCCATACCTGATCACAGAGGAGAGTCCGGCTGTAGTTTCATCACTTTAAACACAAATGTCAAAAGGACTAATATGCCAAGTCAAACAGTCAGTTGGTATTACATTGTAGTCTTAATGCTTTAGTGACAAAACTAATGAAAGCAACTGCTGGAACTGTGCACACCTTATGGTGAGATAGATAAATAAACCTGCATCAATAATAAACCACATCCTTAGACTAGCCTACTCTACTTTTATTGGACCTAGTTTCAGGATTGGGTAGCGCTGAAAAACACATCACACCACAATGGGACATGTAGGAGAATCAGAAGAATTAACAATGGGCTGTGGGCAGCTATAACATGCATATTGAGTTAATGTTCCTGATTTCATCATTCAAGTCGATTCCCTGCCTTTAAGAGACGCCAAAGCAACACTGTTATAACGTTCTGTTACTTGGTGACACACAGCAGTCCAACTATACCAGAGGTTGCCCGCAGCAGGTCCTCCGTGAAGGACACGCTCTTTCTCAGCAAAGTAGTGTCTGATTGGATGGAGGAGATAAGGGGCGAGGTGTTGGCTCTGGGGGCATAGCCAAGACTGCAGCCCACTGAGCCAGAACCAGGAAGGGACAGACTGGCTGTGGAGAGGGTTGGGGAGCTGGGGCAGAGGAAGATCCCAGGCCTGCATCTCACAGTCTGGATCTCCACTGTCCAGCAGTTAAATACAAACAAGTGGAGGTTGCACAGAGGAAAAACAGAATGGAGCAGAATTGAGAATGGAGAAGCAGAGCAATGGGGAGATGGAGCAGAAACACAAATTACAAACGAGGTTATGAAGGATGTGATGAAGAAAAAGGGGACACCAGAATTGAGAAAAAAGGGGGTGATGCCTCAATTTGATAGGCTGAATCGGTTTTAACATTGATACTGACCTTATTTATTGGATCGGGTATGAAACATGATGTGACTGATCAACATTAGATAGTTTTTATGCCAGTGTCATTTAAAAGACATTCTTCCCCCATTAACTTACTTACTGTAGATTAACAATTTAGCTTTTAGTGTCACAGCATCCCTGACCTCACCTCACCTTATTTAAATAAAGAGTTTTAGAAGGGAGATATACTGATCTTACATCGCATAAAAGAGACGACTGGTATTGACTCAGGACTTGATATCAGCAAATATTTTGAGTTGCGGTTTTAAAGAATAAAAGTTGGATTGGTTCATCCCATAAACTGTATATAAAAGACAGACAAAATTAAAACTCCCAAAAGAGAAGCCAAATTATCTTGATCACCCCCTTGTGGCAGCAGTGTAGTTCATAAACACTACCTGCATGTTAGTGGATGGGACATTTACCAAATATAAAATTCAAAGTTCATGTTAAATAAATGCTTCTCATATTTGTTTTCTGACATTTTACATAGTTATCACATTGATGTTTGTCCAATTGTTAATTTTTCCAATTAGTTTAATTTTAATCAGTTATTTGATGCTATTACAACAGGCAAAACATCATGAATGACACCTGAGAATGACTAGGCTTAGTGTGTATCTGTGTATGGCTCAACACCATGATCACTTCTGTGCAGACTGTGGCTCTAAATGACGTCAATACAAAGCGCATGATGTATCCGGGATATATGAGCTTCATTTTTGTACAACAGTAGGAAATGCATACGCGTTGTCCATCTTTATATACAGTGTATGGTTCATCCCCAATGCAAAGGATGCAGGTGGGCTTGTTAAGTCAACTTAAACAGACTTGTTAAAGAAATGAAGGACAGAATAGAGAAGAGCGGGGGAATAAAATAGGAGGCTGAACAAAGCGGATGATAGAGAAGGGGAAATAAGAGAAAGACAAATAGAGGAGTGGGATCAAAGAGGAGGAAAGTGGGCTGCTGGTCCCCTCCTGAGGGGTTGGTAGAGAGGCTCTGGTGAGAAGTTTCCTCAGACTTTGTGGCATTTCTGCGTAACTGTGTTAAAATGGGCTCAGGTTGTCCTCGGGGCAGAGTTTGACTAAGTTTACATTTTATCAATGATTAACCATAATGGCTGCTAATGAAGAAGTGACCGTAGATCAACAACAGCCCCTCATGAGACACAGTGCTTCATTTAAAGACCACAACAACAAGGGAACAGAACTAATACAGAGACCTGGTGTGTCTTCACATTATTTTACCTACGATAAAAAAAAAATTCAATACTGTGAAGAGAGAATACACACCAGGCTGCTGAAGACAAGAGGGAGGATGGAACACAGCAAAATAAATATTAACAAATGCAATTAACAGTATTCAAATATTGAACTCAACCATGAAAAAACATAAAAGGAAAATAAACATAACTTCAAAATCTACCACCATAGTAGCACCAGAATGAGTTGTAGGGGAGGAGAGGGATGACAACGGGAAGGTCGGGGACAGGGCCAAGTGTTCTTACCCGTCTTGGGCGTCAAACTGAGGTCTGTGTCTGATGATGAGGACTGGCGGCTGCATGGCTTGGATGGAGAGAAGGGGGGAGGAGAGGAGGAGGAGGTGGGGAGGGCTCTGAAAGGGGTAGGCGGGCCGGAGAACGAGGGCAGATCCTCAGCAAATACCGGCCTGCCAGGAGAACATGACACACACACCCTCATCAGTCACCACGCCAGCCTCATGGCATTTGTGTGTGTGTGCATATATGGAAGTGGGGCAGTGTTGACATTTTGAACCTGCAAATTGTTTTGTCCGGGTTAGGCGAGAGTGAGGTGCTACAGATGGCTGGAGAACAAAAAAAGCAAGCGTGGGAAAGCTAACAAATATATCAAATACAAAGAAACACACACACATTCAACTAAAACAACAGCAATGTGGCAAAACACAAGGTCAGATTCAACAAAGGATGATGAGCTGAAGCACGTGTCCCAGTGGAGTGACGCAAAGGTCAGGTGACTGTAGGGAGACCATAGGCCCTTCCTCAGGGGTAAGCCACACCTTCAACTTTTTTTTGTGTGCCAACAGCCAATCGAAATGAATAACGGTGCAGCTTGGAACATGACACCCCACCCCCATGTAGTTGGAAGGGATAGGTGGAGGGATTTGGGGCTAGTATCAACATCTGGCTTATTTCTAATAAAGGTATAAGGGTGTGCCCTTCTTCCTTTGCCTCTATGCCTCTGTCTTTAAGATATATCGCAATGACGAGGCTGTCAAACTTTCCAGACTCCAGCAAAAATAAATTCACTTTTCTCCTTAGGCAACATCTATTTCTCTTTAAACTTCCTCTCTGCCTTCTGTATCTATTACCTCCCCTGGCTCGTCGTACCAGTAAAGATGAGTGTGGGAACAGAGACAGAGAAGTTCTGGGACAGTCTCTGGGAGCTGCAGGCAGAATGCACTGGGCTGTTGTGGGTGGAGCGGCATCCGTGGGCAAGGGGAGACCTGGGCCGATCAGCACGTAGAGAGAGAGAAAGGAGCAAGGAGGAGCGATTTTGAATACGAGCAGCGAGAAACGATCCCGGTCCGAATGGTAGCCAGAGAGAGGAAGAAAAGAGATGCACAACAACAACCAACACGACACCATCGCAACAGAGTGACAAAAGAGACACAAAGGAAAAGAACAGAAAAGAGGGTTTTTAACTCTCTCTCTCTTTGCCGCTGTTATTCCATTTAAAGCCATGTGAAAGCAGAAGGCAATCCATGCACAGCTCTCAGCTACGGCTCTCAGTCTCACGCAAACATACAGAGCAGGAATGCAAACACAGCAAAGGGCAACAGGCACATACATGTAAATCAACAGAAAACTAACAGCAGCAATATTGATGATGGAATGGTTAGCAAAAGTGTCACAATTTGCTGCTTCTCTCCGTTTTATGTTATTGTGTAATGTTGTAGTTTGGCCTATAGGTCAGACAAAAGAAGCAATCTGAAGACCTAATTTTGAGCTCTGTGATTATAGACTGACCTGTAATTATTTACTAACCTTTATTAAACCAGATTCGATCCCACCAAGCTCAATTTTGTAAATAACCTGTCTATTTCCAGTCATTCCCAACCGTCATCAAAAATTGTTTTCTCATTAAAACCTCACAAGTAACATAAGGGTGCCATTAAAGCCATAACCAAAAGGTGTTTATACGCCTGATTCACACCATCTCAAACAGATATAAATGCAAATAAGAGGCACACATGCAACTTACAGTATCAGGAGGAAATCACAAACTCAGCAGGGTTAGGACAATAGAAGTCAGTGAAGGGACACACACTATTAGAGGCTGAGCAGAAACACGTGCACTCGTTACTCACTAAAAGCAGTCGAACATGCAGAGGTAGAGCAGAAAAGCCATGCAAGAGCAGCCTACTAGAGCTGACAAGGGAGGAGGAAGGGGGTGAGGATGGGTGTGTGTGTACTGTACATGTGTGTGCCTCAGGTTATGTCATGTGCTGTTAATTTCATGGGACAACACAAAAAATAGACACACAAACTACAAATAGGGGAATAAAAGATACTGAGACACACACAGGAGTAACTGCGAGACTACACACAGACTAACATACAGTTTATTTCCTCCACACAGTCTCTCCCTCTCATGCACACTGCAATCCTCCTTCTCCATTTTTACAAACTAGATTTGCAATGGAGTATAAAACAAAGCAGTGTTCATGCATGTGCTACTGGTTCATACTCACTCCTTTCCATCCTTAGAAGGGGAATTGCAGGCATTGGAAGCAGGGGCTGTGTTTGGGTGCACGTGTGTGTTGGTGTTCGGGGCACTTCCAGAGCTGAGTTTGTCCAGTGTGCAGCCAGTGCCTATGGCCCGGACCACCAGGCCCGACTCTCCCTCCAGATCGAAACACTGCAAATAGCCCACCACTGCATTCCCGCCCATCTCCAGTACCTTGAGCCCTATCTTCCTCTGCAGCTCTCCTAAATGGTAATAACACACATAAGGGTGAGTGGGTTGGAAGTGCAAGATAAATTCCTCTTCTTGCACATTGACATGAAAAGAGGATCACAGTGAACATTCTTACCAGACATAAGAGAGATGAGCCTCTGACGAGCCTCATTGGAGGCACGAGGAGTTCTAATGCGGTCGATCCACTGGTATTCTGGATCTTCATTCACTACAAGTTCCTCCACAAAGCCGTGCACCATCGCCACTCGGTAGCACCGTGGAATGGCTGTGGCTGTCATGTAGAAATTTAAATAAACATCACTTAGGGACAGAATTTCAAGCCAAGCCTTCTATTCAGCCATTATCCTATTTTAAGAACATATAGAGAAACATCAGCTCTATAACTCTTAGCATCTTTCATGCATTGCTTTGTACATAAAAGCCCTGTGTGCCATCTCACGACTCTGCACTTCATGCATTAAAATTGTGTCTAATGATGTATTTTAAGACTCTAAACAAACAACTGTGAACCAAAAGTCAAGTCAGACGTACTGCAGAAGAACTTAACCCCGCAGGAGGACTGTCTGAAGCGGTTCAGATCATTGAAGAGCTCCACTTTGACGAGGACGTTGATCTCCCCTCGAATTCCTGATTGCAAATAATGAACAGAAATACATATAGTGGGAAATAAACAAACATTGTGATTATCACGGTCCTATAAGTCAATTGTCGTACCGTGGATGGTGTCATAGATGGGAAACCAGCCAGAGATGACAGAGGCGGCCTCATTGCACAGTAGCGGGTCAATGTCAATGTAAACTTTCCCTATGGCATCATTAGCACTGTATGTGTCATGGTCCAACACTGTGATCTGCAATGGCTCATCCTGCAAGTCCTCATCATCGACCTAGTCAGCAAGAGAAAGAAAGGGAAAGAAGACAAAGGGCTTTGAGTGTAGCAGATGTTAGAAATGCTCATAATTTATTTTTTAAAGTGTCACGCACTAAAACGAGTCCAGCCAGCTTACAAGAGACAACAAACATGACAAGAACAAGTGCAGTAGCAGAATCACAGATAGATACACCTTCATTTGTGTCAGACTGTCACAACCACCTAATCGGACCACAATTCTTCTCCTTAGATATTAAAAATATGAAACATAACTTTGGAATTGACTGTGCCTAAATCATAAACATCATACCTAAGGCCTTTTCCTATTGGTAGGCATTTAACACAAAATGAGCGAGGTGAAAAACTTTGTGTGTAAACATGAACTGTGGCCCTGGTCAGACCTTGTTTTAACATCTGTCCCGAAAGATCTGATCACACGTAGAAAGCATTAACCTCGTCTGTTCACACCTGGAATTAAAATGTGTTCTGTAAACCTTGTGACCAGTTCTCAGTTCCCATGAACACCAAATTATGTTGTTTTAATCCAGTCTGAGTCTACAGATGTGTCCGTTGTCAATGTGTTTGTGTCTGTGTCGGCACAAGTCAGTGAGTAAGAGACAGGAGGGGATGAATGAATCTTGTGCATCTGTGCTATGAAGAAAGATTTCACCAATTTAAGACAAGTATGAATAATTACGTGATGATCAGTGTTGATAGTGTGGTGCTGGCCACAAACAAAACTGTAGCGGGGGTTAGAGGAAATTAGAGTAGGCGGCCCAGGACAGATTTGATTTCAATGAAAAGAATGTGGCCACCTGAACTTGGCGCTGACCACTTGTGATCGGATCTCTCAGGACAGATGTTAATACCAGGTCCAAACGGGGTCTGTGTGATGCGTTAAAACATTACAACCTTTACCTCAAATTTGAACCATTCCGAGTTCCACTGTGGATTGAGGGATTTTGGACATACATCTGTTTTGAACGTTGTGTTTCCAAACTTAACCTGGGAAATAAAAGGGCACAGGAGAAATCCTTTAAATGCACAATTTTCAGTTTTGAGTCATGATGATGTACCTTACATAGTTATAACAAAAGTTAAAAGGTGCAGTGTGTAGAATTTTGTGACATCTGAAGTTGAAGCTGACTACCCCTCACCTCACCCTCCCCTTCCAAACATTAAATATAACCTGTGGTAGCCTTTAGTTGACATAAAAACTCAAAAGGTTTTTAGTTTGTCCAGTTTGGGCTACTGTAAAAAACATGGCAGCCTCCATAGAGAGGACCTGCTACCAATGTAAATATAAAATATGTAAATATAAAGGCTCTAGCCTAGGGTAAAGAAAACACCAGTGAAAACATTACTAGGTTTATTTTATATTCAATTTCTGCCAATAGATCCCTTTCACTTACATCTTACACACTGAACCTTTAAGTATATATATATGCTGTCACAGATCTCTATGTCAACAAGCCTGTTTGACCAAGCACCTCCACTCACCTCTACAAAAGCATCAGTAAGATCACTGGCTCGGTCCATCACAGGCAAGTGACGCCCTGCCACAATCTTGGCTTTCAGTTTCCCAGGCATGATTACAATATTAGTCGATCTGTGGAAAAACAATAACCTGCTGTCACTGACAACAGTGGAGACTCATTCCAGGGGCATGTGTTGTTGACAGTGCGGAGAGCAGCCCCCCCTCACCCCCCGGCTAATAAAGCTAGCGTCACCCAGCTAACGCTCCTAGCTTAACTTTAAAACAGCGACTCTGCTCGAACGCATCTGTTGGACACGTTCACAAACCCCGGCAGCGAGTGGCAGTTAGCAGAGATTACGCTAGCAGAGCAAGGCTAGCGAGAAAAGCCACTTAGCGTTGACTGCATTGCGGGGAGGCACAATCTCTTTAGCTCTACCTGACCCATCGGCCATGTTTTGACAATCACACAGCAAAGCCACCACCCACCAGACAACCACATTATCTTTGCCCTTCGCAGCGGCAACAGCTTCCCCGTCTTACCGGCGCTGGGGTATCAACAGACGGCTGTCAAAGCGTCGGTGGGACACTATCGATGACAGCCCACCGCTCGTCTGACCTCCGCGTCTCTGCCATTACACGACACGTTAGTCCCCGCTGCACCACCCGGGGAAGTGCGGTTCCAGTTAGAAATGTCCACCAGCTGACACTGCAGGTAGTATATACTGTTCCTGCAGTACAGCGGGTGTGAAGGTACACCGACTAAGTCCGTACACGCGCCGCGGGCTTGAGCGCGGACCAGCGGCTAGCTTGATTAGCGTGTGGCGAATGGATGTTCAAGGTTTGGCGTAAGCTGCGTTCAGGACACATCGTAAACTGGGCCTTTACAGTAAAAAAAAAGGACGCTGCTTGTATCAATTCTTCAAAAACAAAAAAACTTCATTTTTAATAAACAATCTAACTGAAAAGACGTAGAAAATGTATAAATATGAATGTAAAGCACTATTAGTATATTTTAAACGTGTTTTACTGTCTTTTGAGTAGTTACGCAATGAAATCGTGCTGAATTCCCAATAGTACGTAAAGGCAGCGTCAGGGTTTGACTCAGACATGCGCAACATAAACAACCTGGTTTGAAGATTAATAGAACTAATAATAATAATTAATAATAGTAATTAATAATAATGTTAAAGTGCTTTACAAGTCAGGAGAACGGAGAATAAAATAACATGAGGGGAAAAAAATAGATATAATTATAAATTAATAGGATTAGTCAGTGCAAATAAAAGATAATTAGAATGACACTCGATATACCTCTGCATTTGGAACTTCATTTAAATTCACCAAGATCCAGATTTTGTATCAGCTTCAAATTGCAGACATTCATAAATATCATTTCCCTTAACAGGCCTGATTTCATCAAAAGCCATGTGTTATCCACGGAGAAATCAACAATTTTGTGAAAAATGCCCTCTCTGCTCCCTAAATTTCCTTGAGTTCGTCCTTGCACCATCCCTCCACAAGATTTAATGGAAATCAATTAAATAGTTTTTGCATAACCCTGCAAACTAAGAACAAACAAACAGAAAAACAAACTGAGGTAGTATGCAATGACAACAGCCGAACTGTAGCAAACAGGAATAAGTCTGGTAATTTGTAAACTTTGTTTCGGTCAACAAAAAGGAAACCAAACCACCAAAACCAGAACTTAACCTTCTATGTCTGTTTGACCAAGGAAACTACTAAAAACACATCAGGGAACCAAACCACAGCGCTGTCGGAGACTTTCCTTAATTTGATGGGCACTGCAGTTAAATTTGAGTTGATCTCACATTACCTTTCCTGCTGCCATAAAAATTTACAAAGTTTACAAAATCTGTCACTGAAAATAGTCTCCATTATATGCTCTAGTTACGACAGTTTGAGTAGTTCCTGCTATAAACAGCACACAGCTATCTATCTATCTATCTATCTATATAAAATAAAGTTTACTGGATGTGCTTGTTCCAGTGTTTTTCGAAAGGGTGCTGGCTGCTGCTTAACAGCTTGATCATCAGAATGTTTAAAATCATTACTGGGACAGGAAGGTGATTAGGACCAGAGAAGCACTTTAGGCTTTTTGCTGACATAGAGGAGATCATTCTGGCAAATTCAGTTTCAGTTAGAAATTAACTTTCACTCAGTTCACTAATTTAAAAGCATGGCAGCTATTCAACATAGAATACAGAATGTAATGAAAGCAAAGGCAACATAGACATTGTTTAAATACATTTATTGACTGCCAAGATTTGTCAAGGCAACCTAAAATTGAAAACTGTCTCCCTGAGAGAAGAAACCACTGAACTGTACAAGAAGTCAGAGGTTAACTCGTATAGCATCACAGTTTGCATAACCAACTGACATTGAGGTCAATGATGCCATTTTCTACCTGCTTCACAGAGCATACACACACCTGGAGAAGTCACAGAGCACCTTGAGGATTATGTTCTGAACTTCTCCAGTGCGTTTGACACAATTCAGCCAGGCAGGCTGGCTCCTGACCTCTCTGTGATGGAGATGGACCGGGACCTTGTGTCATGGATCACAGAATACCTCACTGACAGGCCTCAGTGTGTCAGGCTGCAGGACTGCTCTTCAGACTGTTGCCTGGGACATCCCACTCCTGTCACCATTACTGTTCAACCGTTACACCTTTGACTTCTTATACAACACAGGAACAAGCCATCTACAAAGGTTCTCTGCGACTCCTCCGGCGTCGGCTGCATCGCAGAGGACATAGAGTATAGAGACCTGGTAGGGAGTTTTGTAGGATGTGTGGCAGAAATCACCTACAGCTCAACATTAGTAAAACCAAGGAGCTGCAGTGGACCTCTGAGGTAGAGGATTAATGGAGAGGGGGTGGAGAAGGTTGATCCAGTTTGTTATTCAGACACACTGGGTCGTCACAGTAGAGTCTTCTTATTGTTCTTCTTGACTGTATTCAGGGCTAATTTCATCATCTTGTGTTAATCCCTGTCAGTCAGTAGTAGTAGCAGTAACATTATCTGTCCTTTAAGCACTCTGGTTGAGCCTGTGGTAATGTCAGTGTGCTGCGACGGATGGTGAGGTCACTTTTTGGTCGAAATCTGCCACATGCCACGTTTGGAGTGAAAGTAGTGGAAGAAGTTCCTCAAGTAGACCCTATCCACTTCCAGTCCTGAATTAAGGATCCTAGAGCAGAGAACAGAGGTACAGTATTTGGGTTTGGTATTAGGTTCAAGCATAAGAAAAAACATGAGGGGAGGAAGATTGCTGTCCTTTTGCATTCTGACAATAAAGTCAAAATGTCGAGAAGAAAGTCAAAATAAATCAGAAGATGATATTTCTTTTGCATTTGGATAATAAGCTGCCAGTGTTCGATCTCTGTGGTTTCTCCAACTGAACAGAGAGTTTTTGACACAAATCTCTTAAGACACTTTTTGTACAAAATAAAAGAAGGAATTTTCTTGTTACTTAAAATTATTCTGAGGAATAATTTCACCAATTCACATGCACAAGGCCTTTTTGTAGAGGCTCAAATTGAATCTTAAAATCTCACGTTTATTCTCAACATTTTTACTTTATCCTCAAAATGAAAATGTAAAAATATCTTCCTCGTCATCATTTCATTTGTTTTAACACTTCAGGCAGTGGTTTCAAAAGCCAGTTTGGTGACTAACTGCCTGTCTGACTTACAGGTCATGTGTAGTGGCTTTTTATAATTTAGTGAAAACAGCCGACTGATCATTCCTAGATCTACACTAGATGTATTTCTCCCCTTTGGGATTTATTGCAAGACTCTTGCTTCACTACAAACGTGTTCCCTATTATGTTGAAAAGTTTGAAGGTTGATTATTCTAATAAAGTTAAAGGAAAGAAAAATATAGCCGATGTGGGATTAGAATTAAAAGATAAAAGTAACAAACAAGTGTATCTGTCAATTTACATTGAGTGAGTAAACTGACCTGTCGAGTAGCTCCCAGTCTTCCCCTCCCCAGCGGTCTGTATATTCTTTGGTGTTCATTCCTCCCACTGCATCCAGATCAGACTTATAGATTCCAAGCAGGCCAAAGCCCTCCACCTCCCAGAAACCTGCAATCCACACATTTACATAACATTTTTACATTTACTACATCCACACTTAAAGGTTCTGTGTGTAGAATTTAGTGACATCTAGTGGTGAAGTTGCATGTTGCAGCTGAATACCCCTCACCTCACCCTCCCCTTGCAAACATGAAAGAGAACCTGTGGTAGCCTTCAGTTCTCTTAAAAACTCAAAAGATGTTTAGTCTGTCCAGTTGGGACTACTGTAAAAAAAAAAAACATGGTGGCCTCAGTATAGAGGGGACCTGCTCCTGTTGTAAATATATTTAAATATAAAGGGCCCATTCTAGGGTAAACAAAACAAAAATTGGTACATTTTAGATGATCAGACACGTGAAAACATCACTAAGATTATTTTATGTTCAATTTCTGCCAATAGATCCCTTTCACCTAAATCGTACACACTGGACCTTTAACATTTAAAATGCATCATAATACCTTCACTTATAACAATTTGCATCGTTTGTATATTGGTTTTGTCCAACATCTACACACTACTAACAGGGCTGAACAATACAAGACCTCTGCTTTTGTTTTAAGATCTCATATGTCAGTAAAATGTTTTATGAATTTACATCTTAACATGACTGTCAAGATAGATGTGGGCAGTCTGAGCACAAATTACTGTGTGTGCTGGCAATACACAAACAAATGAAGACCTGAGCTTTTATATAGTCTCTTATTTTTCTATAAGGAACAACTCTCATTTTATCTTTGTGAAGGACCTAAATCTAAATCCAAATGTAAATGCCCTTTCTTAAAATGGACTTACCTAACACCTTCTCCTGATCTTTTCAAAACAAGTCTCTGTATAAAACAGACTGAATATAAAGATGACACGGCTTAACTGCCTCCCACTATCCAGAAATTCAGCTAAAATAACCCAGCTATGAAAGCCACCATCTTGAATCTGCGCTGTACAGATCGGGGGGGATTCAGCATCAAATAACTAATCAAAGATAAAATTGCTGGAAAAATTAGCACTTGAATAAACATCCTTGTGATAAGAACTGCCTAAAATGACAGAAACCATCTTTGATAAATGTAGTTAGCATGTACTAAGCTTTTTTTTTTGTTATGTCCATGTCCCATTCACCAACACGGAGTAGGCAGGATTTATAATCTACAGTATACTACAGCCAGCAACCAGCTGGTGATCAAGGTGCTTTGGCTTCACTTTTGGGGAGTTATCATATCTATGGTATATAACCATTCATTTTGAAACTACAACTCCTGCTAAACTGTATTAAAAAGACATTATGATGATGACTCAAGATTGTTATACTTGTTTGCTTCCTTTTATTAATGTGCATCCCTCAATAGAGTAACGGTCACTTTAAAATGAAACTAAAGATGTGTGTATCTACCTCTGGCCTCCAGTGGTGTAGCCCCACAGTCCAGTCTCATGATTATGGGAGCAAAGGCCATGTGTCCCTCCACAGTGTGTTTCCTGATGCTGTCGATTATGGCGGTAGGGAATTGGAGGTGGAGGTCACAAAGAAACACTATGCTGTGTTGATCCTGAGGGATGATGACAGTGGTAGATATTTTATTTTGATTCTATTCAAGTTAATTAATCATAATTATTTTACTGCTGAGAGTTGTTGCATCACTTACTTTTATAAGGTCGACTCCTGCTTGCAGACCACCAGAGCGCTGGAAGTTTCCACTCAGCTTCAGATACTGGTACCTGATACATTCCACACACACTGTTATAGCACATACATCATGTGTAACATACTTAGCCATAGGTTTATATTCAGGTTTAAAGGAAAACAAACACACAAACGCACAACCTGTGGAGTGACGAGTTCTTTAGAGCCTTCTCCATGTCCATGTCAGTGCTGTCGTAGTCAATGACGATGAGGTTGAAGTTGGTGTCTCCGGATTCTCTGAACACGTTCTCCATTTCAATAATCAGCTTGTGCACCCACCGAGCCTGGTTTTTCACTGAGATATATAAACAGGCAGATAGAGACACAACTTTAAAAATCACAGCTGTCGGCTCACTTTTTGTAGGGTACATGTGTGTCACAGTTGATAACCCCAACCCTCATATCTCAACACGACGGAGTACGACAACAAATAGCAATTTCAGATTAGTACACATATCCCCATATTACACCCAGTGTGTTGTCCTAAAGGGAAGACAGCATCAAGAGAAATGCAGCATCACTGCTCCTGAAAAGAGATTCATTGATGGATGTTTTTGTTTGTATTGTTTTGGCCATGTACTGTATATGGAGATGTCAAAGTACACGTCAACTGTAACACACTTTCAACGTTGTGTCAAATTATCTTAAAAGTAACTCATAACTAAAGCTGTCAAATAAATGTGATGGAGTATAAAGTGCAACACTTCCCTGTGTAGTGTAGATGAGTGGAAGGAAAACGAAAATACTCAAGTAAAGTGCCTCAAGATTGTATCGATGTAAGGCACTGGAGTCAATGTGCAATCTCCAACCTGGTCACAGGTGGATGTACAGTACCTGGAACTATGATGTGGACGGTGGCAAGAGGGTTCCAGCTGAAGGCCACTGGGTTACACAGCACCAGCTCAGGTTGCGGAGTCGTAGCGTAGACGTATTGTGACAGACGCAGCATCTGGCCGTTCATGTCTTTCAGCAGCAGCTCCAGGAGGTAGCAGCTTCCTTTGGCTGGGTCCACACGCTTCACCACGTTAACCACTTGCACCAACATGAACCGCCTGCAGGGGCAGAGAGAGACACAGTGACATGACACAGACCATTATGAAGTCCATACACAAACTTGTACTTGCTTTGTGACAGAAGTGTGTTTGATTCCAAGATGCATTTTACTCAATCAAAAAAAGTACAAAAGCATTGACAGAGAAAAATTCTGAACATAGATTTCTTTAAAAGTTTTTCAACGTGAAGTAATGATACAGCAAGGGCCCCATTTCAGGGGATAAGGGGTCCCAACATATTTTCATTGGATGATTAAATTAATTACGGAAGAACCATTAGTATTTCATCTTTTATTTTAGTTTTAACACAGTATTATAAAGAAAAATATTATATTGGATTAAACTAGCAGCAACTGACAATTATTTCTTGTGATGATAAATCTGTTGATTATTTTCTCAACTAATGGGTTATTTATTTGGCCCATAAAATATGAACAAATTGAACAAAATCGTCTTCAAAGGTTTGTTTTTAAATGTCTTACTTTTCACAATCCACCTAAAGACATCAATTTATTCTCATCGAGGTGCAAGAAAATCGGAGAATATCCATTTGAGAAAAAAATTTGGCTGCTACACTGTTTACCACTGAAACTCCAAAAGTGTCACCCACCCCTCCATTGTTATAGTGGTGAGTAGATAATGAGTGAATTTCCATTTTTGGGTGAACTATCCCTTTAAATTTGAGAACCAACATCTAATCAGTTCATCTTTGAGTCCAAGTGAATGAATACGTACGGACTAACATAGCCATGTACAAACAGACAACCTGAAAACATGATGCTTTTGGCCATTGGCTGTCACCAGTGTGGAGGCAAAAAAACTCCCATTGAAATTATACCAATTTTTGTTCCATGACCCAGACGATGTGCTGGCGCAGACACAAATACACTTACCAGTTATGTTTTTTGTTGAGTTTGTCCATGAAATCCTTGACCACTGGCAGAACATCATTGGAGTTGATAAGCAGACTGCCAGCAATTTTGCACTTCACTTCCATTGCATCTGAATTATGTGCCCGATAGTCCAGGTGGTTGATCTGGAAGGTCTGCCTCCAGTTCATCCCAGGGTTGACATTCTTTACCTGCAGGAGCTTTAGTGATCTTTTTACAATCCTCCGCTCCTTGCTCACAATTTGGGTCAATTTGGGTTTCCCTGACTTAGCCTGAGGATGAGGCTTTGTGTTGTCTTTCTGCAGGGGTAAGGACTGGAGTATCTGCCGGAATTTCTCAGTTAAAGTCTCATTATCTGCTCCATAGTCTCGAAAAAGTGTGTCTGGCGAGATTTCCTTTTCCTTCCCACTTATGGCCAATCCCTTCCATAGGAAGCTTTGATCTAGCAAACATAGAAAATTAGAGTGAATTGGTCTGACAACACAACTCTTTTATAAATAAGAAAAAGTGAGAAAATACTTCTGTCTGTGGTTTTTTGTTCCTGCAGGTCAGGACTGTCTAGTTTCATGTATCCAGAGAAACCCAACCTAAGCACAAGGAGACAGAACACATGATTATGCAAAGAATTACAATGGAGTTATTTTGCGGTGCGTTTTCAGATGACACTTAAAAAATAAACACGTTCTCTTTTGCTGGATGTGCAAACGATTCTCAGCAGATGGAAGGGTACAGCAGCCTCTATAGGTGATGCTGTAACTGTCCTTCAGTAAGTATGAGGGGTGATCAGTTTGTGACCGAAGGTCAAACAAGATAAGTTTATCTCTTTAAGTTATTTAGCAGAAATTTGGAACTTAATATAACTATGGAATTTCAATCTGTTTGCGGTAATTGAAAATTGCAAGTCAACGTTTTCTGAAACCAAGGTAGAAGATGTACAAAGGTCGGTGCTGTCCATTTGTTCAAAGTCCAATCACCCAGGGAGGTCCACAAGGTCATCGTGGCAACACTATGGGTGGATGGCCCTTCTTTAAGCAGAAGAATTAAAACTTAGCAGAGAAGATGACCCTGGAAGCCGGTCATGTTAACTGATAACTGAGATCCATTCGTGTTAACATCATAATCGAATAACATCAAGGATTAGGATGCGACTTTTACAAAGAAATGATTCATATGCATTATGACCTCATAATTAAAAAGACATTCCTTTCAGATTTTCTAAAACTGACTCCTACCTTCGACCATTAATTCATCAATCACCCCCTCTATTCATATTTAATATAGAATAGCACTGCTTGTCTTGCTCATAGACTGTATATAAAGTTGGACGAGCTGACAGCCCCAGAGTGAAGCCACCTGCTGGCTGGCTGCAGGAAAGGTCATACATCCCGCCTCTTCCATGTTGGTGGAAAGGACATGAACCAACCAAGTATACATCAAATACATTTTTCTCAAAGATGTTTTCTGTCGTTTGAGCTAGTTCTAGTCACACTGATGTTTGTTAAATGTACATTCCAAGATTGGTTTTAATTCTCACACACACACACACACACACACACACACACACACACACACACACACACACACACACACACACACACACACACACACACACACACACACACACACACACACACACACACACACACACACACACACACACACACACACACACACACAATAATTGACAGCTGAGTCCGACTTGCAAAGATTGGTCGAGCCTGTGTATCAGCAGGACCTCTCTACAATGGCTCTATTCTCTGATCGTTAATGATTCTGGCTCAAAATGTACAAGATGCCAGCATTCATATCCAGGATTATATTTTGGCTTCATTTCTGGACAGTAGGAGGAAGTGGAGATGCATCGTCCATCTTTATATAAAGTCTATGCTCTTACTACATATGGATCTATAATTCGTTTATCCCCAGAGGTCTCACTTCTCCATGATGTCGGGGGGGTAGACGCAGCTTTTCTCAGACTCCATGTGCGTGAGTCGGGTGTGGTCATTGGGGTGGATGTAGGACAATTTAACCTGGTGAGATGAAATGAAATGCTGTTAAAGACCAGAGATCTTAATGATTTGTTGCCACAAAAGGTATGAATCATGAGGTCTTGTTTGATGATGCTTATGCAGCCACGTCCTCCAGGACCAGATCACAGAACGAAACATGTGTTAATATTTAAATACTTTTCAAACTCACTGTCAGGCATGTCTCTTTAATTATGTCTTGTTTGTTCAATCCGTACAAAAATCTAAGTACTGTGGTTTTATTTGTTGAATCATGTGACAAAATAAACTAGTTGGACTTTAAACACTGAACTGCCAAAAGGAGACAGTTGTGGCATGGATACCCACTGTCTACACTGAAAGCCCCAAAATATTGGCCGTTGTCCCCAGAGGCTAATTCCTTGTCAGATAAGGTCTCTGTGACCATGACCTTTGCCCACTGAAATCTGATCAGTTAATCTTTGAGTCAAAGTTTGTACCAAATTTGAAAGGAGGAGAATTCCCCGGAGGGGTTTATGAGACATCGCGTTCACAAGGCAACAAATGTGTTTTGTGAGGTCACAGCAACCTTGAAATCAAGCTCATACTGTTCTTCAGAATAAAAACATACAAATACATACATAATTTAGTCCTTGATAGCGGGCCAGAGGAACGCCTTTAATGGTGTAGCTGGGTTTGTACTCGCAGTCTGGCAAAACATCTTGTAGGAACTTCCTGTTTATCAAAGGCACTGCAAACCAACACATTAGAGATTAGAGCAGAGATTACTGGAGGAAATCACTTGCATCCTGACATGAAACGTGTGATATTTGTGAAAGATGTGAAACACAACAAGACAGACATGTCTCTCACCTTGGTAAAGAATGTCTCGTGGGTCCTCCCTCAGCATGTCGACTGTAGAGCTGCTCTGTTTCGTGTTGTAGTTGCTTGCAGCTGTCTGAGGTACGTGTTCAACATCACCCGCTACCATAGCAGACTCATCTGTGGGATGAAGCCACAGGACAATACAATCTGAGAAGTGCTCCACATTCAAATGTGCCACAAAACCACTGACTTGATACAGTGTGAGCATCTGAGCAGAAATAATAAAGGCAGTAGTTTTGGATTGAGAGACACTTTGTGGTGCAGATTCACTCTGAGGTGTCTCTGCCATTTCAGTGTCAGAAGGAATGATGTGTGGGCTGATACGTGTCCTTACCAACATAGAGAGAGATGTGCTGGGATTCAATAACCGTGAATCTGGAGCCTTCACCCTGGAGCTGCCACTGTGTGAAAACAGACACAAAGAACTACATGTCTCTTCTCCGTTTAAAAGCTCAGATTACACAATGTGGCATCTGTAAATGACACGAGAAAACAGAGAAGTTACATTTTATTTAAAGTCTAAAAGAGCTGGGACGAGCGACTTACCGCCACCTCCACATGGTCTGTCCCTTCATGGTCCTGCTTGTGGAGAAGTTCAAAAAAGTATTTCCTCTCTGCAGAAAGCCTGTCAGACAGTTACAGTTCATATTCAGAACTACACCACAGACATATTAGACACCAAAGCTTAACAGCTTCAAGTAGCCTAAAGATTACATGGTAGCTGTTATGAAAGTTCTGTTGGCATTGTCACTTCAGACAATGCAGTAGTGCTCCCTGTGATCAGTAAGCAGATCCTTCTTTTTAACCTTGTTTGTTACAAGAAATCCAGCGTACTTTTGAGGATATAGCTGCTTTTTTTTTTTTAGATATTTCTACCTGTGTTGTTTACATGTGCTTTTCTCACTGGTTTGACTATGTTCGAATGAGATATTTAGTGGAAATTGAGTAATAATACGGAAGGAAATTTATTTTACCCACATTGACACACACACACACACACACACACACACACACACACACACACACACACACACACACACACACACACACACACACACACACACACACACACACACACACACACACACACACACACACACACACACACACACACACACACACACAACTCACCTCACTGGTCTGGATAGCTGACTAATATATTTCTCAAACTCGCCAGGGGCGGTCCACTCTGTGCCAGTCTGATAAAAGGAAGCAATCAATTATAAATCAATTATTAAGACAGAAAATATTAACACACGTTTACATGGACACATATTTTCATATTAACCCGATTAAGACAATAAACTAAGTAAGACACTACCATGTAAACAGCAGCTTCTGATCATCTTGAATCAGGTCAAACTTGGAATAAGCAGAAATCAAATTAAGGAATGTGGAGTGTTCTGTCCTTAGTCACATTATGTAGACATGTGTATGTGTTAAAATCAACATAAAGCAGTTACCAGCTGCTTGATGACAAACGACCTGGGTTCGAGTGTGAACTATAATACGATGTAATGTTGATTGAACATGTAATGAATATTAATGATGAATATTTTTTGAGCAACTTGTGAAAAACATAATAAAAATAAAGTCTAATTCAGAATAAGATCAATAGTCAGAATTATAATGTTCATGTAAATGTGGTCAGTGACACAAATGTGGAAATGTTCCTCTGCTGCTTAAGAAGATGACTGAGATAAATACCTTTCCAACCCATCCCAGTAACTGCAAATTGAGGGGGGAGTCGTCTGTGCTTAGCCACAACTCAGAGTTGTCCTGAGAGCTCAAAGCAAAAACAAACTCTCCTGAGAGACAAAGGAAACAAGGGGTTATAAGGATTCAGACAGAGATATCTAGGAGATGTATGAAGTGTAAGTATGGTAACAAGAAGGGACTAGTGAGGTACCGTCAGTATATGGATGCAGATAGCCAAATATCCTGAGTCCATAGTTAGTCCACTTAGGAATGACGGCCAGCTTCAGTACTGTACTTCTGGACTGAAAGAGTGAGGAAACACAAAGAATCAGCCACCATGTTTACTCAAAGGGGGACAACATCTTCAGTCCAGGGACCTGAGGATCTAACACGTGGATGTAGAATGCACCTCTGTGTAAAAACACCTCACTGTGACACTGAAGAAGAAAAGAGAATCACTTAGGTCAGGATTAATCCTCTGGGGATCATGAATGAATGAAACTTCATAGTGATCCATCTGATTGTTGCTGAGATATTTCGGCGTAATCCTGCTGAAGAACAAACAAACCAATGGCCAGGGGCACAAACACACCCTCCCTGGCTGAGGTAATGATTCACTGAACATTATTAATGCAGTGTGAGGTCCTAAGGTCAGGCTCTGACTCACATGAGGATACAGCGGGTAGTGCGGGTTCTTGCGGAGCTCAGCTATAGATTTGCCGCACCAGTCCTCAAACGCGTGCAGATTGGCCCGTCCCTTATACTGCAGGAAGAGAGGAGAGAGAGGATGCTGTGAACACACTGGGATTTGTGCTGCAATATTTCAGCAGTGGATCAGTTAACCATCTGGCCTCAGTGTGTCACATCTAAAATCAACAGCTGTACAATCCCTTAGAAACCACTTGGTGATAAAGTGACAGAGGTGCTGGTTTCAACTGTCAAGCAGCTCCTGTAAGTATAATGGAGGTGTCTGTTGTCTGTGAAGCTCATTTAATTCAAAAGAGGAACTCAGTTGTTCCAACATAAAAAAATTCTTCTTAAGAAGTAATACACAGAGAAATAGTCATTGACACGACCTTACCAGCGAGCACTTCTGCCAATGTCTTATCTAGTGTCACCGCAATTTCAAAACAATACAGTAAGTCATTGTAAATGCCATACTAATTGCGGTAACTAACTGTAGAGATGTTTAATGGTCTTTTTACTGTTTTTTTTTTAATTCTGTGGTATTCAACTGTAAAAATACAGCAAAGGTTAACAGTGCACATTCAAATTGTCTAGATTCAGATCGTTATTTGGATCTGCACCACATTGCACACACTCTAAAATATCAGTCAACAAACATCGCCATGAATTGTTCTGAAAACAAATACTCTATCGCACCCTGCCGAGTTTGTTAAAAGAAACTCCCTGGTGAGGTAACTGAATTAAGGTGGACACACAATCATAGCAATCTAGCAGTCACACAGTGTAGATCCAGCAGAGGCCCAGAGGCCCTGGAAATATAAGTGTGAGTGAGCATGTGTGCGGGTATACGTGTGCGCTTACCCGTCTATGTGCGTGTATGTGGGGGGGTATGCATGTGTCTGCCTATTACATTATTCCTGTGGTTCAGACTTAAATTGTGGTTGAGCTGAAGACTCTGCTGTAATCAGCAGATCAAGGTAGACTTTGTGTCGCTTGTATCAATCATCAACGTGCCTCTTTTCTGCACACCATCATACTAAGAGTTAAGTTGAAGTTTACGTATATGATCTATGAAAAAAAAAAATCTATTTGCTGGACAATAAAAAATTTATAAGACATTTGGTCATTTTAAATCAAATTTCAGATTGTTTCTATGACTGGAAATATACTCTCTACATATCCACGTTTTCCAGGATGATTGGGAATCCTGAACATTAAGTCCACAGAGGAAAAAGCACTGAGCAGGACAGGCCCTGACGAGTGACTGAGTTCAAGAGAGGTGAGTATTTAAGAACATGTACGCTGGACACACCTACCTTTTGTTTCCAGGGTTGTGGAGTATAGCTGTAGCTCGACGCAGATGAATCCTCCACATAGTTTTGTTGGGCCCTTCTGACCTGCAAAACACACATTTAATTCACTTAGTAAGTCTCCTCAGCCCCTCTGCACAAACACACACACCCTTACATCACCATATTTTCTATTACTGCTTCTTTATTCTTACCCAGTTGTCAGACAAAGCTTTCTTCCATATGTCGCCGACACTGTAAGCTTTCCGGCCTGAGGAAGTGAGTGAAAACAATCAGAGCAATGCAGGGGGGACAGGCAAATATGCAAGACTGTACACAAATTGCAGTCACTGTCACTCGATACCTTTTATTCTACAATTCTATTGGTCTGAGAGAGATTATTGGGTTCCCCCGGGAGGTGGAGCAGGTTATTTTTGTAGTGGTTTTACACTGACTGGGGAGGGAGGGAGGCACTGGTGCTGTAAAACCAAACAAGTTCACAGAACTCCAAATATTTGTGGTAACTGATTGCCTAAAACGATTTGAGTAAAATGTTAATTTAAAAATGTATTCTTTTTCCACTTAAATAATTTCCTTTTTTTAATTCACTGAAATTAAATGTACTTACATTTTCAATTCCTGTATACTAAATCAAATTCTTTTAATGATACTTATTAAAATTATATTCCGATTACTAAAAAAAAAATTCAATTGTGTCAACTTAAAATTTACAAGATGCCCCATTTTCAGTTAAGAATGCTCAAAAGAAGAAATACAACTCCATCATTATGATTCAAGTTGTTTTATTAAACTATAAAAACAATAATTTACATGAAACATGTCAATAAGTAGCCAGCACAACAGAAATGTTCTTAGGGTTGAAGTGGACTGCAGCAGTAGTGTTGTCAGTGACCACAGTACGGAGAGTCATCTTCTTGCTGCAAAATACAAACCACATGCATGTTGGTCATTCACAGGAAGATATTGTTTCATGTAGAGCAGAATGATAACAGTCAACAATAACTCTTTCATTGTACATATGACATTTGAGCATTAAATTGACATGGACTAGAAAAAAATCCAAACCCATCCTTTAATATATGAATTTCTAAAATGCTGTAAGAGGTATTCAAGTTCCCATACAATACGTCATACTTGCACTGTCGTAATTGATATTGACATTCCTGTGAGTGCACGGAGTCCCTTACATTGCAGGTAACCCTAACCCTCCTTCAGGTACACTTGGAGGGCACATTGGGCCAGAATGCATCATGTTCCTAGAATTAAAAAGGTATTTTAGTTATCACAGTCAGTGTTTTAGATTTCCAACCATAACTTAAGTATACAATTATTACGAGTGACTCCGTACGTAGAGCTGGCCATCTCTTCAAAAAGTCCCCTACTTGTGGATATCCCTGAACAATATCCTGGAGACAAGTCAAAGGTTGTCTGCATGAGCGTTTCAATCAAAATCGGGCTTGTCTCCCTCAAAGTATATTAACACAAACCTTTGAAAAGTTAACAAAATAATGGCCATGTAAAGATATTCATAAAATGTTGAGAAATTTGGTTTCCAAGACATCAATTTATTAGGTACCCCTGACTAGATCTAATGCAGTCTGATCCAACATTATATATAGATATAATTTACATCAATGAGCAAGAATGGTCAACAGATACAACACAATGTACAATGCAGTAAAGTTCAGACCACAAATTGCATCCTCCAACATGACCAAATGATAACAGTTTCAACAAAAACTGAAGATTGCTCAACAATGAAGTAGTTTTATTACCAAAGTGGAATACATTAAGACATTAAGTAGCTTCTTCAGATAAGGCAACCAGTCTCTGCATTTTAGTGCTTAAGGGAAAACTTGGGTTGCTCAAACAATAAATTGGCATGCTCATCTTACCTTGATTCTTCATGTGGCTCTCAGAACACATTTTAAACCTTTTCCCACCCCCTTCATTCCTACTTATCCTTTGAATCTTGCTCTTCTCTCCACTTTCTTTCAATGCATTTGTCCCACATTTTGTATTTGTCAAATTTTTTATTCATACTTTTTTAAACAGCCTGCTATTCTAACGGAACTGAGGATTTGAAAAATCTCCCAAATTGGAGAACTATTTTTCTTTTTTTTTTAACCAACTAGTGAAACCAGGCTCCACACAGTTGAACAATTTACCCTTTATCCCCAATTCATGAAGTTTGATAAGAGTCCCTCTTTCCATAGCATATCATATGCTTTTTCAATATCATAGAACACAGAAATAAACCATTTCTATAATGGTTTGGGCTTTTTTGATTTCTGATTCTTGACATAGAACAGAGTCCATTGTCCACGCCCCTTTCTAAATCCACTTTGATATCCAGAGATTACGTTTTTACTCTGTAGATGATGTGTCAACCGCTCCATAACCGACCGCTCCATGGTTTTCCCTACATGTGATGTTAGGGCCATCTGTCTATAACTTGATGGATCTTTTCCAGGTTTAAGTATTGGAACTATAACCGATTGCTTGAAACTGTATCCCCTATTTGATTAAATAATCTTAACACTACTTTGAGTGTGCCATCATTCATGTGATCTAACAACATGTAACATATTTCATCTTTACCTGGACAAGTTTGTCGTGCATTAGAAATTGCTCTCTTCAATTCAAAAATACTGAATGGTAGATCCATGTCCTCCTCTGTTGCAACCCTTTTATGTGTTATTCCTTTTTCTGAGCTGTGAATCTTAAATGTTTTTGCTAAACATTCTGCATTATTTATTGCAATTATGTTATTGCTAGTCAGTACTGGTATTTCAACATTTTTCTTTATGCCATTCATTTCTCTAAGCATTCCCCATATGTTCCAGAGTTGTGTTTCTCTCCCAATTTTACTACAGTATTACAGTATCGTACAGAAAGTTTCAGTTGGACACCGTAGTAACAACGAACTAACAATGAAACCGGCAGACATGGCGATAATACGCCAGCACAAATAACATCGTGCCAGTTCATTAGCTTATGTTGGCGACTCACAAAAATTGTACAACACACAGATACGCATTAACCAGGACTCAAATGTATTCAAGCAATCCATTCTTACCGAGTTCAGCCGAAAGATGGCGAGATAGTCCGTCTTCTCCCTCAATTGCGCGCGATTTCCCGCTCAAAGTGACATCACGCCATATCACGAGAATTTTTTTTACGGATACATTATTGACTCACTTTATTCCAACACGAGCTGAACAAGTTCATGTAGTCTCTTTGCATAAGTTGTACTTTCTACACAATACAATAACATTTTGCTTCAGAGTATGAAACAATTGTGTAAAATGCACAAAAGATGCTCAGATAAATCTAACAGATTGTCGAGCAAGCCTTTGCAAATCATCAATTTCTTTGCAAGAGGAGCAGCATGAGCACAATAGAGGGCAAGACTTCTTTGTATTTCCTTCCCTGTTAATCCTGAGATGAGAGATTTACAGAGAATATCTACTAAATTAATTTGCAGTTATCTAAACATGACTGACCAGAAAAAGAGAGGCCCTGTGAATTCAAATCAAATCCACTGTAAAAAAAGAAAATACACTGTTCATCCAGGATCAAACTTGGCTGAGGTTTGTGGGCTTCAAGAGCTCCAACTGAATGAGGCAGAAAATAAAATAGATGCAAATGGTCATGCAAATCTATCATCGGCAATAAATGCAAACTACCTAAAGCCAGTTAATGTTTGTTAGTCTTTACCGCACAGTATTACTGATGCCATAGACCAGAGAGATGTTGATTCAGATCTGTCTGTGTCCTTTTCTAAACTGCACCGTGTTTTGTGGGAACATTTTTTTTATTGCGATATTGTATTTTTAAGAATCAAGCTTGGGTTAGGGTAAAATATATTAAAACTGCTACAAAAATGAACAATGGAGAGGAGTAAAATCACAAACATGTAAAACACTGAAACAACAAGGGGAACATCTGGAGTAAAAATCACGGTTTCTTATTATAACTGGTTTCTTATTATCACAGGTTCTCTGCTTTCAGATGTTTTGTTTTTACCCTGAATTCACAGATTTGAACTTTCCGGATCAGTAAGTCATGATCAAACGTTGTATAAACACAAACGCCGCCTCTTTCCCCTCGCAGTAAGGTGGACAATGGGCTACTCACAACAATTCAAAGACAGAAAGGGTTGGAATGGGGTTTGGAGTGTTTCCCTCCTTGCCATTTCCCTAAGAGCCAGGCTGTCACAATAAAACATGTGATGACTATGTGTAGAGTATATTTTTATCCAAACAGATACACCATAAAAAAAAAAGTCATAGGTCCACAGTTGCACCAGTTTGACCAAATCACATGATACTTTATACCAATGGCAATTGGAATCCTCGCCATAAAGACAATTGGAAAACACCTGTCAAAAGTGATCCTATAGGTTTTGTTGTAATGCAACAATAAACTGTTAAATAAACCCACTTTTCAACTATTTTTTCAAGTATTGTAGAATAACCAGCTGGAGACCCTGGATGTGTAATGAGATTTTGGTGAGAAAACACAGTATTAGAGTGAAGTTATTACATAATCTTCCCAATAAAAATAAAAATAAAAAATATTATGAAAAAGCTAATTTTTCCAAACTTCAAAAGTATTTATCTACAATCAACAGGAGACCCTGGATGTGTGATGTGCTTTTAGTGAGAATACACAGTATCAGAGTTAAGTTATTGAATATTGTTGTGACATCTCTTTTCGGTGTTGCACTTTGTAGACGGTGCGCACTTGTCATACTGGACTTTGTACACAGATGTTGTGTGTCCAGCTCAAATTATAGTTGAAGCCAGTTGTTCGTTTGTTTTAACAACGTTTGATGTTGACTTTTTGATCCGGTAAGTTCCTATCGGTGAATATGTTTCCGACTAAATTGGTGGCAGATAAAAACAATACCATATGATAAAAGCAAGTTTTAGGCTTTGATTCAAAAAGGACCCTACAGACTAAACCTACCATATTTCATCCAAGTTTATTTCTTGCATTTTTACACGTTCCTTTCCCATAGTTAGGGTCCTACATCCGTTACTTGTTGGATTGAATCATTACTTGAACTCTTTTTTTACAGAACAAACACTTGAGTGAAGCATGTTAAAACTTTTAAGTTTGATGGCCTACCTGTGTTACGGATCCATGAATTGGTAACGATAATCTCATGGTATACAGCCACTGCTGCGACTAGCACGATCGCCCCGAACAAAAGGAACGTGTCTCTGCGTCGCAGCCTCGTCAGGGGGGAAACTACCGACATCGTTCTGGCTCTCGGGCGGAGGCTACACCTCGTCCGGGTCGATTCATCCGCAGCTGGCCCCTAGGTTATTTAATTCAGAATGCGTCTCCAGGTGTTGCCACTTCCACCCTCTGTGCGCAATTACGCACAGAGTCAACAATTGCCGTCGATTTTTTCCTACACGTTCTGTGCTTACAGATGTGTCCATTGTCAGTGTGTCTGGGTGTGTTTTCATTAAAAGAGAGAGCGAGAGGAGCGACTGAGTGAATAAAAGCGCTTGTATTTTACGCATTTTTCGCAGGAATCCTTATGATGGGCACGGTGTTGACAGGAAGTGTGAACGGAAGAGGGAGGCAGAGAGGATGGGAGTGAGTGATTACACATATGGGCGTAATCTAGATTGGCTATACACCCGTTTCCACCTGTGTGTGTGTGTGGGGGGGCACTGAGGGGAGGCCTGGCTGTGTCCCTAACTGTCTGTTAGAATCTAAATTGTATGAATAAAGGTTGTTTTTTTATAACTCTTTGCATCTCCACCTCCTTAGTGTAGCAACTCTGTGTTCGGGTACATGCTCACACCTTGAGAAAAGGTTTATTACAAGGTCTGAACCACACAGTCTTTGTCATCAGGAGGGCACCGACCCCACCGTGCCCGTCAGCCCAGCCACCCACCCTCCGAGCCACTGCTCCCGGTCCCCCCAGATATCCCCGGCTCTCTCCTATAATCCCACCCTCACAGGGGAAACGCCGATATAACCTGCCCACCAACACGGAGCACTTTCAATCATCTAAAACTTTCCAGAGGTCTCCTGCTCCGGCTGCAATGCCTCTGCCTCTCACACTCACTCTCACACACTCACGTCTCTCCACACCGTTATGCCTCAAAATAAAACCATGATCTTGTCTCGGGGGGGTATTACCTGTGCACCCTCCCACAGCTGTGACTGTGTGTTTACAGAGTTTAATGTATTTTTAATATCCATGAAGGCCATCACTTTATTTTTCACCTGTGTTTGCAGGACAAGCGGTGCTGGTCCATTATCACTCAGGACAGAGACCACATCTGGAAGCTGACTCCTCTGGGACAGGGCTGGAGGAGCAGATCAGATCTTCAACAGAAGACTCTGACCTCCTGACAAGTGCAGACTTAGCAAATAGCTGCTTACTCGTGCAGCTTTTATGAAGTATGGACAGTGATATTTGTTCTTGAGCAGATGCAAACCTATGAAACATCTCTAACATCAGTCGGCTCATTGGTTTCTCGACTACCTACTTTTTCAATGAAACAAAAGAACTTTCAACTCATAGAAAACAAAAAAAAACTCCTTAAGAATACATTTAAAATTTAATTGTCAATTTCACAAAGAAGTTCAAATCACAGATCATAACATTTTAACCTATTGGAAATCTATTAGAGGATGTGAATAGCAACTTCACTAGGACGTTAAATTATTATCTGAAAACTGCAAAGTTAAATATAATCTGAAGAGTAACCTAATCACATTTAATAACCACAAATCAGTCCAGTAAGATATGAACATGTATCATATCATGAAGTAAAAATTCCATTCAATCATTTACTCACGTGAAATGACAACTGTTTGTGGATTCCATTGGAATTCTTTGCATCAACTCACATTTGACAGGTTCTTTAAGTTTGATCACATCACTATCAGTGAAAAACTGTTTTTCTTCACAGCTTTTGGTTTGTAAGAAAAAGAAAGACAGTAGAATAACAAGCAGAGATTGGTGACTGTAAATAGTGAGGAACCGAGTCAATAACGTCATACGCTTGAGTTGTTTCTATTGTTTATTTTATCCTTCTGTCAGGGCAGAACAAACAAGACCCTTTCAACGAATACAGATAAACTCAACACACAACCCACAGCCACCTGCTTTTAAATGAGACAACAGGGCTGAATCTGATGAGCCATTCTTACATGTACTTTTTTTTTTTTTAACCGTAAATTAAGACTAAGACTCAACTGTTTAATACTCGAGCTCGTCCAGGAGAAGCTAATTTTTAAAAGGTCCTTTCTACTGTAGCTGCTTTAAAATGCACATATTCCAGTTAAGTAATTGGTTGTATTCATCATTTTGGGAACAATACAGAAATCACAAGCACAATACTGAGAGGAGGAGGAAAAAAAAGTAAGTCAAAGCAATTGTGAACAGTCCTGTACCCTGGGGATGTACGGGGAGGTCAAACTCTGGACAACTGTTCCAGGAAAAGCTCTCTTTACTCCACTTATCCACAGCGCTGCTACATTTCTACTTTGGGACACAGGCACCAACATTCAGACACATCATATCTATGCACATAGCCATTGCAACTACAGGAATTGATCAGTAGGCCCATGAGGAGGATTGGATGGATAGGAAAAAATGAGAGGAAGGGTAAAGGACGAAAGGTGGTGCAGGGTGAATGGTCTAGCCCTTGACGGGTGAGGGTTTGAATTTCAGCACATAAAAGTTGGGATGCACTTTTTTTCCTACCCAAAACGCTGTGGACGGAAAGAGTTTGGGATGGGGTAAGGTTGTGGCACTCGATTTAATCACTACATCCACGTCCCAGTCCCATCAGCAGGAGAAGCCCCCACTCCCCCACCCACCAACCTCACTCAGCTAGCTGCCACAGCAAAAAGCCAGAACACGAAGAAAGCCAGCGAAGTGCCCAAAGTCAGTGCTCGTGTGACATGCTCGTTCTCATACAGACATTTTACTCACACTCACACACACCCACCCACACACACCCACACACCCCTTAAACATAAACAGCTTACAAAAGTCTGACGTACAGATAAACCATAACTCAGTGACCTCTTCATCTATGCCTTTTCTTCACTCGCAACTTCCTCGTCTCCGTTCTCCACCTCCATCTCATCGCCGCCGTTCTCCTTGCTCTCGCTCTTCACGGCTTCTTTCTGTTCAGGAGGAGAGAGAAGAAAAAAATACAAACAGACCAGTCAGCCTCATGGATAAACTATAAGGCTGCCCTCTTGTGGCCGTTGTGGAAAAAGACAAGCCATCACCTTTGAATCCCTCTCTGCAAATTTCTGGAACATGTTGGCGTAGATGCGTTTGTCCTTCTCGTGCTGCTCCTTGATACGTTTCTGACAAAGAACCAACTGGCAGGATATAATGAAGAAGAGGTTAGACAAAAAACATCCTTTATGGTTATGAGGTTTATCACCATTAATCTTTTGGCTGAAAGTTGTTAGAATGAACTTTTAAGACACATGGCTGTATACCTGGCTCTTTCCAGCCTTGTTGGCAGGATACAGCTGAACAACTCGCTGGAAGTTATCTCTTGCCATGTCAAACTCCTTCATACCAAACAGTGCCTCTCCTCTTCGGAACAAAGCCTTCTCATTAGAAGAATCTATTTCCAGAGACTATAATCATAAACAGAGCATAATTAAAATGTTTTCATTATCAAACCATGTAAATGATCAGCACTGAAACAGAAGACACTGTAAGCTTTTCATCAGCCTATCAAACAAATATTTGATACCTTGTCACAACTTTCTAAGGCTTGGTTTGGCTCCTGTAGTTTAAGGAAGCACATGGCCAAGTTCAAATGTGCAGCCAGCTGTAACGCTTTCGCTTGCTTCTCGTCCTCCTCTGACAAACCAGATTCATGTTCCAGCCATGACACGATCCTTTTATACTGAACTGATGCCCGCTTGTATTTTCCATCCTAAGGAAAAATAAATGATAGTTTTAGAAAACAAACAAAATGTAACTCTGCATTTTTGTATTGCTACGTGCTTTTTAAAACACAAATTCCCCTGTGTACTGTACCTTGAAATACTGTGTTCCCTTCTCTTTGACAATGCTGCTCTGCTCCAGCTTCTCTACCGTGTTCATCTCCCAAGATTCTTTGGCCTGAAGACAAAAAATATAAGTCATTTCTCAAAAGGAGGATAACCTTGCTGCCCACAGCGGAAACGTGATTGGCCTAATAAAGTCAAATTGTGTTTCCAACACAGCACCAAGATGCATTTACCTTCTCAAAAGCTGTCAGCTTAATCTTGTATTGCAGCGTTGCTCCATCAGGAATGTTATGCTTTGTATTTCCTGCATTCCCGAAGCCATACCTAAAAACAAGACACTTAAAATGAATTACTTCAAGTAAGGGTGTATAAATGCTGTATAACCTGCTACAGCCGTACAGTAATATACAGTGTGCCCTTTACTAACATAGCAGAGGTTATTTTAGTTTATCACATTACAGTTTTAGAATTCTTGTAGCCAATTGTGTGGGCCAAATTTTATTAATGTCATCCATTACCCTTAACAATCAGATTGTGTTATTCCCTCACTGAATTTAACACATTTTAGTTCCAATGGGTTCAAGGCAGTGGCGCATCAGTATGTTTTGGGGGTTGCAGGTATGGTTCATGGAAGTAATATGTGAAGAACAGATCAGGCTGAGATGTAGAAAAATACTACAGTCTAACAATAAAAAAAAAAAAAGAATAATTAACTTTTACAAGACATTACAATAAAACTGTAAGTTTCCTCCTTGGTACATGTGATCGTACTTAGGCTTAATGTGGAAGAGTGCCTCCTCTCCTTGCTCCATAGCCATGAGGGCTTTCTCCACTCCAGCTGGAAAACCAAGACCCTCTCCATCACCGATCTCAAATTTCAGTTCTCTCTCGTCAAACACGCGCCCCTCACAGCTGCCCTCCAAAGTTACTGTAAGGGAGGGGGAAACACGGGAATTAGCTTGAGCGACATCACAAACCTGTTAACATGTAGTTGATTGTCAACTGTTGAGAAGAAGCAACTGAAAATAGGTGAAGCATTTTTTAAAAACTGTTTTCTTTAGGATGCCTGTAAATTAATCATGGTGGGCTAATCCTACCATCTGACATAGGTGGTGTATCTCCCCTCCTCATCAGAAGTAAAATGTTAATGTGTCTGTTACAATGGATTTCTGTGGCTATCACTTTTAATTGTGGTGGGAAAAAAGAAGAGAAGGGAGAGAGAAGCAAAACTTCCAGTCCCAAATATCAAGACATCCTTAGTCTTCATGTTCATGCTGTGATGACTTGGCGCTATAAATAAAATTGACTAGTATAGGTGGCACAATGCTACAAGGTGCATGCTACAATGTTTTAGGTCCCAAACCATCATAGTCAAGTTGTCTTTGTTCACCCAAATTGAAACCTTTTCACGATTGACATGAACTGAAGCGCAATCCAGCCTCTTCCATCCATCAAGGATAAAAATGTACATACAACTTTAAAGTGTACAGAATGTAAGTCAAAAGAGAGTGTTGATGTATTACTTGAGAATCAAATATAAGTTAAAGTTAAAAATGTGCACATGTACTTCTGCAAGTAGATTTAGGGCCCGGGAATCAAACGCTGCGAGGACCCTATTGAAACTCAAGGAATCATTATTTTTTCCTTGCATATTTGGTGAACTAAACATGCGTAACTTTTGCTGAAACTTTGGACAAATTTCTGGATATACGTTGGGTATATGTATTAGGCCCAGATGTACACAGAAGTCTGGTGGACCCATATTCCAAATCCAAAAGGAAGACAGACATTTTGGATTCCGTGGTACTTTTGGCGATTCACACGTGTGAATCGCCAAAAATTTATTAATTAATTAATCTTATCAACTTCAAATTTGGTCAGTGCAATCAAAAGACATGTAAGATGTATGTGGCATAATGTGGAAGTTTTTCTGTGAAATAGGACGTTTCAGTGTACAAACTTCAAATGTTGTATGTGGTTGTTAAAAGTGTAGACTTCATAACATTAATGTTTCATTAGTAATCGTTTAGTAATCAAGTTTTCTTTCGATAGCATGCCTGTCGCCATGTCGCCATTAAGTTCCACTAACTGCGGACTGCAGGACTGCGAAGGCCCGACCATCGCTGCTTGCAGCTACAATAATTAATGTGCTGTGTATCAAAATCTTTATTCAGAATAATTTTGGTGTTGTATGGATTAAATTAGTTGTGGTCTGACATGTTGGTTGCAACTTAATTAAGCCATGTTTATGGCTTAGTCACTATTACTATTGTTATATTACTACACAGATTTGTGACACAGGTGTGTTTGCAAGAAAAGCAGCAAAGCCTTAAACTGCTATCAGTTACAAATAAAACAGACTCTTCCAAAAAAAGTCAAATACATTTATCAATATTAGATTTTATACTATTGATTTTTGTCTTGCAATAGTTTTATGCTTCAAGGGACCTTGAAAGAATAATTGCATCCCCTTATTAGCATGTGAATTTCTTAAATGTTTGACGAGACGTTACCTTCAACAGCAGCTCCTTCATTAGGTTTGGAATATCCCTGGCCTTTAGTGATAATGCGACGGACGATTCCTCCATCTTCATCCGCAGTTATGTCCTCGCCTCGGAATTCAAACAGTTCCACCTGAAGTCATGTAAATTAATGTCTTTGCATACCGATTAAGGATCAATGGAAAGCACGCTGTATTTAAACCACAAGCACAGAAATACTGTTTAAGTGTGTTAACCTGGAATCACTGAGACTTACCTCAAAAACAAGAGTGGCATTGGGGGGTATCTTGGGTGGGCTGCCTGCAGAGCCGTAAGCGTACTCTGGCTTACAGATGAGCTGGCTCAGCTCCCCCATTTTCATAGTGGCTATACCGATGTCCCACGCCTTAATTACTTGACCTAAACACAGGGAAGACCAATTACCAACACTTGCTGGCTGCAAAAAACATGGCCGGAGATTGTCCAATGTCTCTGCACATTATGAAACTAACCTTTGCCTAACTCGAAGGAAAACTTCTCTCCTCGGTCTCTGCTCGAGTCAAAAGGAGTACCGTCCAGAAGGGTGCCGACATAATGCACTGACACTTTGTCCCCTGTCATGGGCAACTCTGTGCCTGTGCCTTCTCTTTTCACCAGCTGCAAAAAAAGACAGAAAGAACATTTCATTAAAATAAAGTCATTTCTGCCCCAGATGAGCCAGCAGCTGCAATTTGGTATCATAAGTGAGCAGGGGCCGTCTCATTCAAACACCTTTGAGTGTGTGTGCCTGCGTGTGTGGGTGTGGGTGTGTCTTTGGGAAATATAGGATTATGTTATTATCATTACTCATTATTATATGAGTCAGGGTGTGGAATGCATTATGTCCGACTGGCCTCACACTGACAGAAAAATCAATGTGTGTGTATGTGTGTGTGTGTGTGTGTGTGTGTGTGTGTGTGTGTGTGTATCGAGCATGAACAATACTAGCTTGTGCATTGGGTCCAGCGCTGACAACAAATAGAAACGGCTTATTCTCCACGTTGTTGCTAACATGGTGATTCGTAAACTATGAGACCGGCGTCCGGGAACGAGATAAACAGCGCTGCGTTGTTGCCAACACTGAAGTGACAGTGCTAGCCTAGCTAACAACAGCTAACGTTAGCCTAGCCCTTTGGGTCGAGAACAAGCAGCCAGCTTAGCTCTTAGCTAGCTGGCTGAACATGGAGCAGCGCAACAATGTCCTTTACCTTTAACACGCCGCCGTCTTTCTTCGGCGTGATGTCCTCTCCCTCCATGGGGATGGTGTGTTCACTTTGCTCCTCAGCAGTCATTGTCAAGAGGCAGCTTCTCCGACCCTGGTCTGAGCTGCAGCACGATTCAAAGCAGCGGAGGCTAAAGCTAAGCACCACACCGTGTGCAGCAGCGGCAGCGGGGCAACAACCTCCTGAAGCTGATCGGCTCCCTGCTAGCCTTAAATGAGCGACTTTCTCAACACGGCTACAATACGAACACAAGGGGCAAGAGAGAGTCCGGATACTGTGCTGAGCAGGGCTCTCGTTGCGCACCAGTCACCGCTTGTATACGGGCAGGAGAGGAGCTGTCGGAGGAGGCGAGTCCACGTTGTCTCGCACGTCTGCTGTTTGACAAACGCTCGAAGAAGGACGGAGAACTTTCCAGACAGTCTACGAGGATCGTGGGGGTATGAACCCTCGTAGGCGTCATTGCATATGAACATCAGCATCTCCCGCAAAGGCGGTGCATGTACAAACAAAGCGCACAGTTCCTGCATTATTTCACAGCTACCCTGTGCTGATTGATAGTTTATAAATAGTGTCGTGAAGCCAGTCTGTAATCTTCTCATAATTCTGCTTTATGTGGGGGAAATATTGCATATTTGTGCACAGCTCCGTCCACGCAAGCACGGCGTTGCACTAAAAACAAGCACTCCTTATTGCATCTCGCTTCCCATTGGTCAGACCCACAACCCAGTGCTGGCTGTTGGCGCGGATGTTGAAGAGCCGCGAGTTGAAGAATAAAAACAACACGAAGTAAATACTCTGCTGTAGCATATTTGCGGGTAAGTGCATGGCAGCTGTGCGTTTGAATAGTATAATTAACATTAGTTGAAAAGGCTTCAGCTGACGCGGGGACTCGGGCTGATGGAAACGTTGCTAATTGGCGTGTTTCAGAGAGTTTCCAGCGTCAGAGTTGTCTTTACAAGACAGTTACAGGTAGAAATGTGAGCTGCTGGACAACACGCAGCCAACATGGAGTCAAGGTGACAAGCACCGCTGTTCAATGGAGGTTTACTATGTGGTAACTGGAGCGACTGGTGTAAAAGGGGAGGCAAACCGAACCAGTTCTAGACACAACATCACTATCTGTAGTTAAACCAGTCTAAACACACTGTGAGCTGCTCGGGTTGTTTTCTCAGCCAAGGGGCCGCGTTTCATAATCTTACAATAAACATTTAACGTGACATCTGTGTCTTCGTGTTCCAGGGAGGATCACAGCAATGGAGAACAGCAGGGCCCAGTTTCCATTCCCCTACCAGCCCTATAACATCCAGGAGCAGTTCATGCAAACCTTGTACAGCGTCCTGGACCAGGGGAAGGTTGGCATCTTTGAGAGCCCCACAGGAACGGTGGGTACAGTATGTGTGCATGTGTATTATTCTGCTCACACTGTATATATTCTGTTTACACTTCATATATTATAGCTATTCTATGTATATTTTTATATTTACTTGTGTATATATATCGCATGCTTACTTATTAATCGCTTTTACTGATGTCATTTTTTGACTGTCCTTTTTGCCGCTGTAACACAGCAAATCTTATCTTATCTTACATCAGTGCGGTGGTTGTTAGATTACATTAATACCTTAACATTGGTGTGTATCCTTTACATGTTAAAGGGTAAGTCTCTGAGTCTGATCTGTGGAGCTCTGAGCTGGCTCACAGACCACGAGGAGAGGAGGAGATTGCAGACGGCTGCTCTGCTGCAGGAAGGAGAAGAAGCTCTTTCCACATCCGCGGTTCAATCCTCCACGGCCAGCTCCTCGGCAGAGCCTGACTGGATCACCGATTTTGTTCAGAAGAAGGCAGAACGTGATCTGGTGTCAAAGTTGAAGGTAGTTGACTGTTTTTGTACGTCAGATGTTACTTTGCTGTGGATCTCTGCCTTTTTCCTCATAGCTTTTGAATATTATCCGATGTGTTTGTGTCAGGAGGAAGAATTAAAAAGAAAGAAGAGAGAAGAACGATTAGAAATGATCAGAAACAACGTTCAGCTCAAGTATGCGATGAAAAGAAAGGTAAGTGATATTGCATAGTGGCATTTTAAAGAACCCAGGCAAAATAAAAATCACTGTAAATCAAATCTTTGCAACGACGTAAATTTCTGCGTATGTATCTCTAGAGCGCTGAGGATGAGGAGGCGTTCAAGTTGCTTCATCTCAGTAAAGAGGAACACACAGAGACACAAGGAGATCAAGAGGATGAGGAGCTGATCATTGCAGAATATGAGAGTGATGATGAGTCAAAGAGCAAAAGCCGGTAAAGACGGCCATTATGTGTCCCAGCTGTATCAAATGTTATGTCACAGTGAAAAATTAAAATGAAAAGACAATGACTGCAGGGTGTGTTTGCTCACATGTCCAGATTCCTTGGGCCTGAAGAAGATGACGACGATGAACTGATCGAAGAACACGTCAGCAAGGTGTGTGTGAGACTGAGAAAGTTTACAATGTTGCTGTAAGGTGTTTTATACCAGAAGGACAAGATCCCTCTGATATAAAACACAGTATTAATAGTTATAGTTTTGGATGTGTTCACAGATTTACTATTGCAGTCGCACTCACTCCCAGCTGGCCCAATTTGTCCATGAGGTTCAAAAGAGCCCCTTCAGCACGGACATCCGTCTGGTCACACTGGGCTCACGACAGGTATGCACGAGCACACACACACACACACACACACACACACACACACACACACACACACACACACACACACAATGGAGAAATGTTTGTGTGAGGCTCTTGTGGAAATGTCTATCTCATTAATGAATTCCACCGTTTCTACACCATTCCCTCCTTTGTTGAAACAGGATACACAAAATGGTTGGGTACTGTAGATTTGTGCAACATGTTAAATTTTGTTGGAAAATGCTTCAAATTCTACAAAGACCCTCTAAGAAGCACTAAATTTAAGGCAGTTGTACTGTAGACTGTAAATGAATGCATTTTATATAATTAAATATGTCGACTTCACTACAGGTTCCTGGATTCATAAGGGGTTAGGGGTTTCCGTGTAGAAAGACAAGCAGCCTTTTTCTCATGTCACATATCTTTTATGATATCTGTCTTTACTGTTCCTTACTTGTATTTTCTAATCTAAGAACAATCACACAAAAGTGATTATATGGCGGAAGCCTTTAAATTATATTATGTGTAATAAAAGGTGCCATAAACAGTGTGTTGCATCTTCATTTCTGTCCATCTCACACAAAGGAACACTTAGCACTGCACACAAAGTATTACTACTCAGTGAACATAAACCTGTGTACTTTCCAGAATCTATGCATCAATGAGGAGGTGCGTCGCCTTGGCAGTATCCAGCGTATTAATGACCGCTGCATGGAGATGCAGAAAAACAAACACGGTGAGAGCCCCCAGCTTCATAATACAGAACATCTCCAGGTAAGTTCTTGTTTGGATTAAGAGATTTGTAACGCTTGTTTGCCATTTTGCAGAGAAGCAGCATAATGAAGAGGGTGTGAAACGAAAGCGAGGCCCCGCAAAGAGTGTGTGTCCCTATAACAAAGCTTTGGCACTGCAGCAGATGAGGGATGAAGTTCTAGGAACTGTCCACGACATCGAGCAGCTGCTGAAACTTGGCAGGGAAACTCATTCATGTCCTTACTACTCCGCGCGCCTCGCTATTCCACCTGCCCAGGTAACCCAGAGTTCTTTGTTCTATGTTTATCCTGAGCTTTTCTAAATATTTAAAGGCTGAACTGATAAAAAGCACTTTTATTTTAGTTTTATTTTATTATAGATTTTCAAATTGTTAATTTCCAAGTAGATTTGAGTGTCTTCTCTCTTTGACTTGCAGTATGATCTATGTTTCTATGTCTGTGTAGTTGGTGGTGTTGCCCTATCAGATGGTTCTTCATGAAGCTACAAGAAGGGCAGCAGGGATCCAGCTGAAGGGACAGGTAGAATTACATGTTAAATGTTTTTATCATTTCTGATTGTGTAATAGATTTGTTCAGCTATTGCTGCTATTGTCACGTTGTGTTTATAATACCTCAGTGGTGTTATAATAAGCAATTATATTTTTGAATGTAAGATGTAAACACATCACAGTTTGGGTGCCTCATCTTTTTGCCAAACTTCCATCGGTTTCAATTACAACCAAAGTCATAATCCATTTGACATTTTACTGACAGCAGAACTGTATTTGAATTTTTTTTTTTTCTTTTACAGGTGTTGATCATTGACGAAGCTCACAATCTTAGTGACACACTCTCCTGTATACACAGTGCAGAGCTGACTGGAGCGCAGGTAAACACACACACACACACACACACACACACACACACACACACACACACACACACACACACACACACACACACACACACACACACACACCATCAATAAAAGTTCACGTTGAAAATGTTCATGATCCCTGTGATTTATTCAAATCTGAACCCTCTGCAGCTCAGCCGCGCTCACTCCCAGATCACCCAGTACGCCGACCGCTATAAGTGAGTGTACACACACACACAGAATTACACAATATACTGATTCACAAATTGTAAGTATTATCTCACCTTCCTGCCATGTTTATGTGTGTGTGTCTGCCACATCAGGAGCCGGCTGAAGGCAAAGAACCTGTTGTACATCAAACAGATTATGTTTGGGATTGAAGGGCTTGTCCAGGTGTTGGGAGGTGAGTCTGTTTATAGGCTAAAAAATAATGACTCTTACCAGGAGGAGGAGGAGACACTAATGGACAGTGAATTTCATTTCTGATCTATGTGTAAATATTATCTGTGCAGGTAAGGTGGGGCAGAATCCACAAAGCCAGGCGACACAAACAGGTCAGTTAGTAATTGTACACAGACATAAACTCACCTTCATACATCATTCATTTTCATAATGTTTCTTTGTCCTTTAGGAACAGAGATGTTTACCATCAACAACTTTCTCTTCAAGGCTCAGATTGACAACATCAACTTGTTTAAGGTAGTTCACAGACAGTAATGATGCTATTGAAAGTCAAAGTCATTGCCATACTCATTACTACAATCTCTTATTCTGTCATTCTCCCTGTAGCTACAGAAATACTTTGATAAGAGCATGATCAGCAGAAAAGTAAGTACTTCATATTTATTCATACCTCTTATAGATAGTGTGCAGTTCTGAGAGTGAGCTACTGTCAAATGAAATTTACACAACATTCGTCCCCCCCTCTGCAGCTGGTTGGTTTTGTGGAGAAGTACGCAGGTTCAGGTGTTAGCCTGCAAACACAGGGCTCCTCCAACAAAGAGAACCGACGCACAGAGGGCTTAAACCGCTACCTTCAAACACTGCAGACCAACCAGAGCACTGCACCAGGTCAGAGGTCTCGAGTTAGTGCCACCTGTGAACGTCCTCATTGCAAACGTGTTGCTATGGTACAAAAATGGGATCATATAAAAATAAAGGGAAAAGCTTAATTTCAGTGACGGAGTAAAATCTATTTATTTATATTATAAACTACATTATACGATAGATGACATGTTCTATAACAGCTAATTACAGTTGCACACAATAGACACAAGTGAACTCTACAGAACATGTTGTTGTCAGACTGGATATCTAGCTTGTTTTGAAAAAGAAAGCATTTTTTGACATCAGATGAAATAGGTCGCTTTGCGCTTGAGTTATTATTGTGTATTTTCCTATTTTCCATTTCAGTGCCTCACATCCAGCCAGGTCTCACTCTGGCATTTAGCAAAACTGACTGTGAACCATCTGGCATTTTTCTGCCTGTCGTGATTTTTATTTTGTGTGACGTTTTTTCAGCAGACCAGCAGGAGACAGTAGAGGCTGATAAAGTGCTGTCTGCATCTCCCATGATGCAGGTGGAGGGTTTCTTTAAGGCTCTCACCAACAGCAACACTGATGGCCGGGTGCTGGTGCACAGACAAGGTACCATTATCTGTTTTTACACACAAATCAATTCAAGGGCATTAAGAAAATTATACTGCTGAAGTAAAAAATGTTTCAACTTTTATCTCAGGTACTTTGTCAGAAAACAGTGTCAAGTTCCTGCTGTTGAATCCAGCGGTCCACTTTGCCCAGGTGCTGAAGGAGTGCAGGGCAGTCATCATTGCGGGAGGCACCATGCAGCCTGTGGGTCACTTTAAATCGACTACAATATGACCAAGCTTTTGGTTTTTACATTTTATAATTCTGAAAGTTGTTATATGCAGGTTTCAGACTTCAAACAGGAGCTACTATTTTCTGCTGGAGTTGGAGAGGATCGCATCAGTGAGTTTTCCTGTGGTGAGTGTCCCATTTTATTTGCAGAGTTTCTTTTGTTGTGTTTTTATGGTGCACTCTCTCTTATCTGGCGCTTATCAATATTTCCTTTTGTGGGAATGTTGGATTCACATATTTTCAAAATGGATAGCATTCGTTACAAAACTCTAATAATTAGAATAGTACTCAGTAAAGCACCTACCTCCAACATAACTCATAGATGTATTATAATGTTTTTAATCAACATCCATGAAGTATTCACTTGAAAATGTAAAAAAATGCCGTATCTGGCATGGGGGAAAAATCCTGGATCTGCCCCCTGATCTGGATCCACTCCAATTTAATGGGTTCTTCCTTGACCCATGACGCATCCTTCCACAAAGTCTTGTGGTAATCCGTCCAGTAGTTTTTGCGTAATCTTCCTTACAAACCAACCAACCAAAAAAAGAACCTAAAAAACTTTTTTAAGGCTAAATGTTTTTATTTTAACATGTCAAATTACAATAGTTTGTATTGTTATTTTGAAGTCAAAAAGGTTATTTGTTTATTGTGTCTGTAGGTCATGTAATTCCTCCAGAGAACATTCTTCCCCTCGTCTTGTGCAGCGGTCCGTCTGGTCAGGAGCTGGATTTTACTTTCCAAAATAGAGACTCTCCAAAGATGGTAACCGACACATACTATTCTTCTAAGTTCTTGCTGTAATTTAATTGATTGCTTTACTGCAAATCTGTGCCTGCATGTTGGCAGATGGATGAGACAGGGCGCATTCTCTCCAACATTTGTAACGTGGTACCGGGAGGAGTCGTGTGTTTCTTCCCTTCTTACGAGTACTCGAGGCGGATGGTTTCTCACTGGGAGGCCAGTGGTGCTCTGACTCGTCTCGCCAACAAGAAGAAGGTGAGCTGATCACTTATCATTTACCCTTTTTACCCCAAATTGCCTTATTTATCACGTGTCAACTCAAGGGTAGAGTTCCCTTGTCATCTGTCTCAAAACTGACAAATGTCTCCTCAGATCTTCCAGGAGCCAAAGAAGGCCAATCAGGTGGAGCAGGTGCTGAGCGACTTCTCCCGCTGTATCCAGGTAAAACTGGCACTACTTAAAACGTCAGACCTCATTACTTCAAATTGACAATAAGGTCACTGGGAGAGATTGTCTTTACCTCTGACAGACATTGGTTGTCTCTTCTCATTTTGTCAGAGGTGCGCTCTGGGCGGCGGCGGACTCACAGGAGCGTTACTGTTCTCTGTGGTTGGAGGAAAGATGAGTGAGGGCATCAATTTCTCTGATGATCTGGGCAGGTGGGTGGAATTCATGAGCCCATGTTCATGAGCCAAATAGAGTCTGGCTGATATATCAGTTTGCTGAAGTGAGCCTGTCACAGACATAATAGTATCAGTGTCATATCTGTATATTAAAAAATATTAAACCTCAACTACATTTCTTTATCATATTTATCATTTTTAATCTGTATCAGCTATTGGGCTATAGTAGAAAGTATATTAAATGTGTATTTGTGTGACAACAGGTGTGTGGTGATGGTGGGAATGCCGTATCCCAACATCAAGTCCCCAGAGCTGCAGGAAAAGATGAGTTATCTTGACAAACACATGGTGAGACTCCACCGTTCTCTGCTGTCAGACTTCACTGTGTCTACAAACAAGAACAAGATCACAAGAGTACCGGGATGAAGTTTGCTGTCAGTGTCATCACAGTTTTGTTTTATGCTTTTTCTATTTTAGCCTCACAGTGGAGGGAGGAGCCCTGGCCAAGCACTGATAGAAAACCTCTGCATGAAGGCTGTTAATCAGTCTATAGGTAGTGACGCAAATTCCACAACAACAGATCAGTATCATTGACATTTAATGAAAGAATACATGTTTATTCCATACTTTGTAAGATAATTGTTATTCATTCGTATACGACTCCCTCTGCCCAAAGGAAGAGCTATCCGTCATCGTGGGGACTACTCCTCCATTGTGCTGTGTGACAGACGTTACTCCAGAGCCGCTACACTCTCTAAACTGCCCACGTGGATCAAAGATCGCACAAGCACATGCACAAGTTTTGGCCCTGCTTTTGCTGCCTTGCGAAAGGTAAGAATCAGACTCAAACCACTGTACAGAGACACTACAGCACCTGGTTGTGATGTTCTTATACACTAAATATTATGTGTTTTAGTTCTTCCAGGAAAAAAAGCTGAAGCAGGTGTAATTTTGCTGCTGAAGGGCTCAGCGGGCAGCTTCCTGTTTTCTTAACGGTGCAACATCAAGACTGGGACTAGAGCTGGAAGAGGAGGAACTTTCAGAAACATTCAGTGCAACATAAGAAAATTAAAGTGTTCTGATAAAAAGAAAAAAAGAAATATAATTAAGTGTCTTGGTACTAAGTTCCTTGTTACAAGATTGCTGCAGCTCTTTAATGTTTACATAAAAGTGCCCATCAGACCTCTGTGTGCCGACAGCTGGAGTTCAACAATCAACCAGCGAGGCCAGTTTCTCTATTTTCATTACTTTACCTTTTAGATTGTTCTGTTTTGCACGGGTAACAATAATATATGAAAGATTTAAAGGATAATGAATCCCAAGTATTAGAATGCACACTGCAGACATAGGCTCAAAGGGACATTTATCAGTTTGACTTCTGGTTTATCAGTCTGGAACATGTTGGAAATGAAAAACGCCTCCTCAACAGTTTTTAATTTCAGTTCTGTTGAAATTAATCACTGAAGCGGATTCCAGGCACAGCAGTGGCGTAGGCATCCATGTTAATGATCTACCCTGGAAGAAGTATTAATATTTAAAGCAGTCAATGTTATATAATGCAAAGAAATGACTTTTATTTAATGGAAAGATGTTAGTGAAATGTTTCTGTTTAATTTCATGAAAATATGTTTTACAGTGACTATGATATCAATAAAGTGTTTTATCATCTGAGTTTCAGTAATGTTTTATTCAGCTACTTCAACGTACTCATCACTGGCATTATGAGGAAAATTACTGCCCATTTTACATCAGTGCTTTTAAGTGTCCATTGTCCATCGCATTACGCTTCCCAGTCGTCATCGTCTGTCGCCGAATGCGGGGCAGGAAGTGGCGGGATGACGTCTGACATCCGAGCAAATGCGCCACCGGTGCCGGGGGGGGCGTCACTCGATTCTCCACCTGCAGGACCTTTACCAGATATACCTGCAGGAAGGACAGGACATTTTCACTGTCTGTAAAGCAATCACTACAATTACTATTCTGATTTGACATAAGAGGGATCCTCACCTTTCCTTCTCATGGCAAGTTTATTGAAGAGATCGGACATAAAGTCTCCACCACTCGATGCTGCTACCGCCGCTGTGAGACAAAGAGACGGGCAGTTAGTGAGTAATCATGCAATCAATATTAGTAACTGAAGCAGTGTCTCTCATTCCCCAGTGCTGCGCTTTAAAGTGGAGCAATTACAACAAGACGTTTTTTTCCAATCTAGTCAGTATAAGCAGTTCTCTTGTACAGCAAGAGGAAATGTTGGGAGATTACCTGGCTGGCCAACCACAAATGAGGCAAAGGGTGACTGTTGAATAAAAGGTCAGACACTAACCACGTCAGCCTTTTTAAAGAGGTTGGTGTTAATCAAATAAAATTCATCAAGCCGTGGCCTGTGTGAGATTTGTCTTTAAAAATGCTCACATCCTCACATGCAGTGTATCCCTATGACCTCATGGGTGAATGCTAACCAGAGAATGGCCCTGCATTGATTGCATGACTTTCACATCATTGTTGAAGCTGCATCGTGTCGCAGTTAATAAAACATGAGCAGAGAACCACAGCCACACTTGAACAATCTGACACCTTGCTCTTGCTCCTTCTGTTTCTTCTTTTCCATCTTGCGCGCTTTGACGTTGCGTAACTTGGCCTTGCCGATGCCCCCGGCGTTGCGGATGGACTCCAGCAGACTGGCGCGGCCGTCTGACGGCTGAACCGCCTCGCTGGGAGCACCAGGCTTGGGACCTGCAGAGTCAGAGGGGACGGTCAGGGAAGCATTAGTGTCAGTTGGCTCACTCAAATGTAAGAGTCTGTATAGGGATTCTTAGCGTGTCAAGTTCAATCATATTCCCCCAAGCGTGTAGACTGTGCAAGATTTCTGAATTGGCTGCACGTGACATACCTGAGCTCGGCACTCTGGAGACGTCTATGGGGCTGTCCACAGGAGGTGGGGGGGGAGGAGGTGGAGGAGGGGGAGCTCCTGCAGGGCTAACAGAAGGGAGGGCAGGCTCAGGGAGAGGAGGAGGAGGGGGAGGGGGAGGTGGTGGCGGAGGTACAGCATGAGGCTGGAGCTGAGATCCTGAAACAAAGATGACAAATTCACATTAGCCTGCGAACACTGTTAACCCCAAATACAATGTCATTTGTACAATGAGCCATTTTAAGACATGAACTCATGACATTCACAATAGGACATTTCCCGGAATATACGGTAAGGAGTTGAGACATTTTAATAAAAGGGCTGACAGGAAAAGTTCAAGAAATCGTCTGGAGAAACTGACTCGGACAATTTCGTTCTCCCTCTGGACATTTTCAGGAAAATGTCTGAAAGCAACTGCAGTAAAAATGTTTAACTATACTTATCTTTTTAGATCAAACATCATAAAGAGCTTCACAATAAGAGACAAGGGCAAGTTATAAAGTGTAAGTCTAAACCTTCTAAAGGTGTGCATGTGTACCTGGTGCGTTGCTCTCTTCAGTGAAGGAGGGCAGCTCAGGGATGCTGTGTGTGGGTCCTGACGGGGCGAAGCCGGGCCCTAGGTCTGCGCTGTAGGACAGGTCGTCTGCTATGCCTGGCAAGTCGGGTAAGTACGATGGCACATCTATCTCAGGCACCTCGCCCAGATCTGGCACATAAAAATAACTCTCTGCAGTCTGTTAGAGAGGAAAGGTAATCAGGATTAATTGCTGATATAAAAAGGTCAAATCAAAAATGTGTTCTGGTTGGAAAAGGCTGTTGGAGGTACCTGTCTTTCTAGTTGTTCCCTCTTAGTGATGGATAGCGGAGCATCGAAAGGTTTCTCTTCTTTCTCCGTCTCTAGTGTTGTGTGTGTTTTAGTCACTGCTCCCGCCAGAGGATCGAGGAACACATACTTCTTGTATCTTTAAAAACACACAAATCCAAATATATGAGTAAACGATTTCAATCTAACCTGTGTTTACAGTTGTTTTGTTTTTTTTGGACTCACAGGTTCTCTGTGGTATTAAAAAGCAGCAGGGAGCTGACAGACGAGATGTTGCGAGGCAGACTTCCCAGTCCCTCCTCGGTCTCGTCCTCGGACTTCTTCTTATTGCCGACGCACACAGGGAAATATATTAACTTCTCCTGAAAGGAAAGCAGAGAGTGAGTGGGAGATCTGTAAAATGTCAGCTACAGCTTGAATAACTCATATCGCAAATGTCACCAAAGTGCTCCTGCACACAGAGGCATGTGCCCACGAACACTGTAATACTGAATGATACAGTCAGGGACATGGCTTCTGGGGGAATATTGAATAATGCATTTCCACAGCAGATACAACATTTTAGCAATGTTTTCATTTCACTCTCCACTTCCGACTAGTACACACAGAGAGGAAAAAACCCCAACACACTTTACAAAGATCTAAGTGCACACAGCAGAAAAGATGTTGGCTTTTGTAAAGTTTCCTAATATGGTGAAGGAAGAACTGTGGTGTTCTGTGGTGTTATAAATAATTCAGGAGCTGGAGCTGGTGCTGAATGCATGCATGCACACACACACACAAACAATATACGATTAGTAAAACCCACAATTACTATATATTTTCACTGTCTAGGGATATAAATTCATATCTGTCATGTGTGTCATCTGGGAATCTGACTGATGTGTAGCCAAACCTACAGCTTAAGCTCTGACTGTGACTGAGAAGGGAAAGGACATGTATATTCTGGGATGTTTCTCACACGTCTATGTTGTTTCCACATCCTCTTTACTTCTTGATCGAGCATCAAATTTGTAGCAAAATCTGAGTAGAAAATGTGTGATCTCTCATGTCTTTACTACAATAATAAATACAAAAGACAATACAAAGGGTCAATGCAACACTTGATTAAGTGGATGTCAGTTGTTTATTTGACTCTGAGACATGGTTAAAGGCTTATCAGAGCTGGCTGATCGATAAATGGTTTTATAAACACACATTCTGCTAATCATGATAAAACAGCTGCATATCTACCACAGAATGATGAGAAGAACAATACTTAATATGTTTTACCACTAATATGTTAATTGATAATAGAGATGTGTTGTATCCAGACCAGCTCAAATAACAATAAAGTTAGATTTTTGTTCAATTTTGAAAAGGGCAGGTTTTTGTTCTAATTCATAGAGCAGTGTATTTTATTTATATATATATATATATATATATATAATAACACATTATCAGATCACACAAGCCTGGCCTGATGATAATGAACATGCTCGGGTCTTAATGCTCATGAATTCAATCTGTTAGTATTAAAAGTAAAAATCTGTTAAAGAATATTAAAAACAAAGAGCCATCCTTCTGTTTTCCACCAGTCATCCAGGTCTGGGTCATCTTAGGCTGAGCAAAGTAGCTCAGATGTCCTTTTCTGCCTCATCATCCCACTCTCCCCGAAGGATCCCGAGGTGATGCCAGGTCAGACGGGATACGTATTACCTTGACAATGAGGCATCCAGGAAACATCAGCTGCTCCCATCACCTCGTCGGGCTCCCTTCCAACACGGAGGAGGGGAAACTGCACTTCTAGCTCTTTTTCCCTCCCTTACCCTGCCCCTAAGGTTGAGCCCGGGACACCCTGGCAGGAGATGATTATATTCTTCCTGCGTCATCTCAGAATCACAGATTCAGGTTTCGATATTAAATCAGCTCTTAACTCCAATATTGATACTAGTGGGGTCATGGGTGCCTCTCCAGTCTACATAAATATAAATAGTCAAAACTAGAGCTACAAGCCTTCCTGTCCTTGTATGACCACAGCGGGAGAACATAAAATTCCACATAAATGGAAATGAATCATCCTTCTATTTAACCCCGTTATAAACCTGCAGCACCAACTGTATAACAATGTCCTTCTTCTGTCATATGTTTGTTATAGCATTGTCCATGAGAACATTTTGTGAAACCATGTCAAACTGTTGCATAACTGAAAGCATTGCATCACAAAAATAAAAACCCTTGTTTAGTCAGCACGTTTAATATATTCATCTCACCTGCAAGGCTTTCTCGTCAAACGGTCGAAGTTTGTTCTGTATCCTCTGTCGGGGACGGCTCTGTGAGGAGGGGTCTGCAGCCCCAGTAAAGATAGACGAGTAGTCCTGAAGTCGATCTGGGGCCGGGTACTTGGCACTGGAGAAAACCTATAAAAAAAACATACGCACAGACAAAAGCTGAAAACTGACACACACAGATCGAATTATTGTCTGTTACCCATATTGTCTCTGAGTTTGTCTGTAGCTGCCTTCTGATGTGAAGGTGCGTTACCTTGGTGGCTTTCTTACTGCCTTTGATCTTGTCAACTCGGGCCTGAGCGAGTCTGATCCGGTCAGTGACGGTCTGCAGCTGCCGCCGATTTTTCTCCACACTCTCTGACACCCTGGAAGAAACACACACACACACACACCAAAATGAATATTGACGTGCACATATCCACGCACACAGGGAAATATGTCTGACACCATACTGCAGAATATGGAGCGTGGGACTTGAGACAACCTACAACACTTTTCCTTCATTAAGTGCTGAATCCCTGTCATCACTAACAACCTTTAACACATTGCACTTCAAAAAGGTTGCATTGATTTAACAGTACCAGGAGAGACTTCCTCCTTTTTCTTCACTTTCCAAGGTGCTTGACAGAAATCTTCATAACGGTTATACTGTGGCACACAATATGTCTTCAAATATGAATTCTACATGCAGGCCATTACATATAACAACGCTTGTTTTCTATCCAGTAAAAATGCTGTATTATAAGCTACCAGCACAACGAGGGATGGCTAATGTGTGGTGACCACTGTGTAATAACTATTTAACCATCAGCTCTAGTTAGTAAAACCTGTTAGTAAAATAGTATTTGGTATATAAAGCTCATTTAAAAATGAATTGGTAATGAAAATGTCCCTGTGACAGTGTTTCTTGCATCCCCCCACCTGCAACCTGGGAAATGCTCCAACTAGGTCCCCAGAGCCTAAAGAGATAATTGTACGATCTCAAACGGCAAAAAAACACAAGCACCTCTTATAAACTGTGACATGTGCAGAGTAAATCTACATACATGTGTGATATGCATGTGTGATTCTGGGTTTACCGTCTGAAAATATCCGTAGAGATGGTGTCCAGGTAGAGTAATGCATCTGCGATCTGATGGACAGCCTCCTCTCTCCTCAGGTCAGGTTGGATGAGAGGCACCGAGTACACCTGGCCCTCCAGGCTGTGCTTCTGGTTCATCCTGACAAACAGCAGCAGCAAGGGGAAATCCTGTCAACATCTAAGACAAGGCTGCGTCACCAAATCAAAATCTGATCTTGAGTATGGAAGCATATTCTCGTCCCTGGGTTAAGACGATAGAATTTCATCAAAAATCAATAAATCAAACTGTGATAGGCCGATATTGAGAGAAACCTGGAAAACTGTGGCAAGTTAACCGATTTTCTAATTTCAGTCAAGGTTATAATAAATGTTGTTAGATCCAAAACCATGACAGTCGTTAAAAACATGGATAGATTAAGGCACAACAGGCCCTTGGGTACAGACAAGTAAGACAACCAGGGTTTTAACGAGAAAATAGGAAGAGATCACATTACTCCGTCTTAAGCGTCTTTACACTGGCTTCCAGTTTCACGGAGGATTGATTTTAAAATGATTGTACTTGTTGTACACATCAGACAAGCTGCTTCTGTTGAAAGTTTTAAGAAACAAGCGAAGACCTATTTCTGTGAACTTGCTTTGACTTAGTTTTCATCTTTTTTTTAACACCATTGGCTTCTTTTCTTACTTCTTTTTATACCTTTAGCTAGTTTTATGCTTTTATCCAAAGTCTTTGTTTCATTGCTAACGTGTTCTTATTAATCTATCTTATTTCATGTCTTTTATTTTATTGTAAAGCCCTTTGAGTTGCATTTTATGTATGAAAGGTGCTGAATAAATACGATTTATTAGGGCCCGAGCACCGAACAGTAGGAGACAGTGGGAGGCCCTATTGAAATTGTAAGGATTATTTTTTTTTCAGGCAAATGAATTGGCTTTTTGAGGGCTTTTACATGCTCAAATAGTTACCAAAGTTTGCAGAAAATTTGAAAGTGGTGAAAATGTACGTATTCTGGAGTAATTTTAAATGGGCGTGGCAAAATGGCTCAACAGCGCCCCCCGCGCCCCCTGCAACGCGTTCACGTTGACCGATCTTCACAAAAATCGATACACAGGTGTATCATGACCAGACAAACAAAAAAGTCTAGAGGTGCACTCTGGGTGTCTCTCTCTCTGGGTGTCTCACTCTCGCTTAAACCAGCCAGTCTGTCTCTGTCTCTCTCTGGGTCTCTCTGTGTCTCTCTCTCTCTCTCTCTGTGTCAATTGTTTTATATTGAATGTTTGTCAATAGATCAATTTCACCTAAATCTTACACACTATTTCATCCTGTCACCTGCAGACAAACATTTGACTTCTAGACGAGAACGGAAACCTCTTGTGAGAACGATCCTCGACGACCACAAACCAACATAAAGACAACAAACTACTCAGCAGATAAGAGAAAATAGAGCATCAACTGTTCCAAGAGCTTCATCAACAAATAGATCTGCTCTCTGTTGTAAACATGCAGCAACCAGACATTGTGTTGAGCCTCAGAGCCGAACTCCTCCGAGCCAACAGGGAGATTATGGCTCTTAAAAATGGAAACTTGTCTCTGAAGGAGCAGGTGGAGCAGCTGGAACACCAGCTAAAAGACAAAGATGGTCTCATAAAGAAGGAGACCAAGAAACGGCGTGCTCGCCTCAGGGCCTACATTGACTGCATGGCCGAGCTCACTGAGTGTCAGGCCAAGGCTAGGAGTATGGAGGCAAGTCTGCACCAGGAGCCACCTCAGCCTGAGACAAGCTGGAGCAGAGAGGTGGAGGTGGAGGTGGAGAAGGAGATCCAGGCTCTGAAGGAGCAGTTGGAGCAGCTGCAACATCAGTTGAATGACAAAGATGGTCTCATAAAGAAAGAGACCACGAAATGGCGTGCTTGCTTGAGGGCCTACATTGACTGCATGGCCGAGCTCACTGAGTGTCAGGCCAAGTCCAAGAGTATGGAGGCGAATCTGCAGCAGGAGCCACCTCAGCCTGAGACAAGCTGGAGCAGAGAGGTGGAGGTCGACAAGGAAAAACAGGCCAAAAAAAGGAGAACTCCCTACATCGGCTGCCCGGGCTTGCGCACTACAAAAGAAAAGGAGCATAGGAAGAGTCGGGGCTGGAGGTGAAGCAGGAGGAGATGACTCCAACTATGGGACTGAGCTGCAGAAAGGTGGAGGCCGAGATGAGCTGGAGCAGAGAGAAGAGGTGGAGAAGGAGAAAAAGGCGAATCAGTGCTCAAAGAAGAGAGGGATGATTAGACGTTTCCCTTCACCCATTCTTACCTCAACCACTCCTTCCCTCCTTGGCCCCGCCACCCTCACCCTTTTCCTACTCCTCAAAACAAACCCCTCCCCCGTTCCCCCTTTGTACAATATTATAAATATTTTAATGATGTGAATGTTGTAAATATGTTAAATTTTGTGAATAAATATAACTAGTACAGTAACATCTACTGTCTTTCTGAATATCGATACAGGATTCATGGCCCTGATCAATTAACACAGTGTTGGAGTGAAACAAATCAGTGTGATTCATTTAGTTTGCCACTATTCATAGCAACACAGCACAGCAACACAAGACAAACAATGTTTCTTTACTTTTTTACATTTGGTCTAATCTATATATTAATTATGACAACAATACAATAATAATAATAATTAATAACCTTGTCATCAGTTAGTTTTCATATTTAATTTAACTGTTTGCTGATGATAAATGTAAAAATCACGAAATTAGGCAAATATCTGTTCTGTAAATCGTGACGATTTCACAGCATCTTTTGGGTAACAATGTCTATTTTAAGTTGTTCTCTTGTTTACAAATGATACAAAGATTTGTTGGAACCATTTTGAAACAAATGAATAAGTGGAGCTGTAATTATTATTATTATTATTATTATTATAAAGAACCCTCACCTCCTACATAAAAAGAAAAGGGGCTACTGTGGTCATTCAGTATCTGTGTTGTTGTCTCTTCATGATGTAATGTGTCGTTTGGTGCAGATGTTTGTTGTCTGCACATACTGCTGTTTAGTGTGTTTCTGCAGTAGTTCTGAGTCTCTGTTGTGTCTCCTGGTAGTTGTCTTGCAGCTGGGGGGCCCCTGGACCAATGTCCAAAGGGCCCATTCAGGAGTCCACCAGGATTCAAGTGAAAACCTGCTGCTTTCACACGCTCCTCCACCTCATCTGACTCTCACATGACAAAGCAGGCAAATACAAATTTCTCTGTGAAATACAAACGCACTGTGATGCTACGTGGAACTGACACGAGTCCATGTCTGTTGCTAATGGCGAAGACATGACAGATAAACAACCTATATAAAGTTAGACTTGCTCAGTCTGCTCGCAATGAAGCTAGAATCGCTGTGATCCGACACCTACAGATGAAATGTCCGGTTACACCTTCTCATTCATAAATAACTCTTACCTGACCATGGGGACAGTTTACTTGTCCACCGTTTAAACTTAATATATGAAGAAGAAGACGAAGTGTCAGTGATGCAGACCCAGCTACTTATTTAGCAAAACAACGGTCCTGTCACTTCCGCATCCCGGGGACACGTGACTCTACCGGAAGTACAATGTTGCATTTAAAGTATTCCGGAAATTTCTGCTTTCTGACCTGGACGCACCACAGCGACGATTAATAAACCACAGAGAAAATCTAGATGATGAACTACGACCTCATTTCTGAACAAGGCAGGTTGAATGTTTTTTTAAGACGAAAGATACGGTGGCCATGAAGTGCAAATCACAGGAGCAAAGCCCTAAATACAACGGAAAATCACAATACACAATGAAAAATCATAATACAAAACAACAAATCATAATACAAACAACAAACCATAATACAAAACAACAAACCATAATACAAAACAACAAATCATAATACAAACAACAAACCATGAAACAAGACAACAAATCATAATACAAAACAACAAAAACTTGATACAAAACAACAAAACCATAATACAAAACAACAAACCATAATACAAAACAACAATACATAATACAAAACAACAAAAACTTGATACAAAACAACAAAACCATAATACAAACAAAAAAACATGATAACAAATCATAATACAAAACAATGAATCATAGTACACAATGGTGAGTAAAAAAAAAAACACAACGGAAAATAAAAAAAGGGACGAGCAGTGTTTTCTTATTTGCAGTGGTGTTTTTTTGATTCATCGTTGTTTTTCCTTATTTTCCGTTGTGTTTTGCATCTCAGGGCTGCCCATTGTAGAGAAGGCCTCTCCTGAACCAAAAACCTGAGTATAAATCCAACTTCTATCAACATTTATAACTCGTCCTCTGCGGTCCTGCTGCTGCTGGATTGAGCCTCTCTTTGGCTGAAACAATGATAACATCAAAAGAGCGTGTCACTAAAACATAAAGATAGTAGAGCCTATGATAGTGGACAAAACATTCAGTTGTCACATTGTCTTTGAGTTGTGGAAAACTCCATCTGGCAGGGAACTTTTTACTATATTTATGAAAATATTTACTAAATATTTATATTATATAAACCATACAAGCTACACTACATGCTTATATAAATATTTAATAGTACACGAATTACAGGAGAGTTTCACATATATCTCTATGCAGCCTATAGGGTGCGCGCTTACTCCGGAGTTATCTTGTGCCTGTGCGTAATGACGTGTCTGTCCTTCAGCTCCAGCACCATCTCTCCTCCTCCTCCTCCTCCTCCTCCTCCTCCTCCCCTCCTCCCTTCTGTCACATCTGGATTTGGCTCCTCTCATCAGCACCACTCGGCGCAGTGGGGGAGAGAGAGCGCGGGAGGGAGAGAGAGGGAGAGCCGGAGAAGCGGAGGACAGCTCGGTCGGTGCAGCCTCATCCACAGCGGAGCAGAACCAAGGAATCCGCACTCACTGATTTTTATTTTGCATCCCCGCTGTCCTCCACCCGCAACTCCAGCTTCTCCCTTTTTCTTCTTCTTCTCCTTCTCTTCCCTCCCCTTGCATTTGGGTATGATGAGCTCCAGCCTGCTAGAAAACCCGGTGCAGGCGATTCTGTACCTACGGGAGCTCACCACCATCGTCCAGAACCAGCAGAGCCTCATCCAGACCCAGCGCGCCCGGATAGAGGAGCTGGACCGGCGGGTGGACGAGCTCATCGGCGAGAACAGGCACCTGATGGACGTCAGGGTCCAGCAGCAGCATCCTTACCACCACCACCACCTCCACCACCATCATCTCCCCGACCCCAGCTTCCTCCATCACCACCATCACCCCCCACATGAGGACCCCGAGCCTGCAGATGCGGGGTCTCTGCCGGAACATGCACCAGCAGCGCAGGTCGAGGCCACTCCGGAGGTCCAGCCTGCTCCTCCGCAACCTATGGACCCGGGGGACATGCAGCTGGTACCGGCCGATCCGTCCACGATCTCCCCGGTCGAGGGTGACCCAGAAAACGGCGGAAGTTTCACCAGCTGCCGCTCTTTGGTGCAGATGACCCCCACAACCCTCTGTCGGTCTCTGGCCAGGACATCTGAGTGAGTTGTGGTTTATGGTCATTTATTATGGTGTGTGTGTGTGTGTGTGTGTGTGTGTGTGTGTGTGTGTGTGTGTGTGTGTGTGTGTGTGTGTGTGTGTGTGTGTGTGTGTGCGTGTCGTGTGGCTTAGGTATTACTTATGTTGTGGGCACCTAAATGTGTTTACACACTGACATTATGGGGACCTGTCTTTTCATGAGGACAAATAAGTCCCCACAATGTACATCATCCAAATTTAGGTTAGAGAGGTTAGAGTAAAGGTTATGGTTATAGGCAAGTGGTGTGATTAAGGCTATGTCTCCAGGATATAATGTAAGTCGATGTAATGTGTGTGTCCTAGAATGGGTTTCTATGGTTTTTATTTTATATATTGTCTAAAACCTCCTATTGTGCTGTATTTACTGCAGTATTGACCCATACCCTAAATACCTTCCCTACCTTGGTTATCATGGCTTATTTTGTATCCATCTTAGCATTTGTGTGGCATTTGTCCAAAACTCAGTGCTTGTGCACGGGCATGTATGTCCTGCAGACTGAGCTGCGTTTAACCAATGTAGAAGGCACATGCAAATTTCCAATTTTACTCTCTGTGTGTGAGAGTGTGTGTCGGCTGAGAACTGTGCCAGAGGAGGAAGAGGTGGATTATTTAAATGAGAAGCTGGATCACGATTACTGGATCATTACATAACAAACAGCTGTAGGCCTGTATGCAGGAGTGTGTGTTAGTGTGTGTGTGTGTGTGTGTGTGTGTGTGTGTGTGTGTGTGTGTGTGTGTGTGTGTGTGTGTGTGTGTGTGTGTGTGTGTGTGCGTGTGTACATGTGTGTGTATGTGCTGAAAATACTCTCACAGCACAGTGGTCAATGTCATCTGCAGACAGGAGCAGCTTCACATGTGATGATGAGATACATGTCTCATCACCGTGGCTGCTGGTTTTCATTATTTATTGCAAGGGATCTGGGGGGAATTCTCAGGGGAGCCGTGGGTCTCTGAAGTTGCAGCGTTAGATGAGACACACGTGCACACATGCACACAGTCATAGGCAGAGACGTAGACACCCAGCTCAGCACCAGGGCCTCGTAGTACACCCATCACATCACCTAATGAGTGAAAACTATCTTTCTCTCTTTTTCGTGCTCTCAATATCTCAATGTGTGTGTGTGTATGTGTGTGTATAAGTGTGTATTCTGCTCATAAGTTGTATCTCAGCAGGAGTCCTGATTGGTCTCTCTGGGACTCCACCTCCAGTGAGGGGAGCAACGCAGAACGAGGAGGAGTTGAGAGGAGCAGAGGAGTGCAGAGGGGGAAACATGCATATTATAAAAAAAACAAAACAGTTGTTGATATAAATCCTACAGCACACAACACCTTCCCTGCTCTGTGTGTGTGTGCCTGTTGCTCTCCCCTGTTTCTCTGCCTGGAACCTGAGTTGCGCTTGTGCTTTCTAAAGAGCGTACCCTGCGGCAACTATTTGTTAGTCTTTGACGGGAATCATTGTAACACCACTGGTTCCAAATTCAAATTAGTTTGCTGGTGAGGAGAAAAAATTACAATAAAGGAATCGTTGTAATAGAAGCTGGTAGCGTAAAAACAGAAGACAGCAGCGGCGTCCACCGGTTGATCACGCAGCAGAGCGGGGCCGGTGGTTTATTAAGCGGCCCTTCCTGCTCCTGCGGTTGCTGCCGTGTGTCCTTGAATGCAACCTTACATCCCAACATCCGCATTGATTTTAAGACCACCTGGATAAGACCAGTTGCTTAACACTTAATTTCTAATTTTGCTTCTGGCATTCCGCACGTGCAGGTGAAGGTGAGGTGAGGCCTTCACTTGCATTTTGAGAGGATTCTTCTCCCTGATGTCATTGGCTTCTGCATCCTGTCTGCAGCTGACTGGAGATCAGATCTGCCCTCTACTATTGCTGCTGTCAGTGTGACGAGTGTGTGTCAGCGTGTTTCTGTGTCAGTACATGTGTTTGGGCTTTTTTTGTGCATATGTTTGTAGGTGCATGTGTTAGCATGCATTAGGTCTTTCACCCATCTTACCTCTTACTGTTTGCATTAATATGCGTGTTTATCCAATGCTCTTATAGAGCTCAGCTTTACAGATAAATGACATGGCTTCTCTGGGTCAGCTCAGAGTGTGTCTGTGTGGTTGCATTGTTGTCAGCATTGCCAATGCACGTGGATTTGCCTATGGTGGGAGGGTGAGACGGGAGCCTCTCCTCATTTCTCTCTCTCTCTCCAGCTGAGCCTCCTATCTGCCCCACTTAGCCCGTGGAGCGAACAGTAATCAGCCATTCTCAGGAGAGAGAAAAAGGCAGAGAGATAGAAAGAGAAGGAGAGTGATTCAAGCTCAGTCGTTGTCTTTGATGGAGCCCTCGGAGGTGTCTAGAGAAAGGAGCTGGAGGCTAACATTGGATTGCACCAGTGAAAAAGGGAAGGAGGCAGAAAGAGAGGCTTGGGAATAAAGACAAAAACAGAGAGAGAGTGGCCAAGAGAGAACGGAAGGAGGAGGAGGGGTGGTGGAGGGTTCAGTACACAGTGAGTGAGACAGGTATACAGGGAGAGACGGAAACAGAGATGAGAGACATTTGAAACGGGTGCATTTGGGGTAGCTGTCTCCTCGGTTCATCTATCTTGCTGGCAGACAAGTAGGTCGGACAGCGCAGGGACAGACCCGGCGTCCTGTGGCGCAGCCGAAGGTGAACACAATGCACTGGCAATGTTTTGAGTCCAAACTGAGTTGATCTTGATGCACGTCAACCCTCCTCCTTTTCCTTCTCACCACTTTCCTTACACCCTGATACTGGCCAATGAAACCCACTGCGTTTAGAGTACTCTTACAAAACAGGGAAGAGCAGGGAGATGGTGTGAGGGAGGACGGGGCAGGCAGAGAGGGAACACGGGCCGACAGCAGGAGCCATGTACTGTTAAAATATTCACCTGTTCTCTTTGTAAGCGTTGTTGGAGGAGGATAACTGTGATCTGTGTGTCTTGTAGAGGCAGATGGATGGACCTGCTGAGTGTGTGTGTGTGTGTGTGTGTGTGTGTGTGTGTGTGTGTGTGTGTGTGTGTGTGTGTGTGTGTGTGTGTGTGTGTGTGTGTGTGTGCGCGCTCAGGCCTCTTCCTCGCTGCATGACCAAAACAAGGGCCCCATAAATGTGATTCAGCTGTATTGCTGACAGTGACCTGGAATTGACTTTTCTCGTTCAGTGCTTTGGCCAAAAAGTTATTCTCTGATCTCCCTCCACTAAACTTTACTTTACACTTCACATGTTGAAAAAGTATGTTGTGTTTCCTCATGTTAAGTTTTACATTTAAATCAAAGATATTTTGGGAACTTGGGAGAGAGAATGGGGCAGTGGCAGATCTAGGATCTAAATCAGGGGCCGTACAGGGGCCGTACAGGGACCACAATTTAAACAGGGGCAGCAATAATATGTGCAACATCCATTTGGAATGCCTCCTTCAGTAAGGTGCACAATTAGGGCTGACTTCAGCAGGGGCCCATGCCCCCCTGTCCCCTCCCCTAGATCCACTCCTAGGGGGAAGGCATGCAGCAGAGGAATGGAGACTCTGTTTTAGAATTTATTTCATCACATATTTTTGTGTTTTCATTTCTATCCCCCAGAATTAGATTTAAATTGTATCTCATTTTAAAGCAGTAGTTTGATATTTTGGGATATTTGCTTTCTTGCCGAGAGTTATTTATCTTTGGTCTGAGGCCAGAATCGAAATTTTCTTCTACCCTAAGATGTTTCCTATCAATTATTGATGCGGTAACTGTCTCAGAGATTTGGTTGCATGTTACAGCCTATGGCAATATGCTTTTTACATTGTTGGATTTGATGTCTGACACGTGTTCAACTAAATATTGTCCTTCGAATTAACACATATTCATAATCTTGTTAGTGTGCAGAGATTAAACCTTGAGGTAATTTTCAAGGTGGGCCTTACATAACACAACTCCACAACACACACTGTGGGTGAACTACCACACGTTACTACTGCTCATATCAATGAGACGTGAATGATTTTGCACAGAGAAGATTCCACCTTGAAGACGAGACAAGAATAACGAGATGCATCAACTCTGAAATGGACTTTTAAATAATAAATGATTTATTTTTGCAAGCAGCAAATTATTTAAATGAAGAAATAGAGTCATTGAGTTAGAGTGATCTCATGCATGAGACATGTTTTGCGTATGACCACAGAGATTACAGATCAAGTACGTGATTAATTCATGTTGAGTTATTTACCTGTTGGTAACCTGGAGGTGGAAACACACAACTCTGCATCTGTGAGTTTTAAAAATGTACATACAGTACATGTATGTTGACATGCATGTTTGAAGACTCAGTACTGAATGTAAGACAGAACGTCTCCTGCTTTTTGAGATGAAGAAGGAAGAAAAACAACATAAATGCTATGAAATGAAAACTAGAATTGAACATAATTGTTTTTCGAGATACCAGAAATCTTTTTTTTTTTAAGATTCCAAATATAGTGATAATTGGAGTGCATGAGGGCAGCAGGTACTCTGTGCCTTGGTCCCCCACCTCTGCTCTCCAAGCTCCGACGCTGAGGTTGTAAACCACGGCACAAGTGCTGCTAAAAGGAGAACAAATTATTCATGTGTGTGTTTGCGAGTGTGTAAGTGGTGACAATGGTGGAGTAGGCGTTACAACAGATGGACGAGTATTACACACGTAGAAACCTTAGAGTGTTGATTGGTGGTATCCGAACAAAAGTCATTGTTATTTGAAGTGTGTGGAAGTTGCAGTGAAAAGAAGCCTTGACTGTCAGTTTGAGTCTTGTGCCGACTCTGACCGCCTGTCACTGTAAGTCTGTGTCACGAGCAGTATGCTCCCAGGTCAGAAGACTTACTGTACCATGGCCAAGAAATTCACTGTCAACTAAGTGCTTTCAGCTCATTTTGGTAGGATCTGATGTGACCCATTCGCTCGGACACATGCCTTCAAAAACATTCAGATCAGGCAACATCCACACTAACGTTTTCATCTAAAAAGGCATCAACTCCGCTCTGGATACGCCGCCTGTCGGGGCTGCGTTTTAGTCTGGACGGGCAGAGTTTGAAGATGTTTGGAAACAATGAAATTGACCCTCACAACCGCTTGCTGATTGGTTCTTATCGACGTAGCCTTCGCTGATTCGGCAGGCTCCTGTCACATGACCCCCCTCTGGAAGAAAACCACTGGCTTCAGCCGTTCTGCAGTTACATCCTGCATTTTACACTGACACAAGAGCTATTATTCTCGATGTGTGACGTTTCCACCATGCCTTCCTGTTTACACTGGCACACACATGCCCAGTGTACATGCGTTTTTGTTGAGTATGGACGAGGATTAAAGCGAATAGGAGGTGGCCAAAATGCTCATGTGGACAGAGGTTGTTTGCATTTTCAAATGATATGAACCCTAAGACACTGAGGATTCTTCTTAATTCGTCATCTTCAGTAGTGGAGGTTGTCCAGCATCCAAAAGCTTAGCGCTTATACACTGAATCCTTTTTGATGTTTTGTTGATATCTTCACTCTAAATTGCTCCACACAAGCGCACCAGCAAAATCCCTTAAATATGAATGTAAATGTAAAATGTATGAGAGAGAAACGAGAGAGGCGAACTTAAGAAGAGAAAGAGACAGACTCAGACACAGACAACACCGATCTGTCCAGATATGGGGTTTTGGGGAATTCTGCTTAATCACTGCCGATCTGATGAACTGAAAGGGAGGCAGGCCCAAACCAGCCCTTACCGACACACAAACGTGGAAATGCCCGCACATATATCTAAGCTTTCTCAGCTCTGAATTGACCTACATAGGGTATTTTACCCTGGGATCAGTGCCACACTGTAAACAGAACTCATGGAAATAATCCAGAGGAATCTAGTGAGATGTCTCTACAGGATCTTTCGGGACGTTGGACTCAGAGTGAGCATAAGGGGGAATATGGAAACAAGGCAAACAGCTAGCAGCAGCCAATAACACCCGAATGACAGGCTGTCCTTCCAACTCAGCCTCCTCTCTGTTTACCTCTCCTCCTCCTCTCTTGTCTTCCTCTTCTACAGGAGCGAGATTGTGCTGCATCAGTTTTGCTGCCCCGCCCCTGAACATCCAGAGGCTGACACCACTGGCTCATCTGGGTAAGACGCCCTCGACGACCAATCACAGACACTTATATTCTCACATTTAGTGAATATACTAGTGCACAGATTACCACAAAACTCGGAACTGGAGCAGGGGGTCACTTTCATTGACATTGCAAGATTTATTTTGTGTCTCATTTTAAAGCAATTGTTTGATATTTTGGGAAACATGCTTTTTTTTGTTTTCTTCCCAAAGTACAAGAAATAACCCGACCAAACTGTTCTAGTGTTTTTTAATTGGGTTACACCCGTTACAGCCTGTGGCTTTGCTGTTTTACATTGTTGAATTTGATGTCTGACAAATGTCTAAGACTGAAATATTGTACTTCGAATGAACTCAGTGTTGATAAAATAGTTGTTAGTTTTCAACCCTCTCCTTTTGCTTGTTGGTTGGTTTGTGTGTTTGTTTGTAAGCAAGATTACGCAAAAACGACTTTATTACCATGAAGGTTGGTGCGGATCCAGATCAGGGGATGTATCCATGATTTTTTTTTTCATATCTTTCTTTAACTTTGCGAGGGAGGGCATTTATTTGACAGTTTCGTTGATTTCTCAGGGAACAATTCATTGATTCATGAATATACGCTCCATTGAATGCCATTCTACTTTTCTAGAGGTTTTTACTCTTGCTTCTCTTCGACTCTTCCTTCAGCCAATGAAAACTTTCCGTCCCCTCTGTATATTTGTACACGTGTGTCATCTGACCGAGTGATGTCCGCTCCCATGGCTTTTCTCCATGCTCGTTATCGTGTGTGCTCAGTACACAGCTTGTGGAGTGTTGTGAATTGGTGTATTTATGGACTCGCCGAGCCCGGAGTCACAGTGAGGAGTTAAATTCTCCGTAACCGACCTATAGCGCTTACAGCCCCAAGGGTAACTCACATATAGAGCGAGAGACAGAGGGGTTGGGGGTTGGAGGAGTGGGGAGGGTAAGTGCATGAACTGGGACCGCCACTGTAAAGTGCCCATGGCAACCCGGCACTACTGACGCAATGGTTATTACTACCATAGTAACTGGAGAATTGAAGTGTTGACTTTGAAAATCCACTGTAGACACTTTTTGCCATCTGTTTCAGCGTGGGCAAGGTGGTCTGTTTGTTGTGCGAGTTTGCTCATGCTTTTTATTTTCCTGTGTGTGTGTGTGTGTGTGTGTGTGTGTGTGTGTGTGTGTGTGTGTGTGTGTGTGTATGGGGGTGTGTGAATGCATGACGTTTCACTCTGGAGTTGTTTGAATGAGCAGGGCTCTGTTTTCAACTTTGTAAAGTTGATTTTGTCGTGTTTCTCTCTGATTACCGTTCGTGTCCTTGCAAAACATCCCCCCATCTTTTAATCCTCTGTGTCCAGTCTTTCTCAGTCTCAAGCTTTTTCTCTCTTTTTTCATCTTCTGTAATATCTTCCCCCCTTTTTTCTACATCCTTCCCCTTTTTTTCTATGTGCATCTCTATCCGGTATCTATCTGTTGTAGGACTTTGTCTCTTCTAATCACCTCACCGCAATTATTTCTATCTCATCACTCTCTGTCAAGTCTCCCTCTGTCATTCTGTATTTATTAATATCCCCATCTGTCTGTCTGGACTCTCTCCCTCTCTCTGTCTCTCTCTGTCTCTCTCTCCTCTCTGATCTGATGACTTCGCTCCCTACACCCACATATAGTCCCAATTGGACGGGCTAATGGCACAGCGGCAGTGGATAGCCAACTGCGATGATGAGATGTAGAGGAGCCAAGGCTCATTATTATCGTCCTATATGAAATTGTGTGTTCTGCCTGGTGGCTGTGAACCAGCACCACCTCTGCACAACGAACTGTCACCTCCTGAATCAAGCCTCCCCGGAGATGTCATGAGATCTAGCCTGTAACCTGCCGTGCCTTTTCTCGCCTCATCCCTTGTGGGTGTGTGTGTGTGTTTGTGTGTGTGTGTGTGTGTGTGTGTGTGTGTGTGTGTGTGTGTGTGTGTGTGTGTGTGTGTGTGTGTGTGTGTGTGTGTGTGTGTGTGTGTGTGTGTGTGTGGGCCTCTGTGGGACCTTGAGAGATGCGACTTGACAGATATTAATTTCACCTCCATAGTGACGTCACTATTGTAGGCGGAGCAGGAGTGTGTGCATAGTGTGTTTGGTATGTGAGCATGCGTGCGTGTGTGTTGTGTGTGTGTATTAGAAACAGAGGGAGAGAGAGAGAGAGAGAGAGAGTATTGCGCCCATATCATTAAAGAGGCTTTTGCTGTCCAGATGCATTAATACCTCAACTCTTGCTTTTAAATCCTCTAATGTATTCTAATGTACTCTAATGTATTCTGATGCAGCGCTGGGGCATGGCAATGTTTTAATAGAGTTTCTGATAGAGTCGGCCTCCAGCGTGCACTCACCAACACACTCTCACTTTATCCTCCCCGTTTCCCCTCTCTACGTTTCTATCTCGGCCTTTTCCTCTGCTTCCACTCTCTTTTCATTTTCTCCAGCTTTATCTCGTTTAAAGATACGACCGAGCTTCTCCGGCTGTGTCTCTGACTTGTGGCTGGGGGCACGGAGGATAGTTGCTTTCACAGCAATCAGAGAAAACAAAGAGGAACTTTAGTGATGCTCTCATTATTTAACCATGAGCAGGCTTTTTATTCTCCCCCAGTCTTGTTTGGTCCCCTTCGTGTAAAAATTACCGGAGTAAGCATTATCTGGGCGGAGGAAAAAGATTGCACGAGCACAAACCATCATGCGCACACACAAACTCACTCATAATCGCACACCATTATAAAACCTCTTAGGGTGTGATTATACCTCTATGCTTGTACCACGTCATACCTTTAAGCTTTATTTGGCTGAATAAAGGGAACTAAAATGTCCATGTTGCTTTTAGTAGAGGTGAGACAAGATATCCGATGATGATAAAAGATGCTGAAGTTCGACCAAAAGTGGAAAACGTGGAGATGCAGCAAAATAACACTTTCTGCTGTGTCATTGCAATTATTTGCTTTCTTGGTTCTTACATGGATTTCACAGAATTTCGCTATTGCTGCCCTGTAAAAGAACATTGTTCAATCTGTGGACAGGACCTGGGATTATACAGGACCAGGATGGGGCAGTGAGCACTGGGAGGCAGCATCCGCCACAAATTTAAATCTATTTTGTTTTGACTGTGCTACTTCTTTATTACTGGAATAATTGATTATTATCTGTGGAGTCAGATTTTATTATCCCTCTACTTTTTGTACCGGTCACGTTCGACTCAGGGCATATGACGGCCTGTCTAATATTGTCTTGCATCGCTTCCAGTGTTTTTCTCTTATATAACGTCACAGACTTATCATCCTCTTACACTGTAATCCACGCAGCAGAACACGAGAGATAGTCATTTTTGTTTCTACGAAGCAGACAGTTATACTTTTAATCACGATTGCCACTGTAATCCAGATCATGTCATTGCCATGGAAACACATCCACTCTTTGGAGTTTCGTACACACGCCGATGTCCGTGGAGCAAAACATCTGGCGGGACATTGTTGTTGTGCCAAATGACCACACAAGACACAGATCTAGATGTGAGTGAATATTCTTTCAAGGCAGGCATTTGATCCAAAACCACTTTCTGTTTGCCACCTACTGCAGCATCTGGTACTTTCTCCTCAGTATCAGAGTGTGTTATCCAGCACAGTAATTGCTTGAGTCTGGGAGCAGATTGTTTCCTAATGATGCGGATTGCAACCACTTGAGTGATGAGTGAGTTTGTTGGTTTATATGATGCTTGTTGTGGCCCATGTCTATCAAAGACCTCATTCGTATGAATGCATCGACTCATAACTAATGAAAAGCATCAGAGTGGTGATGCATAATCTGTGCGCGTGGTTTACCCTAATCAGGTCATACTAACTTTTTATACTGTAATGATGCCACTTCATAATGACATCATACACACACACACACACACACACACACACACACACACACACACACACACACACACACACACACACACACACACACACACACACACACACACACACACACACACACCTCATGGTAGCAAAATGGGGATAATTCAGTAATACAGTAATCTTCATTTAAAGTGGAGATGAGATGATGAGCTGATCAATAAATCAACACAGTTGTTCACCCAGGTAGAAAATATGAATTCTGCTATAATATTTATATGTTTCAGACGTTTCCCCAATAATTGCTTCTTTGTTGTTAAATGCTAATTAGTTTTATATCTCCGGCCTCCACATGAAATAATCACTCTTTGATTTTATCTATGAACATGAATAACACAATATTGGTTTGTATTAAGGAGCCAGAAGAAAAAAAAGGTTGGGAACCAATTGATCACTTAATTATTAGAATATTAATCATGAAAAATTCTGAGCATTGATTTATCATTTAGTCTTTTGTTAATGGAAAGAAGCTAAATATTCACTGTTTATGCTTCTGTCAGTTTTATATCATTGTGACGATAGTGTATAATCAAAACAAGTCTCTGATTCATCAACCTTGAGTTGTGAGCTGTGTTTTACCACCATTTTTATTTTTGACATTTTTCAACAGATTTACAAACAATGAAAATATTGTTGTCTGGAGTGTCAACTTTGTCAAAAATAATTTCATCCTGGTCACATATCCCAAGTTTCAGCCCTGTGACTTGTCACCGGACACATACAGTCCCCCCCGCCCGGAGCCACTGCAGCCACACATCTGCTGCTTCCCTCACGAACCCCCTCACACTCTGCACAGTTGATGACCTGCCACTGAGATAATGGCAGAGCTTTGAAGGTCAGCGGCGATGACTGATAGCTTTCTCCTCCTATCACCTTGGTAGTGGACAGATGCTGAGCCTGGAGGACGGAACATCCTCCGGTGGCGGACAGGAAGTGGATGGAACCAAGAGGGAGGGACCTAGCGAGTATGAGATCACCCTGGAGAATAAAAACAAACAGGTATGTGTTGTTGTTTTTTTTACAGTGCATGTGAGGCCCTGCAGGCACGTGATTGGACGGACCCCCTCCACCTGTTTAAGTTTGAGCAGGTGATGATGGATGATCACCTGACAGTGTGTCTTCCCTCACAAAAGAGATTTCCATTCAGATCTATTTCCGTCTCTGTTGACATGACAAAGAGCACCAGCGACTCCAGTGCCACAGCGACATGAACACAAAAGATGCTAGGTTGCCATGGCAACAGCTAATAACTGCTCCTGGCGGCTGGAGATGTCCTTATTTCTTGTAGCAAACTGCTGAAGGGTCCGTCGCCGCCACTGCCTTCGTTGCTGCAGTGTGCGCACACAAGCATGTATCAGTGTGTGTCCGTGCGCTTTTCTGTTTGCGTTTGCAGACGCACACACACACACACACCGGCACATGTGCGGCTGTCCTCCTTTTCTCCCTCTCTGTCTCATCTTCCCCCGCCTCCCACTCTTCCCCCGCCCTCCCTCGTTTTTCCCTCTTGCTGAAAATTTCGGATGCTATGATTTTTCGGGGCTGAGCTGCTGCTGCCAACAAACAAAACAGAAACAGGGTTGTGCGGTTGTTTACTTTTCTATTCAATTTCCCAACAGCAACTTTATCACAGCATATCCATCCTCCTTCCCATTGTCCTTAAGCCACTATTAGCAGTTGAATGATGATAGATTAAGTTTACTTTGGATCTAATACCATAAATCCTTTCTGGTTTTTAAAGAGTGGGCAGATGAGTAGGGATTCTTCTGAGGAGGGTGTGTGTGGATTTCATGACTCAGGCAAAGCTTGCATTCTTTTTATCTTTTGTTGACATCGGTACAAAATGGTGTCATAATGTTTGCCTGCTGGTGGATGAATACATATTTTTGTCTGTGCTGCTGTGTGCTCACTCTTCCAGTGTCTTCTCCAAGTTTCACAGCCTTGTAAACATGTTTTGATACTTAAACTCACTCCCCCTCACTCGCTGCCCTTTCTCCAGATAGAAGAGTTGGAGCAGAAGTACGGAGGCCACCTCATAGCAAGGCGGGCGGCCCGCCGCATCCAGACAGCCTTCCGTCAGTATCAGCTCAGCAAAAACTTCCAGAAGATCCGCAACTCGCTGTCAGAGAGCAAGCTGCCCCGCCGGATCTCAATGCGCCATCCCAGCCCTTCAGGCCGCACCCGGAACGCAACCCAGAGACACAGTTACAATCTGCACCCAGGAGGAGGACAGATACCTCTGCGCTCCAAAACTCCCCCTCCTCCGCCGTGTCGATCCACCTCTCTGCCCCCGTCTCCTGCATCGGCCCCAGCAGCCGCTCCCTCTCCTGCCCCGACCACAGCTCCACCTCCAACGCCCTCACTCACACAGCTGGAGGACTGCTTCAGTGAACAAGTGAGTCTCATCTCATCTTCTGTCTTTACTCTAAATAGGGATGTAAAGTGGTGCAGGAAGTTTCATTAAATTATACAATATGTCATTATTATAGCAGCCTGGCACTTTGTTACAGACTCAAGTATCTCACAACCTTTGCCCTGACATAGTCTGGAGACATTCATGCTGCCCTCTGGATGAATTGTAATAGCTTTGTGGATTTCCTGACCTTTTTACATGTTGACATCATAAGGTCAAAATTTTCATTTTGCCAAATAGGCCATGGTTTGCTAAGTAGCCGGCCACCATCCCTGTGCCACTAGCCACCAGCTGGAATCAGAAACTTTTCCACTCCTCACTCCTGCTCATTGACCTGATTAAATCAGTGTTTTCAAGTGTTTTTCTCATCATCTTATTTGCAGCTGCACTCTCTGGCCCAGTCAATCGATGAGGCCCTTCGTGGTTGGAGCCTATCAGAGGGCGGAGAGGGGAAGGGGCTCCTAATGGACCCAGGGGCACTTCGCGCGGCTGCTGAGAGCGCCTGTCTGCCGCGCAGTGCCAGCTCGTTGCTGATGGCCTTCAGGGATGTCACTGTTCACATTGACAGCAATAGCTCCTACACCATCTCCTCCGCCACCACCACCACCACAACCTCACTGGGCAACACCGGTGGGGGAGAGCCGGGCAGTAGAAAAACGTCTTTGGGCGGAATGGCCGGGGGGATAGATGGCCAGTTTGCAGGGGAACCAGAGTTTCCTGCCCCGCCTCCCAGCGAGGAGCTGGAAATGGTCGATCCGGGTTCCAGGAGGGGCTCCACAGCGCCAGGTCTGGGAGGAGGAGGGATGGAGGGGGAGAGTGGCTCAGACAGACTGGGATCCACTTCTAACTCTGCTTCCACCTCCACCTCCACCCAGTCGAACCAGCAGCCTGCACAGATTTACACCCAGTACCAGCAGTACCACTACACTCATCCTCAGCAGATCCCCGGGGGGCCGAGCCCTGAGGCCTTGCAGGCCCTGGTCGTCTCTCTGCCCAGGGACCGCTGCCAAGACCCAGCCTCGTGCCGCTCGCCAACCCTGTCCACAGACACACACCGCAAACGCCTCTATCGTATCGGACTCAACCTCTTCAATGTGTGAGTGTGCTGGCAACACACGCACACACACACACACACACACACACACACACACACACACACACACACACACACACACACACACACACACACACACACACACACACACACACACTTAACCTCTCTCTCTTCAGCACACAGAAAAATTCTGAAATATCTCGGCACTTTTCTGCACCCTCTGGCTCAGGGTTCAAAGTACACTTATTACTGTTTGTGTCTAACAAATCTTCAACAGACAGGCAAATTGCTTTAATCAGCTGCTCATTAGCGTGTGTGGTCGTTGGGAGGAGCTGCCTTTTCAGTGCCATCTTCCGATGTCATGATGTCTGGGTAAAAAAAAGAGCTGGAGAGGGGGGGGTGCAGGAGGAAGAGAAGAAAATAGAGACAGAAAAAGATGGAGAAGGCAAGAAAGGGAGTCAAGGAGGTCATGAACAATTTTGGAGAGACTCTCAGTGACTATAAATAGAGTCCACGGTCGGCCTGCACTTATTATTAGTTAATACAAATTAAATTAAATTAACTCATATGCATCAGTGACATTGGATGTGATCCAGAAGTCCAGAGCTAACAGCTTTTGTGCATGAGTGAACTCTTCTTTTCCCTCTTTTCTCCTTTCTCTTTGCGCAGCTCTTCCCCCACACACACATATACACATACAACCACACACACACACACGCACACATATACACATTAAAGCACCCTTTCCCTTAAATAAAGTGTTAATCATTTTCCTTGTCACTCAGGCGCCTCACACCTATCTGCTTGAACGCACAGAATACTCGCACACGCCCTGTTAACTCTAACACTATCTGCTTCTGTGCTGTTGGTGATCTGCGGGCAGGAACCCAGAAAGAGGCATCCACTTCCTGATCACACGTGGCTTCGTCCCGGACACGGCCATCGGAGTGGCTCACTTCCTGCTGCAGAGGAAGGGCCTGAGCCGACAGATGATTGGAGAGTTTTTGGGGAACAGCAAGCTGCAATTCAACCGAGATGTCCTCGAGTGAGTCCTTATTTTTTATATATGCAGTGACACATACATCACACACAGGAGTATATGTGAATTCTAAGTCTAAGTCCTGTAATATGGGGCCAATATTGTTGCAAAACACTGTGTGTGTGTTTGTGTGTGTATGTGTTTGTGTGTGAATGTTGTACACCAAAATTGTGTAGCTGTGTAACATGCAACTGAGAACTGTCACAGCAGAGGCCGGGTGTCATCATATATAAAACGACATCTGACATCACAATGAGGTCCTTGGGGCAAAACACTTTTTCAAACACTAATATCTGCACGCATTTGCACATTTGTCTACACATGCACAAATATCAATGCACTTGCAAAACCACATTACACATTTGCAGATTTTTTACACGTTCACATATATGATTAAAAACACACACACACACACACACACACACACACACACACACACACACACACACACACACACACACACACACACACAATTTTGCACACTTGTAATGAATCCACTCTTCATATTCTGACTGAGTGTCTGACTGAAGTGTAGGAAGCTCAGTTTTTGTGAAGATGATTATTTAGCTCAAAACAAGAGTTATAAATTTGTATTAATAGCACTATACATTGTAGCTGTTATCAAATTGTCAACTGCTCCAGTAATGTTGATATATTATTTACTAATACTTTAAAAATTAGATATAAGTCGAGCACCCGAAAATTCTGGAACACACAAATACGAAGTGGCATCATTACAAGTAAACTGACCTTAATTTGTAAATCTGCTGTTTAATCTGCTGTTTAATAAAAACATTTGAGTGGCCCGGTGGTGAAACATTCCTCCTCCACTTGTTGTTTGTACCTTTAGTTCATCAAAAGCTGCATTAATTCATATTCAAATGCTATTAAAATTGATTGATTAAAGAACCTTTTACCAGGACATATTAACATTTTTTAGAATTGCAGATTTGATTGTGTGTTACAAAGAAAGAACCTCTTGCTGCTTCACTAAATGACTTCCTGGATTTAACATAACATTCTTCCCTCAACATCTGTTAAGTATTTGTTTCAGAGCCGGTTAATTAAGAATAAACAGTGAACCAGTTTGGGTTGTTGCTTTTTATTACCAAAAGATGCAACAAGAGATTTGTTGGACTGACTTTAATGAATCCAAGAATTTTAAAATATCTGGCTATTAGAGCCTAATCACTTTATACAAACATGATATCAGACACAGACACACACACAAACCCAGTTGACATGCAGCACATTCACGACAACAAGCACTCACTCAGTGCTTTGACTATATTCGCATCCAACCAGTGTTGACAGAGATCCAGGATAGGGAGGCTTTTTGCTGAGGTTGTTGCTGAGACTTTAGAAATAGGTCACTGCACACACACACACACACACACACACACACACACACACACACACACACACACACACACACACACACACACACACACACACACACACACACACACACACACACACACACATGCACATAAACATACAGTACACTTGCACTTCTCTTCTTGTGCATGCACTTCCTTTATTGCCACAGTCTGTCCTCAGCCTTTCAAGTGCCCCCTCGCTCTTTGCATTTCATTATTTCCCCCTCTCATCCCTCTTTCCTTCCCTTTTATGCCCCCCTCCCCCGTCATCGGACCCTTTCTTCTCCATTAATATTTGCACAAAGAGTGTGTGTGTCCGTGTGCGTGTGCGTGTGTGTGCACAATGTTGTCTCTATGTGCATCTTCCAGGTCACTGGCTCTGTAAAGGAAGTATGACTGTTAGAGTGAGATTTGCCATCAGCACTTGGGTAGTCATATTTTGTCGCACGCGCACCAACACACACTCGCACGCTCACCTTCACATCACAGTGACGCACCGCAGCTAAACCCGATCTCACTCTCCTTTCTCTCTCTGATTTCTCTTTTTTTTCTTCCTTTCTCACTGTCTGTCTCACTGCAGTTGCGTCGTGGATGAGATGGATTTCTCAGGCATGGAGCTCGACGAAGCCCTAAGAAAGTTCCAGGCTCATGTCCGCGTTCAGGGAGAAGCGCAGAAAGTGGAGAGACTCATCGAAGCCTTTAGGTGAGACTGTCAACTCGCTCACATGCAGGCCTCGCTGACTTAACGGGCTCTGGCTTCTCCTTTTTTTAATACAACAGTCCATCACATGAATGAGCAATGCTTGTATAAGGGCCCTCTGAACTTTTTAAAATTAATGGACCTCTTGCCTGTGGCCAACTATGCAAAACAGACAAACAAAGAGACATAACCAAACCCGCAGATTTTGCAGTAAAACAGAAGAGTCTTTTCTGATCTCATCTCGCAGCCTTGGGGCAGCGGACACATCCAGAATGGCACACTAATAGGCCGACTGTATAGGCAAAGTGTTTAACTGGTTCTGCTAGCTCCCTGCGACAGGCTCGGATGAGACCAAAGCCCCGTTTCATTAACAAATTACCCTGATTGCCTGTAACCTTTGACTAAACTCAGCAGAGTTTGATTGTCAGCCAATCATAACAAGAGATCGGAGCTGCAGGCAATCAGCGTGCATTTCATCAGGACAAAAATAGATGCTCTATTTCACAAACTTCCTCCCCTGGATGACAGTCCGCGGACAACTCTTCATGGGGGCTGTTTGCGTGTGGTGAACACTGAACAGCTTCCGTTTCCATCCAAAATCACACATAAATATGTGGAAGTGCATGTTTGGTTATCGCAAGGTGCTCTTTTTTAGCCTGAGTTGTTCTCTGCCCATTTACTCTCCAGTCACTAAAGTTTATACGCAGACCCACTGAAGAAGACACATATAAATACCAAGAGGACCTTGAGAGACCTTCTGTAGTTTGCACACTCACTCATTTATGCCTTTGAATGGACTGTCTGGCTTTTTGTGGCCTCCACCTGGACACAAACAGGTTTTATGATGCTGGGGTTTTTTGGGCTTCTTTGAGGCAAAAGCAGATAGTGACCTGACAAATAAGATGGTACCGTATCCCCTGGCTGGAACTCTCCTTGAAATGTCCTGGCAGTATCCAAAGATTACCCCCAGGACTAAAAATGCAATAAAAATGTGATCATTGTTTTCTGTTGAAGCGTAATTGGTTACCTCGCTGTGAACGTTTAATCTGCCTCTGCTGATGTGCCGCTCTTTCCCCTCTGGAAAACCAACAATGTGACCAGAAGGACATAACTTGTGCCATATTGCTCATTTGAACTCCCAGATGTCCTCTTCCATTATGTAAAACCACTAGTACAATATAATGTAAAGAGTGTGTATTTGCGATTTCAATGCATGGCTTGATTTTCTGTCTCCAATATGTGATGTGAATATGGGCTTACTGTTTCCCGTCTCTTTTTTGGGACCCTGAAGCGGATGACCAAGATTTCTTCTAAAAGGATGAAGCGGGTTTAATTCTGTTTTTCTTTTGTCTGCTCGTCTTTCAGTACTTTCCAGCTTGCCTGTGTGGCGCTCAGCCCAAACCTCATTGTCATTCAGTCGGTCCTACTATGACTTAAACCTTAAAGACTAAGGGCTCTATTTTAACGACCTGAGCGCAGGGTCTAAATCTCATGGTGCGAGTGCATTTAAGATATGTCCAAATCCACTTTTGTTAGTTAAACGGTGGAGAAAAAAGAAAGACCTTGCACCTTGGTGGATTGCTATGGTAATGGTGGCTTTTCCAGGTAGTAAGAGAGAGCACTTATGTACAGAGGGAACAGTGTGACTAAGTGCATGAGCAGACCATCTGTGTATGTAACAAGTAGAGTGTACGTTCGTTTCACACCCGCCTGTGTAGGTGCATATTACTATCTTGATCATTCACACTTAAAATAACAGTAAACTACAGCCCCAGTTTTAATCAAGGTAACAGTGAATTTCGTTTTTGTTGCCTTTTAATTCTGTCGTGTCCACTTTACCTGTGGCTTTATTCATCTCTGCTATAACGTCCAGGGCAAACAACATATGGCGAAAGGATAAACAGCTAAACGGATGTTTTTTCCTTCCACTGTTTGCATTGGTCACTCACAATAGATCACGATTTCTCGTTGCTATTTGCTGCGTAACATGAATAAAGATTTGACACATAATCTCATCAGGGAACCTTATTTGCAACGACTTCCATGATCCCACGCTGCTTCATGATGTAACCAAACTAGGTCTTATTTTGATCATTTTGACTGACAGCCCCCTAGAGGCTGAAGTTATATCATCGGCTTATTATCAACAATAGACGGAGCAGGTGACTCACATTAGAGGAGAATAGACACAATTGGAAAAACACAATGAATGATTTAGCACAAAAATATATATTTATATATATATAAATACATACAACACATTTAAGAGACAAGAACACTTAAGTACTTATCCTCACAAATCAAGTTATATATTAAAAAATTAAAAGTTATGAGAAAGGAGAACAATCAATTTCTGCATTAAGAGCAGGATATACCATGGCCGTAAGTCAGAAAATCCAATAAGTTTCTCGTTGGATAGTGGATTTGTTGGGGACTTTTTCCAGCTGTGGATTAATAGACATTAACTCAGGGCAAAGGAGGTCGAGTGGTTTGCAGACTGTGGATACGTGGGCATTACTTTACATGACCACTGTGTGACCTCTGCTGAAGAGGTCCTGTTTACGTGTGTTTGTTTGTAAGTAGATTTAAGCAAAAACATCTGGATGAATTATCACAAAGCCTGGTGGGGGGATGTGGTTTTGGGATCAGGGGGCAGATCCAAGATTGTTTTTTCCCTTTCTTCAACATTGAGAGATATTAAGCTTTTGGATATTTTTACTGACTTTCCAGGGAATACTTCATCAAACTAGATGGAAAAATAAGTCATTTTTAGGAGACTGATACCTATGAGCGTGTGCAATTTGGTGCAGCTTGAACAGATTTAAGGGGACTGTTGGGCCCTGTTGGAGATGTGCTCTACTAAGTGCCATTCTAGTTGTCACTTCTGTTTTGCATATACCCGGCGTTTTCTTACTCTTAGCAAGAAGTGGTGAAGGAAAAGGAGAAAGGGAGCAGTCAAGTCTGCCTCAGATTTGAGGGCCAATCAGCTAATCATCGGCTAATCATCGGTTAATCACATCGCACTCAATCATACAGGCAGGGCCCCCTGGGTGCAGAGTACATATTCATCAGTGATCCAAGGCCGCGCTCTCTGTAGCTGAATCTGTGAGTATATAAGTCAGAGAAGAGTGGGCTTTATTGGGACAGCCAGACATCCGATGCCATGTCGGTTACGTAATAGTTGTTATGTCATCTGTTTGAAGCGTGTTGCACTCTTGCCGTGAGTACTTCTTTTATTCAAAGTGGTATTTGTGCCAGCTGGCATGCAACGTTCATATGCAGATATGAGGATAAGAGATTCGGGAGCTAGTGTTCAAATAAACTGGTTACATAAGCCAGAGATCCACGTTTGAAAAATGTGTGAATGAAGCACAAACACACAATCACACACACACACACACGTCCAATCATTTATTTATTCACTCGACTGTTTGCTCACTCAGTGTATTAATGTGCACACATGCGCTCACACATCCATGCACATGTCCATTTGCATACATACACACACACGTACAGTCACTCTTGCCTTGTGTTCAGCCTTTGATGAATTTGCTGCAGAATTACATCAAGTTGAAACATCCAGACGTTCGTTTCTGCCTCCATGTGTCTGTACGTGTGTCTATGTGTGCGCTCGTGCATATTACATTTGTAGGGGAGTATCTATTCTCCCTCAAACAAAGGCATTTCTTCTGAAGTGGCCTGTAGTCGATTGATAGCCAATGGGTTCTCTGGCCTCAGATATTGCCGGGGTTCTGGGAAAAAGGCTTTTTAGTTTGCGTTGGCCTCAGATGTGGCCTCTCGCTTGCATATGCTCTGACAAGTGTATAGTCCTCTGGAGCACGGCAGCCCTCTCCATGTCTGCATCCTGCCTGGCTGTAGAGATAAAAGCCTCCCATCGCTGAAATGGCCCACTGTGTAAGTGTATGTGACAGTAAGAAAGATAGGGAGGGAGCTGTGGGAGAAGGAGGGGTGGGAGTGGGGGAGTCAGTGAAGCCTGTGGGCAGCGACGGAGAGGAAAACGAGTCCAAATTCAACATCTCTGGTTCCAAAGCAGACTGGGCATCGTTACCTTACCCAGGGCCGAACCATTTTGCCCTGTCACACGTCTCCTGTGTCCTGCCAGTCTCATTTATGAAAGAGTGACGGCTCCTCATATCCGAGGAGAAGTTACAATGACTGAGATAGTCAGTTTATGAAATAGTGCAGCTTGTATGGTAATAGAACCTCCTTGAAGTCAGCATGAATGCTCTTATCTCACATTCAGAACAAGCAACTTTTTAAGGACCATTATTAACCTCATTTGTGCCTAAATGCACCCCCACAACGTTTTCTCCCAGCTCACTGCAGATATTTTGAACTGAGCACGGTTCAAAGCTGAGAGGACATTTTTTGTGGGGGGTTGAGTACAATAACAATTACTGTTGAGGTGTCCCAGAGCTCTCTGTCAGTTGGCTTATGGTCTGTATTTTCCCTTACCTCATCCAAAATACTCCACAGTCGACTCTGCAATTCCTCGGTCCCCGGCAACACACCCACCTCCTCACCGGGACGGGCTGACATCACCGGTGACATAACAGAATGTTGTTTGGTGGTTATAAATAGAACCCATTATGCAAAGCAGGACAGTTTTTTGCAACATTGCCGCACACTAACAGGTATATTTTGAACAAAGGAAATACACAGCTACAGATTAGCACTGTTGCCTCATAGCAAGAAGGTTCCTGGTCCGAATCCTGGTTTGGTCGGGGGGTTTTCTGTGTGGAGTTTTTATGTTCTCCCCTTGTCGAGGTGTGGCTTCAAGCGTGAATGGTTGCTTGTTGGCTCTGCGACTCGCTGGTAACCTGTTCAGGCTATACCCCGCCTCCACCTCTAGCTGTAGCCCACCCTGAGACTCTCAAAGGATAAGTGGTATAGATAATGGATGGAAATACATCATTACTTGTGCCTATAAATGTGGCACATTGACTCGAATCCAGAGAAGGCGTATTGACGGTTGTTTTTTCGTCCACAGCCAGAGGTACTGCATGTGCAATCCCGATGTCGTGCAGCAGTTTCACAACCCGGACACCATCTTCATCCTGGCGTTTGCTGTGGTTCTGCTCAACACTGACATGTACTCCCCCAACATCAAACCCCAGCGCAAAATGGGCCTCGATGACTTCATACGCAACCTAAGAGGTGAGCGGGTCCATAAACATGGGGGGTTTGAATAAACATGGAAAAAAACGCAGATAATAAAAGATCAATGTCAATTAATTACAGATTTGGCATATATTAGTATATACAGATGCAGTGAGAAGAGTATGAGATAAAAAAAATTGTAAGATTGATAAATAACGGATAAAAGGTAGCAGATAAGGCAAATAGGAGTAAGATAAGCAATAATGTCTGCAAAAGCAGGTAGTCGGTGCAATAGGTTGATGAGTCTGCATGTGCAAAACTGGTGCAATCCGTGCACACAGCATTCCTAGTGTACATGAGAGGCCATGTGATATGTGTTTTCAGGCAAGCGTTTACATAGAGGCTGCATGTACAGTGTGTGTCATTGTGTGAGTTGTCGCAGTGGAGGGAGCTGGTGTAATTACCTGCAGCCATGTTTGAACATTCATGACAAGTGGTTTATGTGTTTTGAATTTAACCAGACATGCACAGCTCGAACATTTTACTGCAGACCATGAGGCCATCCAATGGAGAGATGTGCCAGGTAGAATGATGAGGAGGAGGAAAAGGGGAGCAGAGGGCAGGGAAGTCAAAGTTTTGCAACAAGCCTCATCTTATCAGCTTCATTTTAATCTCACCTTCAGCATTTGAGTGACAGCCTCCTGAACTTAGGTAAATTACTCAAAGAGGCGGCGGTTGCTTGCCTCATCCGTCAAGAAAAACCATGTGTGCGGGAGGATATTTCCAGATATCTTCGACTCTTAGCTCTGCCCCAGAGACCATGGCGTCGTCTCATTTAATTGAGGCTCACTCAGATTTAATGATATGAGCGTGGGTTTTCCAGAAGCATCTCATCACCTGCACGCAAGCTCCTCGAGGCGCTGAGCACTCGATGTTGATGTCTCTATCCGACATTGCAACACATGCACACGGCGCTCAAAGCAGCACAGCAGTTTATTTTTACATTCAGCTAATGGAAAAAAAAACACCATATTATAAAATGTGTTATCTTTTTTTCAAGCCAGTTTCAATTTAGGCTGTACAGCAGTGTCAGACCAGAGTGATGATTGGAAATGATAATGGAACAACTGCTGGGACTTAATATCAGCACACATACTGGGATTAAACGCATTCACTCCGATTCAGAGCTGCAAAAACCCAATATGAAATTAAACTAATTTGGCTGTAATATCTCAGACACAATTCATGAGCCCACACAGTCAGTCTCTTCTTATTCACTGATTATTGAGTTTATCGTGAGGATCCCCATTAGCTTCCACTGTGGCTGTCGCGCACACTAACTTCCCAGGGATTTGCACAATGAAAGGATTTAACTCACAATCAACATCTGTGACTAATAAAAACATTGATACGATAAATTTCAATGGACCAACTTCAAAATGTGTCAAATGAGGACATGAAGACTTTTAGGTTGAAATTCTTTAATTTCTAGATTAAGAAGCTGTCTGTGTTTCAAGTGTTGACTTTGAAATAAATGGAAATGCACAAGGCAGTGTTGTGCCATAATGCATCAAACGTGATACCATAAAATGGTGTGCCTTTCGGCATTCAATAAATTTGGTTATCAAATAAAAATTAGATATTAATATTTTATTTTAAATTAAATAATAACTTTAATTGATTAAAGTTACTCACCACCCTTCAAAGGAAGGAAAGATAGCCAATTTATTGATTAAGTCTCATTGATTAAGGTTCTAACTACAAATTTGGAACTCTGATTAACAATTAAATTAATAACTATAACCAAAATTACCCTATAGATAGTTAGCTAAGTTGAAGATATGGGGTTCTTGACAGTGTAGAGGTTGGCGAAATTCACTTATGCAACATTAATGGAAAAACATTTGTGAAAGAAAACATTTATTATGAATATAATAAAGTATAAAACACAAATTACTAACGGTCTAATTGCTAAACAAAGATAGGTATGTGTATACATGTGTGTGTGTCTGTGGAGTCAGCGTGCTTAAGATGGTGGCTGGCCAAAGAGATAACACCCTTCCCCACCTATTGGAATGTTTACGACCTGTAGAGATAATGAGGTGAAGAGTTATGCGTGTGTGTGTGTGTGCCAAATTAGAGGAAGTTACTAGATTGGATGCAACGAAGACTGTGAAGAGCATAACAGACTAACATTACTTTCAATAACTTGTACCCAAAATATCACAACACCACAAATCAAAGTTATAAACCTCACACAGAATCGAATAAACAGTCTTGCTTAGCCTAGTATAATTATTAAGCCCAGATGTGTTACCAGTCCGTGGAAAGGGAAAACGGAAGTTGCTGTGCAGTTCGAGTTTTGTGTCGTCTTGCTGGTTTCGTTGAGTTCAGTTCAGTTGCTGAAGTTTGCCAGCAGGACATCGAGTCGCTGCTAGGACGTTGGTAGAGCTTGGAGGCGAGAGGTTTCCTTGGTGAGATGAGCTGGAAGCTGCACCTTTGTGCTCCTCTCGAAGAGTTGGATGGAAGAGAAGATGTGAGCTGAGAAGAGGCTCACAGCCTTCCTCCTGTGGAAGGATTGTGGAAGAGGCAGGACGAGGCTCAACGCCTTCTCCGTTGAGGAGTTTAGAAAGAGAGAGATCACGAGAAGCTGGAGAACTTGGCTTATATTGGCCCGGTGACCTCACAGGTCATGGGGTCCAGAGTGACCAATGGGAGTTGAAACCTGTGTCCCTGGGGGTTTCCACCCTCTGTGTGAAGTTGATGCCTCTGGGACATTGAGTTCCTTGCTCTGGTTTTAATGGCCCTGGGAGACGGAGTCCTGGGGAACATGCCTTCAGGGTTTGATGGCACATGTAGGGAAGTGTGGTTTCACACAAACCATGGCCCAACATCCCCTTCGTTCTCAGGATCGCACCTGACGGGTTCCTGAGGGCGAACTTGGACATGTTTAGTCCAAAGCTGGAAAAGTCAATTGTCAGTTCATTTGGATTGTCACATCTGGGCATTTGTGTATACTATCTAGTTTGGCTAAGCAAGATTCAAATTAGACAAATAATTCAGATTACAATGACAGTACAATATGAATAACCTGTGCTCTTCACTAGGTTAGGAGAAAAAGGAAGAAATAAGACATTGTAAATTGTAAGATAAGATGCAGAGAGAGTGGCACGACAATGATAAGGTCATTTTGGAATGTCCAAGAGTTTTGTTCACTCATGGAATCCTACTCAATGTAGTACTCAGTCTGATCTGTTAGACTTAACAATTTTAATCTTCAGCAGGTTTTCCTGGAAGGTTGTCATAATTTTCAAAGTCTCCAAATCCAAATGACTGTATCATTGTTTCTGTAATAATATGCTAATGTCCTAACATGGGTATGGACTTCATTATTATGAAATGGAAAGTAGTCGATCCAAACATATTTACAAAGTTGGCAGTGGTATATAAGTTTAATCAGAATTTAGGTTTGAAGTTTGCTGCTGTTGCTAACAAAACAGTTTTCCTATTAACTGCAAGAACTTAATACTGACTGTCAGTACAGGAGTTAACTGTGTTGGTTATGGCCTTGAGGAGCGAGCTCTGGATCGCCTGTGTCGTGGCTCAGGCCGTAACACTCTGGGAGCCAGAGTCCAGGAGGACTTCAGAGGCGCTGTCACTGTGTGCTCGGTCATAACCATATCTTAAACTGTACTCAGAGACGCTGTCGTCATCTTCTGAGCAGTGGTAGTTGTCTGGGCCAGAATTTCAGAGTATGGTTTCCTACAGCTTCTACTGTGGAATGCCTATCTCTGGGAAGTTGGTGGACATGGCGGGTATGCTCTGTGTCCTACGCTGCCTTTGTCACCCCTTCGTTTTGTTGTGAGGGTGAAGTTTTGAGGCAGCGGATGAATTTGGCACCGTGCTGTTTGTTTTGACGGGCTCAGTTGCACCTACTGTAGCCTTGAAAGTGATAACAGTTTCCCGCCACCTGTGTCATCTTCCTGATCTGCTGCATTGAAGGTTTTCCTTGCTGTGTCATCAGTACAACATGTGTGCGTATACATGGATGTAGTTAAAGAACATGGACTTGAAGGTGGATTTTCTTCAGGCCTGGTGCGTTCTTTCCTGAAAATAAACATGCCTCAAACGTCGAAAATAATCTTGGGATTTTCGCGACGTGAATGTTTAATTTGGGATGCTGTAACAATGGATGTGATCTCGTCAGCAATAGAAGAGAACCTCGACTAGTGCTTGACGGAGCTCTGTGTAGTTACTTGTGACACTGGAAGGAAGTGACTGAATAAACTTGTGAACAGCTGTAGAGCTGGTTTTAACACGAGTCTAACCTTCTCTCTTTCTGTTGCATTTGGCACATCACTTAGCTGAGATCTAGTTCTCTAAAGTAATTATCAATATTGTTATCACAGTTGTCTGGATCAAATTGTTCAATATCTTTAGCTAGAAACTCAAGCAAATCAAGCGAGGACACTGTGAGGTCCGGCACGTGCATCACCTGCTGCAGGTCTCTCTGGTTGAGGGAGGTGCTAAAACATCTTGAAAGGTTGAAGTCCCCCTTTGGAGAGTTGTGCACGGAAAATGTGTCATGCATCAGTGGATGAGAAGAATATGAGGCACCATGTGTTCTTGAGGGTAAACTACATATGTCATCAATGTCAGTGTCAGAGTCAGAGAGATGGGAAGTTAGGAAGCTGTTACCTCTTCCTGTCAGTGGAGGATCAGGAGGTGACTTACTTCCCAAAGACTTGGGTCGGATGGGATTCTGTCCCATCTTGGGAGTGAAGAGGGAGTTAACCGTACACTATCGGAGGAGTGTGAATCGAATAACCAGAATCGCATTGGTTCAAAACTGATGTGAGGCCGGGCCTTCTAATCTAAGTTTTAACAATTCCTCCTTGTGTGAAATGAGATCTGACTCTGCTGAGTGCAGGTCTCTAAATAGTGCAGGGCTTTCTTACTAGCAGTTTGAACCTCCTGGAAAGAAAAGCATTTTGCGCTCTTAGGGCATTTACCTCCTGTTCCACGGCTGCTTTGCTCTGACAGGCAAGGTTGATTTGCCTGTGGAAATTTAGAATCATGCATCTCAACAATGGACCCTTTGATGCTGTTTGTGCATCACACCTGTCGTTAAGTAGAGAATCTATTTCTTTATTACACTCACTGAAGTTCAACTTTTGATGAATTCGGGATAGCCAGGGTCAGGCTCTGTGCTATGGAAGAAACAAATTGTTCTACACAGGGTTCTCCATTGTTGGTTCTGAAATTGAAAATTAGATTTACAAGTTTATAAATCAAAAGCAGTGTGGTTGGCTTTGGTGTTGCACTGGCAGACACCTTGTAGTGTGGATTTGGTCGTACACTAGCCTAACCAAAACTATGGTGGGTAAAACAGTTCACCAAACTTTTAATCACTAACTGATATGCAGGGCAGTAACAGTTAGGGTTCTATAAATTCACAGGGCTGGAAGCACGCTGTGGCTCTTTCTCAGGTTCTCTTATCCAACTTGGGCTGAAATGCTTGGCAGTAACAGCCAGGTACAAGCTCTGTTACATAGGGTGGCACGCTATGTCTTCATTCAAAAGCAGTTAACAGTTACAGGAAATTTCACAGCTTGACCAGTTAACATTGAATATGTGATATTCAAATGTTAAAAGAAATTTTAAAATTTCAACAACGAATATTCAACTGGAGTTATTAGCAACGATAGCAATCTTTTAGCGTAACACTATGAGGACCTAAAATGGTAGTTATGAATAATTAATTATTAATAAACATTTAATTTATGAATAAATTAAATCTCACCACCATGCACTTGTTTGTAAATACGGTTGAATGTCTACTGGTGGCAGACTAGTGGAATTGAATTCAAACCTTTGGCTTGACTGAAAATTCAAAATTCCACTTATTTCTGGCGTTTGCCAAAATGAAAAGAAATTAATATTGCATAATCATGAATTTTTCAACTGTACTCTCCTCACGCTGGGCACCATTTATGTTAGCCAAAATGGAAGAGGAAGAAACAATTAATGTTACATAATTATGAATTTTTGCCAACTGTACTCCGTCCACCCAGGGACGCCATTAATGTTGGAAAAATATTATTAAAATAAAAATTACTAATTGCTAATTAAATAACAATTAATGTTGCATAATTATGAATTTTGCCAACTGTACTCTGTCCACCCAGGACGCCATTAATGTTGTGCCATAATGCATCAAACGTGATACCATAAAATGGTGTGCCTTCGCATTCAATAAATTTGGTTATCAAAATAAAATATTAGATATTAATATTTTATTATTAATATTAAATAATAACTTAATTGATTAAAGTTACCTCGGACCACCCTTCAAAGGAAGGAAAGATAGCCAATTTATTGATTAAGTCTCATTATTAAGGTTCTAACTACAAATTTGGAACTCTGATTAACAATTAAATTAATAACTATAACCAAAATTACCCATAGATAGTTAGCTAAGTTGAAAGATATGGGTTCTTGACAGTGTAGAGGTTGGCAAATTCACTTATGCAACATTAATGGAAAAACATTTGTGAAAGAAAAACATTTATTATGAATATAATAAAGTATAAAACACAAATTACTAACGGTCTAATTGCTAAACAAAGATAGGTATGTGTGTATACATGTGTGTGTGTCTGTGTGAGTCAGCGTGCTTTCAAGATGGTGGCTGGCCAAAGAGATAACACCCTTCCCCACCTATTGGAATGTTTACGACCTGTAGAGATAATGAGGTGAAGAGTTATGTGTGTCTGTGTGTGCCAAATTAGAGGAAGTTACTAGATTGATGCAACGAAAGACTGTGAAGAGCATAACAGACTAACATTACTTTCTCAATAACTTGTACCAAAATATCACAACACCACAAATCAAAGTTATAAACCTCACACGAATCGAATAAACAGTCTTGCTTAGCCTAGTATAATTATTAAGCCCAGATGTGTTACCAGTCCGTGGAAGGGAAAACGGAAGTTGCTGTGCAGTTCGCAGTTTTGTGTCGTCTTGCTGGTTTCGGTTGAGTTCAGTTCAGTTGCTGAAGTTTGCCAGCAGGACATCGAGTCGCTGCTAGGACGTTGGTAGAGCTTGGAGGCGAGGAGGTTTCCTTGGTGAGATGAGCTGGAAGCTGCACCTTGTGCTCCTCTCGAAGAGTTGGATGGGAAGAGAAGATGTGAGCTGAGAAGAGGCTCCACAGCCTCCTCCTGTGGAAGGATTGTGGGAAGAGGCAGGACGAGGCTCAACAGCCTTCTCCCGTTGAGGATTTAGAAGAGAGAGTCGAGCAAGAAGCTGGAGAACTTGGCTTATATTGGCCCGGTGACCTACAGGTCATGGGTCCAGAGGACCAAGGGAGTTGAAACCTGTGTCCCTGGGGGTTTCACCCCTCTGTGTGAAGTTGATGCCCTCTGGGACATTGAGTTCCTTGCTCTGGTTTTTAATGGCCCTGGGAGACGGAGTCCTGGGGAACATGCGCTTCAGGGTTGATGGCACATGTAGGCCGAAGGGTGGTTTCACACAAACCATGGCCCAACAGCAGATTCTGTCCTGCTCCTCCTGGAAATGTTGTTGATATCTCCTTAGTTACAACATATTTACTATTGTGTCATGTGCATTTAAGTGCCAAGACCACATAGACTCAGTGTCGTTTGTGGAACAAAACAAAAGTTATGTATACTTCAGTTTCTCTCCTTTTTTGTGTGTGTCGTAGAAGTCTGCAAAATGGTGAATGCACTTACCTCTTCATAAAACATTTGCAAAACTGATTTTTTTTGGGAGTGTTTTGAATAATGTATAATTTACAGCAATGTTTGAGAGCCTGCTTTCTTTTGCATCACTGCCTGTGCAGGGATTGCATTTGGCAGGCTCTCTTGTCCAAAGCGACATAACAATGAGCCCAGGCACACTACACAGGTGCAGCAGGGGAACATTTTCAGACAACATAACTTTTTATTTTATTGAACATTGCACACACTGTTTCTTAAAGGTCATACAACCCATTGCTTCAGCAGCCTCTGTCTGAAAGGTTTTGTTTTTAGCTCCTGTCTCTTTAAGAGCCCCCTCAAAAACACCAAGTCGGCTCTGATTGGCCAGTTGGCCCACTCTGTTGAGATTGGCCAACTGCCTCCAGCGCGTGTAGGAAATGTGGTTAGACGAGTACGGTTCTGTATTCAGAACATTGTTGGTAAAAAGAAATAACAAAATGAAAAACATAAAATTGAACAATGCATTTCTGAATCTCGAGATTAAAGTGGAACAGGAAAAATTCACATTTATGAGAAAAACCTCTGATGTTTGCAGATGCCAGTACATTGCTACATCTTACAACAATTTAAATAATAATATAGTAATAAAACACTATGTTTATAAAGCACTTTTCAAAATCCACATTACATTATTATATCCAAGTGCTTCACAAGGTAGCAATGAAAACAAATATGTAATAAAATCGTCAGATTTCAAAGACAATATTTGTAAATATTAAAAAAGACAGCTCAAAGAAAATTTAAATTAAAAAAGAAAAATCAATTATTGGATGTATTTAAACTGGGATTGTAATTTTCTCTAAGCAAACATCGTCATCTTGAGCTTCAGGATCACCTGATGTTTGCCTGTTTGTCTGTTCCACCCTCTGGCTGCCACACACGTCACCCAACTTATCTCTCCATAAGTAGCTCACCTCCACCCGTCACGGCTCTTACCTTCGTATACGCCTACATTTTAAGAGTCCTTGTTCCCTCAGGTGTGGATGATGGAGCAGACATCCCCAGAGAGATGGTGGCAGGAATTTATGAGAGAATTCAGCAGCGAGAGCTCCGTTCAAATGAAGACCACGTCACGTACGTGAGTCGTGTGGAGCAGTCCATCCTGGGCCTGAAAACTGTGAGTAATAGTAATATCCCCTTTATTTCTCATTTCAGGGAGTTGTCTGTGACCGTTTGTTCAGACTCCTTTGGTGTCCTGCAATATTTCACTGCAGTCTGTCCTCCGTCATCTCCTTGTCTTTAACCTCGCCTCCACAGATCCTGGCCGTGCCTCACAGACGTCTGGTGTGCTGCTGCCGCCTCTTTGAGGTGCCCGATGCCAACAAGCCTCACAAGCAAAAACTGTCGCAGCTTCAGAGAGAGGTCTTCCTCTTCAACGACCTGCTGCTGGTAACGTCACACCACTGAAATCATCTGACTCACTACCAGGCTCCACATACACACAAAATATAATGAACGTAACAGCGAGACATAATCAGATACAGTACATGTTGCTTTTCCTGTGTTGATTGCAGATCCTCAAACTGTGTCCCAAGAAAAAAAGCTCGGCCTCATACACCTTCTGCAAAGCGATGGGTCTCCTGGGAATGCAGTTTCACCTCTTCAGCAATGAGTGTAAGAGGCTGTTCTACTCTGCGGCACTTTTCTTCTCTACAGTTGAACCGAGTGCTGGAAAAATGTTGTCTGAGCCATCAACAGCACAGTTGTCAGGATCGAATGAATTTCCAAGTGGTCACCAGTACAAAGAAAGTTAACCCACTGGTGTCGTTTTGCACACAGTATCTCACAGATATTAGAATTACATTTAATATGATTTTACTGTAATTGAACCTGCAAAAGGCATCACATAAAGTGTTAATATAAGGACTGATATGGAAGAGAGCTTTTGTGAACCATGAAACACTTTTCAAAATATATGAAACAATCTCTTGTAAACTAACAATTTTAATACAGTAAGAAAATACAAAAATGTCTTTGTTGACAGTTTTTGAGGTCATAATAATAATAATAAGTCCCTATTATGTAGATTTAGAGAGACTGGATTCAAAAAGTATGACTTTTAATGCACAGTTTGTGATTAAATTGCTCACAACTGAATTGTAATTTATAGAAGTTAAAATTACAATATTAAAATGTGGGTCATTTAGCGGAGGAATCTCTAAATACCAAACAAAAGCTGAAACTGATGGGATTGTCATTAATGTTGAAGATGTAAACAAAATTGATGGACCAATTCAAACTTTGACGTGTTGTCGGCTCTAAATGAAAAATCAAGGACTGTTTCTATCCATGTTGTTCAAAATTTATAGGCAACTTCTGATCTTGATTCTATTATGAACTTTCTTAAACTTCTGCAGACCTTCAAGAAGCCACTGCTGTCAACAGAAATACAATTGGTCATCAATGCCATAGTATTCTTAGCAGGAACGTTTTGTAAAGTAGGAACCTGAGTAAAAAACTGCAAAGTGTTTCCAAAGATGTTTTACAAAAAAGCCTGGATCCTTTTTTTAGAATCAAAGTCCTGGTGATATCTCTTTGTCTTTGTGGGGGTTTCTCTCTCATCAGACTACGCCCACGGCATCACCATGCTGAGCCCGTTCACCTCGGAGAAGAAGCAGCTGGTGAGCTTCTGCTCCCCGAGTGGAGAGGAGCTCAGGAAGTTTGCGGAGGAGCTCCGAGAGGCCATCACAGAGGTCAACGAGATGGAGCAGATACACATCCAGTGTAAGGACAGACGAACACACCCCTCAGCTCAGGGAAATGCAAAAACGAATTCGTACTGAAATGTATACAGCTGTTTACAATCTCTCTTTCTGCTGTTGTAGGGGAATTGGAGAGGCAACAAGGCATCCAGCCACACGGCATACACACCAACGGTGGGCAAGTGGATGCACACACAGGACACGGCTCTCCCTCAGGTGCTGGTTTTGCTTGCGCAGCACGAAATGCATAACACAGCATACATTACTCGTAACAATGCAAACGTTACTCTGGGGAATGTCGAAAATAGGAAGACTTCATGGAGGCGCATGAAATCATGGAAAAAGAAAATAGAAAAGAGAGTGGATTATGTTCAGCAGAACTGTTAAGAGGCTTTAACACCTTGACTCCAGACCCTCGGACTCTAGATTCCTATTTAAGGGACATGATGGTATTGATCGTCTCAGGGAGGAAGTGATTGAGCAGATACCCTGAAACTTTCAAACTACTACTTTAACAGAAACAGCAATTTTTCAGCTGATATGACACAAAATACTTTTGTAGGGTTACTGGCATCAATAACTGACTGTCTCACTTTGTTATTTGAAAAAGGAAATCTTTGAATAAAACATGAATTAATAGTATTCAGCCTATGGGGGCTTTCACACCAATGTTTTGTTTTGTAGTAATTTCTGACTTTTCAGTTTAGTCCGAAACAAATCATGAATCATGGTTTGGTTTGTTTGCAGTGTGAACAATTTTTAGTAGTAATAGTTAGGAGTTTTGGACCAGTGGCAGGAAGTTGAGACATCATTAGAAGAAGAAAAGAAGAGAGACAAGAGGCAGCAGCCTTTGGTCTCTCCAGAAACGGAGCTGCACAGGCTCACAGATTCCTTTCAGTCTTCTCCTTCGACATTATAACAACATAAGTTTGAACAACGAGGGCGTTCATGTTGTGCATTTAAACTAGCATTGAGAACTACGCCCAAAGTTGAGGATTCTGGTTGTAATAATAAAAATGAAATAGTATTAATATCAATTTTAACAATGATATTATAGTGGCAAAGAAATTGACCAAATGAACCAGTTCATTCATTTTCTCGGAGAAGTGACAACACACCGATGTTAGAAGCACGCACGTCTACAAACCAATCAATGTCAAGTATAGGTAGACGCAGCCCACGTAGGTGATGATGACGTAGTATGTATGTAATATAAAATCCAGTAGTGCACTTCCTCAATTACGATTTGAAACCAAAACTAACAAATTATTGGTTCAACCCACGATCCAGACTTCCTGGTGCAACACTCCCTTATCACTCTTTTGGCATAAAAAAAAACATAAAATGAGTGAGAATGTGTGATATTTGAAAGTCATGTTGTGTATATTCTTTAATCTTAGAGTCTTTAGATTCCACCTTAATGTCTGTGCAGTAAATATAAAGCTACCACTGGTTTTACAGAGGCTCATGTGATGGATATTTCTTTTGACGGGTGTTTTATATATGATTTCCGGGCTTTAGAGGTGCTGGACCTTTGGACAGAACGAGGAGAACTGTTTCCTGCCTTTGCTAAGCTAAGTTAGGCGGCTGCTGGTGGTGGTTTCAAACCGTAGTTCCAGTGCAAACATGAAATCTTCTCCTCTAACGCTTGAAACAGGGAGCTGCAAAGCAAATATCCGCATTTTCCCGAACTACTCCTTTAAACAATTGTCAGTCCCCAGTTGGAAAACCTGCCTGTGACATTTTTGACTCTCTGTATGTGAAGCTGAAATCTGCCTATTGACTTGCAAACTGAGGCGTCTCGTTCTCCCACAGGCCAACAGGATATGTACGATAAAACCGGCAACAACAACACAGTAGAGGTGAGTGCCAAAGCTACTCATGTCTCCCTCAGGTGAGTATCTGGCTCCTCTGCTTTGTGGTTGTGCTCTATGTATGCGAGCGTGTGTGCGGTTGGACAGGGACTGAGCCTCATCCCAAAAAGAAAGTCTGCTCAATGCTTTTGCTTTAAAAGGAGCCCCGCCTGAGGCCCATCCCCTCCTATGCAGCCAGGGATGCTAAGGCCACTGAGAGGAGTCTGCTGCTGTAGTGACGCTACGCACAGTCTCTCTCTCTGTGGCTCACGAGTGGATCAGCAGCCACACCACTCACTGCACAACACCCCTTCTTTCATCAGCTGCTGTTTGCCAGCCTTATACTGTTTAAGCCTTAGCAAGCCACCATAAGCCAAGCTGGCTCCTCGAATACCATCTACAAAGCCAGATAAGCTTGATAGCGTTAACAGACTGCAGAGTGTGCGTGGGTGGCTATGTGTTGTTGTAAAACCAGCCCTTCCTTTAACTAAGCACAGAGATAGAAGCTGTTTTGCCCCCCCCTCTATTGTTCCTCTTCGTTATATTCCTTTGCCCGTCTCGCCCCTGCCTCTCGCTCGGTCCCTTAGCGTTGTAAATTCTTGTGTTAGGGAGACACTAAGCCCTCGGTGTCACCTCTCTCCTCTCCCGACACTCCCTTTATCTCGTAGCATCTTATTCTCCCACTAATTGACCATATTCACACACACAGACAAAACAATCCAAAAACGTTCCTGTCATGATCTCGTCCTATCCTTTTCTCTGTCTGGGCTGGTGTGTGTGTGTGTGTGTGTAAATGTGTGACAATGTTATTTAGAGAAAGTGTAAATCATGTAAGAAACATGATTGAGAATTAAAAACGAGAGTGTGTGTATCTTTGCATGCGCTCGCTCTGCATACTACCTACCTGCATGCCTGCATGCCCATGTGCGTATCACACCAGAGGGCTGCGTAGAGGCTGCGTTCAGGCTGGTAACTCCTCATGCGTTCTCTGACTGTTTCTAAACTAGGTGTCAATTCACAACAGGCTGCAGACCTATCAACTGAGCCAGCCCAGCATTGAGTCCGCACCCCTGGCCCTTGCCGCTCCGCCCGCCCTGCTCAGCCCCGTCCAGGCCGGGGAGCTTCGCCCAGAAACGCTCATCCAGTGCCAGCAGATTGTGAAGGTGATCGTCGTGGACCAGAGCGGGCGAGGGCGGATGGAGGCCTTCCTGAGTCAAGGCCCGGCCACTCATCAGCTCATCCAGTCAGCCCTGTCCACGCCCGTGCACGTCAGAGAGGGGGACGGCCCTCAGCCCCCACTGCCGCCTCCGCCTCCACCGTACAACCACCCCCACCAGTTCTGTCCCCCTGACTCGCCCATGCCCTTTCACCACACCATGCCTCTCACCCGCAGGCGCAACTCTAGTGGCTCCCGCAGCATTGTCTGAGTCGTGGATTACTCTCCGAACTGTGGAACTGTTACCTTCGTCCAGACAAACACACATACTAGCACTAGTCGACTCACTTGGAATGGTAAGATAAACGCAAAAAAAAAAGGGATTATACTGTGTGAGTCGCATTAAGGGACAAAGGAAAACAACAAGAATCTAATCACTGTCTTGACTGAGCAGCATTGTGGCTTTTAACGCCATTTCTCCCCCAACATGTCACCCGGTAGCTGATGGTGTTGTCTGTCTACATCTCACAATCTTTAACAGATCATGTGACTTTGCATTTTTTAAATGTCACCCCTCCAACAAATGTGTCAGTGAGCTGTGACTGTGATGCCGACGTCAGAAAACAAAACTCTGGCGGCCACGAAGGGACATTGACCGGCTTTAAATGTTAGCGGACAAAATGTCTGCATTGTCTTGTTTTCTTCCAAAATATTGAAGTTCACACCTCTTTGTAAGGTGCAGGTTTTTTGGTCTAAGATAACACAATCACAGTGTCGGCACAGCTTCCCCACACTGAAATGCTTTCATTCCTTCATATCTGCATAATGTGAAGAAAACGGAGCATCCACTTAGTTGTTTCCTTCATGTTGTGGGGAACAGAGAATCAGTGAGTGTAAGGACGCAGGTGGAGGCGCAGGTACTCGAGGACTCTAGCGAGGACGTTGTTACTCACCAAACTAACCCAAAACCACATCCTGATGACAATCATACTGTTTGTGCTTTTTCGTTGTGTGTTTTTCTGAACTCATGTGACCAGATATCTTCACAGTAGTGTGTGTGTGTGACGACCCTGATTCTGTGGCGTTTGGCTCTCACAGAGCTCAGGAACAAACGTGCGGCACTGGAACGTGTAATATCTGCACCTCTGAGTCGCACTGAGCGATTGTGTGTTCACTCTGCTCATTTGTGGGAGCAGAACTCATCCAAAACAAGACTTAAACAGGCAGAAGCCTTTCTCCTCCTGTACATTTACTCCTAATGAGTGTGAATATTAGTGTTACCTTTGGATTTAGGCAATATCTACACCCAGAAAAAATCCTAGCTTTAGCTTGAAAATGAATAAAAATGGCTCCACACAGGGTAGACTAAGGTCACCTATAATAAAAACATCACTCACACATATTTTATTTTTCTTGCACACTGAAAATGTTATATAAGCAGAGATGCATTCCTTCGCTGAATGTTTAATCAGGGGGAAAACTGAAGATGTCCATGGAATAATTATTTCAAGCGTTGTCTGTCATGTTGTCGAGCTTGAGCCAGTTTGTACGGCAGATCACGAATCATCATCCAACTGAGACGCACCACACACCTCTTGTACCTTTTTGCACCACAGAATATATTGGATATATTGTAAATAGATAATATAGATTTATTCTGAAAAAAAAAGTGATTGGTTTGCCCAGTGTGTGTATCTACGTATGTATTTGTACAGAGAAGATCTAGTTTAAAAGAGAAAAAAAGAATATTATTATTATTATAGTTAAAATGATTATTATTCACATTTATTACCAGGAGGGTGTCCTACATCCTACTGCTACTAGAGATGGGAAACAGGCAGCTTTTATAGAACACACTCCAGTTACCATGGTAACACACACCGATATTATTACAGATCTACATTTTTCATTAAATTACCATGTCATATTACAGGATTATTAAGAGATGGCTGTGTCACCTGTTAAAGGTGTCTAAAGGGCTATGCTGTATTGGTGAATACGTACAGTAAACCACCGGACACACACACACACACACACATGCACAGTGTTTGTATGCTGTACAAGTGCACACATGCTCACTCAGCCACACACACATACACTGACATACATGCACATAGCTGCCAAAGCAACAACAAATCCAGCTTCGATTCTCTTTAGAAAACGGCTTGATTTCGCAAGTCAGCGTCCCCACTTTGTTTACTGTAAACTCTGACTGACTTCTTCTAATTAGCATGATGTCTTTATTTTTGTTTGGCTTTTTCATTTCCAGAGGGAAGAGTTTGATTATTCGTTTGTATCATTATTGTCAGGGCATGATGGGTTGATTAATGTCATTTTATTCACGCGCTCTACTTCCGTCCCTTCCTTTCTGCCCGACCCCCACTTATCCCCAACCCCCGGCTTCTCTGTGGTTGCCATGGAGACGTGCCAATCTGCATCCTTACCGTGGAGCACTGTCATTAATCTTTGCACCCTCACAATATTTAAAAAAAAAAAGAAAAAATACAATGGAGATTTCTTAAAGATCAACACATTTACTAAAGGGTTATTTCAATTTTTTTCTGTTTGAAGAGAATGAAAGAATAAAGTAGTTTTTACTCTCTGTCTCAGACTGACTCGTCTGTTGATGCTCCACCGCTCTCGACGTCAGGATCGTGTCTACGGCGTCTGTAGCTCTGCCGCCTCTCTAATGAATGAATCTGCACCAGGTGTGCAAGGAGGACAAGGTGGAATGAAGGAGCTTATGGGAAATCATTGGACATCGGTGTTCCTGTGTCCTCCCTGCACACCGGCAGGTCTGAACTCGTTCATTAGAGAATGAGGTCAGTATTGAATCTGAAAGCAAGTGTTGAATGTCTCATTGTGTGTTGCAGTGAGTCTGCACATCAGTGTGTGTATTTATTTTCGACTCAAATCTTACTCTGTCTTCTAAAGAACTGGAAATACAGACCTGTGGTTGTATGCCTCTGCCAACCAGTGCAGTTTCTGTCAACATAATTTAAAAAAAATTCCCTTTAACTTTAGATATCATGTTAAAGAGGCCAAAAACATGCCTTGGAAGCCACGGAGAACCACCCAAATCTAATCAGTTATTAGATAAGTCTGAGTTGGAATTTGTGCCAGATTTGAAAGGATTCCCTTGAGGCGTTCTTAAGATAACGCAATTTTGTGAGGTCACAGTGACCTTGACCGTTGACCTCCAAAATCGAATCAGTTCATCCTTGAGTCCCAGTGATTGTGTGTACCAAATTTAAAGAAATTCCCTCAAGGTGCTCTTGAGATATTTTTTTCACAGAAGTGGGACGGACGGACAGACAATCCAAAAACCTTATGCCTCAGGCCGCTGGCTGTTGCCAACATGGAAGAATAAAAAGACCAGCAAGATGGTAACAATTGGAATATCATACTCAACAAAGGCTACATGAGAAAAGATCCCAAATGTTGGAGCATAAAGTATCAAGGCCAGAAAAAATACAAGTTTCTTTATTTCTGCAAATCACACTTGAGATAGAATGAACAAAAACCCCGACACAGGCAGAATTACAAAGAGATTGAAAAAAAAACACCATTTTGGCTTGAATAAATTATCTTACAAAAAACATAGATGATATCAATATAATACAGTAATTACAATACACAGTGAAATCAATTTGTGCAAAGTACCTGTCGGCTTACAGACGTGATAGAGTGCTCTGTCTCTGCCGCTTCTCCTTTATCCCTGTCGTTTCTGAAACTCACCGTTTCACCGTCTACCTTTTGTCTCGCTGACTCTCTTTGAAAACAAGTAGACAAGTGGTGGAGTAAAGGGAGGCCTGAGCTGAGAAATGGGTTGAAGTGGAGCATCAAAGCCTTGAGTCAACCAATGGGCCGTCCAGTTCAGACTGTGTCGTTCACTTCCTGTTCCTCCCTACTTCCTCTTCCTTTACGTGGTGCGGGCCGTCCTGTCCAGGGTCTGTGCACAGGTCCCGTCTCACTCGGATGCAGGTGTCCCTCGGTTTGTCTTTACATGGTGGTCTCTTCCCATTCCAGCTCAACATCACCTGAAGACCAGGACAAATGTGTGGTGTGAACACTGTGCTGCGGGGAGTGGGCTTCGTAAGACTTTAAGACTTTGAGTGTTGTGTTTACCTTCCATTGCTTCCAGCGAGTCCATCTTCTCCAGAGCAGAGTAGCTGACAAACCAGATGGACTGGCTGTTGCCTTTGTTGTTGAGAAGTTCCAGCGTACTCTGGTGCAGGAAGATGTACTGGGCCTGACAGCAAATGACAAATATTTTACTTTTTGATGTATCTTATATTAATTCCACATTGAACAAATGTCCATATCAATTCATTTGGTGTAGTATTAAGTCTTATAATATTCCTTTTCAGGGTGTGCTGATGGCAGAGGCAGATTCTGACCATATAATTACAAAAAACCTGAATGTAAGAGTTTCTACATGTGAATATGAAAAGTCTGTAGGCGAGGGACAAGATTCTGTGGGTGGAAGCCTTCTGGTTTCTGTCTCAAGTTTGACTAATGATGTTTGAGCAGGCTTTGGTTGCTCGTGGATAAACAGTCTGTGTGGAGAACAAAAGAAGCAGGACACATTGACCAGATGCATTGGCTTTCGGCTTTTTACTTAATCTGCATTCATGTGCAGATAACTATTAATAGAGATTAGCCAAAATGTCATCTGGTCCTAAAACACCCACATTAAAGTTTCGCTGTTTGTGTTTTGTGTGCGGGGAAACATTCAACACAGGCGATAAAAGAAAAACCAGTCGGGCTATAAACTGTGTACAGCCAATAGAAGACTTGGCCTGGATATCTGCTGTCTACACCAGAAGCCCCAAAATATTGTCCATTGTCGCCAGAGGCTACTCGAACATCAGACATTAGCTGATGGACTGAAGAATTGCTAAAAACCTGGTTTGACTTCAGCTTTTCTCAGCTCTCTAGTGCCTCCTGACTGATATAAATGTCCTTGAATAATAACAGCAATACTATTTTTTACAATTCAGTAGAACACATGACTTTCTGATTGTGGACAACTTAGATAAGATCAAGGTTGTATCAATCAAATCAAAAATATGTGCAAACTCAGTGTTGGACCACATTGAGACATGTAAAACATGTTTTTTTATATTTTGTCATTGATGGATATTTGTGAAGATGCCACATCATTCATTCAAGGACGTGTTGCTCCTGACACAAATGATCCAAAATGTTTTTCATCCTTCCTCTGGGTTTTGTGTGTTTTGGCACATTGAACACGCTCAGTAGACCCCTTCTCTTCCTGCTGACTTCCTGCAAAAATTAACAACTTAAAAATAATGTACTGATACGACCTGTGCCTAATGTACTATAGACGGCTAAAGCTGAGTTGAGGCGAGTGCATTGGCTTGTATAACTTGTTAATATTTATTCCTTCATATCAGTTCAGGCTGTTACCCAGGGATGTGGATATGAACGATTTTTTAAGGTCTATACGTCAAGCAACAGGAGCCATCAGAGTGAAAGACAGATTTTATTAAACTCCAAATTCCACTCATCTATCTAGTGAACAGACCTGAATTGCAAGTTATAATTGTCATCCATTGTTGATTGGAAACTGGAAGTAAGACGTACGTTGGCGAGATGTGACATTTAGAGTAACTTCTAACTTCTAATCTACACAAGTAGTTTACATAATGTGTTTAAATCGTGATTTGATTTAAAGCTGTCTGCATATGCACTGTGCACCGGTGTCACTAAAAATGAATAATGGGCTATTAAAGCTAATAGCGGTCTATCTGACACGGTGAACGCTGCTGTCTCAAACAATCATGTCCTCACTGGCTGCTTTTGATTCGCAGGCTCAAACTCCACGGCCATAAACGTGGATGCAAAGAAACTCACAGAACACCAAGTGATAAAATAAATTAAAAAACACTGAGAAGAAGCTTGGGCACGACGCAGAGGGTCCCTGCAGACACACTCCAGAGGTTCCGTAAGAAACAAGTGAGCGAGGTAATTTCAGGACAGGTTCCTGCTGTTTCAAGAGGGGGAATCCTGCTCGGCACACGCTTTTAATCCACTGCCAGATCATTTACTTTGTCGAAAGGAGAATTCTCTCAATATTTCCTCACTGAGACTGGATCACAGCAGGACACGGAGTAGAAAGTAGGACAACTACACTCCTACTACATCTGTTGTTCCATTTGGAGTCTCAGATGACTCCGAGGTTTAGTGGAACAACTTGAGACAAAATACAGTTCTTTTCGTGTTTTGTTTATTCTCTCAAGTCGTGAAGTGAAAACAGAGAAATAAAATGGATGAGGTCTCACCAGATTCTGCACCATGCACATCCTCTCGCTGCGCAGCTCGGCCACCAGGCCGTAGATATCCACAAAGTCGTGATCTCTGACGTGCTGGATGAGGTGGTCTAAGGCGATAAACACACCTGTTCTCCCCACACCAGCACTGAGGACAGAGAGAGGAAAACCTACCATTATACCATTACGGCTCACTTGTTTATGACTCATCTGAGGGTTAAGCACAGTATGAACTTAACTACTGTGACCACAGACAGAATAAGTATAATTGGTGCCCTTTATGTTTAAGGGCAATACTATAATTTATGCAGTGTTATTTTGTTACCACTGAGTAAATGGACTGAATTTATATAGAGCTTAACAAAGCTTTTTACACAGCAAGTCACATTCACCAATTCACTTCTATATGCCACACTTTCCTATCACGCATCATTCTCACTCCACAGCCGCCCATGCCACAGTACCTGCAGTGAACCGCTATGGTGGTGTTTTCGTGCCTGTGGCCCCGGACAGCTTTGACAAACTTAATGAGCGTGCTGCAGGACTCTGGGACCCCGTGCTCAGGCCACGACGTGTAGTTGAAGTGGCGAACCAGAATGTAGTGTCCGTGCTGCACAGAGGAGTTATCACAACGAGACAGGAAGTTAAAATTCATATGGACGACTGAGTTTCCTTCATTATCATGTAAATCAAATGGTTTACATCATGATAATGGTTAAAACTGTATATATGTTGTAATAATATTACATTGACATTCAAAGTACCTTAACATGAACTATTACTGTAACAGAATTTGCAATCAGTGTTTTGTGTGTGTGTGTGTGTGTGTGTGTATGTGTTTTTGTCACCTTTTCTACTTTCAGGGTTCTGACAGTCCAGTCAGGCAGGACTTCCTCTGACACTTTTGAAATGAGAATGTCACTAAACACTGACATTGGCTTGTTGTCCTCAGGCCAGTACTTGTGACACCGAATCTGAAATGCCACACACACACAAGCAAAGACACACAAACACACACACACACACGAACACAAAAACACACGTCAGATCTCAGCAGCAGATCTAACCCTCCTAGTAGTAATGATTCATAAGCAGAGCCCAGCTTGTACTCTGAATGCTGACGCTAATGGTTTCATAACAGGGTAAAATCTTCCATGACGTACTCTGCCTTTTTCGTAACACTGTGTGAGCATGGCGATGGTGCGGGTCCCCGTTTCCCAAATCATCCTCCAAAAGTCTGCCACTGTGCCCGGCAGAGGACCCTGAGTCGCGATGAACTCGTTGGGACACAGGTAGCCCTGAAAACACAGAACAATAGAAATAATTCCTTTATTTGCAACAAATGTGTCCCACGTATATAATGATTATAACCTGATAGTGTCACCAGCTTTTAACGGCTGGTACTCACTGAGACGAAGCTGGCGTTGATGTAGTCCGAGCCTGCAGTGCCCGGTTCTGACAGCAGCTTCACTCGGTTGTTATTGTCTACACACGGTACAGAGAAAAAGAGTTTGGTTGAAATGTGTGCAACTGTGCAAGTAGAGGTGAAATCTGCTTAAATTAAGACATGAATAAATGTGATGTATTTTTCATTAGCCTGGGAGCTAATTTTCAGCCTGACCGCTTACACGGTTTGATGTTAGGGAAGCGGTTTTTGGATTTGTTCCAGGGCAGATCAGCATCTGTGGTGGCCAGGTCCTGCAGCAGCTTTGGGAGCTCCTGCAAAGATAAGATGTTCATATATCAGAATTCACATAAACACACTCATGGAGGTTGAAGGTCAGGGACCCCATTTGTAAAACTGCGAGAAATAATATTTTGGATTGAGGTGAAAGATAACAGGACCATCGGCTGTACCGGGAGAAATCCTCCTCAAGTTTGTAGCTTTTTAAAATATCCATAATGTCTTTACCGTCTTCTGCAGGCAGGTAGAATTCAGCATAAACTGTGTCGATAGCGCTCTTGATGTGCACCTTCGCCTTTACTATGGCAGACTTTCCTTCCGCCATTTGTTTCCAGACAATTTCCAAATGACTCAAACTTGGTTTTATATATAACATTCATGCTTATATGTTAAAGCAACACAGGCTCAGGTTGTTCACAAACACTTACAGCAAACTCTTCCTGGAACTTGGCGTTGTCATTGGCACACAGATCCTCTACATGCTGCAGGAAAGACTTTTTGTTGACGGGCCTGACAGAGGATAGAAGAAAAATAGAGAGAATGTGCGAAACAGGGAGAGACATGATACAACAACTATGCCACAGTCTGTAATAGTGAGTAGTAGAGAACATGCAGATCTGTGCTGCAGCTTCTGTTTGCACATTCACATTATTTATGCAGGGTTACTTACTTGAGTGATTTCCTGTAGCTGAGAAGCCTGGATGAAAATAGACAGCGAAAAACATCAGCCAAAAATAAACAAATTATCTCAATATTCGCAGCCCACACTGAGGTATTTCTGTCTACAGCTGATGAAATGATCCTCTTTGCAGATAGTGGATGATACTGTATGTTTTACCAGTGGGGGATTAACCATCTTAATCAAATCCACTTTGATTTAACACTGACAGTAACTTTGATGTTTCGTTCTAAAGGAATATGTGAACATCAGTAAACTTGAATGAAGCATGTGGTTATTCCCCTGTGCCTAGCGTTTCATTTGCATTACTCAAGACTCGTAGCTACGCAGACCCTCAGCTATCGATAAGGCTTAACATTTGTACCCCCTAACACGGCTTAAGCCTTCCAAGCATTTTCAAGACGGCGAGAGGGTAAACAAATTAAAAATGGTTTCAAGCAGTGAAGTGTCAAGCTCAGCTCAGCTCTGCAGCTCTTGGCAGGAAAATGAGCAGGCTGTTGGCACAACTCTGACGTCACTGATTCATTAAACTGTCGCCCTCCACCAAAGACACAACAAACACAGATGAATGATTTGAGATGAGCTTTGATGGGAAGCATGACGCTGACACACACTAAGGGATGGGTGAAAAGTGGAGTACAACATGCCAACACACTATACACAGCAAAATGAGGCTCACACACACACACACATGGGTCAAAAGCCCAACTTACTGGATGACATAAATCTCTTTCCGTCTAAAGAAGAAGGAAGAATACCTGGAGGGAGAAGAGTGCTCAGTGAGAGAAAAATAAAGCCAAGGCGAGTCAGTGCATGAGTGTGCATACAAAGGGAAGTTATTTGCGCCATTCATGTGATAAGTGTCAAGGAAAGTGTGTTATTTTCATATAAACTGTGCTGGGAAAAGGTGGCATTTACATAGATCACACAGTCCAAGTCAGGAATAGATTCTGGTGACAAGAAAGAAGAGAGGCACAGTCCCGATGAGTGTCCTCAGCTTGAACTACCATGACTGCTGAAGGAGCACAAAGTGTAACTGTCAGAAACATGCAATATTAAATATGTGTGTGACACCTCACATGAGCGGATGGCAAGTTATATTCAGGATCTTCCTCTTTTTTCAGGACTTTCAAGTCATTGCATATGAAAAATGTCAGATGAATGCTGGATAAATAGAATGGTAAATAGATTGTGTTTATTTAGATCATCATCTACATCCACCCATTCACACACTGTCGGCACAGCTGTCAGGAGCATTTTGATCTTAAGTGTCCTGCCCATGGACAGTTGACTGAAGGAGCCGGGGATCGAACTACCGACTTCGTGGTTACTGGAGCCAATCCCGCTTGACATTGCTCCCTTCACTGGTTACCAGTGGCTGCTTGCATCCGTTTAAAAACACTAGTACTTGCGTACCGTGCTGCGAACGGATCGGGCCCAGCCTACATGCAGGACATGGTCGAACCTTACACCCCAGCCCGTCCACTTCGCTCTGCATCTGCCAATCGGCTTGCTGCTCCCTCACTGCGAGCTAACCACTCAACAAAATACTGATTCTTTGCTGTCCTGGCTCCTAAATGGTGGAACAAGCTCCCCATTGACATCGACAGCAGAAAGTCTACTCATCTTCCGCCGCAAACTAAAGACACATCTCTTCCGACTATACCTTGGATAAAAAAAATAAAAAAATAAAAAAACACTATATATATATTTAGTCGCACCAATATGGCACTTACATATAGCACTTTGTAGTTTGGCTTTCTTGAAGCAAATTGTACTTAGTTGATTCTTGTTTTTCTGGGTTTGTACCCTCATGGTTGAATGCACTTATTGTAAGTCGCTTTGGATAAAAGCATCAGCTAAATAAAATGTAATGTAAAAATGTAACATTGGGTGAGAGGCGGGGTAAACCCTGGAAAGGTCACCAGTCCATCGCAGGGCCAAACAACCATTCACACCCGCACTTACACCTATGGTCACACCTGTGTCTTTGGACTGTGGGATTTAAATCCAACATTTACTTTTAAAATACTGTTAGGTATATTTATGTAAAACAAGGCAGACAAATATTTGCTAAAGGACGGTTGTGCTACTTTTACACATATGAGATAAGGGGACATTTATCTGCCAGGAAGAAGAGCTTTTTTCTCTATCCTTTATCTTATGGGTTTTATGTTTTTAATTAAGTCCTCTGGAACACAGCCACACTTACCACTACCTTGACCCCTCTATTTTTGGTTTCTTTTTTTATTCGTGGTCGTTGTGTGGGTGACAGTCTTCTGAAGATGTAGGAGAGGGGAAGGTGCTCAGAGAGCTTTATGTGCTTATTGGGGGTTTCAATGCTGATGTCTATTTATAGTGGCTAATAAAAACATAAATAGCTACATCTTGGTGCTAATCATATTAAAAGCTTTTCCTTCCTGTTCCAACCTCATCTTCGCCATCTGTCATCTTGAGACTCATAAACTAAATGTGTTTCCTGATGTGAAACTGCGAGAAGGAAAAGCTGCTTTCAGCCCTTAAGTGTCTGTGCAGTTGTTTGTGCGAGAAAAAGGATAAAAAACAAGGAGAGCTAGACCGTGAATTTGTAGGAGTGGATGGTTAGAGAGATGCAGACAGGATGACAAGCCTGGGCTGCACAGAACTGAGGGTAAACTATAAAGCCACAATGATCCCGTGTTATGTTGAAGAGCTGCTGCCTCTATTTCCTGCAGAAACTCTACAACGAGAAGATTTAGTGCTGACAGGAGAGCATATCAAGTTGGCTGCAGGAAAGAGATTGTTTTTTGTCTTGTTGACTTAGATCTCAAATCTTGTCTGGAGCCGCTAAATCAAGCCTGAAGTCATGTAGTGTGCTACAACCTCAGCTGCAAAAATTGTGTGTGTGTGTGCGTGTGTGTGTGTGTGTGTGTGTGTGTGTGTGTGTTTGTGTGTGCGTGCTAGGAAAACTGATGCTTTTGGATTCAAACTAAACACACAGACTCACCGGTTGAGTTTCTCTTGTTTCAGCTCCAGATCGGCCACAGCGATCAGCTGATCGAGTTTACACTTGGTCTCTATGATTTCCGCCTCTCGTGGTGAATAGGTCCCGCCCTCCTTCTTGCGCTGATGCATCCTGACATTTGATGATGAGCACGTGAAACAAAGTGGTTATTAACAGGGTAGATTCAGGATCCAAATTAATAACGAAGATGTATTAGTAGAACTGTAGAATTAGTAATTACTTACAATATGTTTTTTTGTGCATTAATACTAAATCTGGTTATTCATATCCCGTCAACATGATGAATACAAGTATCCCAGTCTGTGATGATTAACGTTACCATGGTTACAACATCACAGCCTATTGGCAATTTTAATTCCTGAAAGGTGGCTTTTGAATATGAGGCCACTTTGGCTCACGTCTATTAGCTTCTCCACTTTATTGCCAGGATTGAAAGATGAGAGCTACAGCTAATATTAACATTTCCGTCCCCCACTTTGCTAACCCCTCTGCTTAAACACAAAAACAGCATGCTTCAAAAACCTGTCCATAACCAGGATACTAGTGTGCATGTAAACGCAGAGCGTGTATGAATGTTGGCATCTCACTTGACTGAGGCACAGATGATGATGATGAGTAACACGGCCAAGAAGAAGGAAAGCAGAACACCCAGAATGATCTGCTCTTCTCTGGTCAACAGCCCGTCCGCTATGGAGAGAGGGAGAGGAGACAGAATGTCACATGACACAGCAGAGGGGACTTTACATGTTATGCTTTCATGCTCTGATAGGAGAGTTATATGAAAATAAATACCTGTAGTTTTGACATGGTCAGAGAAATCAGAGTCTGTGTATTGGCCATTGATGTTAGTAGCTCTGAACATAAACCTGGTAAATATGAAATAACAGTCAGCTTTATATTATCAAATAACATGTTTATACAGCAGCTGTGTGTTTGAGTGCGCGCACGTGTGTGTGTGTATGCGAGTGTAGGGCACTCACACATAGACCGTGTTCGCTTTCAGAGGCCCGTTGCAGAAATTATCGGTGTTGTTCTGCTGCATACAGTCATCATTCTCCCCGATCACGTAGGTTCCTGCAATAGTGTGATTCTGCCTCACCAGGGGCCGGCTGTCTCCAGGCACACTGCGATTGCGTCTGAAGTGTGCGCCCGTGCGTGACAGCCCGTCCCCCGAAAAACATTGCGGGTTGGGGAAACCCCTGTCAGTCAGGTAGGGGCCGGGACGATCCAAAAATGCATTCTTCCAGTTGGTCAGGTTCTGGACGTCCTTCACTATGACAGGATGGAAGTGGGAGGGGGAGAGGAATCGCAGGGGAACTGAGTCAAATTTCTGCTGACGTCAAACCCCTCAGCTATTTACTTTACATTTTGTCATATGCGAGCCCAGGACACGAAACAAGATTCAACTTGAGGCCTTAAACACAAACCAGAGTGTATTTGAATAAAAGTGTTTTTGAAGAGTCATACCCCCTGACTCGGCCACGACGACCTGAATTTTTGTGATTGGTCCATTGTTGTCACTATAGAAACAGGCAGGCAAGTGGATGGTGATACTCCTGTGGGTTACTATGGCAACCCCTCCGTGGCCCAGCATTGCCTGGGGTCTTTGGGTTGGCTTGGCCGGGGCTGGAACGCACGCATGTGTGATCACAGAGGAGCACACACGCACACACACACACACACACACACACACACACACACACACACACACACACACACACACACACACACACACACACACACACACACACACACACACACACACAGACACACACATATGCAGTGTGAATACAGTATGTGTATGAAGAGGCTTTTCTATTCTCTTGCTTTTACATATAAAACATGACAAACAGGCCACTGCTCTGAAAAGTCACATTAAAACTACACCTCTATATCATCATCACAGTTCAGACTATATTGCTATAGTCTGGACTATATACAGTTTTATTCTACTGTGTGAGAGCAACTGAAAACTGTCATTTTGAGCAATAACACTGTGCAGTGGTAATTCCCTGCCTAGCATCTTGTGCTGCACTGCTGCAGCATGAGTGGAGGCAAAAAAAGAGAGCTGTACCTTTGATTCCTGTGGTTATCTGGACATGTGGGCTGGGCGGACTCCTGCCGGCCCCGTTCCTGGCTGAAATCTACAGGACAGGCACAGCAATGTTAAATAGAATGAAACAACAATTTGGACAAGAGAAAACTTGAAGGGGCTTTGGAGAAAAGGAAGCGTTACACCTCCGGGCGTGTGACCAATGAGAGGTGTCCAGACGTGCATGTGTGCAACCTGTGTATCCTTCTCGCCTGTATAGTGTAGTTGTGTCCTCCCTTCAGGCCCTCGATGACAGCCGCCAGCGTGTTGTTGTCTTCTCTCTGAAAGATATTGAGACTGATGTTCTTGACCAGCCGCTCCTTTTCGTACACGTACACAAAGTAGGCGGTGATGTTTCCATTGGGCTCTTCTGGGGGCGTGAAGGTCAACTTCACACGGTTCACTTCCTCCGGGATGACTGATACGATCACGTTCTTGGGAGGGTCTTTGGGTTCTGTCGTAGAAATGATACAAGAGGAGAATATTAATATGTGAGAATGTCACCTCTTACTGTCCCTATTTGTTTTTGTGCACTAATATGTTGGATCGTTGGGTTCTGACTTGCGTGCATTACACTGTGTCTAATGTTGACTCTCATTTTGGATTATTTAATCTGTGCATGTATTGTGTTGAATCTTAATGTGTTTTGTCTACTTTCTGTTATGACTCCGCCACAGCCATCAATGAAATGGACTCAATTGTGTGGAGGTAATTAACAGAACAACAGACTGTGATTTCTGGCAAGGAAAACAGATTGACGCACAAGGGAGAGCAGCAGACGGACGCAGCCACATCACTGAATCCGACGAGGCGTTCTGAGGAACCAAAGCCAACCAGAAGTTAAATCCACCCAGGTGAGCTACACATGGGCTGGACAGCTGGGGTGAACTCACCAGACGATGTGTAGGTAAAGCTCGGTAAAGTGTGAGTGAAAAGTAAGGCCATTGTTGGACAGGTGGCTTCTATCATATCTCCCACAGTGGTGGCATGTGGGTGTGTATCAGCAGTGGAAAGGAAGCTGGCAGTTACAGATTGAATTTGGAGAGAGGCTCGTTGATGGATGGAGTGGTTGGCAAGAGAGTGTGGCAACTGACTTACAGTGGACACTGTTTCAAGAATAAGAACATTTTTCAGAGTTTCCTCTATCATATTACAGGCCTGGAAGGCCCCAGGCCAACGAGAACCCCCGCCAGACCCAAATAATTTCTTTAATAACTAGAATTACCACACTGCGGTTGTATACCTCCGCCAACCAGTGCAGCTTAATATACTGTGACCTTTACCTTTGACCACTGAAATGTAATCACTTCATCTTTGAAAAGTTGAAAAATTCCTCAAGTCTGTGTTATTATATTACATTCAAGAGGCCAAAAACATGTTTCTAAGGCTAACGTGACCTTTGTCCACTGAAATCTGTTAATCAGTGAGTCCAAGTGGGCACATGTGCCAAAATGTGGTTTATTTGAACTGTGTTTTTTGTTGGTTTGATTCTGAGCAGGGTTACACAAAAGCTACCAAACCAATTTTCACCAAACTTGGTCGAGTGATGGGGTCTGGCCCTCGGAAGAACCTATAACATTTTGGTGCGGATAGGGATTAAGGAGCGGATGAAGGAATTTACCCTCCTCCAACGTTTGAAATCCAGTGGGTCCAACAGCTTTCCCATCGCTAGCAGCCAGTGCCAGTGGACCAGTGAAGGCAGTGACGGTCACAGAGTAGAGGGTGAAAGCGGTCAAGTTCGTCACAACAACAGTCGTCAACTCTCCTGGAGCCCGGACTGTTGACATGTTCCAACCAGGACCTTCCACCTGATGTAACAGCACAAGATTTCACACTTATTATAGGATAAAAACTCTGACCAACATCACACTGCTGTCATCTGTTCTGAGAACATCAACCTGAGCTTCACACTTCATTGGTGACATAAATATTTGTGTGTGTGTGTGTTTGAGTGCGTCTGTACGGTGAGGTGACCTGAACGAGATATGATGTCGGCCCAGAGAGAACAGCTGGAGCGCTCCACGCAATGCGAAGGCTGTTGGAAGATGGGGTGACCCTCAGGTCACGGGGAGGGACATCAGGGTCTGAGAAAAACACAAAGACTAATTATACTCAACTCAATGAACCGGTTTAAAATTATATGAGATTAACATACACCGAAAATTAAAGATGGTTTAAGAAATATCAGTTCTTCATCAACTAAAACAGAAAAAAACAAGAATTCAAGAATTACCCCACTGTGGTTGTATGCCTCCACAAACCAGTACAGTTTCAGTCCACATATATTTCCATTCATATGAGGTCACCGTGACCTTTGACCACTGAAATCTAATCAGCTCATTCATGAGTCCAAGTGACAACTGGTCAAAATTTGGAGAAATTCCCTAAAGACAGATTTGAGATATCATGTTCAAGAGGCCATGAGCATGTTTTGTGAGGACCCCCATGACCTTTGACCACCAAAATATAATCAATTCATCCGTGAGTCTCAGTGAACATTTGTGCCAAATTTGAAAGGATTCTCTCGATGTGTTCTTAAAACAAACACATTCACAAGGATAAAAAGATGGTCGGTGATCTTGACCTTTGACCATTAAAATCAAATCAGTTTTGAGTCCAAATGAACGTTTGTACAAAATTTGAAGATATTCCCTCACGCTACTGTCGGCATGAAGGCATGAACACAGTGATCTTTGCTGCTTATTTTCCGCACAAAGAAAGAAAACTCCTCCATAATACACAAAGTCAGTGTGAGAGTTATGCTGCTCCACTGTGTTGTTTAGATCTCGTGGAGGAGCTGCCAGAGGCCAAGCTTCTGACTAACTGCCAACTCTGCGCTGGCAACACGGCGAGGTCGTACAATCACTGTGATGTTCTTACTTCCAGCGAGGGTGCGTGCATAACTCCAGCGTGTGTACTCTCCAACTCCCGCGTTGGTCACAGCGGCCACTTTGAAGCGGTAGTATCTGTATTTATTGAGGGACTGGAGTGTGATGCTGTTGGGGTTCTCCTCGCTGCTATTTACTGACACCAGGACATGAGAGTCCACACAGTCGGAGGTCAGCTCGTCCTCTGAGGGGGGCTGTGCCGTGGGTACGATGTTTGGTTCACAAACAGTTGAAAGCAGCTGAGCAATGATGTGGTACTCTTTCAGCAGGCCAGGTATGGAGAGCGGCGGAGCCCAGTGAAGTGTCACATTGGTAGGTGTGACCTCAGAGACGGTGAGGGAGCGAGGGGCAGCTGGGACTGTTGGAAAAGACAAAGAGGAATTAATCAAGTATTCATTCCGTATTAGATCAGCCATTCACTGAATTCAAAATGAGATGCTTTGATCAGATAATCATCTTTTCCTCCATGTACAGATAATGAAGGCACTTGAGATTGACTACCTGATTCAGAAAGAGTGGAGGCAGTACAGTTTACTGCGTCTCCAGGTCCTGCGGAGTTGACTGCTGCCACGGTGAGTGTGTACGTCTGATCTGGGGACAGCCCGCTCACTGTGTACTCTGGTGACTGAGCCTGGTGTGTGTACGACTGCACGTCAACCTCCACTGTAATCTCGTAAAAAACGATCTGTCCATTAGGGTTGACTGGAACTTCCCAGGACAGCAGAATTGAATCCCAGCTCCCTCCCGAGCAAGAGAGGTTCCCCACAGCATCAGATACTAGAGAGGGACAGAGAGACACAGAGGGAGAGACACAGAGGAGGAGGAAAAAAATTATCAATACATTTTTTTTTTAATGCTTTTTTAAAATACATATGCAGTGACTTATATCACTAGTACTGCTGAAGGAGGCAGATCCTGAGTATATTTTGTCCAAATCGTATTTTTTTATTCCAATCACGAAACTTTGAGTGGTGTCTTACATAAGCACCATGCCCCTGGTGTGTACTTTACCTGACTCGTTAGTGGTGAAGGTCACGGGGCTGCTGAACTGATTCCCATGGCCCACTCTGGTGTAGCTGTACACACTGATCTCATAGGAGCTATGAGGCCTGAAGCCAGAGAGATACTCTGTGGTCGACGGACCGGAGGAATTCTACATTTGTACACACACGGTAAAAAAAACGACACATGGGAGATTAAATCATCCAACCCTTATTTCTGAGGTGGATAAAGTATTATTTTATCAGCAAACATATGTGCATGTGTAAGTATAAAGTTACTGCTCAGTGGTATCTGGAGTGTGAAATTAGAGCTATAGCATCGGTTGGATGGTGTCTCTCTGGGGTGTGTGTGTGTGTGCGTGTGAGTGTGAGTTTGTGTGTTTATGTTACTGTGGAGTGGCTTAAGGTATGTGAAATTCATATTAGCGATACCTGGTGTGTGACGGTGTGTGTGATGAGGTCTCGGGTCCTGAAGCCGTACTGGATCACCACACCATTGGGCTCCAAAGGAGGCTCCCAGCTCAGCCACACAGAGACGTCCGTGTGGTTGTATATAGTCAGGTTACGGGGAGGGGACATGGGGCCTGAAGCACAAAGTAAGACTCAAAAAGACAGAAGATGCAAAGTACACCCATAAACCTCCATAGGTACCATCACATTAAATTCTCAACCTGCGTCCAAACCAACCTCCTTCATCAGTGTGCAGCTGCAGCAGCAGGTGAGGCCCCGAGCCTTTACGTGTCAACGCTGTGATGGTGAGGTTGTACGCCGTGTATGGAAGTAGGTTATCGAGGATGAACGAGGTGTTGGTGGTATGTGTTGTGTTGGAGCCCGCTGGGCCGATCAGAGTGAGGGTATACTCAGATATCTCCCCGTTGGCCTCCAGAGGGCGCTGCCAGACCACGGCGATGGCGGACGACGACAGGTTCCTGGTAGAGACCAGCAAGGGAGCAGAACTAGGGACTGAAGAGAAACACACGTCAGAGTCATAATAAATATACAACCCATAATCCAAAAGTGAATGTGTATATGGACTCACTGTCGTCATCCGTCCTCAGGTACATTGTGCTGGTGTGGTTGTAGGAGGGGCCAGCACCGGTTGCTGGGGTAACAGTGAGCACATAAGGGAAATACTTCCTGAGTCTGGTGAAGAGGAAGACATTGTCAGTCGTGGTGTGCTTGATGGTCTTGTTGACAGCTGGAGCGCCTTGGTTGGGAACATCTGGGGGGATGCCGGCTTCCTGTAAGGTGAGCAGGTAGTAAGGACGGCCGTTGGGCTCCATGGGCGGGTCCCAGCTGACGATAATGGCCGTGGAGCTGAAGATCTGAGCCGTCAGGTTTCGAACGGAGTCGCTCGGCACTGAAAAAAGGAGACGAGTAGAGTGGCATTACTATTTTTGTTCCTGTCAGTGGTGAAACTGGCTGAAAAGTAAAGTCTCTCAATGTGAGTTAACAACACGCTGTGAGCTGATAAATTAGGGCATCAATCAACCATACAGACGCTGACAGGGGAGAGAAAATGAACAGCGCAGCAGTCATCATCATCATCATCATCATCAACATCATCGTCATCATCATCGTCATTATTATGTGTCACGAGCAACGTCACAATCATTGGTGGCATTGTCATGATCAAGAAAACCAATCAACAGCACATCAAGTTGAACAGTAGCAACACTGAACACAGCAAAGCAAAACAGCTGAGTGAAAAGACACAGAAACATCAATCAATGACATAAACAGCTCATCCAAAGGCAAACAGAGTCACTTAGTAGGAAAACTCACGCCGTGAAAACCTTGGGATTGAAAAGGTTTTGAGCAGAAAATACTCATCGTGTTCATCGTCTCAGCGTCTCCGGGAACAGCTCATGGTAGACAGAGTGAGGAGGAAGGAAAAGTCGGTGGAGATGAAGGGGAGATAAAACTTGGGAGCTGTGTGTGAGTGGGGGTAAGGGGCCAGGTGTGTGTGGGGGGGTTTGAGCACACGGAGGGGAGCATCCCTCCCCCCCGCTGGGCTAGGCAGGGCGGGGAGAGAGACAGGGTTGCCCTGGAGGTCCGGTGCTTGGCTGAGAGCGGAGCCGCTGGAGCACAGGCAGAGATACAGAGTCAGCGATTATTCAGAGACAGAGAATCAAACAAATCACAACATAGAAAAATATGTGACTGTGTGCGACAAAGTCTGAGGCAGCTGTCTGCACCATTTTTCCCAAAATCACATAAAGACAAAGACCTTTTCACTGAGGAAATCAAAGTATGACTAGATGTTATGTTTATCTGCATATGATCATTTTAATTTCCGTGGCAACAGTGCAATTACAGCACAAGCACAGCATGAATTTCTTTTTAGAACATCAGGCTTTCTGTTTCTCTATCATTAGTCGTAAACGCTTCGGCACTTTCTGTCTCTCTTTGGTTCTCGTCCCTCACGACCTTCGTCATGCTCAGTAAAAGGAAATACAAACTGGCTGTCTACGACGCACAGTGTCACAGGCGGACAAAAATAGAGCCAGTTTGCGAGACTGACAGTTATCTCCTTTAACTGGCAGCCTGAAAGTTACGTCTTCAATTGCAGAGTTTTTATGTGATTTTTGAAGTTGAAGCGTCATGGAAAAAGTGTGCAGACTTAACCTCACAGTGATACTCTGACTCAATGAATCGTTTAGCTGCATTTTATGTGTATGTCTGCTCATTTGAACTAATTTATTTTGGTCTCTGGATGCTGTTGTGTGTGTCTGTGAGTGCCTGTGTGTGTCTGACTGACCGTCCTCTGGCAGGAGCAGTGTCAGTGTCTCGCTCTGGACCCCTCCGTCCCCCTGCACGGTGCTGGAGGTCATCCACATGGTGTAATTAGTGCCCCCGGTCAGCCCAGTCAGAGTGAAGGAGAGGGGGGAGTCAGGAGAGGCAGGGGTGGGTAAGTCTGACATGGGAACCCTCTGTGGAGAAAAGAAAAGGGGCTCAGGTTTACTTCCATTGTGGTGCAGTAGTTAACACAGGTTCTCTGTTCGAATCCTGGTTCAGCCCATATGTGTTTGCATGTTCTCCCAAGTCTGTGTGGGCTTTCTCCGTCTTCTTCTCACACTCGGAAGACATGAAGATAGGGGTAAGGTTATGATTGGAGACTTGTGTGTACAGTATGTGAGCTTAAATGCTTGTTTGTCTGTATATGTTGGCCTTGTGTTGCTCTGGTGACCTGTTTAGGGTGTATCCCTCTTCTCACCCATTGCAAACTGGGATTAACTCCAGCCCAATCCCTTTAATCCTCAAAAGCCGTGTAGATAATGGATGGATGGATGGAGGGATAACTTCCATACACTGAGATGGACATTATACATGAGCAAAATTTGTTCTGCATATACAGATGAGTGACAAATGTAACTCAGTAAAGTATTGGTCCAGCATGAGCATCTGCATTTATTATGTTTCTACACTCAGCTATGAATATAACAATTAACATATGAACCTGTTAGGAACGGCAGCATTATTATAACTCATTTGGAGTCACATTCGTGTCCACTTGATGAGGGTTCAACAGATGTCGGCTGGAAACAAGGTTAATGAGAGCAGTGAAACAGAAAAGTGTAATGATGTGGTCGGGCCACCGCACTGGCAGGAGCTAGTATTAAAGAAGTTTGACTAACGCCCTGTCCACACTAATGAGGATATTTAGCTTCTTGTCCACACTCTTTTAACAAACACCTGACAAAGTACTGATTTCAAAAACTCTGCATGAACAATGGTGATGTACTGTTTACAGGTAGACAAGGGAATAAGCCTACTGATCTGGTATTTGATGGACATTTTACTTTATTTTGTTCTCGCCTGGAGATATTTTGTGAAACAAAGGTTGTGTGTTTAAAAAAAATACTTTTTTTAAACTGGAGGGGAAAATATCTGTTCAACAAATATCTGCAGTTGTGCAGATAAGGCCCAAGTTAAGAGAAATCCTATTATTACTATAGTGGTCATGGAAAAGTGAATAAGTCTAGATATAAAAAATGCAATAAAATCAAAAGAAAATTGCTAAAAGTCCCCAAAATGTTTTGTAGAGCTGAGTAATTATTATCTGTAGGTACGACACTACAAGCGACCCTTAATACCCCATTAAACACATTTTATATGCAAAAGTATTAATCAGCACAACTTTATTTTGTTACCTTGTAGAGTCTTCATGCAGTATATGTGTCTTACCTGCGCAGTCACAGTGTTGTTATCAGAGTAGTAAATAGTGAAGTGTACAATGATTCCATTTGGTTCAGTGGGTGGTTTCCACAGCAAGGTGATGGAGGAGGTCGTCACATTTGTAACAGTCACATTCTGTGGAGGGTCAAACGGCTCTGAAAGCCACACAGAAACGTTTTGGGTGAGAAAAACATGCAAAGTAAGTGTGGATAATAAAATGTCAATTTTTTTGTTTTATCCCGCACCTGCATCTGTGGTGGTGAAGCTGATATAGATCAACACGCCTCCATCTCCCAGTCTGGTCCAGCTGGAGACAGACGCATTGTAGAGACTCTCTGAGTCCACGTTAATAACCACTGACGTGTCTGTCACATTCTGCCACAGCTCACTCGTTTCATTCCTGACAGAGAAAACACCCATTTCCTTTTTTTTCCCCCATGAACTAATTTTTCTTTTACAGGGATTGTTGTGTAGATTTACAAACTCACCAAACTTTGACAATGTAGTAGAGTATGTCTGAATTTGCTTCGAGTGGTGGTTGCCATGACAACTCCAGCTCGTAGTCTGACAGCTTTCTGGCAAGGAGGAACTGAGGAGGTGTGTCTGGAGCTGAGATGCAGGAGAATGACTTTCCAGTTAAGATAAGAAGCAGGAGTGTGGGCCCATCAAAGCAGAAACTGAATAGAGGAGTAATTATTTAAAGATATTTGCACCCGGCAAATCAGAAAGTGGAGGGAGGCGTCCAGGAACGTGCCGGAGAGAAACCGAATATTGCCCTGAAATGGAAACTGGTTAGTTTTAGTAGACTCTTCTCGTTCCGGATGGGAAACGCCAGCCTCAAATACCTGTGAGGTAATGACATTAGTGTGAGCAGAAGCAGAGGGATGTAACGGAGAAGGAGAAGATGAGAGAGGAAAAGTCAGATTTAATCAGATGACCTTTGAACCCGTCAGCCAGTCATGTAACCGCGCGGCTTACTGCAAGTGCAAACAAACCCTGCCCCATTCCTCCCGTCCCCCACCCATCCCTCTCACCATCCTCCAGTGTGGTGACGTTGAGCGGCTCGCTGCTGTGGTTCCCCGGCCCGACACGTGTGTGCGCCTGCACCATGAGGCGGTATTGCGCGTACTTCCGCAGGTGCGTGATGTGGATGTAGCCGGTCGGGGAGGTGAGGTTCAGGTAGTGAGTGGAATTCCAAAGCTCCAGGCTGTAGTGGGTGATGAGGCCGTTAGGAAGCAGAGGCGGCTGCCAGGTCACATTCACCTCGCTCGGGCTGACTGACTCGTAGGAGAGGCCGTACGGAGGACTGCCCGGGACTGGAGAGAGAACATGGAGATGCACGTTAACTAAAATCCGAATATCTGATATTTCTGAAAATTACCACTGGTGTATATATTCAACACACCATCCTCTCCAGACAGGAGGTGCAAAATGTCTGACGTCTGGTTGCCATTGCCGTAACGCGTGTACGCCCTCACAGACACGTTGTAGTAGGAGAACGGCTTCACGCTGGTCAGAGTCACTCCGTTTGAGGAGGTGTTCATCAAAGCAGAGTAGGACTCGTTCTCGTACAGGACCTCGTAACGTTGGATCAGCCCGTTGGCTCTCTCAGGTGGAGACCAGGCCAGTGTGACGGTGGAGGGGCTGGTGTCCACCACAGTGAGGTTCACAGGGGGGGAGTCAGGCTCTGAGGGTGAAGAAAAAAATCCCAGGATGCTCTTTCATTCAGTGGAATGTGAGGTGAACTGAGATACATTCAAATCAAACAAATAATATAACTCATCAGTTTTGTTTATGTTTGTGTTCAGCACATAGACTGTTTATAAAGACGGACGACATGACAGCTCCCAAAAAGTAAAGCCAAAATGTCTCGATCACCCCCTGGTGGCTGGCTGCAGTATTGGTCATGAATCCAGCCTCCTCTATGTTAGCGAATGGGACATGGACCAAACAAAAAATTCAAAGTACAATTTTGTCTCAATGATGGTTCCTGTCACTTCAGGTAGTTTTTATCAGACTTGTGTATGTTCAACTGCAAAATTTTCCAGTAAGTTGGGTTTTAATTAGGTATTTGATGCTATAAAAACAGGGTGAAACATCGGTGAAACATCATGATTGACAGCTGAGACCGACTTGTGATTGTGTGAGCGTGTATATCGGTGGGGAACTCACTACCGCAGCTTCATCCCAGCAATCGCTACAGCCCAGACTTTGGCTCCAAATTAGGTTTTCGGCACAAGACATCAGCATTCGTATCCGGGATGCATTGGCTTTATTTCTGAATAATGGGAGGAAGTGGGCACGCGTCGTCCATATTTAAATACAGTCTATGGTTTAGCACATACCGTCCTCTAAGGTGTAAACAAAGATGTCATCTTCCTCAGTCAGAGAGCTCTCTCCCACAGCTGTGGATGCAGCCACACGCAGCGTATAACCAGTGTACTTGTCCAGATCTAGACATTAAGCCAGAGAGGAAAGAAAATGAAAATGAGCTACAGACCCGGGTTAGGATGTTTTCAATGAAAGACAGAGGAGTACCCCACCTGTTATCAATATGCTGGTGGTGTTACTACTCCACGACAGCGCCTGTTTGCTGTACAGTTGCAGGCCGTAGACGGTGTAGTGTGTGATCCGTCCATTAGGGTTGATTGGAGGGACCCAGCTCACTTGTATGGAGGTGGAGCTGATGTTTTGATAAGACACTTCAAGAACGGAGCTCGGGACTAAAAGACACACACAGTGCAAGGTATTAATAGGCAGACTGAAGGTGTTGTAGGTGTATGTGACATATGTGACCACCCACCCTGCTCCCTGGTCTTCTCAGAGGTGTTCGTGGAAGGGCCCTCCCCCACAGTGGTGGAAGCAGTGACCCTGAACGTGTACTCAGTGAAGGGATTCAGATCCAACACCAGGTACGACAAATCCTCAGAGAAACCGTCCATCACCTCCTCTCTCACTGTAACACCTGGGGCAGGCATGAGGACACAGATGGATAAGCACAACCACATGTGCACACAGGTTTCACAATCACTGGGACAGATAAAAATCCTTGGATGCATGTTCTTTCCCCTATCTTTATTCAAGAACGTGGGCTTTCAGTTTGAGAGCAGGATTTCACGTTCAGATTTTATAATGCTCTCACTCGAAACCTTGCGCTTGCACGGAAATAGCCCCTGTTGTGCTTAGATTTTCTCTGCTTGTGCTCAAACTGTGCACTTGCACTCAGATGTTTTGTTGCTTGGACATATTTCCTGCGCTTAAGCTCTTCTCCTCGCGCTCACGCTGCTTCTGTGAATGGGGGAATAGCTCCTCTCTGACTTCTCCTCTGCTCTTGGATTTTTTTTGTGTGCAACAAGCTGAGGCTGGTGCACAGGAAATCCAAGCAGGAGCAGGGTGTATTTGAGGATTCTGAGAGAGAACATTACAAAATTTGAATGCGAAACTCCTGCTCTCAAACTGAAAGACCACGCTGTTGAATACAGATACGAAAAAAAGCCCATGTGTATCAAGGGCTGCAGGAATTTAAAAGAAGCAGTGTGCAGAGTTCATGCTCTCCCACCTGTAGTACCAGCAGCACCCGTAATACCAGAAGTTGCTGCACTGCGTGTTGAAAAGTGTCCCGTATTTGATGCATCACGTGTGGACAAGCGCACCGGGTTTGGGGTCACGGCCATAGGGGAGGAGCCGGAAGTCATATCGCCAGCTTGTGATTGCTTTGTCAGCCAGGGTGGGAGCGTAGCAGGAAGTGCGGAGGTAAGAAAAAAAGCAGTGGTTCCAGGGACCGAAGAGTCCGAAGACTGGACATTAGTGGTGCTAGATTGGGAAGCAGAGGTGACATTGGTGCTGGGCTTCTCAGCGACCATGGGATCAGCTGTGGGTTGAACATCAGTGCTCGTGATGTCAGCCGGGCTGCTAAGTCCGGAGTGATCGACGGTGGAGGAAGTCATGTCAGTGCGCAGCGTGCGCTCAGCAACAGTGGCTGTGAAAGTCGGCGGAGACGTGATCAGACCGAGCTCAGCAGATCTCTTACGTCGACGTGAGTTGTTATGGACATCGGGAGAAAGTGTCTCCTCTTCGTACAAATCAGTTCCATTCTGTAGGAAAAAAAAAAATATATAGAATAATAATATCTACTTGAATCAGTAGATGCTGACAGTTGCTTGTATATAAAGATATTAATAAAAATGTGTGATAATTCCAATAAAAATAGAAATTTGTTTTTGGTTCACAGAGGAGTATGTACAGGAATTGAATTGAAAGCAATTCATGCATTATAAATAATAACTTTATTTTTGTAGCAATTATCTAAACAAGGTTACAAAGTGCTTCACAATGATATATACTGACACTGATGCAACAAATGTAATTCTCAGTTGCTGAGAAAGTGCTGTTGTGTAACATTTTAACATGATTTGTGTTGTTGCAGTTGTGTTTTGTTTTGATTACATGGTACTTTATATTGTAAAATAAATGTTGATATCAACTAAAATATAGTTTATAATAATAATAATACCTAATACCGTAATAAATAGCTGTATATAATAGAAACCTCATATATATTTTGTAATGTGCTTCACAATGGCAGAAGTCTGTAATTTGTACAATAAGTGTAAAGATTGGTGATCTGTCATGGGATAGGTTTATGGGGACCGTCATGGCTGTAACATGGGACGTACCGCCTCTGCAGTGAGGGTGATGTCCTGCAGCAGAGTGTCGTCCACCAGGACCTGCAGTCTGTACTGGGTGATGGGGCCGTTAGGTTGAGCAGGAATTTTCCAACTCACGCGGATTGAAACTGAATCCTCAGCGACTGCCTCCAGGTTCTGCACTGCACTGGGTGCTACTCACACAGAGGCAGACAGACATAGTTACAGAAAACACACCTCAGTGCTCATCACTGGACATGACTGAGTTATCCTGGACGTCTCTGTATCTGTGTTTAATTCCATGTGCTCCTTCTCATCTTGTCAAATTAAGAAGAACTAAGCAAGTGATGTAAAGTGGGTTTAAGGTCATTCAAGTGTTATTACATTAGCTTATGGGTGTTCTCACCTTCAGCAGGTGTAACTACGTCTTCTTGCGCTGCTGGACCTACTTCACCAGCTGCTTTGGCTCGGACGGCCACCATGTACCTTGTGTATGGGATCAAACCACTAAAAGCAAACCGCATGTCCCCAGTGCTGTTCTCATACAGAAATCCTGACATGAAGAGGAAATAGAAAATAAGAATATAGATTTTATGGTTTGTTTTTGTGTACATGTCTACAAAGTGTGTATCTTAGAGAATAATTAACAACCTGTGGGTCCATAAAGGTAGAGCATGTAGCTGAATTTCCCTGTGGTAATTTTGGGAGGACTCCAGGACACAGAGATTGATCTTGATGTCATGTTCAGGACAGCGAAGTTTTGCGGTGCGTCTTCTGGAGCTGCCGTCAACAATCACACGGAAATACACACATAAGAACAGAATAAGCCAAATAAAGCACAGAACTGCATCCTTGTGAGCTTTTTTATCTCCCACACCTGACTCTGGCATGCGGACCATGGTGGAGGCTATCTGTCCCTCTCCATCAGACGTGAAGGCAGACACTTCGAAGAGATAGGCAGTGTAAGGACGCAGCTGATCAACTCCCACTGATATGGGCACGCTCCAGGAGGCCGCAGGGGGCACGGCGGAGAGGGTGATAGGTGGAGAGGAGGCCGTTATCTCCAGGGGACTCGGAGTTGCACGAGACAGGATATCAGCTGCATCCTAGACACATACAAATCCATCAGGGACACACACACACAGGGTAAGATGTGTAGCATTTATATTCCTGACAGAGATGCAGAACAGAGACAGAACATTTCACAGGGACAACAGACAGAGGTGACAGTGTAATGCAGTGCTGTACATTGCAGTGAGGCAGCCCTATAGTCATGATGTCCTCTGCGTTGACCTCCAGCGTGCGGACCGTCTGCCCCGTGCGAGCGTGCTTTGCCTTGACTGCAAACTTGTTAATGAGGCCGTTGATGCGGTGCGGCAGGTACCAGGTAACCATGACGGAGGTGTGGTTCTGAGCATACGCTGTGAGGTTGGTGACCAGGCCAGGGGCTGCAGGACACACAAACACACACACACACACACACACACACACACACACACACACACACACACACACACACACACACACACACACAGATCAACGTACACACACTTATAAAGCATTTACAACACCCTTATTTTAGATTTTGAGACAATTGTGTACGAGTGTGTGCACGTGCATGGATACCCACGTGACTCAGCAGTCTTTATGTAGATAGATTTGCTCAGTGCTCCAATTCCATTTGGAGATATGGCTGCTACCTACAGAGAGAGAGAGAGAGAGAGAGAGAGAGAGAGAGAGAGAGCGAGGAGAGAGAGAGAGAGAGAGAGAGAGAGAGCGAGGAGAGAGAGAGGGAGAGAGAGAGAGAGAGAGAGAGAGAGAGAGAGAGAGAGAGAGAGAGAGAGAGAGAGAGAGAGAGAGAGAGCGAGGGAGAGAGCGAGGGAGAGAGAGAAAGAGAGAGCGAGAGAGAGAGAGAGAGAGAGAGCAAGGGAGAGAGAGAAAGATAGACGGATTGAGAAAGATAGATATAGGGAGAGACAGACAGATCGACGGAGAGAGAGAGAGTATTACGATTCATTCACAAACATGATTAGGTGCTAATGTAAGGCACTGGTAACAACTGGTATGCTCTGTATATAAACAGGTGGTGAATGAGCCTCTGAATTTTCCGATATTCAAACAGAATAAATGAAAGATAATAAAAAATTCATTAACAATGAAGTGAAAATTTACAAAAATGCAACTTGAGTCTTCATTAAGCTGATTGGGAACTGATCGACTGTAACTTGACTGTAAACTCATCAATTTATTACAAATGTTGGGGCCCAATGATTAAAAATGAAATACTGGATACTTAATGAAAAAGTAATCTTATCGAGAAAGAAGAAAAACAGCTTTTTTTAGCTTCACCACCAAGGATTTTATTGTGCAACTAATTGAAGAAAAACTGTCAGATTATAGAGGAGCATGTATATCATAGGGAGCAAAGCGGTGGGTACAATTTGTTATAGAATAAAAAGCAATATAATAACTACAGACAGCAGAGCATAAACATTACCATAGAGTTTAATAAATGCCTCTCTGGATTGTGCATCTCCTGCTTCACATATAATTGTTCTCTGAGGGTTATTGTAATGGATTAGAATGTACAAGTGTAATATTTTGTCCTTCCTCAATTGTTCCTTTGCGGTTTGAAGGGAATTTATTTCTCCTGATTTCTGGAGTGCTCTCGAAAACAAGTAGATTTGAATCACTTGTTCACCTTGGCAGAATCACTCACACTGATTCATATTTGTTGCAGTGTGTGTGTCAGTATGTGTTTTTTGGCTGCAGAAGTCTACATAACATAACACAGAGAGACTAGAATTACCGCCCTGTGCTTGTATTCTTCTGCCAACCAGTGCGGTTTCAGTCCCCCCCCCCCAGTGTTTCTGACATATCGCATTCACAATAATATGATGTCATCATGACCTTTGACCACTGAAACATAATCAGTTCATCTTTCAGTCAAAATTTGAAGAAATTTCCTAAAGCCAGATTTGAAATATTATGACCAAGAGGCTAAAAACATGTTTTGTGAAGCCACCTTTGACCACAAGTGAACATTTGTGTGAAATTTGAAGGTATTTTCTACAGGCATTCTTCAGATGATGCATTCAAAGGTCTTTAGGAGGTCATAGCATCCTTGACCTTTGACCACCAAAATCGAATGACTTCATCCTTAAGGTCAACTAAACGTTTGTGCCAAATTTGAAAGTATTCTCGCAATGGCTTTCTTGAGACTTTGCGTTCACAAGGCAACACATTTGTTTTGTGATGTCACAGTGACCTTGATGTTTGACCTTTGACCACCAACTGAAGGTTTGTACCAAAGTCCCTCAAAGCGTTCTTGAGATATCTAGTTCAAATCCTGCCTCGAGCCCAAGCACCTGGGCATAAGAAAACCTTTGTCTGGTTGTGGTAGAGAGGAAGTAGGCTGAAGATGCTCATGAGTTCAGCTCTCTGCAGGGTTTAGTAGACCAACACACTCACAGGTGAGCTTAAGTAATGTGATACACACACACACACACACACACACACACACACACACGCACACACACACGCACACGCACATACACGCACACACACGCACACACGCACGCACGCACGCACACACACGCGCACGCACGCGCACGCACACACACTCCAACACACACAAATACAGTATGTGCAGGTATTATAACTGTGTCAGCCTCTCAGAGTCCATTTGTATGAAGGTCGTTGTGGGTTAATGAATTCTGAAAAGTAATAAGCATGATCACATTCAAGCTCGCTGACAACAGGCAGTGGAAAGAGCTGCGGCTGATCCATAGATCTGTTTACCTGATTAATAATGCAATCGGGATCAATTACTGCTATTCAGCCAGATCAAGAGAATGGCCTGCTGCTGGGGGATCATGAGCGAGTCACATGCTGGTGCATGACGACACAGGAGGGCGATTGTAAAGGAATACGTTCGTTATGAGAAACAAAGCTCTAGCTTCTAAAAGTGAATATTTAATGAAATATACTGACACTCATGTCCAACTGTAATATCCATGAAAAGTGTGTATGAAATATGTATGTATGTAATATGTATAGCTTCCCTGTAGGATAACGTGTTCTAATTAGCTCAGCCAAGGAGGTTATGTTTTAATTACTTTCAGTAGAGTTACTCAAGAGCTACTGAACCCATTTCCACCAAATCGTGGAGGGGGAGGAAGAACTCATTGAATGAGTGGATTGGAGTAAACGAGCGGCTTAGGGATATATTTTTTTTTACTTTGTGTAACATGATGAGATGGTGTTAGCCTGAGCGGATGTATGCAATGTCCAAGTGCCCTTCTAGTTATTTATTGTACTATTTAAGTATGACAGCATATTGGGTCCTCTTAAAGGGGGAAAGAAATATGAGATTCTGAGATTAAAGTCGAAAACTTACAAGAAAAAAGTCGTAATTTTTGACAACATTCAATTTGCCTGAGTTAAAATGAGAAATGTGAAGCATCTTGTTAAGTTATACTTTAGCTTAGGTTTCACAAATAATTTAATACTTAATATTTTGGCAGATCAGCACCACCACGTATCAGAACCTTGGAAAGATTGCGTAAGAAAGTTTCTATTCCAAAGAAAATCATTTACCTCCGAATCATTTACCTTCCATTATGCTACAAACGTATTCTTCTAATCAATGCTGCAAATACTCTTATTTTTCTGATGTTCTCCATTACACGTGGCATCGATTGCACTTGTGTCCGTCCTGGGAGAGGGATCCTCACATGTGGCTCTCTCTGAGGTTTCTACGTTGATTTTTTACGCTGTTTATTTTTTTTGTTTTTCCTTACTCGTGTTGAGCGTTAAGAACAGAGGATGTCACACCTTGTTAAAGCCCCATGAGACAAATTGTGATTTGTGAATATGGGCTATACAAATACAATTTGATTGATTGATATGAGCTAATGGGGATCCCAAGAATACAATGTAATGAAATTCACCTGAATGTGGTATGTAGAACCTGAGGTGAAGTCAGTGATCAGCGTCTCTGGTATTTCCAGGTTCTTGGTCACCTGTGTGAAGGTGAGATCAGGATAGGGACACACTTCCTTGTACCTTTGAGAAAAACAAAGTAAGATCATCATTTCCCAACTTTAAGATCAGGGTGACGAAGTCCATTTTTCCATTTTATGCAACTTGAACCCTCTACTCCACCCTTTTCTAACAAAGCTTCACTGAACTGCTTTACACGAAATAGGTAAGACAGTTATAGGTAATATATATTTTGCAGATTATTGTTCTTTTATAAATCTTGTGTTTTGTTGATTGACAGAAACATTAATGTACTTTCAAACACGATCAGAGAGTTTACACAACTTTTCACTAAATTCATGTAGCATTTCTTACTGGACCTACTTTACATTATCAGGGTAAAAATGTATTTGTTTATGTTTTTTTAAGACTATGAAATGAATGTTCCTTGAAATGTTGAATTTAATACCCAACCCTTAATGAAAACTGATCCTGAATCCAAACAACAGAAAACTACCTGATGGCGTATGTTCTACTTTATTTTTTCTTTTGTATCTATAATTTATTAATTCTATCAGTCCTTATGTGCACTGTACTTTTGTGTGAAATTTACAGAAGAGATTTAGCTTGCACTCTATGTCCTGTAAAATTGTTTTTTATTGTTTATATGGTCCATGAAAAAAAAAGAAAAGAAAAATACATACCTGATGACATATTCATCGATATTGTTGGCATCAGATGGCATGGTCCAGGAGAGCAGAATACCGTTAGACCCGACAGCCTCTCCTTCAAGGCCCAAAGGGGGACCAGGAACTGCAAGTGTAGAGGAGAGGGGAGGAGGGGGAGGAGAGGAGAGGAGAGGAGAGGAGAGGAGGAGAGGAGAGGAGAGGAGAGGAGAGGAGAGGAGAGGAGAGGAGAGGAGAATCAGTGATTAAAACCCAGGTATTCAAAAATCATTTTTAATATAAGCGTGTCAGAGTCAAGCTGTGTAAAATACCATCAATAAGCAGAAATGTGTAAAAGTCTTTTGATTAATAACAACTTCTGCATATCGGAACCCAACAGGACACAGCAGCAGTGATTTGAAGAATAGTGCTGTTGTGTAAAGTGGGCTGTGTGTGTGTGTATCCGTCTGTGTGAGTCTCCATGAGTGTGTTATGGGCCGATCTCTGATGAATAAGGCCTCACACAGCAGTGGCATTTCACTGACATTCACTACCGACCCATTCATCCTGCGGTTCAAAAGCTCGGGCTTAAGTTACCTAAAAGGAATTAAACATGGAAGGTAGGACGCTCACACACCCACATGCACACACACGCGCGCTCACACACACACACACACACACACACCTACTGTACTCGTCCCTCTACCTTGGTCCTGTACGGTGCCGTACAGGACCTGAATCTAACAGCAGAGGGCAGAAGAGAACCTGATGCCACTTAAAGGCCCCAAAACAAAAATAACAAACATGTGTGCGTGTGTGTGTGCACGTCTCACGGCTCTCATTGGTGTTGATCATGCGGCTGATTCCGGGGCTGATGTTGGAGGACGAGGCCGCTGAGACCGTTACAGTGAACTGTTTCCCTGGACTGACATTGACCACATCAGCCTGCGAAAAACAACAATAATAAACAATACAATATAAACACACAAAGTCAGTCAACCCTCTGTTGTTTTAGTTTATGAGGCAGTGTAATAAAGAGCTGTCTGTTAATGTTGGATGAGGGTGGGGGGGCTTAATATCTTCGTTAATAATTGTCTCAGTATGTTTGTTTAAGTGTGTGACTCACATGAACTGAGTTGTCTGTGTGTTGCAGTCATTTAGCTTTAGTGTTAGTTGCAATTAGCACTTGCAACTATGACACCAGCCTGTTGGCTCACACAGGAACACCCACAAATATGACCAAGCATTTTTACCTCCACCAGGGAGGTTATGTTTGTCTGTTACTTAGCTGGATTACCCCCCAAAAAAACTACTGGACGGATTTCCATGAAACTTGGTGGAAGGATATAAGGGTCAGGGAGGAGCCCATCAAACTTTGGTGCGGATCTGGATCGGGGGGGATCCAGCCTTTTTTTTTCAATTTCTTTAAGATTGCGAGATAGTGTGTTTTGTGACATTTATGTTTATTTCTCAAAGAAAGATTCATGGATCTTGATGCGAAAAAAAATCAGGCATGTTTAGGGGACTGATATTTCTGAGGGTGTGCAATTTGGCTGTTGGGTCTTTGTGGAGGTATGCGCTCTACTGGGTGTTCACACCTTTTGTGTGTTCTATCTGTGCAATTCCAATATCATACATGTGCAATCCTGTTACACTCTATATTCTGTTCACATTGTATATATTATATATACTTTTTAGATTTCCTTGGGTTTGTATTGTATCTCTTTGCTGCAAGCAGAATATTCCCCCATAGTTGGAATAATAAGGGATCATTTTCTCTTCTCTTCTCTTCTATCCGTGTGTTAAGATCTGTGTGCACATGCAATGTCAGGCATTGGGTGTTAAATTCTTACCTGCAAGTGCACCTTTCCCAGGCAGAGTGTGAGCAGCAGGATAAGTGAGAGTAAGGTCATACTGGGAAGCAGGAGTTAGCTTTAGTTTAGTCACAGCAGGTTAGAGGCCTCGCCGGGAGAGCTGCATCCAGGGTTAGTGCAGGAAAGTGAGCAGCGACCTACAGGTGAATCCACCGAGACGAGCAGACGTGACTCCCGACTCTAGAGTCTGGTTAGTGGCATGAGTACAAAAAGGTCACCGGGTTAGTTGTCCAGGCATTTGGATAGTAATGGATCTTGAAGTATTCCAAAAAGGTGGTTAGTGGTTATTGGCAGGAAAGGGCAGCGGGTTCTTTTCAATAGCACAAAGCTATCGCTCTTCCTCTGGTCTCCCTCACTCTCTGGAGAGAGCTGCTTAAGCAAATGAATGATTCAGGGTTGAGCTCATGAAACCAACTTAATAAATAATGAGATCTATTACTCAACTCTGTGTTCTGTGTGCTGTGTGTGTCTGTGTGTGTGTGTGTGTGTACGGTTACATTTTAGGGGGTATCTGACACCTGGCAGCCGGGAAGCCAGTATGGGGCGGTACTTGGTTGAATGGGAGGAGAGATAATGTATGATTTTTTGTGTATATGAAACCACTAAACAAGCTTCACTGTCCAGTTTTGCCATTCACCCATTAATCCACGCATTCATACAGTGTATATATGTGCAGCACTTTCTCTACATAACTCAAACGCTGCCGGCACAACCATCAGGGGCCAATTTGGGGTTTCAGTATCTTGCCCAAGGAAACTTCAGCACCTGGAATGTGGCATCCTCTGGTTTGTGGACCACCCACTCTACCTCCTGAGCCACAGCCGCCCCTTTTACTGCTCCTGACAACCCTGCATTGGTGTTATTCAGCTGGAACTGTTGTATCATGTTCTCCACTGGGTTGAGAAAGGCCCTTGTTAGTGTGTTGTGTAAAAGTACCTGAATGTATCCATCATGTCCAGGGTGCACTGTGACTTTTCCCTGGTCAGGATGGAGGCTCACTTGGTAATGATCCACACATCCCACCGCCGGCTCCCAGCGCAGCGAGAACGCTCGTGCGGACACGTTGAAAACACGCACTCCTCGTACACGGGCCGGCACTTATGAAGCACAGGAGAGGGATAGAAAGAGTCAGAGCGGCAGAGAGAGTCTCTGTAATCAGGATGTGTGATAATAATAATAATAAAAAAATAATAATAAAAATAAAAATAATAAAAAATATTGTTGCATGGTCTACCTGTGGTTACGGTCAGGAAGGCGGCGCTCCCCGCTGTCACTCCTCTCACTCTCTCAGCGCTCACGTTGTAGCTGCAGCCATCCAGCAACCCCGTAACCACGGCAACCTGCTGCTCCTTGGGTACGGTGAGCGTGCGTGTGTCCGAGGTGTTGGCCACCGTGACTCTGTGAAAGTCGAACTCCCCGATCGCACTGTCCCAGCTCACTGAGACGGAGGAAGAGTTCACGTTGCCCAGATAGAGGCTGCACAGTCCTGCAGGGCCTGGAAAACAATGACTTGCAATTTTTACAACTGCAGTTTTCATAAATTTAGACAGCAATTTTATAATTTTCTCACATGTGTTATGAGAGCATTATCCTCCCACTGAAACAGTTTGTTTTATTCTTACAGATCAGAGTGGAAATGACGTGTGTTTGTGCATCTCTCACGTGTGCTGAACTCTCTGTGGACCGGCTGACTGGTGTCGGAGCCCAACACACTCTGAATGTTCACACCGTAGTCTGACCCTGGGATCAAACCCCTGATCTCATAACTGGTGCCGGGGAGAAGCACATCAATCCATGATGTCTTGTCCATGGACAGCAGGCCAAAGCCAAACTGAGAAAAAGAAAAAGAAATTCACATTTTTCAGTTACTGATGGCGATAACATGTTTTTTTGTTGAGCAAGTGTCGAACTTATATCTGTTAGTGAGTGTTTTGCATCGTGCGGGCAATGAGGGATGTGCTCTGTCATTCCTCCTGGCCATGGCTCTATGAAGGCCATACATCTTTAAAGAAGCCGTAACTCAATCTGGTGTGTGCCGAGTCCAGCCCCGGTTGCCAAGTAACCAACAGGTGAGTGCGGAACCTGAGGCAAGTGGCCTTAATCGTCCTTGAAAGACTTTAACATTTTGAGTAATGGATGTCTTGAGGCAAATGACTAAGACGCACATTATTACACAGACTTGTCTAACAGTTGATAGGGTGTAAACCTCAGTGATGCTTGTCTCTACCTCTGCACAGATACATTCATACACACGTCTTACCTTGTACTCCTCCACCTGACCAGGCGGTGGTCTCCAGGTGACAAACGCTGATGTCACGATGTGCGCTGACAGAGCCACTTCCTGCGGCACCTCAGGGACTTGAGACAAGGACGTGACATTATATTCAGATTTTTACATACTTTATTATAAACAGCAGGGGTTGATACTGGCACTAAACAAGTCCTGATATTTAAACATAATTTCTTGTTTTAAGTAGAATCATGCTTTAAAGACTTGATTTCCTCTTTGGCTGGTCTATGCTTCAAGAGTTTTGTTATAATAACCTCCACTAAGGACAAATGACCACAAAACTTGGTGGAAGGATGTGGTATGGGTCAAACTTTAATATGTTCTTTTGTGAGTCAAACTTTTGGTGTGGATCAATATCAGGGGGCGAACCCATTCATTTTTTATCACTTGTTTATAACTCATTTTTTGGGGAATAATTCATGGATCCTGATGGAATAAAATCTGGCACATTTAGGGAACTGATAAGTGTTTGTGCAATTTGGTGCAGATTGGATTTAAGGGTACGGTTGTGCCATGGGGGAAGGTATCAGCTCTACTGAGTGCTTCTCTAGTTTTTCTTTTTTATTCCTCACATCTTATTCTGACACATGTTGTCAGAGACATGAAGTTAAACCAAAATACAAATATTCATATCCTCAAACTAAATATAGATAATAATATTAATAATCATATCCTGTCTCCATTTGTTTACCTGCACTTTTGTGAGTGCATGTGTTTTCATAATGAATAATGCATTCTTAATCTACTAAGTGATACATTTCTGCTCTGCTCTCACTATTTATTTCCTTCGACATTAATTCTATAATCCAAAATCATGCAAATGTGGACACATACACACCCAAAGCATTCTGTGTCTTGAACACTTAAACTTACAAGTGTTGAGGTTTATAGAAGCCGGTTTACTTTTCCTTTCCCTGCTGGTACAAATCACGCCAATTGTGTATTGGCTTCCAGGAGCCAGGTCTGTAAAGCTGTATAACCTATGAACACACACAGAACAACAATCAGTTATTTTCAATTATCAAAGTTCCTTGTTGTCTTTGTCGTAAAAGAAAGTTTGGATCAGCTGAATAAATTCCCAGTCTCATAAAACTATAGAAATGTGCGTGTTGGCTGACATGAGTGAGACTGACCTGAGCGCCACATCAGAAATGATCAGCTCTTGACGGGATGTCGTGTTTTTGATTGACAGGATGAGTGCGCTCATCTCTCCCCTCCCTGGACTCCAGCTGATGCATATGGATGATGTGGTTTTATTGACAAGAGACACCTCCAGTGGGCTGGGAGCTACAGGCACATACAGAAAACAACACTTGTGTAAAAGACGCCTGAGCAGCGTGTTTGTGCGTGTGCGTGTGTGTGTGTGCGTGCACGTTTACCTGCTGTGATGTTGATGGTGACAGGGGAGCTGTCAGTGAAGGACTCCTTCTCCGTTCGTACTGTAAAGTGATAGAGTCTGCCTGGAGTTAGACTGGAGAACATTGCGCTCTGGTTGAACACCTTCTGCACCTGTAGCAATAGGAGCTTTATCATAATGTGTACAGTAAAAGCATCAAATAGAGGAGAAGTTACACAGAAACATGTCCACAACAGGTCACCATGAAAATGTAATCCATTAGTCTTCTCATTTAATTATCTATCCATACTTCAGCAGAATCTCAGAAATCAGATTCAAATTTCGAACTCTTCTTAACCATGAAAAGTCCGGGTGTTAAGATTCACAATGCATTTTTAAAAGTTGTTTACTGTGTGCGGACGGTCACAGTTCAGGCAGACGACCTCGAAGCTGAGAGCTCGTCCACGTGCGGGATCCCAAAGCAGCTCAATGGACGAGTCCGTCACCACGCCCTCCCTCACTCTGCTGGGGGGGACCAGACCTACAATCACAAACCATATCCCACAATGCACGCAGTAATTATTACTCTAACAAACTGAAAACACTCATTATCCATGGTCGGGCATGTAAAACAAAAACTGGGTATAATGTTATGTTGCCTAATTAATCACAGAATCATTACAGTAATCATAATATTAATTAGTTAACAAGTGTTTTACAATTAAAGCAAAGCGTTACAATAAATTATATTTAAAACAAGGAAAGTAAATATGAGACTTTATACATTTGTTTTAAAGTCTGGATAAAATATTATAATTTATTCTTTTATTTGATTTTAATTTAGGCAAATAACCCAGAGGAAAAGTCAGCCAACCTCTGACAACCTGGCAAGTTACAGTTTACATCCATGTCTGTCCAGACTTTAGTGTATTGAGTGTATTTTGTCATAATAAGGATAATCCTTCTTATTTTAATTTATGACAATACAATGACCTTTGACCTTTGACCAACAAATTTAAATCAGATCATCATCATCATCAACTTAAGTAACGTTTATCCCAGATGTTCCCTCACAGCATCCCTAACAAACCACACTCACCGGCAGAAGGTCACAGTGACCTTGACATCAATATCTTATCAGTTCATTTTGGTCACGGTAGTAGTGAGTTATCAAGTTCACAAGAGTGAGACAGTCTGACGTACTGACTACAGGAAAGACGAATAGAAAAATATTTGTACACACTAGAATGAACAGAGATAACTCACTGGTTCTAAAGGGACGGGTGTAGAACGGAGGTCCCGTCTGCTCCCGGCTGGTGCTGAGAACCCGCAGCTGGTACTCAGCTCCTGGACTGAGGTTCCTGAGTGTCACAGTGTGAACGCCAGCAGGGAGAGAGTACCAGTCGCACGAATACCCACATGATCCCTCACACACAGTGTCACAAACTCCCAGACACATACACACTTTCACCCCATCTATCAGACCCAGCTGTGGATGCTGAATGTACAGCTGTGCAGAGGTTGAGCCGACTGACAGAGGCACCGCGACCGGAACAGGTAACGGATCTGCACATAAAGAGGGAGACTTTAGAGTTTACTAAATGAGTAGAGAGGTTAAAACACGTGCATATTGTCGAAGGCTGAATTCTTGTTTGTCTTACCTGTGGTGTGAGTGATGCTGGTCCTCTGGCTCCTGTCTCTTCCAATCAGTGCAGCGATTCCTACTTCATAAGTCTGACCTGGTGTAAATGGGCCCAGATCAACACAGTTTCCGCCAGGACTGGATTGGTTTATCCACAGTGAAGAAGCACTGGGGCTACTGAGTGGGTGGGCTGTGATGTAATAAGCATCCGGTGGGTCGCCATGTGGACGGGTCCAGCAGAATGTCAGATTTCCCCTGGAACTCAACACCACCAGACCACTAGGGGCCCTCACCGCTAAGAGGCACAACAGCAGAAGGTTCAGTTTTCAACTGACGTGCAAAGAGCATCTGCAAAGTTAATCATGTTTGCATGATTTTACTTCGGAAAGTTACAAATCTAATTTCTTAAAATTCACAGATTAAGATTTTTCTTTTTCCTGCTCCTTTTTTGTTCATGGAATGTGTATAATTATATTGTTTTCTTTTGTAAATGTCGTTTTTGGATTACACTGAATGAACCAAACGAATAAAATCAACTCAACAGCAAAAGACTCTTCAGATGTCACTGGGTCTGCCAAACAACCTGATTGAATTAGATGATTCACAGTAGCAGTCATGGAGAATTAGTGTAACCTGACTTTAAAGTGACTGCACGTTTCTTCTAATTTTCAAACTCCACCTTTCTAGTTTTTTTCAAGAGATAAAAACTAATCATATAAATAGTTTTGCCCAGCGTCAGGGTTCTGGTGTTGTGGTTCGCTGTCACACTGCCAAAAGAAGAGTCATCATTTAAATGGGTTGTATTTATATGAAGCTTTTCTAGTTTTAATATCACTCAAGTGCTTTACACTACAGGTCCCATTCACCCATTTATACAGCACTTCTCTATGCTGCATTCTTTCCCATCACACATCAGTCACACTTTGACTGAACAGCGTCAGTGTCTTTGGCTGATGGGGTTTTCAGTGGGGATCGAACCACCAACCCTCTGGTTAGTGGATGACCCGCTCACTCTCCTGATCCACAGAAGAGGGCTTGTTACATGCTTACCGGTCTGTACAGTCACAGGCGTCTGTCCACAGCTCTCGATCCCGTGCTGCGTGACTGCGTAAACTTCAACCATGTACTTCCTGTGAGACGCCAGCCCTCCAATCACAGCCTTGCATGACTGCAACCCACTAGTCTCTGATGAGCAGGAGATGTTGCTCATTCCAACTATCCTCTCGTGTCTCGAGGACGTGTCCACATAGCGAACGACAAATGTCCCTCCAGCAACGTGCTGCACATCTGGCAGCATCCAGTGGACACTCATCTGACTGACTGTTATAAAGCCCACAGTGATGTTCTGAGGAGGAAGCGGCCCTGTAAGAAAGAGAGGTTACATTTGTGAGTAGACAACACAGCTTTTTGTGTTGCTCTTGTTGTGTGTCAGCAGACTCACTGGTGTACGCAGTCTGTGTCTGTCCCAAGCTCCAGCTGGAGCCTGCAGGGTGAGAAGCTCCAAGGGTGAAAGAGTAGACGCTCCCTGGAGACAAACCTGCCACGGTTACCCCTCTGGACGACAGGGAGATGGGGACTTTGACCATTTTTTCTGTTTTGTCCTCTGAGGTCATGCTTCTACTTTCTTCACTTTGCCCCAACTCTCCACATGCCTCCTTTTGGTACTGGAGGAATATCTCAAAGGAGGAATGATCAAGTGAGCTCAGGGGGGAAAAGTCACTCCAGCGAAGCTCCACCTGATGCTCCGTCACCTGAACCAGGTCAAAGGAAAAGGAGGCAGGGACTTGAGGGGCTGAGGAGGAAATAAGGGAAAGAAACAAAATCACATAGGGCAAGTTGAATTATCCATTAGTTATTTATCTTGAGATTGAGCGATATCATGGGTTCAGTGTGGTGAAAATTCAAAATGAGAAAGTTGGGAGTATAGATAATTTCCAAAAGTGATATTTTTGCAGGACAACTATTCCTAATTGTGACATTAAGGGATTTATTTGTGAAGATGTCAGGTTAACTTACTCTGGTACTGACAGATGAAGGGTAAGTTGATGTTACAGAAGAATGGAGTGAGGAAGTATCCTGGTCCTGTGGCATTCCTCTGGAGGGCGAAACAGTCCGTCTGATTGGCCGGCAGTAGCGTCATCATGGTGTCGGTCAGGTTATATGACGAGCCGTCAGTCCAGAGCGGTCGGCCCTCCTCCTGTGAGGCGACACACCAGAGAGATTATGTCCTGCATACACAGACATTCCTGACTGTCACAAACAAACCTCCTCTGCCAGGAGTTACTGCGACCAAGACACTTTCTCAGTTTTCAAAGTAAACTAATTTTGATGGTTTTCACAATATTACTTAAGCAGTGTTTAAGTTTAAATACCATCATCATCTTTGATTCTGTGACATAGGACATGTACCACAATAATTGTATTTGTAAGATAATAACCTGTTTTAATCAATCAACCAGATCAAAGGTTTTTAAATTTTTTATACCTCATTTGCTATTAACATGCACAATATATTCATACCTATTTTTCATACCTATCATAATCATAATTCTCTATATAGTCATATCCAGTGTACAGGTTCCTTTACATTCATTTTTGTCACAGACACCAGATACCCACATACTGGGGTATTCGAATATGTTCAACATTTCCTTTTTAATAATTAATAATAATTTTCAAAGCTACTGCCGTGCAGTTTACTTCCCAAATAGCCCTCCATATCCAACAGGATCAAATTCTGTTTGAACTTGAGGGAGGCTGTGGCTCTGGAGGTTGAGCAGGTCGTCCACAAACCAAAAGGGTTGGTGGTTCGACTGGCTCCTCCAGTCTGGATGCTGAAGTGTCCTTGGGTAAAACACTGAACCCAAAATTGGCGCTAAAATGCTATGTGCTTTGAGTGGTCGATGAGAGTGGGAAACGTTATATAAATACATTCTATTTACCATTTAATTTCTACTCAGTGAAATATAATGGACTATAATAATCTTTAAATCACTAAATGCTTATTTATTCATTAAAATTCTCAAATATAAACTGTCATATAAAAAATAATTTCGCACATTGTCAAATAAAACAAAATGTTTATCAAAATAAATATTACGACCATAACTGATATAATATCCAGTGCCTCTGTGCCTATGTATAAGAAGTCACCTGCTGGTCACTGAGTCCAGTCCAGAGTAGCAGCAGGTTGTTGTGGCTCAGCAGGTGACTAGATACAAAAGTCAAATCATCGGGACTCTTGAGATCAGCCAGGTTACTTCCAGCTGCCAGATGTTTACAGCTGTGCCGGGCGTCGCTCCATGTCAAAGCTCTTCTTCTCACAGTGTAGCAGCTCCGTCCACTGGCCAGCCACCCGGGGGGGCACTGGGCTGCAGACAGAAAAGATCATCGACTTACACCAAACAGCCTGCAGTCAGTTTTTAGGTTGATGATGATGTCGCACCGTACCTGTTTCCATGCTGATGCTGAGTCTCTGCTTCAAGATCACATTGAGGTGTCCGAGCGATGTGGTCACCACAACTTTGACCTTGAAGCGTGTACCAGGCCGGAGACCTGTCACCGCGTACTGGGACTTTTCTACCTCGGACGGCGTCACGTTGAATGTGTGTGTGACAGATTGTGTGTGAGTGTTGTACAGACTCAGGGTGGAGATGTTTTGCTGTCTGTGAAGTTTCCATGTCAGCAGAGCGGAGGTCGTTGTGGTGTGGACACGAAAGGAAGCCAAGGAGACTGGAACTGGGGCAGAGACAAGAAGACGGATCGTTAATCAACATCAACACTTTCTTCATGGTGGTGCTTGGTGCAGGTCGAGTTCACACACTCACTTAGGTGAAAGGTCTTTGCCTCGAGTGTGGTGTCATTCCTGCCAGAGCTCAGTGTGATGTTATATCCTCTTCGGTCCTCAACCAATCGCAGGGACGTCTTGCAACCAGGAGAGCATGCTGGCGGATCAATGGGCTTCACATACACCTGCAGAGAGGATTCCTCACACTAAACTCAAGCTTTATAGAAAGACAAATTTCTGCCATAACCCAGCTTTGCTCTTGTTCTTACCAGGTGGTTACTTGCAGTCCTGCAGGTGACTGTGTAGGTGTCTGGATCTTGACTGGCAGGGAAGGACTGAAACTCAACTTCAACCTCAACAGGATTTGAATGTTGTTCACAGGTCAGCAAAGCCACCTGAGGAACAGGGGGGTGAAGAATGTATGTATTTGCTTAGAAAAGTGGTTCAAAATGCTTCTATGTTCATTTCAAATCAATTCAAAATGATTAATTCTGCAATTCTTGCAATTCAAGGCGAGCAGGAGAGCGAACAAAAGTGCACAGGAAATGTATCCACACACAAATAAATGACTAAATACTGACAAATCTAAAAAAACACCTAATGGCAGCAGCTCTATCTCAAAGGATGTTTTGGGTCATTGATAATGTTTAATGCCTTTTTTAAGGACTTGTTCAGAATCGAGCTGTGTAATGGTTTAATGCTCCTGGTCCTGGAAAGATACTAAAACATCAAAGAAAGAGATAAATCTGCTTCACAACGATGTGAATCTGCGGAGGCCTCTTACCTGACACAGACTTGCAAACAGCCACAGCCGCTCGGTTCCACCCATTGGAAATGTCACTCCATCTCATCCGGTGCACATGTCTTCAGTCCCTGATCCACATGGACACACAACCACCTCTGCCTGCGCCTTCAGCCCCCGGTGGCTTCATGCGTAAACCAGAGACAGCTGTGCGTAAACATCGGTCTGCGGAAATTCCCAAAAACTATTTGTGTCGGTGACGCACAGCGAAGCGTCAAAAAAAAAAAAGTGACCGGTGTAAAACTTTCTAGAAAATGTTCTCTCAGACTTTCAAGGGTTCGAAAGCAAGAGGCACACGCCCATCTGTCTTAAATCATGGTGAAATCTTTTTTTTTTTAGTTTGACGCAAAGCTTGGACTTTGAATTTAGCGCGATCTCAAAGTCTGCTCTCAATGGCTCTTTATCCTTAGTAGCAACGACTTTTTAAGAGGGAGAGAGACCTCCTGTGTGAATGGGAGGAGAGAGGGGGGGAGAGATTGTGTAAGTGTATGTGTATGTGTGTATGAGTTCAACCCAACTTGTTTTGCCTCTTTGTTGGAATAAGTGCAGCTCTCCATGGTAACCACGGGCACAAGGCCAGAGCTGGGCTCCTGAGGAGATGAGAGGTGGGGAGGCTGGAGAAGTGAGATGTGGTGGGGGGGGCATACTGAGGGGAAAAGGGGAGATTGATGTGGTGCTGAGGTTTTTACGGGGAATTGAGATGTGCCCCAGCAGAAAGTCAGTCAGCCGCTGCAGTCACAGCAGACACATGTCCCAAGTGTTTGTACTTCATTTCCATGAGTTCATGCAAACCTCTAAAATAAGCGCATGTGCTCCGAATTGTTCATGACATTTCAGTGGTGAGGATGGTTTGGCTCGGAGACGGGGTGTGGTGGGAGCACTGGTCCATGTGGAATGGCAGGAATGTGAAAAGGGAGAATGTGATGGACAGACAAGAGAGCGGAGTCCGACTGAGGGGTTCTGTTATGAAGGAGGCGACTCCCCCACAGCAATAAGCTTCCAGAAGTGGAACACAAACACAGGTCAGCACCGCACATGCTGAATCAGGATGAGAATGTGTGTGTAGGAAGTGTTTGAGGAGGGCAAATTAGAAGGCTGAGCGAAAAGGACACACTGCAAATCACTGAACATTCAGACAGACATACTGTTCAATCATTTATTCAACGAAAATTACTTATTCATTTAACTACAAAGATATTTTAGAAAATCATTACACATTACACATCCCGTATCACTTCCATTTGTACAAAGGCTACATTTGTTTCTAAAACTTACCAAAATGCACATACAGTGTTTAAACCCACCAGCTGGTACAATAAAAAATACAATCGTTGTGTGTACACAATCGAAACTGTTCTTATACAGTAAGATAAAAGGCCTAATGACTTCGTACCATCACTTGTAAGAACTAAAAAGCTGACTGGACTGTTTCAAAGAAAATAAAAACTTATGTGCAGTCTAACTAATTAAAAACAATCTCCCACTTACATCAGGGATTTAATCATCTTTAAATTACGACTACGACTCACGGTCAGTGTTGTAAAGGACTATAGTGATACACACAATAAAACATGGCTGGTTTTCATACTGATGCCTCAAACCCCTTCTTTCAGACACTCTCTTCTTGATTTTCTTCCTTCAGTGCCATTGGCAGGAACAGTCCAGAGGCTCCTGGAAGTGGTACTCCACGAGCGTGGCGTTGCGAGAGCAGTAGAGCGAGACGGAACGCGTTTGAAGTCCACTCTCGCGGCAGCACTTACAGAACCTGGCGTGACTGTTGATGTTAAAGTTGAATATGGTGGCAGACGGACATTTCCCGTCGCAAGAATATACTGTGACCTGTGAGGGGGGAGGAAGATGATGGAAAAGGAGGATTCAAAACAATAGAAGGTATCACTTATCACCCCCCCCACCCTCAGCTAACTTCTCATTTTATGCTTCCACTTCTCTTTTCTTTCTCACCGGTGTATTGCTCCTGCAGTCGTCTTTTCTAATGGTCGTCCGGATGGCCACGCGTTTGCACGTCTTACCATCCTCTTTACCTACACATGCAAACACATTAATGCTCAGAAATAACTCATGACATATAGTAACCTCAAAGCTACAACAACACACACAGACGCACACGGGACAACATGTGCTCACACACAAACACACTCTTGATCATTTCACATCAGAGACCTGTCAGTCACACACCCTGAAAGGCCTTTTGATGAGGGCCCTTTGTTGCCCAGCAGTAGGATCTTGCTTTGATTGACAGTTGGGTGACGGGGGCACAGTTCTCACAGCAGGGACCTGGCTTGCCTATTGGCTACTGATTTTAACTTAACCTTGTTTTTAAGCCAATCAAAGCTGGACAAATGGATTCTGAGTAAGGCTAAAATGCATGAAATGAGAGTAGATGATCTTGAGCTTGGTCTCAGTGGATCACAGTGTTGACATTAACACTTTATGAATGGTTAAATGTTGACTGTGAGAGAAGGAAGACGAATAAACAGACACGCAACCACAAAAATAGACACGCACACATTCAACCAAAGTCTGAAAGTGCCAGTGAATGAGTCACCGTCAAGGATGTCATTGTGTAAATGGAAACAGAACAAGGTGGTGGTACCTGTGTCACAGTTAGTACTACCAGTGGGAGTTAGTGGATTATCTGTAAATGGCAAAACACCAACTCCAGAACCTGGGAGCATCGTCAGGAACGCAGCCGTCAGGTTCAAAGAACGGCAGGAGAACATACACACACACACGAGGTTACGTTTGGTTCAGAAAACACAGTTAATGTTACACACAAACACACAGAGAATGGAATCAGTGCAGCTGGCAAGCACATGGATTTCACTTATTTTTGTATTTTAGGCCACTCCAGGCAGCCAGCCAAGGAACGGAGTCATTTGATGTACTACACAAAGAGCAGCTCCGCAGGGCAAACCCTAACCCCTGCACCAACTCGCTTCCTCATTGGTTAAACGCTCACCATGGCGCGCCCCGATTGGCCCAGACTGCAAGGTCACTGCTAAAGCGGGAGAGGCTGCAATGCCGAATCCACAGAGAGAGAAAATGTCACCAGTGCAGGTTTCTTCCACATGACATCCAAATGTCACATTAGCATTTGTAAAGGAAACACGACAAACACAGATCAGCATCTTCAAAGCACAAGTTCAGGAAGTTATGCATTGGCTTAGTAATGAATAATAAATTTTGAGTACAGTCAAATGTTACAATTATATTTTATTATTATTTACTTCAGTTTTTCACCAGATTTTCCTTCTGTTTGAGTTTGCAAATATGTCAGCAGACAAACTGCGAAAGCCAGGGATTGTGGGTAATGTAGTAATTGGCCCAAAACAGGCTTCATCTCCACCCTCTACAACAGGCCTCACCCCCAACCACTCAGCCATTAAGCCCATCATCCACTGCCAGGCAACAAGGCGCTCACCCCTCTGATTGACAGCTCCAAGCACCAGACCAGAAGCACCAAATAAATATGGAGACTCACATGTCCTGCAGCAGCCGTCCACGTAGCTCTGTACCATACCGCCATTCTGCAGGAGGAGAACAAGAAGAGAGTTCATGAGAAACACAGTCTATGCACATTTTATACATAATACGGGTGCAGTAATTGATAAGTCAAAAAAAAGGTATATAAATGTCAACTGCTCACTCAAAAAACAGTTTTAGAGCATAAGAGAGATGGTGGCGTTTAACCTTAATTTCAGATATACTGTTGAGGTCCTGACCTGAGTACATTCTGTGTCATTGAATGGCGGACAAACCACCCCAGAGCCAAGGATCACTGCTCCCACTGCAGTCTCCATGCAGTCGTAACGTGTGCAGTTCTCCACCCAGGTACTCCCTGCCTGCACACAGAGCCAGAATCAGCACTGCTCCGAAAAAAGGGAGCACAGGGCGGATTTCGATGTTGACGTATTTGTTCTTACAGCGAAAATCTCTGTTGTGCCGTTTTCATTGGTGAAAGTGCAGGAGACATTTTTACAGGAGCCGCAGCACACCTGAGGGTCTGAGGATGGCGCGTACACCTGGTGCTGAAAACACAAGCAAATGCAGTAATGAAGGACGAGTAGAACAATGACCTATGACCAATGATCTATGGAGATACGCTGAAAGTGCCGGATGCATACTGGACCACATTTCTGGGAACAGTTGACTGAGGTGATTTCCAAAGAGTAGAAGCCTGAGTCTGGATCTCTGTGATGCAGGCAGTGGACGGTGTAACACAGCTCGCCCTCAAAGTACTGAACCAGAGACTGGCCTGGGCTCAACACCGTCAACCCTTGGAAAATACACACTTCTGCCTTCTCTACACACACACACACACACACACACACACACACACACACACACACACACACACACACACACACACACACACACACACACACACACACACACACACACACACACACACACACACAACACACACACACACACAGGATGAATAACTCTGAAGCTAGCAGGGAGCCTGGAAATCGAATCAGTGGATAAACAATGTCTCCAGCATGTCTACTGTCACACTCTTGACAGGTGTTGTGCTTGCGTGCAGGAATTATACATACGGCATATATGCTGAGGACAGCCGCAGTTAGTGTTGCCTTCTGGAACATCAACCAGCACCTCTCCCTGACAGGAAACACGAGCGCTGACTTAACTGAATTTGTTTCACTTTGTACCTACACCTTCCAGCAAAGACGTGATTAGATAGTGACTTGTGATGCAGCATCTTGCTGACTTACCACCTGACAGATGGGGAGAGAGCTGTCCTCACATTGGCATTCTGGGAATGACGGAGAGGAAGTTAAAAGGAGAGCTGGTGTGGAGTTTATGAAAGTGGGTGGCAGCCGAAATAACTTATGGGATTATTCCAATCATGAACACAGCATGAACAGAGCAGTGAAGTGACACCAGTGATAAACAGGGTGTGGGGGCGTGTGTGTGCGTGTGTGTGTGTGTGTGTGTGTGTGTGTGTGTGTACCGCAGTGATGCTGTGGACAGCAAAGCCCGGGGAGAGTAGTTTGAACCAGAGAGAGACCAGGTGCACAGCTCATAGATGATTCAGGACACAGGTTGACATCACACACTGAAAGACACGGGAGAATCTATAAACCTGACTTTGAACAGACACAGACAGAAAAGTACACACACACGCACACACACATACCGCAGTGGTAGTGTGGACAGCAGCTGTTGGTGGTGTTTAGATCCACAGCCAGAATTTCCCCGTTTGAGCAAGTTGGAATGGGTTCAATACACGACTCACACACTGCTCAGACAGAAAACACAAACAACAAACTCAGCGCTGTTGCCATAATTGAATGAAAATGTCAAAGACAGGGACACATGGCGAACCTCACTCTAACCTCACAATAAAGCAGTGAAACACAATTAAAACTCACCACATAGGAAAGAGTAGCAGCAGGAGCTCTGCCCCCGGACCTCCACTAGGAACTGATCTTCTCTGCAGTTGGGGGGCGAGACGGGGGGGCACGCCATGGGGTCACACTCTGAGGAAGACGATACAAAATATTCAGTGAATGTAAAAGTTAATGTCAGCCCGATATCGTTTTTTAACAGAAAGTTAAAAAAAAATGTCTGAAAACATTGAAGGATCTGAATCTGAAAAATGAAAGTGTGTTCGTACCACATCTGTACTCGGGGCAGCAGGACAGAGCGCTGTAACCGATGACGAGCCTGTTCCCGTTATCACAGGGTGGAGCTTCACTGTCACAGATGGTCATGTTGCACTCTGACAGGTAGTGAAGGAAGTGAAACAGACAGGGTAAGGAAGGATAATCTAATGAACTGATACAAATTAAATCATCAGCAATCAATCATCTCTAAAAATCACAATTTCTGGATGTTCGGATTGAGAGATAGATTTACTTTAGTGATCCCTTTATTACAACCACACAATATGTTTGTCAACTTGTAAACTCACCGCAGATCTTCTTGGGGCAGCAGGCTCCTTCCTCCAGTACATCCAGCACATACTCTCCCTCCCTCTCACACAGTGGTGTCAGGACAGTGTTACAGTCTGGTTCAACAGCCACCACAGAGCCATTCTCCACACATGTGTACAGACAGCAGCCGCGAGCAGAGCCGTTCCACACCTCGCCCGGGGACCGGGGGTTACCCTCATTATCTGTGCACACTAGACACAACAGAGTCAAATAAATACACTGATAATAGAGCTGTATCCGAGTCTTGGAGCGATATAAAGCCCGGTCCAAAACTCATTCTGACTCTCAGATGGTGCAGTTTTCAACACAATGGCAAGTAATTACTCTTTCACTCACCACAGCGATCCTCAGTTACACAGTACGGGGAGTCAGCACGGTGCAGGATGGTTCCACTGCGACAAACACACTCCTCTCTGACAAAGGAGCAGGTGGTCTCCTCGTAGTAGTCTCTGTTCACACAGGTGCGGCTGGTGCAGGTGCTCACACACGGCTGATACTCCTTACCAGGGGGACATCGCAGCGCTGCAGGATGACAGGCACTTAGTAATGCATGAGCAAACGGGAAACACGAGTGAGCACGTCTGCATATGTGTCATGTCTTTGCCTGTGTCTCCTTACGGCAGAAATTGTGTCGTCTCCAGCTGATGCAGACTTGATGTGTGTAGCAGACGGCCACGTACGCCGCCAGAAAGTCACACTGGTGATCTTTGTAGTGCAGGTCTCCTGCCCACATGATGTCACAGAACTGCTCCGGAGGCACCTGCACACACACAAAAACAAGCCAAGGTCATGTCGGACAGTTAATTATTAATTCCATTATCAATTAACCTGTTAATTGATCACATAACATATGATTCTACCATATGTCATAGAAAAGGCCATGGTGACATCATCAAAGAGCTTGTTGTTTTCTGAAAAACTGTTTAAAAACCCAAAGACACACAATATGATATAAAATACACACAAACACTGACAAAGTAACTAAACACATGCACATACAATCAAGCCTGTAGCTACCTTGTTGTGGCATGGCATGAAGGCTCTCTGGCGCAGCATGGAGAGACAGGTGGAGCAATCCCCGGTGGTGCAGTTGTCTCCGACCCTGCGTGCGTGTTCGGTTTCATCGGTGGTTGGCACTCTCCATCCCTGCAGGAAGAGCATCATGTCTCCCACCTCTCGGACCACGGTGCCGTTGGGCAGCTTCAAGTCGTCTTCTGGGTTCCCATCACAACAACCTGGCGTAACGGGCGGACAGATGTTTGGTGTAGGTGTGTATTTCAGTTATACCGCAGCATTTACAGTGAGTTGTGTAACTGTTGTGTGAGATAAACTGTGTATGAACCTGCCTAATTAAATCTAATGGCTCTGAACATCTCAAATTGTCAAATCCTATCATGACACGTCACATTGATGCTGCAGTTTAGACATTAAGCCTTTAGGCACTGAAAGCTGGCACTTAGATAAATTAGGCTGCTGCTGGTGTAGTCAAAGCTTGTGTGTGTGTGTGTGTGTGTGTGTGTGGACTCACCGCACAGGCCTTGAGTCGGCATAGATGCATTATAAGGGGTACTGTACTGCAGCACCATGATACCAGTGCTGTGATACCACTGTATGCTGACCCCACCAGGTGAATGAATCAGATACATGCTGCCTGTGTCTTCCACATACAGGGAGTGACGGGAGAACGGGAGTTTGACAGGTCTGTAGTTCACGGTCACCTGGAGACAGATGGACACACAGGAGAACGAGAATTAGAGCCAGACGGATTGGGGGTGTATTTTGAGGAATACAATTTCAGATATCGATAGATATTCTAAGATATCATTATGAAACCCCTGTGACAAACAGATGCACTGGGGGCTTGATATTTTACAGTTCAACCATAAACTTTATAATAAATAACAATAAATATTAAAGAAAGTATAAATACAACAAATTTGAATTGAGAAAATAAACAAAACAGATTTTTTTTAATTAAATGTAAACATGGTCTCTTCTGTAAAAGATATTTTTTTCATATCATCCCATTTCAGCAAAAATAGAGGCTCATACACCTTAAGTGTGAAAGGATAAGTGAGCAGGGGAGAATTGCAGCCGAGGGCCAAGTCTGAACTGAAGCGGCAGCTGCAGGAGGACTAAAGCCTCCATACATGGGGTGCCCATTAAACCAAGGGAGCTATCGGTCACACATTGTTGGATTTTTACTGGCAAACCGATAAATATATCATGCTCTTTTAAGAATCATATCATTTGTGAGGGATAAGTTTTAGATTTTTTTGTAAATTGGCAGGAGATGAAGTAAAGAGGGTCACTTTGCGTTCCAGTCGGTTGATAATGATCCTGTGGGAGGAGGTTGTGATGTTCAGCTTCTTGAAACAAAGACCAGATGTTCCACCTGTTGGACTCTGCAGCAGAGGGAGATTAGAGAATGTCATGACCATGAGTAACTTTGACCTTGATATAAACACAAATGTAGTGAATGATGGGGACGAGACTGTACTCACAATTCGTCTGATGGAGTTCACACTCTACAAAGAAAACAAAATGTTTTACAAAACACAAAATCAGTTTTCAGATCAAGTCTTAGGATGTAGTTGAAATTGAATTGTTTGTACGTCACCTGGCTGGTCGGACATTTCTCCACAGTTCCAATAATGGTCTCTATGGGCAGTTTGACCAGGATGTAAGAGCCATTGTCATACAAGGCAACATTGTTGCCGTCGAAGGTGATCACACGCAGGTCTGACATCACAGTGCAGCGACCTGACAAAAGCCAATCGTATCAGTAAAATCAAACAGGACTGGACCAGTAGGGAATCCTGATATTTAACATGAACAACCAAACCTACAGGGACACTGCCACAGTGGACAGCAGGGGTCTGTGTTGGTGAGGATGGGCAGGCCCAGCAGGCTGCACTGGGGCTGGGTGCTGTCGTGGCGACAATGGAGAGAGGAGTTGTGAAGCAGCAGCTCTCCATTGAAACAGATCAGCTCTGCACACTCGTCGATGCGGTAGGAGTATGGCGGCTGTAGAGATAAGTCACACAACCTTTGTTTTACTAAGCATTATTACATATCACATGTAGTGGCCCTCATAGACATCTGCGGAAATAATTGTAAGAAAGTCATTCTAGTTTCCATCAGTAAACAGAATAAATTGGATTTCTACATTTTTTCTGTTTCTATATCCACCAATCATTAGTGTCCACCAGTATATACAAATCCTCTTGCTAATTGAATATTATATATATATATAGAGAAAGTGTGTATATTCATATTTAAAAATGACATGTGTATTTCATAATTTGTACATTTCTAAGAATGCAACACGTCTTTTCACACACAGATTTATTATCTAGGTGTTTGTATGATTGTGCATTAACTGCAGCAGCTCTTACTGTGCAGGGGGCTGTGGGGAAAACAAATGGAGGTGTGGTCGATCCTTCTTCTGTTACAGGAGAGGTCCCAGGACTTGTCACTATTTCTGTGGTCACCTGCTCAGAAGTGGGCTCTACAGTTGTAGGGAGAGTTACTGTGGTCGTCACGGCTACTGTGGTGGTTTCCATTGGGGTTGGGGTCTCTGTGGTGATGGTTGAATCTGTTGGTGTAGTTTGGGGAGTGGTCACAGTTTCAGTGGTGGTTTCGAGGACAGAAATGGTGGAGGTGGGGGCCGTTGTGACAGCTGTGGTGGGTGACGTTAGAGGAGGTCGGGTGGAGGTTATGGGAGGTGTTAATGCTAGTGTGCTAATGGTAGTCGGACTGGAGGTGGTGGAAGCGATGGTAGTAGGGGGTGGAGGAGAAGAAGTCACAGATATTGTGGTGGCCTCAGTGGGTACAGTGGTGGGCGTTGCCGTGGTGGTCATAGGAGTGGCCGCTGTGGTTTGAGGAGGGGTCACTTCAGTCATGATGAGAGTGGTTGTGTCTGGAGGTGTTGAGGGAGTAAGAATGGTGGGAGGAGCAGAAGGAGGTGCGGATGGAGTGGTGACACGCTCGGTGGATGATGTTGTACTGGGAGTAGTGGTGGTGATTGTGGTTGTCGTGGGCCTGACAGTAGTGGAGGAGGTAGTTGTTGCTCTGGTGGTTGTAGTGGTGGTTGTTGTTGTTGTGGTGGTGGTGGTAGTGGGAGTTGTGGTGGTGGTAGTTGTCGGCCTTGCGGTAGTGGTAGCTGTGGTGGTTGTGGCTGGAGTTGAAGGTGTAGTAGTTTTGTTGGACTGCGTCACAAATGCAAAGGGTGTGGGAGTCGGAGGTAAGGACACACCTAGAGAAGACAATAAAAAACAATCAATCTTTATATTACATGCTAAAATGTTTTTGTCTTTTTCTAAGACAACAAACTAATCCGTTGTACTCACAGTCTTCTGTGTAGACACATCTTCTTGTTACTTCATCGAGCACCATGTTCTTCGGACAACGTGGGAAGCAGCCCTCCACACTGCAACATACAAAACCTATTACAGCACTTCAGCTCAGCATAGATTGTGTTGGCTGTGTAATAAGTGCTTTTATTGAGACAAGCCTCTTACGGAGGCAGGAACTGGCAGCGTGTGGCATCTGGGTCACTGCACGTGTGGACACAGGGGCTCGCACAGGCCTGGTAACGCCACTCGCACATCATCCGGTAAGGTATCACAATACTGCTCTCTGCCAGAGAGGAGGAAAAGCACCACACTAGTTAGTGTTTGTGTGTATGCATGTGCATATTTGCTGTGGGCACGCTAATGTGTTTCTGACCCTCCAGCGTGAAGCTGCTTCCCGATTTGAAGCCCTCTGAGGTGTCATATCTCTGGGCTCGTGCAGAAGTGCGTGTCAGCGTCAGAAAGATTCCTGGTTGGCCGATGAGCTCGAACGAGGTGTGACCTGGCAGAAACAGCCCCTGGTGCTGGATAAAGGTTGCCCGGCGACTAAACTCTTCCCCTCGACTCCAGTGCTCCAGCTGAAGACGGCTGCGCCCGGACACGGCCAGGAAATAGTTTGGTCTCTCTGCAGACTCCAGTGACACCACAGGGACACCTGGGAAAAGAAGCAAATGGGGGTAATGTTCCCTTCAAACAACTAACAGTAGTGTGTAATAGTGCGAACGCTGAAGCTCACGTGATGTTCTCTCCTTCTGCAGGCCTGCTGTGATCATGAAGTTGAACAGTAGGCCTGGGGCAGGCAACTGCCCCAATCTCTCTCTTACCAGAGGAAACACAGAGCTGCTGGTGCGATTCACTCCAAACATGGTGTCATTATAGACGGCACTCACCAAAGAAAATGGGCCATTGCCGAGTTCTGTGAGGAAGTGTCAGAGCCAGAGAGGGAATAAGTGGGGGCAAGATCCCAGCGAAAACTGAGTGTGATGCTTGGAAACAGAAATCAATTTTATTCTATAAATACCAACCTTACTTATACATACCTAGATTATAATATTCGCAATCATAGGCTGAAAGAGAACAACACAGTCAATGGGTTATAAAGCAGAATATTGGCTGATGCAGAGAGGAAGTGGTGAAAGTGGTAAGAAGTCAGATTCACAGATTTGACCACTGTACTACGAGCATGTGTGTATGTGTGTGTACTCACGACAAACAGAGGGAGATCGCCAGTGTATTGTGACACCTTGTTGACAGCATTTGTGAGCATACGCAGCGATGGATGTACAGAGACACTCACAATCACCCCCGCGGTTACAATTGCAAGTGTCTGTCAGGCAGTTCCTATAGAACCAGGCCACATCCACCTGAGGAGTATACACAGCATGTACACACGGTCACACATATATACAAACTCACACATACACACACTAACAATCATGAAGCAAACCGGGCCAAATCTCACTGGGGGAAACTGGGGGAGGTCTTGTTTAGGGGGTGAGGAGTTCTCAATAATTCAGACAGGGGAGGAGTGATGAGCTATGAGGACAAAGGAATGTGGGTCAACCTCTGGTGCAGAGGGGATTGGATGAACTCGGATGACAGACAAGACAAAATGCCTCAGCGACGTGTGGGTCCATCCGAAGGCAAGATTAGCTGGACCTCTGTGTTCCTGACACTGGCTGCTGTAGTGCACATACACAGTACACTTCAAAACGTTTAACTTCTCTTCTGTGATGATGTGACAGGCCCAGATATTGATCAGGCACTGTGCTGTATCCAGGCTGGAGCTGCAGACTCTCATTTCCATATGAAAGTCATGCTACTAAAAGGGTGATGCAGACGTTCTATTCATTTTATATTGATTATGAACAATTTACAACAATCTGTGAAATGGGGGCAATATCAGACAAGTTAAATGAATCTAATCAATACAGCTTTCTTATTTAATTTGGTTTCTAACAGAAATGGTAAATGTGATTGTATTACTTGTTTGGTTTTGAGTCAAGGGGTTTCTCACTAAACACTAGAAGTCGAGATGCACAAATAAATAGGATGCAGCAGAAACTTGGCTAACTCCAGTGTTGTTTTATATCCCTTACTTCTGTTATAAAAAAAAACAATCAGAACAGCTCGAGTGAACGTGGGATTCGCTGTACTAGTCTTCAGATCCAAGCTTTAATCTATAATTGACCTTATAGATTAAAGCTTTGAAGCCCTCAGCGTTTATTTATTTGTGTGGAGACATCTTTTACATATTGATCCAATCTCATAAACAAACCCTGCCAGGAAAACAGCAGTGACGTCGTCTCTTTGCCCACTTAGAAACAGAAGTGAAATACAAGAAGGAGGATTTTTTTTACTAGTATAGACAAGTGTACTGTACCAGTATTTTAATGCTATAGTTACAGTGCCAAATAAGGACATGTCTATATGAGTCATAAAAGCCATAAAAGGGGAGTGATAAAAAGAATGCTGAAAGAGGAACTCACTAGCAACAAAGGATAAGAGTTAATATATCTGGATATATCGGTGCTGTTACAATACTTATTTAAGCGGGGAAGCACGACCAAACAACACTAAAGACTAGATTGCACTAAATTCCACACTCTCATAGATTGAACTCATTAAACATGCCAGATTTAATTATTCAAAAGATCAATGAATTATTCCCTGGGGAAATAGTGATGATGTTGGAAAAAGCCCCATCTTGCAATGTTAAAGTAAAGTAAAATGAAAAAGTGCTGCCCTTGATCCGGATCCACACAAAACATGTAATATGTTCTTCCCTGACTCATACCTCATCCTTCCACCATGTTTCATGGAAATCTGTTCAGACGTTTTTGTGTGATCTTGCTTACAATCAAACATACAAACCAACCAACAAACAAACAGACAGGTGTGAAAACATAACTTCCTTGGAGGAGGCAAAAATTAATTATCAATTATTAACTTTAGCAACTGTTAAACCAAAATATGCATTGTTCATTAGTTCTAGCATGTTCATCTCTCGCCCTCTCTAAATATATATATGCATATTACTAATAAAGTCATTGTCATATACTGGTTAATGGCCATGTGCATATATACAGAGCTCCCTCTGCTGGCCACATTTAGAAAGACTACACTGTAATAGAGTATTGAGGATTGTGTGTCTGTGGGTGTGTGTGGCAGCCGAGCATCTGGTGTGGCATTTGGTTCTATCTCTTAGAGACCAGTGCGCTGGGATCAGTTAAGAGTTGTTCCCATAACCTCTCAGCAACCTCTATTCCCCTGCTGCACACACGATAACCTTTATACAGCTGCATTCACTCTGTACGGACATTTGTGTGCGTGTTCAGTGCCACTTACCACGTTGTGACAGGGTGCAAAGACATCGCTGTAGAGGAGAGCACACTCCCTCTTGGCGTACGGCTGTCTCCCCAAGTCCCCTTCACACGGTCGCTCAACTACATGGTCACTTTCACACTACAACGCAGAAAGTACACACATACAGGAAGAGATCGAGAGTCTGATTACTTGTAAATATCACAGTGCGCACACACAGTACAGCAACACAGAGACAGAGTGACTAAGGAGCGGAGGAGTGTAAGAGGAAAGAAGGTTAAAGGAAAATCAATGGAAGAGAGAAGCTAAGCTGAGTCATACCTGTCCCAGGGCCCAGCTGTCTCCAAAGGTCTGCGCATTATTGACTTCCATGTGGCTGGAGGTGGTCATATCGTTCACTGTCACGCTGTCAAAATTTCCACACAGCCCGCTGAGGAGGCCCTGGGGTTAAAAAGCAAGAGGCTGAATCATGTGTTCAGATTCTATGTCTGTAGACGATTTGAAAGCAAAATGTTCTACTCCGTGTTCAGACCTTCCACTGAGGTCCAGCTCTGATGTGTACAGTCGTCTTGCGGTCCCAGAGGATGGTCAAGTCCTGGTTGGAAAACTGCACCACGGTGTAGTACCCGGCTTTCCACAACTCAAACTCTGACCCTCGTCCCACAACAGTGGACGGACTCTAAAACAAAACAAAGCATTGTTAGAAGGCATTAGCAGGATATTGATATATTTAACTGGTCTATTTTTGAGAGTAAAAAAAACTTGAAGAATAGATTCGATTATATGATATATAAAGAGCAGGAATGTGTGTATAGTTCGTACAGGGTTGCCGGAGTTGTCAGTGAAGTAGATTTTGGTAAGTCCCACGTGAATGACCAGTATTTTCATGCACACAATGCCGCTCTCATAGCAGTCCTTGTTTTGGGAAACTATGGACACCTCGGTTTCTCCTGCACTCTGATCAGGGGGAGAAGAGAAAATGTTACTCTTAGGAGGGAATGAGGACAACACAATATTTTAATTTGTTGGTTTACAATTTTCTCCCTGACAACAGCAATTGCATGCAAAATCGCCACATGACAGATTCTAACCTGAAATTGGATTCTACCTGTTCCTGAGGCTCTGAAATTGTGCAAACATGATCAGTGTCAAGAAGAGGATGCTGCTCTATTCTAATAAGACACAGCCCTGACCTGCTTCCCCATTCTCTGCAGGTCTGCAGGGTGGCCGGCAGCCTATTGGATCGGAATTGGAATTCCTGTTCTGTTCATTCTAATTGTATATCCCTGGGAGCGCAGGAGCCCTGGGGTTTGTGAACAGTGAACACTGGTTTCTTTGTGTCGCTTCAGCTTTGCACAACACCTGCTAGCATTACCATGGTGCAAAGCCACCGGCACACACACATACACACCTTAATCTGCTCTAATTAAAAAACACTCGCTTTTCAAAGTTTAGAAATAGGCTTGGATTTTCTTTCCCAGATCCAAATCACAACGGGCCTGGAAATTGCCAAGAAAGGGCAAAAGTGGACCTACTATGCCCTTACACACACACACACACACACACACACACACACACACACACACACACACACACACACACACACACACACACACACACACACACACACACACACACACACACACACACACACACACACACACACACACACACACACACCTTATAAAAATGTCTTTCCCTAGAGGTCAATTACATAATCTTTACATAGTTTAACACCTTACACCCTTTATAGAGATGCACAGACACCACTCACTTTAAGCAGATAGACCTGACAGTCAGAGTAGTAGTCGTACTCAAGGCCATCGAAGGTGTGGTAGTGTCTGTCGCTGTAGACTGTACACACAGCTGGACACGGGGAGTAGCTGCAGTTGAAATAGCCGCGGTGACACACACTGAGGAGATGGACAGGTGGATGTGCATGAGAAGAAAAGAGGAAGGAAGTGCTATTTGAAGCCCCACATGCAACTTCATTATACTATGAATTATATTATTTTAAGTTTGAAGATTAGGTTTCTTAGAAATACTCATCGTATGTGCAAAAATGCAGTAAAAGAACATGTCTAAATAATATAATCCTATCATTGCTCAGTCTGGTGTTTATATGGCTATGGGTTAGCTATGGTAAAGCTGTATACCATTTGTAACATGATGTTTCCACAGTTTCTCCAGGCAGGTACTCAAGGCCCAGCCAGGCACAGGGGCAGTTCTCTGGATAGTAACACCCCCCATGGTGCAGCACCAGCCTTGGACAAAACACAATTTACAGAGGAGGTACAGAACATGCAAACACCTGATTTAAAACTCACATTCCTCCACATTTCCCAGTTCTCCAAGTTAAACCTTTGCATATGTAACATTGAATGAAGATTTTTAATACACTTGGAAATAATAGATATGGGAAGTAAACAAGCCCTCGATGAAGGCTTTTAATTCTCAGCTGAGAAAAGCATACATTTTAAAATTCTAAAGTAGAAAAACCAGGTAAAGGAAGAATCTATATTTTTCTACATCTAAAAATAGATTCTCATACTGAAACTTTACCAAGAAATTACTCCCTGCATGTACTAATGCAAAAATATTTTAAGCTCTTTTAAAACATAAATACATTGTAACACTTGAAGGCAGCAGGTTCTCATTTTACCCAGGAGGACAGACACAGCCAGGGATGCATGGTGTGTTGGGAGGGCATGTGAGGTTCAACATCAGGTTACGGCAGGTCGGTGCACACGCCACGCCTCCTCTCTGCTCAGTGCAGCTGTGGTACACTTTCCCTTCTGGACAATCGCCGACCTCCACACTATCAGGCTCTACAATGTGCACATATGCACATACACACACACACAGACACACACAAAAAGAAAACCAATGCCCCAGTCGCCTTAAACATCAACCGCAACAGCCAGTCATGGGAAACAAGCTACAACTACAGACATAAGGCTCTTGATTTCAGCATGAGGGACACAGCCTGAAATAACACTTTGTTGTTGGAACGAACGAGAGCAGGATCTGAAGGGAGGTGTGTGTGTGTGTGTGTGTGTGTGTGTGTGTGTGTGTGTGTGTGTGTGTGTGTGTGTGTGTGTGTGTGTGTGAGGTTACCTTTTTCCTCGGGCACACACTCCATCTTCCCATTTCTGCACAGGCTAATGGAGGTACAGGATACAGGAGAAAAAGGAATCAGTGTTTTGTTTTGAGTAGAGAGCGATGTTATCAAACACAAGGTCCGTTTAAGCGACAATCATTCAAGCTTTAATCGCTTTCCCAAATGTGCGTGAGGATGTTACAGTGAGTGCAGGTGGGAGAGCAGCCAAAGTGAGTTTTCACTTTTCAGTTGTGACTCACCAGGGGCCCGAGGCGCTGAAGGTCACCTCTCCTGGCTGTGACACACCGCCCATTGAGTAACAATGACACTGAGACCTGAGGGGAAAGCAATATTAATTACTTTACTTCTCTGTGTGTGTGTGCGTTCGGGATGATTAGGATGATAAATGAGGTGATGGAGTCCTACAGTTGCACACAGCGCTGGCGCACATCGTCATAAAAGCTGCCGTCTGGACAGCCGCACCCCTCGGCGCAGTCGTCAGGGTGACACGTCTCGGTGCTCGACAGAGCCCGACATGACCGCCCACAGGACGACGCACAAGAATGGTACAGCATGCCGCCGAGGCACACCACCCCTGTAAGGTAAGTAATACATCGATTTTTATACTGTATAACCCAATGATTCTGAAACAAACATAATGTAGAACATGCATTAATTAGGGTATATTAGAGTAAACATGTAAAAAGTATGAATAAAAGCTACCTACAAGATGACCCACTCACCACATTCTGAGACATGTGATCTGAAATTTAGGTTGACTCCATGTTTGGAGCAGAGGTAAGCGTAGTGAGCCAGCGCCGTGCACAGACAGCTGCTCCCACAGCGACAGGCCTGGTAGCGGCACTGCTGCTGGTAGACGTTTGGACTGATGTAACCATGACACGGAGCAAATACACTCCCCAAGAGCACCTCACACTGGGTTGCATAGAAAACTAGAACATGCAACAAAATATAAAACAAACATTTTGAGATATTTTTAGTACGTACAAACTGAGACGACATAAAGACAAAACCTGTATAATCCACACCACCACCTTCACTATATTAAACAGTAAAGTAAAAAAAATAGTACATGCATGTCTTCCCCACTCTCTATCCCCCTTTCATGCTTAACTCGGTCCTGTCAAATAAAGGATTAAAGCTAAAAACAGATAAAACCAAAAGAAAATGAGAGCATGATTACCATTGTGCTGGTTCATCTCACAGGGATCTATAATGGGCAGGTTAACGGGTGCAACACAAGCAGATGACACCTTCCAAACATTGGCATGAAGTTGGGGAGTGCCCTCTATCATACCTGCGGGAGACCTACAGATACACAAACACACACAGAGAGTCAGGGAAAAGGGACCTTCTCAACACTGATTTATAGCTGGAAGGTACTTGCTCACAGAAAGTCATCTCGTAGATTTCCATTGAAGGTTCCACAGAGGCCCAATGTCTGTCCACGCCATTGGCTGTCCAGCTGCAGGTAAACCTGCCCTCCTCGACCATCATAATGTAGCCTCAGACCAATCCCTACCTTCAGCTGTGTAAACACTGAGGTCAGCCTCCGGACCTCCACTATACCTAGATTCCCAAAACAAAGAGGAAACAAAAACCATGAGATCACATGGCTTTACTACAAATCAGGTTGGTATAAAAAAAAAAATCTTTTGTCTTTTTTTTCTTTTGAGCTCGGACACATATGAACCTGATATGATTTTGTGTTTCTTACCATCAATATATGGCAGGGCAGGTGCCGGGTTGACACCTATTATCACCTCGGCCTCTCTGGTCAAAGTGATCTGATGACTCACATCTTCATCCAGCACCACTGTCACTGACTGAATACACACCTGATGCTGTGGACACACATACAGGAGGGATGGTTAGTATCCTAGGTAGAAAGGATACTGCAGGATTGGTGTGTGGGCCTTTGTTCACAATACCTCTGCACAGGTCGTATATTGCAGCGTGACAGTGAATCTGCTGCCACTGCGGCTCTTCGCCAGGACGTACTGACACGCCCCCGGCTGGAGAAACATCCTCCCATCAAACGTTGTCACGAACACGTCCCCCACCACCGAGCACTCCGCTGACAAGAGACAGAGAGCAGCAAGTTCAGGGCTTCATCTTTTCTTTCTGGATGCTCTTAAGTGAGCGTTAAGGTAATCTTACCTGTGCAGTTGTTCTCGGTGCAGTTCCACACTCCTCCCATGCACACACTAAAGAAAGAGCAGCACTGTGGGTTAGCATCACATTAGCCACTCTATCTGCTCACTGGGGAATACATATAGACACTAACCAAACACTGCAGCCCTGTTGAAGCACATGTCCTTGTATATATGATGCTCCATGATAAACACATGGACACTGAGAAACTGCGATACATGTTCCATTCTGTAGGATAAGACCTGTGAGATAAGAGGATTGTAAAACAAAATTGCAATTAAGATCAATTAACAGAACAGAAATTAGAATATCGTTTTTGTTCAGATACCATCAGGACAGTAGCAGCCGTCCAGACAATGCAGGTTGGTTCCCAGACACTCTTTCTCAAATGTGCAGGTCGGTGGACAGCAACTGATGCAGTCTCTATAGACAAAGCTCTCCTCACAGCCATCATCTGTATACAAACATAGACACCTGAGCTTCACAGAGATTACAGAACCGATTTCAGAATATCAAATAAATAAATAAATACACATAATATAGTGTGGAATAACTTGTGTTCTCACTGAGAGAGCAGATGTGTGTCAGGGCTAAAGGCTCGGAAATTCATTCTGATTGTCATCAATTGCAAATGTTTTTGCAAGAATAAAGCTTATGGTTTAAAAATACACAAAATACAAATGTACACATCTCTTCCAACCGTGTCAAGAGCTGTAATGGAAACTTACTACAAGAAGGGAAGCTGTCCCTCCACTCCCTCACTGGATATCCAACATGAGAGCAGGCTCGGGTATACTCCACCAAGGCTCGACAAAACGTTTCCTCATCATCAGATCTGAAACAAAGAAGAAGAAAAAAACCTTGCATCAAAAGTTATTTGGCCATTAACCTACAAGACAAAGAAGATGGTGAATAAAAAGTGAAAATAAAAACAATAATCAAATGAAATGCTTTGACTTACACACAGAGGTCAGACACACAGCTGGCCACAAAGGGATTTGGGTCAATGTTTTCATGACATGACAGAAACGGGAAGAAGAGAAGCGCACTGCATTTCTCTATGGCGTCCTGCACACATTCACAGAAAATACAGTATTGTTTGAATATACAGCACATGATCAATGACAGACACTGCTCCAGTCCTCTAACATACAGGGACCACTATAGTTCTTTCAGAGCTAAAAAATAAAAATGTTTAAATTGAGTAATGTTCTGGGCCAAATTTTCCTTATTACATTCCATCCCTTGTTCAACTGGAGTGTAGTATAGTAATACTGAGTAGAATGAGTGTCTCTGTGGTTCTTACATCCATGTCGGACTCAGACTGGCAGGGCCCATTGAAGTCAAGGTCTACAGAGGGACAGGCTCTCTCATGAGGCAAATCCACTGACCAGCTGTTAGCAAACATTGCAGGTTCATCAGTGTGGATTCCTAAAACACACCATCAACACACACATACAGTATGAATGTACAGCTAGCACATAAACATATTTAAGATTAAATTAAAGAGATGTTTACTCATGCTTTGTGTCCTAAGGTTGTTTTTATTCACTTCTTATGCTTTCTATTTTATTTTATTTCATTTCATGGTTCTACTTCTCTTTATGTTTTAATTGTGCAGGACTTCACTCGACTGGTTGATTTTAACGTTATTTATGAATAAACCTGACTAAACTTAACCTCATACACAGACGAAGATACAGCTTATACCATACAAACATGCACACATGCATTTCTATACTGTCAACAAACATAAATCACATACAAAATAGAGGTCTACTAAAAGTTAAACAGTGTATTTGTAAATGCACCATGAAAACTAGAGCTTTTTTTCCTCTGAGCTCATCCACACTCAACTGGACAGCTCTCTGCTCACACAAGCAGGGGACCACAGATCATATTTCAGTCATCTGAGGAAGGATTCCTGCTCCCTCCAGCCATTCAAACCCAAACTATCATGTCTCTTCTGTCCTTCCGCTGTGTCTCCAGGCCCCACTACTAAAATAATTGGTCCTAATTACCGTGGACTCTACAATAATAGTAATTGAGGAGAGTGGGTGCTGAGAGAAGGGAAAAGAGGATGAGGGGCCGGTCAGGCTGGTCTTACCACGAGCGGTGGTGAGGTCATCGCCAGCGAGGTGATTGAAGTTCCCGCACAGGCCACAGGGAGCACCCTGGTGCTCCTCGCTCATCTTCAGGTAGACACCTGAGCCTCCGTCCCAGGCCAACGAGAAGCCAAACACACTCTTCACTAGCAGGTAATCAGCCAGTCGCTCAATAAACACACCGCCTACAGTCTGAGGTAGACTTAGCCTGACATTTTACAGAGACAGATGCATTAAGAGACAACAGTGACAGTGAACACAGAGAAAATCATGATAATGCTCTGCTGTGATTTCCCAGGGTGTGTGGATGAGGTGGTTATTAACCAAGTTTTCCTTTCTGTTCCTATAATTTTGTTTAATTGTGTCTATTATTAATAAATAAAATCTCTGTCTTTGTCTCTACATGCTCACACACCTGCGACCTCCCTGGTGGACCTGATATCCAGAGATATGGATCTCCTCCTCATTTGGGAAGAACAGACTGAGAGCTCTTGGGCATGAATACACACTCCCATCACACACTCTGCTGTTGTGGACCTGAGAAGACAAGAAAGATGATGGTAGAAAATCAAAGGAAGGGTCAAAAGGTCGGTTAACCACAAACATCAACCTTCAGCTATCGATTACTAGTGATCTAATAAACACAGGCAGCTGTCTGGTAATGGACACGAATTGCTGCAATTACTAGGCTACGATTATCAAACAATCAATGACTGTAGATCCAAGAAAAATACAGAGTTAGAATAACTTCAGAACCTTTAATTTCGATGTAATTTAACAACAAGAAAAGTTGCAATGTTGAATGTTAATTAGCATTATTCATCAGATTTAACGATTAGGATGATTGAAGGATAAAGTCCTTTAATTTTTATCTCCACAGACTGTCGATGTCTCTCAGCCCCCAGCCCTTTTTCTTCTACAAGGACAAATCTTCAGTAGTGGTTTCATCTTCAAAAGGATCTATGATTTACTACAACAAAAATTGGGTATTTGTTGGGGACAAATTCTCCTTCTATGGATTTGCTGCAGTACTGAGTATTTACTGCGGCAAAATGGTGACAGTGGATCTGCTCAGAATGATCTGCAGTGCCCATGTTCATAGTGGTGATGTCACCTGGTGCAACAACGCTGCTCAATATCCTCTATATCATGCTGTCACTAGACCTTTTGTTTACATGGGGCAAAATCAGATATCCTCTTTGCATGATGTGTGTGCATATTATTGAAACCTCAGTGTTATACAAGAACATGCATTTTCAGTTACAATACTGTGAATACAGAAAGGTTAAATATCTCAGTGTTATTCTGATGTACATGTTCTTACCCACACTGTGTACTGTGGTGTAGCTGAGTGGCAGTCCTGGGCCAGAATGTAGGAGCAGGTTCCAGGGAAGTAGAAGTATGTTCCATCAAATGTCTCATAGTGGTGCTGACCCCATGACCTGCAGATCCCGTCTCTATCCTGGCCCTGGTTAGGTACTGAGAGGGAAATGGACAACTCACTCGGATAAGAGTCATTAAGTGGTTCAGTCTCATGTGGTGACATAAATGAATTTCTGCTAAATTGAAACCTTTACTGAACTAAAAGGCAAATGCTCTTTTATCATCTTTTTATCTTTCACCGTCTTTTATTTCATTGAAATTATCAGTGGAAAATGGATACCTGGATATTCCCCTTGTTACAGGAAATCCCAGTAGCTGGCTGTGCCAAGAAGCTGCCTAAGATTTCCCCCAAACTCTGAGGGGGTTGAGGATGATTGATTTTGTAAAGGATACTCTACATGTTGATTTAAAATAAACAAGTTTTAAATCAACAAAGTTTCCCTGTGTTATTCAATATATTTTAAACATACAATCTCTGGAGACAGTTCTGTTACACAGATCTTAAAATTTTGCATTACCGCTGGGAGACGTGACCATTTATCTTGGATGAATCTTTTATGTATTTTTGTAAGAAACCTCGCTGTCATGGCCAATTAGACGTCATCTTTGTTTACTTGATTTTAATAAAAATACATGTTCTCTATCTTCTAGTCAATCAAAGGATTAAAATTTCAAGCCTAAGTTCAGTTGCAGGTCCCTCAGGAGTTATGTTTCCAACATGTGTCAGCACTAAATTAGTTTGTTGAAATGAAAATGTCTTGACAATATCTGTGACCTCAGATCTCTTGATAAACTGTGTAGGTAGCCTGTTCAGAATATAGAAACCAGAAACTCCATCACTCAGCTCTTACTCTATTACCTTAGTTCAGTTCAAGTGATTTTTATAGCTGCTCCTTTAGGGGGTAAAGTGTGTGTATGTGTGTGTAGGGAGTTTGTGCAGGTAATTAATATTTGCTGAATGATTGAAGAGTAGGACGCGCACGCACGCACGCACGCACGCACGCACGCAAGGGGGTCCATGGGTGGATGAGGTGTGTGTGTGTTTGTATGGTCCAGGTATTACTCATGTTGTAGGGACTTATATTTTTGAATATAGGACAAGATGTTGAATATCCCTTGTACGTTTGAAGGTCTTCTGCACAATTACCAACTACCAGTAGTGTTTACACAGTTACCTTATTTGGACTTATCTTCCTTATGGGGTCAAAAAGCAAGTCCACATAATATAAATCATTACATTTGAAAGTGAAGACATGTTAAGGATTAGGTTTAGGTTACATCTATGTTGTTTAGGTAAGGTTAAGTTTAGGGTTAGGCAAGTAGTAACTAGTGTGCAATGTGTGTGTGTGTGTGTGTGTGTGTGTGTGTGTGTGTGTGTGTGTGTGTGTGTTACTCACTGATCTGGCAGCGGTCTCCCAGTGCCTGGAACTGAGCGCAGTCACACACACCGCCCTCCTGACACCAGCCCCCATTGAGGCAGCCGCAATATTCTGGGAGACATGAACAGACTCAAGTTCACTTTCCCCAGTCAGACAGTTTTAATCCTTTATGACTGCATTTGCGTTCATGTGATACATGGTGTATTTACCTGAAGAGGCATCTCTGGCTGTGTAGTTGTGTAAAATGCTGCGTGACAGTGTACCCTCCGACAGCAGCGGCCTATATGTCTTGGAGAACAATAAACAATTAATACTAAGAGCGGTTTCTTAAATACAGCACGTCTCAAGCTTTAACAGCATCAGTGACAGTTCTGTACGCTTGGTGAACTTGCTGCTGTAAGTTAAAAAAGTTGTGTCAGACTGAGTGGGGTGAAGGTGTGTGTGTTAGTGAGTGCGTCTGTTTCTGTACAAAGACAGCTTTGTGACGCTTTTTTTGGTGCTGTGCGCATGTGGGTGCCCTGACCTCCTCTGGTTCTCTTAGGTGTATACCAACCTCCTCCCCGAGGAGATCCCGTTTCCTCCGAAGTGCATTAGCCCTTCTGCACACACACAAACATGCACATTAGTGGGAAGAAACAGTCAGAGGGGAGACTTAAAGTGCACTTTACACCACTTGAATCCAGACTCCACAGTACTCTTGACTGCACCCTCACACGCGCACACACACACTCAAATGTTGTCTCTGTCACACACTCTAGTGACCAAAAAAAGAAAGTGCAAATGCCAAGCTGTAAAGTAACGTAACAATGACTTGAGGAAAAAGAACATATTACAATTACATAATATATTGATGACAGATAATTATTATTTCAATTTCTTATTTCTATTGATTTACCTCTGTAGTCTTTCCTCTCTCACAGAAAGTCGGCTCTGAGCTCCTGAATGCAAAGACAGTGATCGGTGAGTTGTGAAAATAAATATCAGTCATCTAATATACACATTTTCAAGTTTATTTGGTAGTTAACACAGAATCAACGGTGAAACAAAAAGTGCTGGACGGGTCAGCTCAGCGATGCAACAAGGGAAATGTCGTAGAGAATAGCAAAGTAAATTTAAATAAAAGTAAAAGAGCGCAATCATTTTTTTTTATTATAAATAAAATAGTAGAAACCTTAGAGGATACAAGTGTAAGAGGATTACAGTTAAAGGTAGATCCAGAGGTGCCCGAACATAAATATTAAAGTAATTAATGTCTGTAATCACCTATTATGACATAAAATTAAGGCACATTAAGAGAGATCAGTTTTATACAATTTGTTTTATGATATTTTATGAAAGAATGTGATATCTAACACAGAAAGACAGACAGATAGATAATTATATTATACAATAACGTAATAATTCATGGGTAAATTGAATTTATAACATACAGAATCCATCCTGTTAATATCCCCACGTGTTTTTCAACGTAGATCATAGTTCACGTCTCCACAGACAACTTTATAAAAAAGTAACTACATCGTTTTGAAACTGTGAGACTCACCCTCAAGTGACAGCAAGTGGGAGACTGACAACGACACCAGAAGAAATCGTTTCACTGTCCACTTCAAGTTCATCTCAGAGTCCGAAAGGAAGTCCCGCCGACACGTTAACGGTGCATCTCACTGGTCCCGGGAGGAAACGGTTCGGGGTAGGCTCGGCAGCACCGGACGATGGATGCCTGCTCGTCTGTGGGAGAACTCACCTGGTGGAGGAGGCGACAGGCCACGTGAGCCGGTGACGAGGAGCCCACACCTGAGTGGGCAGGCAACATGGTCCCTGAGCCCACGTGAGGGGGACCTCGGGTGTTCACCTCTCACGTCACATCGTGTTCACCTCTAACGGTACCGGCACATTTCCGGCTGACCGCGTTTCCTGGGTGGGAGAATTTTTGACGTATGAGCTACGAGCTGTGGTAAACGGTGATGGCTCTGAGCCAATGAGAGGGCAGAGATTCTTAACGCAGGATAAAGCTCTTTCAAGTTTTTTTGTTGTTGTTTTTTGGTTTTAAATTGAACAATTCTAGTTTACAGACTCAAGTGGGGAACGAAATATTGCATAGGGAACACAAAGACATAATATGTATACAAACAAACAAAAACATTTCACATTTAATGGGATATTTCACCCCAAAATGAAAGTTCACTCATCATCTACTCACCACTGTGCCGATGGAGGGTACGGGTGAAATGTTTGAGTCCACAAGAGACTTTTGGAGTTTCAGGGGTAGAATAGTGTAAAATAATATAAAGTTATCAAGCTGTTTCTGTATCTAACTCTAAATGAAAACACTAGCCAACGTATGGTTACAGTGAGGTAACAAAAATCCAACTAAGCTAGCTGGCTTAGCATTGTTTCACATTTTTATATTAAGCAACTAAGCTAGCTTAATGTAACCTTCAGTATAAATATAGTTTTACAGTCAAAGACGAATATTACCTCTCAGGTAGCTTATTAACTTCTTACCCAAGACTGGCACTAGCTTGATAAGCTAGTTTACCACTAGGGGGGGCTGAGACGGGACGTGTTTCCAGGGGACATGAAATAGAGACGAACCCCGCTGAGATATTCTCCAGGTCAGGTGTCCCCTGGGATGAATCCGGATGAAACACGTATCGTCGCGGTGCCGGTGTTTTCATTTAAATGTGAGTAAATCCGTGAAGATCCAGATCAGAGTATCTTCAAAACTCACACGTGTACGTTGGCAACTGGACTTGCTTGTGATTCTTTAGGAGCTTTCACCCAAAACACAAATATTCAGTTCTAACAGTCTGATGGAAGGTGTCAGGTGTTTAACCTCGGTGGGTCTTTAACATAGTTGCATTATGGAGGTTAAATAATAAATATTATCATTTCTAATGCATGTTGTTTATTTCAATTTTGTCCATTTTGATCCCATCTTCCAGTAGAATTTGTGCCCCATGACTGCTATGTGCTATTATGTTAGTAATTTCATAATATTCATTATGGTGGTTAAATAATAGATATTAAAAATTCTAATGCAAGTTGTTTATTTCCCTTTTTCCATTTTTATCCCATCAGACCATCTTCCATTACAATTTGTGCTTATAAAAGCTGAGGCAGTTCACTGATGATGATGTTGGAGTACAGCCTAGAATGAGAGGAATGCTAACATAAGCGTTTTTGGCAAAAGCATTGATTGACAGGTTTCTCTGCAGCATCACAACAAGAATAGAACTGGTTTTAGGTCGTTTTTCAGATATTAATGTGATTTAGGTGATACTTCATTTCAGAGTCACACTTTATGACAGTTTCTTCCACTTCTTCATCAAAGAAAAAATTCAAAGTAAAGCCTTGCAGTGTGAAGTTTATATAAATGACTTGTATCGAGTCATTCTAAAGTTTATTGTGTGTCCTCCTCCCTATCAGTCCACCCCTGCACACAGGACACATTATGAGTATTTGCACTGCATGTGGTTGTGCGTTCCTCTTTTCTGTATGTGCTTGTGTTCGGACTATTCGCATGAGTTTTCTTAAGTTGCAGTATGTTTAATTTTCAGGGCCACAACTAATCTAGCTTGATCTGTTTAAAGCTGCTGGGGGGTGTAGTGACTCAACATCTTCTGCCTGGTACAGTGACAATATGTGAACTTATACAAAATGTTACAATAACAGGGGACTAACCATGTCCAGTCTCATTGTGTATAAATTCATTTTTTTGATAACACCATATGTGAGATTTTCAGATAGTGTGGAAAATGGCTTTGGGTGATACTTTTTACTTAAAAGTTTGGTAAGGGGAACTTTTAATAGTAACCTTTCAGAGTTCAAGTGCATGTTTTTTAATTGTGCATAATTTATGTGTGTGCGTGTGAGAAAGAGACGTGCCTCACACTCTCCATAGATGTGATGTGCTGTGCTGCTCCTCACTTCTATTTAACAATTAAATAGTCCCCTTCCACAGCAGACATTTTGACTTGTCACAGCAGGGAGGTCCCAGGTGTTCCTGGTAACATTAACAAAGTCTCTGTTCTGTCATTGGTTCTTTTCAAGAGCCCCAGTAAATACTTTAATAATTTATACCTGTGCTTTTACTAAAATATCTTGTAAGAGAATGTTGCCTAGGATCATGAGCATGTAGAACAGCTTATGTCAGTCACAGCAAACATCACACATCATCTGAACAACAGCTGTTTGACAAACATGTGGTGCAAACGTCACAGATAATATGAGATAACAAGGTGGAGGATGTTCTACATGAGTAAATGAATTGCACAAAGACCAGCAGCAGAGAAACACTGCATGTAACCTGGTAAAAGAAAATTGACCTGACATAGCGTGATGATACAATAAAAGAAAATCTGCTAAGTATAATACAGTCCTGTGTGCAGGGGTGGACTAATATGAGGGAGGACACACAATAAACTTTGGAATGACTCGATACAAGTCATTACTATAAACTTCACACTGCAAGGCTTTACTTCACATATTTTATTTGATGAAGAAGTGTTCTTGTTGTGATTCTGGCCCCTTTTGCCGTTTTGGTCGTGATGCTGCAGAGAAACCTGTCAATAAATGCTGATGCCAAAACGCTTATGTTAGCATTCCTCTCATTCTAGGCTGTACTCCAACATCATCATCAGTGAACTGCCTCAGCTTTTATAAGCACAAATTGTAATGGAAGATGGTCTGATGGGATAAAAATGGAAAAAGGGAAATAAACAACGCATTCGAATTTTTAATATCTATTATTTGAAATTACTAACATAATAGCACATAGCAGTCATGGGGATCTGTAATTTCATTGTCCCTTTTGATTGTCTCCCTCTGCAGGTCTGTGTTATGTGCATTGTAAATTCATTTGAACAACTCTGGAAAAAACGTAAAGAAACATCACAAAGGTTGTGAAAAAATCTCAGCTTATTTAATAGCATTTGTAACTGGTGATAAATCTTTAATTACAAGTCTTTATGACAGAAGCAGTTGGCAGTTACTGAAGGCTTTAAGTCCATAATAGTGTCTCGGACGGTATCTAGGCGAAAACAGAGTATTACTGGTACATTTACTCAGTTAAGTAGCTTAAATATTTTCAATGGGACTTGAGGCAAATGTAAAAACATAAATTGGAAGTAACTGAGGTAAATGCTGCAAGATTTCATAGCTCACTGGGTTCACAGTTTCATTTCTTGTTGGATATTAGTGGGTTAATTTCGTCATCTGTCTTGAGGCCGTGCCACTGAGCTATTGGCCGCCGGGGGTTAGCCAGCATGTCTGACCAATGGCATTGCTCGGTCCCAGTGCTGTTAGCGCCCAGCAGCACTTTCCCGATGGCGTCGTTCTTCCCGATCTTATCATAGTCCAGCACAGTCACTGCTATCTGCACCTTCTGTAGATGACAATAACATGAACAAAAAGTGCATTTCTGCTGGATTGTATCTGTGTGCATACGTTTGTGTGTATAAATCTGTTTACCTCTATCTGTTCACATGGCACCTCAAAGCTGAAAGACTCGTTGTAGTACGGGTTCAAAGTGTTCTTCTTTATCGTTGTTTTCTTTTTCTTGAGTCGTTTCCCATTCTGCATCAAGTGGATCTTCACATAAGGGTCTGAGAGTGAGAACAGAGAGGTTTTGTGTCAGAGCGACCAAATGCCTGGCACTGATGCAGCGACTCCATCAGTGAAACACCACATCTATTGTAGTAGCTCCTTGTGGTTTCCCCTACATAGAAAGTGCTTGAAAGTGGACACACCACTTAAAAAGGTGATTATAAGGCCTAAATGCTCAACCAGAGCGGACAAATCTAGTAGTGTGCACTAAGTCAGATTATAAAAAGTGGTTTAAGTCTTGTTACTTAAATAGATCAACACAGTGCATTTTTATTTTTATTCTATACTGAAAGATCTCCAGCTCTTTAGTAAAAGTAACTTGCTTGACTCACCTGATAATCCTCCCACATCCATTTTCTTAAGGTTTTTGGCCTCTAGAATCACCATCGTCAACTTCCCCGCTGTGGGCACAAACCTCAAGGACAAACATATGTCTCCAAGCCGCTCGCTCTGGCACAGGGAAGGGGAAGAATAAAAGAAGTGAGTATGCTGTCAGGGCTTCATTATTAAATGGAGAAGCTGAAATATCACACAAGGCTGCAGTCTTCTGGTTTTGAAGTAACTTCAAAAGGAGAATTAGATTTTAATTACACCAAAGGAACACTGAGCATCAATAAGCTTGTCTCCTAACACAAAACACGGCATCAAATAAAAGGAAACAAATTTAAAAAAGGATATCTTAACAGTTTTGGAAAACCTAAAAGCAAGATTTATTTTTGTCCCCCCCCCCTCTAACACTTGGCTCCCACCTCCTCCTTCTCTGCCTTCTGCAGGTCCCTCCACTCCTGCAGAGACTGGCTGAAGTCCACGCTGCTCATCGGTATTTTCACATCTCCTATGGCATCGTGCTTTGAGAAACGGTCAAAGTCGTACACCGTCATCACCAGTGACTTCCCGCCCAGCTCAGTGTACGGTACCTGTAGTACAGAACACACATCAAGGTGCTGATAGGGAACGTGCTCTGGAAAAATAAGTCTTTTTTTTATTTTTCCTGATTTACCTTAAATGTGAAAGTCTCATTGAAGTCCGGTTCAAGCGTCTTCCTGTGAACTTTAGTTTCAAACTTTTTCTTTTTGTCCGGGAGCAGATAGAGTTTAACGTATGGGTCAGAGCTTCCTCCCACATCCATGGCAGGAAGCTCAGCAGCCTGCAAGATGCCCACTACCAGCTAGAATTTAAGAGCACGGGAAGAAATGAGGATCTGAGGACACTAAAATGTGACATATAAGAATTTATAGGTGGTGTGCATCTTACTGTGTTATCTGTGAAGTTGTAGTCTAGTGTGAAATGTAGTCTCCCCAGCTTCTCTTCTTCTTTGGGCTCTTTATCTGACAACTCTGTTTCTTTGTTGCCTTCATCTTTCGGTTGCTGCACAAACACAAAGACACACAAACACATCACATGCAGGTAGAAATGCAGCGATACAAGTGATCAATGAAAACCACGTCTAACAATGTGTGAAGGAGTTATTTGTGCTGTGTTCCTACGTTATATAGTGTTACAACGTCAGAGGCAATCAAACAAAGATTATGTTTGACACCATCAAGGTTTAACACCATCAGTGAGTTTAATAGAACTTGTATCCTTGAAGATGTTTCAAAATAAGTTACCTCAGTCCTCCAGACCTACACCATGAACTGTGCGATGTGCGAGACATCCATTAGTCGTAACACACACGGACAGTTTTACTAGTCTGGGTCGACCCAAGTGTCAGAACTGTGATACATTGGAAGGACAATACGTGCGTGCGTGTGCGTGTGTGTGTGTGTCCTACCTCGCTGCAACCTCCATCCATTTCAGTGTCAAAGCCTCCTTTGCTTTTCTCTTTTCCCTTCTTCTTGTCCTTCTCTTTGTCCTTGTCCTTCTTTTTCAAGCACTTCTTCCAGACGCACACAGCACAGGACAACACCACGCACAAACTCACAATGCAAAGGGCGGCAACAGCCCAAGATGGCACTGAAAAGCCATATAACACACACACACACACACATACAGATTACACATACTTAAAATACATGGAATCTTTGTTAACCACTTAAACCCTACTCATCCCTTCTTAAAACATCACATGTGAACAAATTATCATCCACACTGACAAAGTTAATCCAATCCAGTACTTCTGTAATAAATGCTATTGTCAGAGAGATGCTGACTCAGATCTGTGGTAATTTTTAGGCCATATTTTGTTGTGGTGTTGTACTTTATTACTGTAAGGGGTTCATTTGTCCGTCTCCTGTGTATTTTGGGATGTATGACTCAGATAGCAAGCGACATATTCAAATCCAAGATACAATTTTTTATGACTTGCAAGTTTGACTTTCTGACATGAATGCAGATAGCTTGACAAACCAGTTTAAGTTGGACATGTCGATCTGAACTAAAATAGAGAATATGATATGCTATCATAGAGAATAGTTTAACTTCAAATCTCTGTTGATATTGTATGAGCTGCTGCAGCTGTGTTATTTGCCCAAATGTCCATGAAATATAAATTCTTTGTCCCTTTTAGATTATTTCTCAATTATCCTCTGGCTCTGGTGTTCAGATATGTTTCTCGAATATATATATATCAAGATTTTTGATAGTAATCCATGGAGGTGAACATTTATCTTGGTTTCCCAACTCACTGTGGATGTTGTGTAGTTCACTCATGAACTTCTTTGGATTGTGGCCTCCGGATTGTGTTTGGCCTGTGGTTGTCGTTGCATTTGTCAAACTCGTTATTGTAGCCGGGGTGCCCGGTGCAGCCGGGGCAGCTCGACGGGTCCCGGTCATTGTTTGATGATTGACAGCAGATCCTGAATTTAACTGGCCAGAGAAACGGAGAGACTGGAGAAGACGGTTCAGTCACAACATGTGAAACATACATTATACTTCAACGAAACAGGCATAATATGCCTCCATATGTGCAACAGTCAAATGGGAACCACCTAAACGATACACAAATACACAATAGAGCAGATTTTCCAAAACGCCATCGATGGATGTATTTGAAGCAATAATGTGCTTATGGACAGGGTATGAACATCGGAGTCAAATGACTTCTCCTGTTTCTGCTTGTCTGGCACAAACTTGAACACAGGATATGCAAACTGCTGTCTCTGCCAAACCTGCTGACATGAAGGGGAGAGGGCAGGACTCGAGAGGAGGAGGCTGCGAGGGAGACGCAGAGGAGAAGCGTCACGCGTGGACCTCTGCTGTTCCTCTGTGAGCAGCCAGAGGTGATGATGTACCAAGGTCACGCTCTGTGCACATTAACAAAGGATCGAAGCTAAGACTGGACTCTGAAATAATTTTGCGATATGTTATTTTCTACTCTGCAGTAATCAGAGTAAGTATGTGGGGCTGAATCAGCAGACGTGATCTCCGACTTTTTTCTCCTTCTTCAGGATACTTTACCATTTTTTCTGGAAAGTCAGAGGCTATTACAGGAGCAAACAGAAACATTAATGATACATCCAAAGGGAACATAACTGCATGTCTCTCATGTTAGTTGTCTGATACTGAATATTTCAGATTCTGAAGTGCTTTTATGATTTTGATTAAGAATTTTTTTATGCCAATATAAAACAAACATTACATAATTACCAACTTGTTAATATAGTAATTATTTAATAATGATTTATAAATATTATTGTATTTATACAGTGAAAGACAGTCGCACCATATGGACCTAACTTCAGTTGTTAATGCAGCTAAAACTCTTTTAACACCTAATCCAACAAGTTTACACATTTGACAGTAAAAACAATTTACCATCTGAATTTGCAAAATGTCAACTTTAAGACACTTTTAGAAAAAACTGTTAGAAGTTACTCATATTGATTGTGTTCTTGCAGATCCAGTAAACAATAGAATGACCTGCATCGACCTGATGATTATTATTATTATTATTATTATTATTAGCAATCTTTTGTGCACATTGTTTACACCCAGTTAGACTTCAGTCAGCACATTCAAAAGAGAAAGAAATCAAAGTTTTGATTGATTAAAAAATAGTCAAATTTGAGACATACCTGTATTCAGTGGTCTCAGCAGCAGCGTTCAGCCTCACAGGTATTCCTTTTCTTTACAGAGGGAAGAAGAGGAGGAGGAGGAAAAAATGATAAAGCAGAGAGATGGAGGAGAGCAGTGAGGCAAGTGTCAGCCCCTTTGTTTTTGTGTCTCCAGTTCTGAGACATCAACACGAACAGTGCAGTGTGTGAAGCTGCATCGAGAGAGAAAGAGAGAAAGTGAGAGGGTAGGACAAGATGGAGTTGAGGGTGAGATCGGTAGCTTGGTCATCTTGTGTTGTTTCCCTATGTTTTTGTGTGTGTGTGTGTGTGTGTGTGTAAGGGAGAGAGGAAAAATGTATACTTTTCTGTCCATTCAGGTCTCATGGGACCGCTGTTCCTTATTTCTGATGTCCCGCCTTTTGTGACCTCTGTCCCCCCCCGACAGGTCAGCGGGCCAGCGATGCATATTCATTAGGGTAGTGACATGGCTTTTTAAAGTCTCATTAGCATACTGACAGTTCAGCATTAGAGGACATTTACGTTCAGCGTGGACGGCTCTGTATGTGAGGGCATCTGTACATCTGGCTGCACAACTGTCTCATATCGCCTATGTATAGATGATGTTGCCTGATTTAGAAACTTAGGATGTGGTTTCTGCAGCAACACAGAGATCAAGTTCTAGCCCCGCCCCGTTCACCTTGAGGTACCAGAGATGCACAGAGACGCCGAACAGAAAGAGAGGACGAGAGACGGTGGGAGGATGGGCAGGGAAACAGGGAGCTCGACATAACCTCTGTCAGTCACATAAAGAAATATAACAAAGTTTCAGTTGTGAGTGTCACTCCTTTAAGAGGTGCAGCGTGGAGGCCAGTTGATTTAAAGCTGTAATGAAGTATTTAGCTGACAGTATAGATCACTTTTAGGCCTAAGCAGTTTTATGCCTGTAGTAAATTGAGCTTTTTGTATTAATAGAATTCACATTTAATAACAAGAAGGGTGCGTAGAGAGCGCAAATCTAATGCCCTATCACTTCGTGTTAAAGAAAGTGGAAAGGAAATCATTGATCAACTCCGAAATGTAATTAGCTTAGCAGGTTTTGAATAATCCTGCTAACTAACAGACAAATATATGCATCTCTGTATCATCATATAATGTCCTGTCGTATTATTATCAGAGGTCAGAACTATGTGTGAATTATTAGAAGATGTGGTTCAAACACTAATAGTTCTTCAGAAATTCTCCCTGCGGTTAAGATAAACTCAGGGAAAAAATGGCCCAATTTATTGAGCAAATTAAACTGAGAAAATCTTTGAACATCATTTAGAATTTAGAGCCCTTCAATTATTTGTAGTTCAACTGATTTGTGTCATGAGTATTCATTCTTTTTAAACCCTACCTCTTCTACTTTAGTAGTAGTTGTGACATTAAGCTTTCATGTTAGATATATTATTTGCTGTGGTTAACAAAGATAATTGGTTTGACATAACAGATCATAACAAACAAAAAAATGCACAATTAGTAATAGATTATCTTCATATGTGCTGGGATCAATACACACAAATTTACAGTGTAAATCGGAACATGTGGGCTGTTGCCTCATGCAAAGGAAACACACGTGAACAATGTGCACACTCAGCATCACAACAGGACAGTTAAAGAGAAAAAGCAGCCATCACACACATGATCGCTTTTTTACAGTTTATTTGATATCATGAGAACAATGTGAGGTCCACAAAGTGTTTGTGTAAACATCCAGAATGTCTCATACAGTCACACATGGAAACATGTTATCATTAGTACCTATATATTTATTAATAGTCATCAAGTAATACTTTCACATGTGATATATAATATTATAAAATATGTGAAGACAAAAAGAACAGTCACCTATATAACCACATATACAGTCGAAATATGTGGCTGGTATTTAGAGATAGAAAAACAACTCATAACTCCGCACGCTGGGTGGCAGTATAATCCGTTACATCACAACAAACCCCAGAAGAAGACTGGTCTCCAGGATACAGAGGAAGAAAGCGTCCTCCTGTTGGACTAATGGTGAGTTCTGTAAGATTTAAATCGTGTTTTACATTTAAAATACTTTTACAGTTTATCTGACGATGCGTTTAAGTCATGTCTATATAGTAAATGTTTGTAATAAATTAAACTCCCCGTAACCGCAGCGAGTAGGTTGGTTTAGCCTGGTTACCTAGCTAGCAGATGCTAACGATACTAGTGTTTTCAGTAGCGAGTTTGCTAACCTTTCGTGTCATGTAAACTTCACTGATGTGTAACAGTATAAGTACACGATCCTCGTTGTGTTCACTGTAGTTGTTTGAATCTAAAACTGAAGACATGGTTCTTAAATGTAAGCTATTTTCCTAAATGGACACCTGTTGAGCATCAATGGTGATAAAATCAAATTCAGCCTTCACATGATGAGTCAAAATCTTATATTTGCACAATTTATATGAAGCTGAATCCAAATAGGGGTTCTCTGAGAGGACTTTTGTTTTTAAATTTAATAAATCCTGTTTTAAATAATGGGGCAAAAAACTTTTTTTGTAGTGAACAGTTTAAATCCTTGCCACTGATCCTGTGTGTTTTCCAGGTTGTGGAGATGCTACCAGTGGATCGTCTTCACCTCAAACATGTCCTGCAGACAGTTGGTGCACTGGAGGCAACTGTCCTCCGCAGCTTTGGTCCAGAGGGAGGACAGGTGCTGTTCACCCGAGACACAGGACAGGCCATGTTGAGCCGCAGTGGGACACGCATCCTCAAAGCACTGCGACTTGAATATCCACTCGCTAGGTAACATACAGACCTTTACTTTTTTCCTTTTACAATACTATATATCAAGTGTAATTTGTGTTAACATTATATTTGTGTGTTCTTCATTTTAGGATGGTGGTGGAGTGTGTCTGGAAGCATAGCAGTTCAACAGGAGATGGATCCAAGACCTTTATTCTGCTGCTGGCCTCATTACTGCGAATGATTCATACAAAAGCTTGCAAGGAGCCTAACGTGTCTCACACTTATAGCTCTAGGGAGGCAGCAGAAGCTGCCACTGCCAGGCGCTTTGCTGATGAACTGCTCACATTTGCGTTGGAAGATTTGGAGGATCTCATCGCTGTAGGAGTGGCCCCGTATGGATTCTGTGTTTCGTGGGAGGATTTCACTGCAAAATCACATCCACCAGCTGCTCACTCAGACACTCACTGCGTTCAAAAGCTGCTGGCATCATTCTTTCACACTCGTCTCGGTCACACCCACTGTGACTTCATAAGCAACCTCACCTGTGAAGTTCTCAGGAACTGGACCTTTATAAATGACCTACCTTCATCAGCACTTCACTTTGTAAATGACAACTTCCCTGCACTGCATACGCCTGTGACAGGCTTCCCTATAAGCTGCTCACGTTTGATTGAGGGGCAGGTCATTCACAGGGACTTTGCTGTGCCCTGCCCTCGGACTGAAGATCAGTCAGTTAAAGCTGTAGTTTTCAGTGGGTACCTGCAGCCAAGAATACTCAGTGCTGGAGATGTGCTTAAGGTGGGATGTGGAGGCCAAGTGGCTGAGGAGAAAAGTTTAGTGGAGTTTAGTGCATGGTCAGAAAGGTCACTACAGTGCGTCATTGCAAACCTGCAGCGTTTGGGTGTCTCTGTGCTTCTCTCTGCAGTGAAACAGTCTGCGGCTGTTCTGGCTTTAGCTGCACAGGCGCGGATGTGTGTTGTGGAGTGCATCAGCAAAGATGAGCTGGCCCTCTTTGCCAAACTAAGTGGAACCACACCAGTGTCAGACTGCTGGACGATTGAATCACAGAATGTTTCTACTCTGACCTTTTGCCGGCCAATACTACTGGGAGTACATAGGTATGATAACATGTCACTTCTTTCTCGCATACATATACCTGTTGTCCCAGAGATATATATATATATATATATATATATATCACTAGGCTTTGAATTTCAGTGATTTCTTCATCTGGTTTCCATGAGGGAAATTAAAATGAATCTCTTTTTCTCTTCCACAGATATGTTCACGTGGCTTTCCATGATTTAGAGAAGAGGGTCACACTCAAACCCTGTAGTCTGGTCATTTGTGGCGCGGGGGAAGGGCAGACAGACCAGTGTGCATGTGCGTTTCAAGATGCCATCCGCATGCTACTTGTAACTTTCCAGCCCATGGGAAGGACTTCAACTACAGCATCAAACAGGATCTACCAGTTTCACAATAGCACATCTTCACATGCATCTGATCACTCTGATAGAACCACCCACACATCCTCAAATGCAATTCTCTCTCAGCAGTGTGTGTTGGAGCCAGGCTGTGTTATATCTGCTGGTGGAACATTCGAGTTTCTCTTAAATCATGCCCTCTCACAACATCCCCGCTGTCGCTGTGTTTCTAATGGTACAAAGATGAGTACCCCTGCTGTTTCCCAGCTCTTGGCAAATGCTCTCCTGAGTGTACCACAACAGATTTACTCCCACAGTGTGCGACACTTCCTGCAGATTCAAACCAGGATCCTCAGTTTTCTTCCAAAAGATTCCCACACGTTCAGCGTCCTTTATAAACAAAAATCCAGCACAAGTCTCGTACAGGCTTGTTGTACTAGTGGATTTCCTGTAGCGGATTGTAAACTGAGCATGCATTGTTGTAGAAAGACTGACGTTTTATCCAAAGCTTTTATGTTGGACTTGGGTCTTGAATCTGTCTCTTGCAAATACCAGCTGCTTCTGGCCGTACTGCAGTGTGTCAGGAGTCTCCTCCGGGTGGACATGGTGCTGCACACACACTCTGCCTTACACGCACAGTCACGCAGACCAGCAGACGTTTCCTCGGAGGGCTCAGAGGATGAGGCTGAAGATTGAGATTGTATTGTGTCCCATGTTAAAAACTATAAACATATTTTTTCTTGGCACTCAGGTATCATTCAGAAGATATTATTTGCACTTGGCTGCTACAGTTTAAATAAATGTTATAGCCACATTATTTTTTGCTTGTCCCACTGCAATATATCTGTAATCCATTACTACAGAGAAAGTTATTTTCAATTATGGCACTACAGTTGTGTTGTGCAATTTATAGGCCAATAAAATTTGAACATGGTCCTGTAGCACTCTGCCTTGAAACAAGGCCACGTTTGGCAATAATAGTAAAATGAAAATGATAAAGTGTTATTCCCTGTAAAGTACTCGGTGTCCAGTTATCAAATACATTTCGTTAATTTTAAGTTAAAATGTTTTGTAAGTGTTGATGTTGGCTCATCTCTCTGTTGCTTCCCATTATGTTCTCTTTTTTTCCCTCCTTATCTCAGTTTTCCTGCCCTCTTCCGTTTGCCAGTAAACATTCTGCTGTGTAAAAGTCCCACACGCTCAACAACAAGGACACGTCGCCTCACTTATTAACGCACACCCCTTTTTATAATCAGTGTTATCTCCATAATGGGGGTGGGGCATCTGAACAGCAACACAAGGCTGTCAACAACCAAATCAAAATGCACTTCCTCGTGCTGTTATCAGATGAATGCTGCTCTGACCTCTTTTTGGGGGAAATGGTGAGTCATGAAACATTAACTCTAATCATAGCCAGACACAAAAGAACACTGTTTGCTGTAATCTATGTGTGCAACAAATTTTGATCACAAATTCTCCAGAAATTAATTGTGATGAGGTCAAGTTGAACAAAGACAGTTCTTGGCTGTCTTTCTGTTTTGGTCTTGGAATACCAAAGGGGTGGAAACCTGGGGGAGTTTTCCGTTTGCGCAATGGAAAACAACAGAGTGTTTTCAGCTTTGTCACGGTACCCACACCCTGCGAACCCCTGCGGGACCATGATATAAACAACTTAATGTAACACGCCAAGCAGAGTCAACGTATTATTGAAAACTTTGCCTTTAGTCAATCTTAGTGCCCTTCAGAGAATAGGCCTGATAACCTTTTTTATGTTATTTGGCTGCACTGATTGTTTGCCATGATGGATTACAGATCTATTGCAAACATCAAATCCTCCAATTAGTCCCCATTGTGTTTTAGTGAAGCTGTCATAAGTCTCGTTGACATTCATCGCAGCCCACAAAACACATTCATAAGAATGAGCAGCAAAAGAATCGGACTGGAGCCGGAAGCGTTAATCAGCATTTACAATACAAATAGCCTCTGACACGACACACACAATACAGTTTATAATACACTCACCCTCTGGTCGGAGATACAGATCACTCACACTCAGGGCTGAGAGCCATGTCAAGCTTTGTGCCGACATCCATCGAACTCTTTCACACTATTGAATCTTTAATCATTACTATTACAGTTATAAGCTGTGAGTACCACTGATTGCTCTTTAAATGTGATATGAATGTGGTATGCTGCATGTTGTATGTAATTGTGTTATTTGTGGATGATACACAATAATGCTTTTATACAAATAAAGCTAACAGATAAATTAGATTATTTAAATTGAATGAATTGAATAATATAAAACCCTCAGTCTTGACTTAGTACATTTTGTTTATTTGGTTCTCAATCATTTTTGTCTCTGTGAAACATAGTGCATATGGTATAAATCAAGCAAGTCTCTGTAAAATGAAATGGACCTTATAAAATACACAATCAAACCACACATACCATTTAAACATCGAAGATTAAAAATGTTTTGCAGATAAAAAACAAAAGCAACATTTACAAAATGTGACCAAAAATAATGAAGGCTGTTTTAAACAAGTGCGAATGAGGAGATGGGGGAAGTAAGGAAAGGAATGAACAAAATTTCCTCACACCAAAGAAACTGAGATGCTACACAAGTACCTAAAAAATGGAGAGGAAAAAAAACCAGCCACAGCAGTTCACAGCTCAGCATTGAACTGGCTACTCATCACCATGGTTTGACGTCAGTGTTGTAAGAAAACAGCAATCTTAGAATTTCGTTGGCTGCTTCTGTTTGGTGCTAAAGTGGTGCCGGTGGCCTTTTTTCTGTGGCCCTGGACCAATATGACTCTTCTTGTGAGTGACCTCGAGTGGTAGCAATAGAAATGTGATCAGTAGATAATAATATAATTTTTTGTTTCGATAATTAGCGGTTCACAAAACACTAATTTCAATCAAATGACCACAGATAACACATTTCTTTACTACTTTGCTACTTAAGCACAGATGATAGTTGGGCCTAAAAACCACATCGCACTTGTCTAGTCAAGGAAAGTCAGGAGTGTACAGCGTGTTGAGAGTACAGCAAGAACTGACCAATAATCTCATAAACAACAGAAATATCAGCACCCAGTCTATACTTATGTTATCCCCTTTGAACAAGCAGTGTGTCGATTGGAAGTGGAGAGTCTGGGACCCTAGGAATGACATCATGCAACATTAACAACGACATGTGGTGTGCGTGGTGGGTTTTCACACCACCTCCCGGGATTTCCTGATGGCGCAGCACAGGAGCATGCTAAAGATCATTCCAAACATCTGCAGGAGAGAGGGAGGACATATTACTTGGGTCTGCACCGTGTTCATCCTCCAGGTCAGCAGACATTGAAATTTGGTGAACTCCAGTGAAACACACTCACCATAATAACCCCAATGGTGACGCCCACTCCTCCTATGATGTGTAGTTTGGAATCGAAAACGTCATCGATGGCGTCAGGACAGCTCTGCAACACACGGGCAGGATTTAATGCAGCGGAATGTCTCTATATAGCTATGCTGAACGTGGCTTAGGGTATGGCCCATGTAACAGACAGCCTGGGAGCGCACAGGCTTCAGTACACCAGTGTTGCCATAGTAACACTGCAAAAAAGGCTGAGGAAATTAGTCTGCAAAGGGAAGACTTGATGAAATAATGACACCTGTCAGACCATCGTTATGATTTTGACGCACAGTATCAGCGCTCACAGAGCTTAGGTGTGTCCGAGATCTGTAATGACTTGTCTCCCATCTCGACAAAAATATTCGTCGAATCTAGCTGTGTTGGCATTCAATCTATACACACATTCTCAGGATGGTTGTACCTTAGTAATGAGCTCCTCAAGCGGCTCCCCTCTGGGACAGGTGTCTTTGGCAGTGTCTGCTGCAGTACCAGTTGGACCGCAGCAGTTCAGCTGTTCACACACACAAAATCATGATGTTAGTGAACAAGGAGACTTGAAGAAAGAAAACATATGTCTTACAAATGTGTTCCTATTAAAGGGATAGTTCAACAAATTGATTCCAATTTTAGGTTATGCCTGAAATTACTCACTCCTCTCTACTCACTTTCAGTACTTGGGTCATTTTCTCTGCACTATTGTCACACACACCTTATCAGCATCATTGTGTACATGTCATATTAAGCCTATTTTCCTACTTAAATATATAGAAAGCATTTTGTGTGTCACAACTTCAAATTTCAAATCTTTTTCAATCAAGGCTATTTAGGCTTTTTATTCAGACATGGCACAATTTTGTTTTCCAAAAAAACGACTTTTCCAAAAAAACGACTAAACATGGAGAAGCAGCTCCGAAGCCACTGCAGGTCCGCCTCAACTCCTTTACCTCTTAATTTACGTCTTATTCTATTTATTTTTTATTTATATTTTATAATAAAAACATTTAATTCTCAATGTCATTTGTTTTTGGTCATATTTCAGTGCTTCTTATTTGTATTGTCTTATGTTGCTTTTACAATTTGTAATTATGCCTTTTGTATTTGAGGTAAAGCCCTTGTCTTCTTGTTGTAATGTGCTATACAAATAAACTCAACCTGCCTTCATACATTACTCTCTCCTCTTGTGCGTTGGCTGTTTTTCAGCATTCAGCATGAGGGGAATATATATAATGAGTGAATTCAGATAAGCCATAATTTTCAGTCTTGTAGTCACAGTGAGGTTGCTAGGCAACCAGTGGAAATGCCGCACAGATGTCCTGGATGTATACATGAGCTACTGTTCATCAAGACATAGTTACAGCACAACTCGCCCTAAACGACGACTGATTTTTACATTATTGTTTGTGCACAAAGTGAACAAGTCAGCCAAACAATCAGCAGACAACATGAAATGTATTGGTAAGTGTGTGACCTTTGGAAATGAGGTGTCTCCATCTGCTTCAAGTGTGTAAGCTAAGCAACACTAAGCACCTCCCAGCTTTAGCGCCACTGTTAACGCAAAGACATGAGTGGTATCGATCTCCTTATACAACTCTCTACATTATATACTCTTATATACCAACATGCTGATTTTTTTTTAAGTTAATTTGCTGAATTCACATTTTCTAGTCATCAAAAACATTATGGATCCTTTTTACTGTGGACCGAAACTTCTTGCAAAGTTCCCACGGGAAAACATTGCATGCACTTGAAAATGCAATTTGTTCCAAATTCCTTCGATAAGATCTGAGTCATGTCCAATGAGTGGAGAAGACTGACCCCTGTTTGAATCAATCGCAGTGTCTCTTTGAGGCGCTCATCTCCTGTCGTCTTGTAGTTGTTGTAGGTCTGCATGTAAAACGCTGTGATGTCGTTCACCACCTGCAGCACAGCAGCAAGGAGGGTTTATTAACATGGATCACTCAAGCAGACAACATTTCTTCATGCAGCATTTTCATGTTAAACTCAGCAGCAGTATTTCACTCACTTTGTTGCTGTCGGCCATTAGTTTGCTACGTAAACTCCATTTAACTTGGTTAAAAAGAGCTTACACAAATTAAATCAGTTGAACGTACTTATAAGGTTTTACGTTACCTTGCTTTGATTGGAAAATCCCCAGATTCCAGCTGCCACCTCTATGGCAAATATGATGAGCAGGAAGCCAAAGAACTGTGCAAAGGAAACACAAAACTGCGTGAATGTTTTGCCTCCATGCAGGCTTGTGCGCATGTGCTTTGTGTGCATGTATGAACACGTAAGGTCATCTGAGTGTAGCTGAAACTAATTTGCATAGGCTCCACCTCCTGAGAGATTTAGTCCAAGAAGATTAGGGCCAGACATGGAGGGAGGGAGGCAGGGAAGGATTGGACAAGTACAGAGACTCTTCTCTGGCCTTGATACTGTTCAGTAAACAACGACGAAGGCAGACTCTTATATTTCTTACTGCACCCAAGGTCAGTCTACAATTCTCACATGTTAAGTCAAGTGCCGCTGATTGAGAGCACTAGAAAAACACTTGGAGGAAGAAAATCCTTGCTTTTAGTTTCTATATTACAAATTACTGTGAGTAAATAGAAGTGAATAGAACAAGAAGGGAGAGGCCTTGAAGAACTAGAAGGGTAAATGGAGAGCGCATACCTCTGGCAAGGTCAACGCCCTATCTCACCATGTCTTTAAAAAAGTGGATCCGCCGGTTTATTGGGATCCACTCCAAAATTGTAAAAGTTCTTGAGTCATGCCCCACTCCTCATTTCATTAAAATTGCAACAGTCAAAGAAATGCAGATGAAAACACAAAAAGTGGTACGAACCAGTCCCAGCATAACAGGGGACTCCTGGATGGCCCCGCAACATCCCAGAAAGCCCACCAGCATCATTAGTGCTCCAGCTGCTATCAGGATGTAGACACCTGCACACATAATATTTAATTATATATATATATATATAGTTTATGTATTGCAGAGTACACATAATCTTTCTTTTAAGACTGAGAGTGTCTTACCCGTGTAGAACACATATGGAGAGTCTGGTCCCTCAAACAGGCCTTTGGTCTTTGGGTCAAATCTCAGCCAAAGGCCTATAGCAAAGACAGCGGTGCCTGCAAGCTGGAGACAAGAGCATATTCTCACATACAGGTCTGCAGTTACATCCCTCAATGCATTCTGCACAATGTCACATGTTCAATGGTCCAAATCCGATTTCGCTCACTTCTGTTGTGGCTGTGTGTCTCCTTTGTGTAGCTCTTGCAGTTGTGTTGTGGCTTTTGCCTGTTTGTTTTTTGTGTAAATGCGCTTTTGGGAGACGTCATGATATTTTGAGTGCATCTTCTTATATCCTGTCATACTTCTCTGTTCTGAGTTGCACTTTGCACCACGAGTGTCGGTGTATGGAGCCTCACTGTGTAACGTGCATAGACAGGCACTTACTTAAAAGCCTTGTAAGCACAGACAGGTCAGCCCAGAGAATCCTTGTGAAACAAAACGTTTTTATGCAAAGGGTGTGGGTGCTCTTTTTGTATTCTATTGTATAACAATTTTTCACCCTCTTTCATTCCTGTTGTATGATTTATGTTCCATTGTTTGAGCAAAAAGGCAGATCAGAGCAATCGGAAATGTGTAAATCTATAACACCACTGCTGAGGAAACTTGTCCACCTCTCTCTCTCTCTCTCTCTCTCTCTCTCTCTCTCTCTCTCTCTCTCTCTCTCTCTACCCCCTCTCTGTCCCCCCCGTAGCCCCTTGCCCTAACCTGAACCTTAACCTAACTATGTCCTCACTTCCTCAAAATGGCTTCAGTCTGTAACTCTGTAACTTAAGCAGGTCCTCACAAAGATAGAGTTACAAGCACACAACACTCCACAGCAGAGTAGGAGACAATAAAAAACACACGTACCCAGAAGATAAGGTTGAAGACAAACATGAGATGTTTCACACACTTGATTCCCCCACCGACAGCCATGTTGATTCCGTCGACACACGCAGAAATACGCACAAACACACACACACACTGTACCGACAAGAGTTCTTTTGGATAACACCTTCCAATGAGGAAGTAAAAATGGAATGGTGTCAGCTAGTGGAAAGGGAACATGCTTTCAATACCACACCTTCACATGATCACCTGATCACACGGGAGGAGCAGGAGGAGCAGGAGTGGTGGTGTTACATGAGAAACTGTCCTTACTTGTGTACGTGTTATCAATTCCTACACCGTCTATAACTGGTGCATGTGTGCAAACCCTGTGGGCACGTAGAGTTTGTTGGATGTGGGAGGGAGCAGCACGGAGGGCTCTGCACGTTCAGACACGTTCACTAAACAACATTTAGTAAAATACCTGCTCGGCAGCATATTTACTGCTCTGCTGTCTGAACTGTGTAATCGGCTGCTCTTAAATATGGCTACTTCCCATTCCTATAGACATGGGAATATAGTATTTACTGTATATTGTGTATATACTCCCAAAAGCCGTTATTAGTAGTTTTGTGTGTTAGTTTGATCAACTGACCAAACACTGAACATGTGGAACACGTGCTCTCGTGTCGTGTCCACATTGAGCTGAAATCCGAGGTGTGTGTGCTGTGTGATTTGTGATTTGTGGCTGCATGTACCGGATATGACAAGAGTGTCTTCACCTCATGCTTAATAAACCTCAAAAAGGAAAGAATCTAAGAGATTGTAACAGGTTGTGTTAAAACTAAATAATCTAGAAAGTGTTGATTTAAAGGGAGTTAAAATGGACAGTCACCTTATTCCTTTCTTGAAGTGTTTCATTGTTGAAACACTGCACTTTCTGTGTATTTTTGCATATACCTCACCCCTGCAGTCTGTTTGTTGCATGGTTGGCTTGTTTATAAGCAAGATTATACAAAAACTATGGATCGATTTCCACAAAACTTAGTAGAAAGGTGCAGTATTATTGGTCAGGGAAGAACCCAATAGATTCTGGTGCAGATCTGGATCAGTGGCTGGATCCAGGACTTTCTTTTATCACTTTCTTTAACATTAAAAGATAGTTAGTTTTTTTACATTTGCAGGGAATAATCCATGCATCTTGATTTAAAAAAAAATCCGGCACGTTTAGGTGACTTTAGGTGAATTTGGTGCTGTTTAAGCAAATAGGGGGGTTATTTGGGCCTTGCAAAGTATTGAATATCTCAGATCGATTGTGGTTTCTCGTCATTTCTTTCTCACACACACACACACACACACACACACACACACACACATTGAAGCGGTGGGAAACCCCTGTCTGCCCTGCGATGAATGCCTCTGCTCGGTTCTATGTATAGCTGCACAAATTACAAACGTCCCTAAAAGGAAAAAACATCCATCTGAAACCACACACAAACAAACGCACACAGCAGCCAGGACACACCCTGCAGGCTCAGTGCGACTCAAATAGCCAATATGTGATCCCAGCATTCACTCACACACAACATATACATATACACACACACACATGCACATACACATGCACAGTCTGGCTCCCTGACATGCGCAACACTTCACGTCACGTGACGGAGCAGAAGTCTTAATTCTTATTATATCAGTAGTCAGTATCACCACCACACTAAAGCAGCGTATCTCCTCCCCCCACACTGCAATTATTCAATTGCCGTGCGCGCAAACTCCACAGTGTGGTCTTTGCTGTGGAACTGGGTCACTTGGCCACTGGGGATTATTCTTCCATCAGCCTCCACGGGCACTGGGACACTTTGTGTTCACCGGCGTCCGGAGCCACAAACCACCCGAGGGCGCACCGCCGAATAAACTGGGATAATTAACCCGGGGCTTTTCCGCGAGGGCTCGTCACGATCCCATAGTACATCTGAGACACCCGGATCATCTCATTCACAGTGTAGTAGACCTGCTCACACGCGGATGCGCGTGCACGTCCAGCTCACACACGCACACGGGCTGTTCTTTTTAAGAGAACAACGCGCTTGTCTCGCTTCAAACTCACCCAGAACACCAGGTTGAAGGCGAACATCAGGTACTTGACGCACATCTCTCCCCCCGACAGCGCAGCCATGGCGGAACACGAGCTGCGGCTTCACGCTCTCAGCGGCTCCGACGGACGGTGGAGGAGAAGAGAAGCAGAATAACTGTGTGAATGCACAATGAGGTTATTTGCCGACGCGCCGACGGCTCTTACGCGCGTCGTGCTGTGCGCGCCTCTCGTGGTCCGCCCCCTCACACATAACGGACTGCACAGCCTCCTGTACTTCTTTCTTTCTTTCTTTTTCTTTCTTTCAGTCTTTCTTTCTTCATTAAAAAAACCCCAACTCTTAATATTTACTATTTTTATAAATTACTTCATATATTATGTATTGGACTCATATTCTTTGTTAAATTTCCTTAGTCTTTAAAGTGGCCTAAGATGATTATTCTTTTTCATATTGCCGCCTATAAGTGTTAAGCCCACATCCTGTATTCTATGTGGGTTTCCTGCTGTGCAGCTTCTTGGTTGCAACTTTCTGCAGCAGCTCCCTGGCCAGTGCGATGACGTAATTCTCCCAGAATAAGAAAAGCGCGTTCACGGGTTGTATTATAGCGATGGTCCAGTGTGCATGAATGAACACGGTGCACGGGCATGCCCTCTCGATCACGTGACAGCACATGGGGTCAATAAGTAGTAGATGAGTCAATTTGGATGTTACTAATTAATGAAAGTTAATAAATGAACAAAATCATTTTTAAGACATAGATATGTTGTATTCATTTATAAAAACTCAACCCAGTAGAATGACCAATTATCTCTTTGAGAGTGTTTGCAGAGCATCTGGACAAAAATGTTTCATCACTAATTTATTAACCTTTAAAATCACTCACTTGATAGATTGTTATAAAAAAGTTTTACTGATGGCTATAGAACCCAACCAATTTATCGGTTGCCCTATATAAGTTCAAATTCTTTATATTTGTTTGTATTTGTGTTTTATTTAATTTATAGTAATATAATTAAAGGTTCAATGTGTAGAATTTAGTGACATTTAGTGGTGAAGTTGCATGTTGCAGCTGAATGCCCCTCACCTCAGCCTCCCCTTCCAAACATGAAAGAGAACCTGTGGTAGACTTCGGTTGTCATAAAAACACAAAAGGTGTTTAGTTTGTCCAGTTTGGGCTACTGTAAAACATGGCAGCCTCCGTAGAGAGGACCATCGCCTGATGTAAATATACAGTATTTAAATATAAAGGGCCCATTCTAGGGTAAAGAAAACCACAATTTGCACAATTTAGATGAAACACACAAGTGAAAACACTATGATTATTTTATATTCTATTTCTGCCAATAGATCCCTTTCACCTAAATCGTACACTCTGAACCTTTAAGTTAATGGTTTATGTCCCAGTTTAATTTATTTGTCACAAGGGTTTTATAATGTAATCTTGGGAATCATTGCCAAACTTGTTAAATTGAATTTAAAAGTTCACATTTTTTGAATCAATATCAAACCCCCCAAAATATCCATGTTATTCAGGGTCTCTTGTTGGCTTATTACTAAATATGAACCCCACTTTATTAATGGATTTAACATTTTAAACTACAGACTAGTCAGGAATCCATGTCTCTGTATTAAATACTTTACATAAATACAGAAAAAGTGAGAGAAACATTTAAATTCGATTAAACATAGAAACCTTTTTTCTTGGTCCTGCAGGTGTTTTCAGATATTATATCATTGAAGAATTGCCATAGAATGAAATGAAATTTGTTCCTTCCTTACAGATGCAACAAATCAAGCACGACACAGTCAAGTCAATTTATCACTAGCCTTATTCACTTTTCCTCGACCCCAATAAAAATGTCATGAGACCTAGGAAAGACGTGAAGGAGAATTTGTAATTAACCTGCGGTTCCAATAGAACCCAACTGCATGGACCAGTCATCATGCGGTTGTGGATGTTATTGACATGGACAGGTGCATCGCTTTAAATATTGCAGCTGCAAGGAATTGTGGGATGGCATTATCCCTTTTCCTTTTATAAACTATTGGTCTTGAGCACCCTTGGCTAAAGCAGATAAGAATGGAAGCAATGATGCACCTTTCCTCAGAATTTAGAGATTTAGATCAGCTCTTATCATGGCTAATACCTGCATTATGTGTTATTTCAAAAATGAAAGTGCTTTCAGCCACAGCTTCGTCTGACCACACCCACACAGTCTTAAGAAACATTTTTTAACAACACATTGTTACAGGGTGGTACCAGAAAACATTTTTGTTCTCACGGAAAACATTTTGACGTGTCACACCAGGAAATGAAGGGGTGTAATAAGAACGATAATAATGTGAAAATCCAGTGTGTTTCAGAGGTCTGGTGTTTGTACTGGTTTACTGGTACGATGGTTCAGTGACATTAGATGGAACTTATGCATTGTTGATGAAATTTGTTTTATCCTCCCCATGTTCTTTGGGCAAAGTAATTCAATTCAGTTTTTCACACACACACACACACGCACACGCACGCACACACACACACACACACACACACACACACACTAGCATGGCTGATTAGACCTTTTTCCCGCATCTGCTTGGTTGACATCCTTCCTCATGAACTTCTCTTGATTTCTACCTACGTCATAGTTTAGTAGTTTAGTTGAGTTTATCCATTCATTCAGATTATTTTATTTTAGGATTTTGCTCATTTTAATACATTGTTTCTCTTAGGATTTTATTATTTTATCTTCTTTCCTCTATCTTTCAATCTATTTCTGTTCTTTTCACTTTACTTTTCTATTTTGCTGTGTGTGTGTGTGTGTGCGGGCAATTTGTTACATTTCGTTTGTATGGAAATGCTATATTAATAAAGTCTGGTTGATTGATTGATTGATTGATTGATTGATTGATTGACAGCATAACTTTACTCAACATAGCCTCTGTGAGAATATGCAAAGATTCAAAATCATTAGATGCTTTTATTTGGACTCACAAATACAGAGGTTTCAGATGTTAAAGATATACAAGTTTATATTTGATCTATTGTTTCACTGTTTGAATGAGTCAACGTGTTTGAAAGAACAGAGGAGATGTTATTCTCTCCTCCTCTGTTCTTTCTGTTTTAGCTCATCGATGCAGTTTGCACCTGAGAGTGTTGATCCTTACACGTTCCCAGTGTGTGTGTGTGTGTGTGTGTGTGTTAATGTGTGCGTGTCCTTTTGGCACATCTTAGTCATGTGTTATTCCATGTGGCACCAGCAACGCACTGTTGTTGCGTGAGATATCTCCAGCAAGTGTGCTTTCCACCAGAATTGTTTGGGTTGGCGCCGACACAGATATGCATGTGTAGACTAATTACTCGGCCAGGCGATCAGTGGGCATATCCTGGTATTGTCCTGCCGGAGCTGTTTGATGGTGTCAGTCTGAGGGCACCGAGTTGTGGACAGAATGATATTCTGCCCTTCTTGACATAACCTGGCGAGGGGAGGGACCTTTTTAACGAAAGTCAACAATAGCTGGGGGTGGACACATTCTTTGCTATAAAATAGTTTCCATTGGGGTTGCGTGTAACAGTGTTTCACCGTCTTCTCCGTTCCGCCTGTTCGACAAAGAGCATCACATTATACCATCATGCGGATTGTGTCCTTTTTCTTTGCAATTCTGTGAATCACCTGCATCTGGAGCCATGGAGGTAGGGCTGACTGGAGTTTAGAGAGCTGGAGAAGGAGGTGATATTTAGACATCAGAGGATGGTGTCGATGTCAGTTTAGGTGATAATGGAGATGTGTGTGTTTCAGGTGTGTACGAGGAAGTGTTTGCCAGGGATTTGGATTCTCCTGCATCTGACAGGTGAGTGTCACATCAGAGGGGGTGTCCACATTCTTTCTGAGGTTTGCACACAAATCTGAGCTGTTTCATATATATTTGTATATATTGTGTTTCCAGCTTGTGTTGCAGGTCTGACAGGGAGATGTAGTCTGTTCGGGCGACACCACGTTCACACGTTTGATGGAGTTTTGTACGAGTTTCCTGGAGACTGCAGCTACCTACTGGCTGGAGACTGCAACCATCGCTCCTTCACACTACTGGGTGAGTCATAGTCAGACGATTCAATAAAAGAACAAAGCACATTTGAATTCTAATGGTGGCTCATACTGTGCATCGGGCAGGAGTTTGATACTCACTCTGATATAAAATAGTGTATGTACCTTAGACCAATTAAAATAGTTTCAAAGCTTATTTACCCTCATTGTTAATGTTATGCAGTCTCGAAGTACAGACCTGTTTGTTTCAGGCTCTTGTGGTAAAAAAACGACATTTTGTGCATCTGCAGGTGATTTTGTCAATGGCAAAAGAACAGGAGTCACTCTGTATCTGGGAGACGCCTTTGAGTTGCATCTGTCTGTAAATGGCAGGCTCACACAAGGCGAAACAAGGTGGAGTAATACAATATTTAAGTTGTCGTGCAACAATCATCAGTTATGCTTAAGTTCACTTACGACTTGTTGCAGAAAAAATCCACCAAGATTGATGTGTGTCTCCTTTCTCTGCAGACTGTCTCTGCCCTATGCGTCTCACGCTGTGTTTGTGGGCTCTGAGCTGGGCTTTTATAAGCTCTGGAGTGAGGAGTTTGGCTTCACTGTCACCATTGATAATGCAGCCAACATCGCCCTGGCACTGACCAAGCACCATGCCAACCGCACCTGCGGCCTCTGTGGAAACTTCAACTCTGTACCGGCTGATGAATACACCGCTCAAGAGGGTGGGTACACGTGGGGAAATGGGTTCGAGTCAAACGTCTTTAACTGTGCCTATAAGGGATATGTATGGATAAGAAACTGTAGGAAGGGTCCATTATTACTGGAATTAAGGAAATGATTTGGGTTACCACCAGTCAGCAACAGGAAGAGAAGCAATTTAGAACAGGAAAAGATAACAAGGTAAGAGAAACAGTGGTGGTAGGATGAGATTAAGGAGAAATCTGTCAACTCATTTGTGTGTGTGTGTGTGTGTGTGTGTGTGTGTGTGTGTGTGTGTGTGTGTGTGTGTGTGTGTGTGTGTGTGTGTGTGCGCGCGCGCGTGTGCTGTGTGTGGTCGGTGTGTGTGTGTGTGTATTTTCAGGATTCCTAACAGAGGACAGTTATGATTTTGCAAATTCGTGGGCGGTGAAGGGAGCCGAGCAGTCCTGTCGACGTGTCTCAAAGCTCAGCAAGTCCTGTAACAACACCAGAGAGACTCCACTGGTGAATATTTTATTTTTTATATTTGCCATCTTTAAACTTACTCACTGAATGCCATACTGCTGATCCACAGTTTTTTTAAGCTGACGCGATATGACAGGGACAATACAAAGTCGGGAGTTTTATTCAGTCAACAACAATCAAGGTCTTTTTTTAGGTTTAATATTTTAATCAAGCAGGACAGTATTTATAAAGAACGTTTTTCATAATGAAATTCCTCTTTATGTAACTCAATACCTCACATTGTACGTATGTTTGTGTGTGTGTGTGTGTGTGTGTGTGTGTGTGTGTGTGTGTGTGTGTGTGCGTGTGTGCACGTGTGTGTGTGTGTGTGTGTGTGTGTGTGTGTGTGTGTGCGTGTGTTTCTGTGCATGTGTATGTGTAGATCTTGTCCAGCTGCAGTGTGTTGCAGACCTCCAGTGTTTTCCTGCACTGTGCCCACCTGGTCTCTCCTGAGGCCTTCCTGGTACTGTGTCAGGAGGAGGCGTGTCACTGTGACCAGAAGGAGGGCGAAGACTGCTACTGTCCAATCCTGTTGGAGTATGCCCGCACGTGCCACGCCCATGGAATCCTGCTGCGAGGCTGGCAGGAGGAGAGCCAGTGCTGTGAGTGTGTCCGTCAACAAAAGGTCATAGAAACCTAACAAGTTACATCAGTAATCATAATATGTGTTTTTCTCCCGAACAGTCCCCAAGTGTCCAATTGGGATGCAGTACAGTGAATGCACCAAGTCCTGCTCCACCAACTGCCACAGTCTCAACATCCAGGAGGTCTGCAAGGAGGAGTGTGTGGACGGCTGTACATGCCCTGGTAACCTCCCGCTCGCTGCACCTCCTCTCGCTCTGTCTCTCTGGTAGCCGTCGTGATGTGGTGTGTACCTGTGTTTCAGTGGGTAAGGTCCTGGACGGCGATCGCTGCGTGGAGGTATCTCAGTGTTCCTGTGTGCATATGGGACGACATTTCCCTCCAGGATCCACCATCTCCCAGGACTGCAACACCTGGTGAGAAGGGGCACTATGCATGCACCTCACGGACGTTCTTTCAAAATGTTTCTAAAGGGTGTCTCTTTCCTGCAGCGTGTGTCGTCACGGTTCTTGGGAATGCACCAACGAAGGCTGCCCTGGTGAGAGAGATCCACGGCATGAGTCGATTTGCACTTTATCCCATTAGTTAATACATTTGCTGTGTTTCTCATATTTTTGTGTTCCGTCTGTTCTGTCTGTGTGTAGGTGAGTGCTTGGTGGTGGGACAGTCGCACTTCAAGACCTTCGACAACAAGTTTTTCACTTTCACTGGCCACTGTCAGTATCTGCTGGCTAGAGACTGCACAGAGAACGGCTTTTCTGTCATCATTGAGAATGTGCAGGTAATCAGTGTTTCTTGTTTTTAACAGATTTTTTTCTGTCACTTTCCTGCCACTAGCCTTTTTTTAACCTGTCATTGTTTCAGTGTGCAGATGATCAGGATGCTGTGTGCACGCGCTCGGTGACGCTCAGCCTGCCCGCTCTGGAGGACATGACAGTGAAGCTGAAGCACGGCGGAGTTGTCTCCGTCAACAGCATGGACATCCAGACCCCAATGCATCATGGTACGCCATGTTGGTAGATGAGTGGATTAGAGTTACATTCCACATGTGTTGAATTCAACGATTCATTTCCTTGTCTTGTGCAATTTCCCAGGCCGTCTGCATATCCAGAGGTCTGTCCAGTCCTCTGTACGCGTCAAGTTCGGAGATGACCTGCGTCTCGACTGGGATGGGCGTGGCCGGGTGCTCTTAAAGGTGCATTATGTTTAAAAGATAAAAAAAAAATTCGGTGACAGTACATGCGTAAAAAAGAGAATCAAACAATTGTACTAAATTCTGTCTACCGCCCCAGCTGGGACCAGGATGGGCGGGCCAGACATGTGGTCTCTGTGGTAACTTCAACGGTAACCAAGGTGACGACTTCTTGACTGGTTCTGGACTGGTGGAGGCAGCTCCTCAGGTTTTCGGCCAGTCTTGGAGGATCAATGGAGACTGTGAATCCGTGCACAAACATGAGATCGATCCATGTGCCACGAACCCCAAAAGAGGTATCCTCACTAAGATGTGCTAGTCAATCCTCAGTGTCTCAGCTTCAGGAGGTGCAGAACGCTGCTGCTCGCATTTCTTTAGATGGACACCGAGTGGAGAGCCCAAATCTCTCCTATTCTTACCTCCCTTCATTGGCTGCCAGATACATTTTTGATTGATTTTAAGATTCTAAGCAACAGAGATATAGTTTTATGATTATTATTATTATTGTTATTACTATTATTACAAAGAGACATGTCATCCAATAAAAATAACCAAACTCTTCTTACCCTCCTACCCCTTTCAGTACGTTTTGCAGAGGAGGCGTGTGCGGTGATAATGTCCGACGTGTTCAGTCCGTGCCACTTTCTGGTGAACCCGGTTCAGTTCCTGCGATTCTGTCGTTACGACGTGTGCGCGTGTGTGGATGGCGAGGAGTGTCTCTGCTCTTCTCTGTCTGCCTACGCAGCTGCCTGCGCTGCCAAAGGAGTGCTGCTCAACTGGAGGTCTCCTTCACTCTGTGGTAACTCTCACTCCAAACATTCATATGCACATACACTATATACGACTGTTTCACTGCAGTTTTAGACAGAACAGAGCTTTGTGGAACAATTAAAAAGTCAGTAATAATCTAGGTAAGGTTTAACTTTAAGTATGTAAAGAGCAGGACATCAAATCCACATGAAAATCTGTTCGTATCATAATGGTTCAAATGGTTTCTGTCAAAAAGATGTTTACACATGTTTATTCAGATAAAAACTGAACTGAGAACAGATGACTAATCAGGAGCGGGCCTGGTTTGGTTTTGTCAGAGCTGGAGTGCCCTGCAGGCCGAGTGTATGAGGCCTGTGGGAGTGTGTGTGACCGGACGTGCACTGCTCTGTCTGGGGCTGAGGCCGGATGCGAGGGGGAGAGGGTGTGTGAAGAGGGCTGTTTCTGTCCCAGTGGAACCTATCTGAGCGACACTGGAGAATGTGTGACAGCTGACCAGTGCACCTGCCTGCATGACGGACAGCTCTACCAGCCGAATGACGTCTACGCGGATCACAACAGTATCTGGTCAGTGACTGTGTGTGTGTATCTTCAGAAACGAATCTAATTATATGATATTAATTTACCTTTTTTTGTGTGTGTAGCTACTGTGAGAATGGCTCCATGCGCTGTAGCTCCCCTGAAATTAGCAGTTTTCTGTCTGACCTCTTCTACGATGATGACCTGGCACCTGGTACCAGAGGTACAATTAGACTTGACCTATGACCTTTGAATATAAGTTTATATGACTTGTGTTGTCACATCTTTCATTTGATTGACTGTATTTAACTTGAGATTTACCCTTTTACACAGTGAACAACTGGGTCTGTCTTTAGTCTGATTGTCCAAAAAGTTAAATTATTCGCACCACCTACCAAGGCCCATCACTCCCTTTAAACGCAATCAAGCTGCACCAAATTTCCGTCAAACCTCATAGATATTGTTCCCCTAAATATACTTGATTTTCTTCATCGAGATCCATGAATTATTCTCTAGGAAGTAGGTGAAAAAGTCACGAAAACTCTTGCAATGTGAAAGAAAAAGATTGTCCAGATCCACACATAAAACATTGCAATCTGTCCTGGCCCATGTTCGTGGAAATCCGTTTTGTAGTTTTTGCCTGATGCTTTTAATGGAAAGGGGCAAAAACATAAGCTTCTTCCCGGAGTTAATAATTTCTTGTGGGCCCCAAATAAGTTTTTCATTGTAGAAATTGAACGATAACTTAATCTAATTCAACTACGACATGTTGTTTTTCTTGATGCAGAGCGGCGGTCAACCCAGTGCCCTCCTCCGTTATTTCGTGCTCAGTGCGATGCTGGACAACAAGGCCTGGAATGTGCCAGGACCTGCCAGAACCTGGACCTGCCCTGTGTCAGCCTCGCCTGCATCCCCGGCTGCCTCTGTCCTCCCGGCACAGTAAGTGGCGTGTTTCCTTTGTGTGTGTGTGTGTGTGTGTTGTAGATAAAGTACCAAACATCTAAGATGGAGTTGATTGATTTCAGGTGCGTCACCGCAGAGACTGCATTGCACCGGAGCAGTGTCCTTGTTACCATAACAACCGACCCTATACATCAGGACAGGCCATCTCTGTGGACTGCAACACTTGGTAAAACGAATGGCTTTCATGTGTGGGTCTATGATGGGTAATACCTGCACTGTGCTGGCTCAACAGTCTTTTGGTTTTGCAGTGTGTGTGAGAACAGGAAGTGGCGCTGCACAGAGAAGGTGTGTGATGGCGTGTGCCGCACGGTGGGGGAGGGGCATTACATCACTTTCGATGGCCACAAGTATTCGTTTCCTGGCCTCTGCCAGTATGTCCTGGTCCAGGTAAGAGATCCAGAAAAAGATTGTTGTTAATATAGATGTAAAATATATATAGTTAATCTCTTAACCTATCATTTATCAGGATATGTGTCATGGAGAAGAGGGTTCATTCAGGGTGCTGGTGGAGAATGAGGCCTGTGGAATTGTGGGACATCGCTGTGCAAAATCTGTCACAGTCTTTTACAATGGAGGATTGATTTTAATGCAACATGGAGAGGTAACAAACTCAGAGACACATGGATGTGGCATACAGTACATTGCATACATGTGAGTGTGACTGTGCCATCACTCGGTCTTTCTCTCATACAGGTGAAGATGAAGAAACCGGTGCTGCAAGGCTCACAGGTGGAGATCGTGAGATCTGGTCAGTTTTACACTCTGCTGCTGGGGAAGCACATTTCCCTCAGCTGGGACAAGGGAACCCGTCTCCTGGTCCACATCTCAGCCACGTACAGGGTACATGTGTATGAAAACACCTTTTGTTTGTACTGTTTGAAACGTTTTTATTCACTTTTTTGTTCCATTCTTTTCATCGTGTGTAGGGCCGGGTGTGCGGTTTGTGTGGTAACTTTGATGGGAACGTCAACAACGACTTGATCAGCAGTAACAATCAGCTCGAGGTCGACTTCTCACACTTTGGAAATTCCTGGAAGGTGGTTCCAAGCTGTGCCGACGTAACACAGGTAAATTCTCAGACATTTAGGGAACTCAGATTCAAGATTCAAGAACTTTATTGTTATTGTGCAAGGATGACGAAATTATAAAAGTACCATTCTCATATCAGTTGTACCTATAAAGATTTAACAGGGAAATATACAAATATCAAAGCAAAAAGATTTTGACAGGAACAAAAAAAGAATATAGTTCTACAATAAAATATAGTAAACACAGGTCGACGTGTGCAAAGAACATACAACAGCAGTAAAGTGGCTGATATAGATAATTATGATATAATATAAATAAGATGGATAATGCACAATGTATTTAAGGTATGATAAATATGATAGTTATTGCACAGTGTTTTAAGGTGACATGATGAATACGATAAATAAAAATGTCACACGATACATTTGATGATATTGCACAGTGGAGGAAAAGTAAAAAATGTCCACAGCTTTAGAGAGGAAGCTATTTAAAAAAATGGGAAATATCATGTGTTCTCTCCTGCCCTGTTTCCAGTTTTAATATTTATGCTGTCATCATAATACAATGGAAGGGTGTGTGTATATATGTTCATATGTGTGTGTGTGTGTGTGTGTGTGTGTGTGTGTGTGTGTGTGTGTGTGTGTGTGTGTGTGTGTGTGTGTGTGTGTGTGTGTGTGTGTGTGTGTACATGTCTGTGTACATGTCTGTGTACATGTCTGTGTAGATACCGATTCCATGCAGCGACAACATTGTCAAGTTAGTAACAGTGGAGCAGTCCTGTCGTGTGATCACAGCTCCCCCCTTTAGAGAATGCAACAGCCAGGTGAGTGTTATTACAGACACACTAGATATCACCATGATCCCATGTGCATTCCTCATACTCTTGGTCTTTTCCTTACCTTGTCCTGTGTGTCTCCAGGTGGATGCAGAGCCGTATGTGGACATGTGCGTGGAGGCAGCGTGCGACTGCCCGTCAGTGGGCGACTGCGCGTGTTTCTGCGACGTCATCGCGTCCTACGCTCAAGCTTGTTCCGAGAGGGGTGTGGCTATCAGCTGGAGGTCTAATGATCTGTGCCGTGCGTGTGAAGAACTTCTCCATCTTTTGCATCATGTTATTTAACACGTTTGTTGTTCCGCTCACTGAACTGGAAGTTGCCCTATTTTGTCTATGTTGTCTTTGTATTCATTTTTTACTTGTAGCATTATTACATTTTTTTTGTCTGTGTTATCTATTTTTTCATATAAGATGTGATGCGATGTTCTGAAACTCTTCTTTAATGGTAGAAGTAGAAAATTAACTTGTTTTTACTACTAAGAGAGAGACATATTTAGTTAGGTCAAATTTTGTCAGAGGCTTAAGAGAATTACAGTCTTTTTCTATCTGGGCCTTATGTTTACAAATGTTAGTGTGTGTGAATGAATGGTCCTTTCATTTGGAATCGGACCAATACATCTCTTTGCCGGCAGTCACGACACGGCAGCAGTGGCTGTAAGGTAATGTTATGGGGCAACAGCGCCAGTCCACTAATTGGACACATTTTTAGACTTTTTGTTGAGCGACACGTGTGTAATGTTGCCAGACTCTTATCCAGAATAACAACAAAAAATCTTTTTTAGTGGACATTTCGTGACCTGTCAAAGTTGCCCTATATGATTACATTTAAATTCCAGTGGAGGTGATCTACTGGACAGATTCCAAATCATTTATTTACCAGAATTCTGCTTTAATTTGAACCCTTTGTTTCCTTAGCCATGAGCTGTGAGGAGCTGAACCCCAGGAGCCCAGGCCTAGGGGAGGAGTCATGTCAGTGGAGGTATAACACTTGTGGGGCTGCCTGCCCAATCACCTGCCAGCACCCAGATCCCCTCCACTGTTCGCTCTCATGTGTGGAAGGCTGCCATGCTGTCTGCCCCTCAGGTACTACAAATACTCAACACTCACTTTATTGATATATTTGGACACGTTGAAATACAAACGTTTTTTCTCAGGCCAACTACTGGACGAGGTGGCCATGCGCTGTGTGGATCCCTCTCAGTGTCAGGTGTGTATCCATGAGGGTCAGAGAATCTCCCACGGCAACAAGGTCATTCTGAACCATGATGATCCAGACCACTGCAGAATATGGTAACGCTGCATCACAACACTCAGCGTTTTGCAGCACTCGATTCTTTGCACGTTTCCGGGTGTTTGACGTTTCTCTTCTTTCAGTCACTGTGACAACAACACCCTCAGCTGTGAAGATTGCACCTCCCTCACCACGTTTACCACTCCCACACCAACACCAACCTACAGCGCCTTCACGACCCTGCCCTTCACCACCTTAATGCCCGAGGGAACGTGTGACCGCGCCATGGATCTGGCATTCCTATTGGATGGTTCGGAAGCCCTTAGCGAAGAGGAATTTCAGGCAACCAAGGAGTTCATACTGGGAGTGGTGGAACGGTTTCGCATGGGCTCGGCTCACACTCGAGCCACAGTGCTGCTTTACCACTCTGGAGTGAAAACTTATGACCTGCAGGTAGATTCTGAATATTGTACACAAAATAAAGAGTAAATTTGTTAACATATCAACAAGTGTAGAATAATGTGTCATTGGTGCCTGTAGCTCAGAAATAACCTTTTTGCTGGCTCAAAATAAACATGGTTTCCTCATCGTCCTGATTCTCTTTCCATCACATTTGCCTGCAGGTTCAGAAATGGCTCTTTAAGAAGACTGTGCGTGATCTGCGTTACACGGGGGGAGATTCAGCTTTCTTGGATGAGGCTATCAAGTATCTGGTAATCAACATCTATGATAAGAACAAGCGTGAGCATGCTGGCCGTATTGCCATCATCTTGACTGCCAGTGCTAACCCTCGGTCCATGCGCAGCACTGTCAAGATGCTCCGTAGAAAAGCCATCACCACCCTGACAGTGGCGCTGGGTCCTGGGGTAAACATGGGTCAGATCAATGAAATCACAAAGGCCAACCAAGAAAACAGGGCCTACGTGCTGAGCAGCACCGCTGAGCTGCCTGATCGTATGATGGAGCTGTCAGATTACCTCTGCACCTTGGGGTTGGAGCCTGAGCAGCCGAAACCTCCTGCGCCAAAGCCCACTATGGGTAAAAAACGCCAGCTCACGACCACCACTACCCTGACTCCTGGTCTGCAGCCGAACCCCACACAACAACTCCACAACACCTCTCCATCCACCACATCAGCATCTCCCATTTCTCCTGTCCATGATGTCACGTTTATAGTGGAGGGCTCGGATGCGGTTGGTGAGGGCAACTTTAACAAGTCGCTCCTCTTCCTGACGGAAGTTATTTCACAGCTGACAGAAAAGGAGGAGTTTGTTCGCATCACTGTGATCCAATACTCAGTAACAGTCACTGTGGAGATCAGTCGGTGGGAAATTCGGCGACAGAAGACCCAGCTGCTGCAGCGACTGAGGCAGATTCATTGGAGGGGTGGAAGCAAGACGAACACAGGCGCAGCCATCTCCACCATCTTCCAGGACATTGCAAGCACCAAGCCGCCACGTGGCCACACCCCTTCTCAGCTCGTATTCCTGGTGACAGAAAACCCCCCCACTGACACGGTGACACGTCCTACACCCAACAGCACCAGCACCACAAAAGTGTATCCTATTGGAGTTGGACCAAAATTGCAAGAGATAGACTTGATGCAGTACAGCTACCCTGACCGTCCGATTATTGTTAGTGACCCCAACAATCTGATGTCCGTGGTTCACCGCGTAGTCAACATCATACACACCACAGTGGTGGCCCAGTCCCCTACACTGGTCCCCCCAACACTCTCCACTCTGCCACCCTCAGGTATGGAAGACAGACGTGTTAATCATTCAGTCGACACGGGGTCCTTAGCTACTGTTTATTTGTGAATATGTTTTTGCACAGTGCCGTGTAAGAAGCCTGTGGATGTGATGTTCCTGCTGAAGGCCGGAAACCAGTTTGAGGACATGAAGACGTTTGTGAAAGCTTTCATCAAGGATGCTGACATAGGTAGGCTCCACCCAGAACCTAAAAGTACTACAACATTTTATTGCATGTCGTTATGTGAGCTGATTCTTACTGTTGTGTAGTATTGTTATTAGTTCCACCTGTCTTCAGTTTTTTATTATGGCCCCAATGCTCTGTTCTATCCATAAGGTACATACAGTATATACTACTACGATCTTCCTCCCCTGCATTGATCCAGTGGTTTAATACCTTGTTTGTGAGTGCAGGTCTGAATGGCACTCAGGTGAGTGTGGTTCAGTATGGAGACACCAACACGGCAGAGCTCACCTGGAAGGAAGAACAGAGCAAATCACAGCTCCTGAACCTGGTTGAGAGCATCCCAAGCAGGACCACCGCTGCCCCCGCCCTCGGTAGTGCATACACACAAACGCACATTAAAGCAGACACTAATTCACACTTAGTTTAACTGCTAAGTCCGACTCTCTGCAGGGTCCGCGCTGCAGTTTGCCGTGCGGATGTCCATCTCACCAAGCAGTGGTGGAAGAGTGGGCGTCGCCAAGGCCGTGGTGATGCTGGTGACTGACAAATCGAGCGATGATGTCAAAGAAGCAGCTAATGAAGCACTGGTGGCAGGTAAGTGAGCCGCAATTAAGAAATGAACTTTGGATGCCTCAATTCAGAATTCAGTCCTTCGCTCTCCTCTGTCAGAGTTCACAGATAAGAGTGTCATCCCTCAGGTGTGTCGGTGTTCCCCGTCGGGGTGGGACAAAGCTATGACAGCAGTGAGCTTGGGATACTCGGGCGCCATGGCAACCAAGACAACACCCTGCATCTGAAAAGCATGGATCAGTTACTGATGTTGCTGACTCTGGACCATGGTTACACAGAGAGGATCTGCAGAGGTGCTTACACAGAATGATACATTTAGATTGTTTTGGCATAACTATTTAAAGGCAAGAAATAATTCTGTCTCTTTTGATATAGTTTTAACAAAGATATTACATTTTTAACTAGAATGGAAATCAGTAAAGCTCATACCCCCGCTAAGGCCCAAAGTCCCCTTAAAGCTAGGGTTGGTAATCCTGGAAAATCTAGCAAGAGCAGGCAACACCTGCACTACACTTTTTGAATCGTCCTGCTGACAAACAAACAGACAGGTTTGAAACCCTAACCTCGATTGATGGCATGAGTAGAGATGTTCTGTGCTTTGTTTCCCAGCTGGTCCACCAGGAATGTGTGTGGATGATAATGGAATTCAGAGAAAGGTGAGTAATGTGTGTTAAGTTTGAAAACCACTTACATCAATGCAGCAACCTTCAACAGTCCTCAGAGCATCTCGATCTGTGTTCGTGTGTTTCAGCCTGGTGAGTCGTGGCTGCTGGAGGACGGCTGCCACTCTGTTCTGTGCCGTCCCAGTGGGGTGGTGACTGTGCAGAATCACAAAGTCAGCTGTGACCGACTGGAGCCACCGGCCTGCAGAAACAACATAACACCCGTCAAAGTCCAGGAGGCCTGCGGCTGCCACTGGGAGTGCCCCTGTATGTGCATCATCAAAATCAGATTTAAAGTTTCTAGCAATCACATTTAACTCATCACACATTGTCCTGACTACTGTGCAAAACCCTCTCTTGCTCCTGCCTGGTGTGTGTTGACAGGCATGTGTATGGGCAGCTCCACCAATCATGTGGTGAGGTTTGACGGCATGGCACTCAGGCTGCACGGGGAGGGCTTGTGCTCCTACACACTTCTCACTGTCAGCAGAAGCCTCGGCGAGGGGTCAGAGGTCAAACTCCACAGCGGACCTTGTCAGGACGCAGGGAATTACAACCAGGTCTGCATGAAAGCAGTGGAAGTGATTCACGGAGCACATAAGCTGCTGCTGAAGGATGATATGACGGTATGTGTGTGTGTGAGTTTTGCTGGTTTGGATACCTGGACTGATATACTGAAATATACACTATTACTATAAAAGTGTGTGTGTGTGTGTGTGTGTGTGTTTTATTTGGAGTAGGCAGTGATTGACCAGGAAGAGCTTGGACTGCCGTGGCGTTTTGGTGGTCTGGAAGTGGTGCGTTACGGCGGAGTGATGCTGGAGCTGAAATCAGACCATGGTTATGTCGTGGCTTTCACACCTCAGAACAACGAGTTCACCATCACGCTGCGGAGTTCCTCCACCACCAGCCACACTGCTGGACTCTGCGGTAACAGAAACAACACCCGATTATACGTTCCCCCTGTTTCTCTTCCTCTTATTTGCTTCCATCACAAGTGCAACACTGTCTCTTTCCTCCAGGTGCCTGTGGGGAGGAACAGGCGAGCGTCCTCTCTTTACGTAACGGCAGTTCAACCGCTGACCTGTTAGCCTTTACCTCAGACTGGACCGTGGCTGCCGATGGCAGTGTGTGTCTGCCTAGGCAGGGAATAGAAAGGTGTGCGCCTGCCGCAGCAATGGGATGTCAGGCCCTGCGCTCAGAGGTGTTTCAGCCGTGCCACGAGCTCGTTCCCGTTCAGGTGTTCCTTGCCAACTGTGAGGAGCAGGCATGCATGGAGTCAGATGTGTGTGAGCTCATTACGCACTATGCACGCCTCTGCAGACAGAGGGGCGTGTGTGTGGACTGGAGGAGACACCACCTCTGCCGTGAGTCTCTATTTTTCTGATGCACCGAGGTGTAAAGGTTTCAGTTCATGCACAATAGTGGACACATGTAAAATATGAATATGTACCTAAACTTCTCCCTGTTTTACGTTGTAGCATACCCGTGCCCCAGATCCACGGACTATTACGCATGCCGGACAGGTTGTGTGCAAACATGTGACAACATACAGACATTGCGTGGTGACTGGTCAGTTGCCAGGGGTAACGCGTCATCCTGCATGGACACGCCTACTGAAGGCTGTTTCTGTACTGGAGGGACGATTTTGCATCACGGACAGTGTGTGTCACCAGAGGCCTGCAGGCAGTGTGTCGACCACGGTGGACGCACGTATACGGTGAGACACATGACAAGACAAGAACAATATGACTGAATGTGTGAGGGAATAATGCAAACGTCTTAATGACAGAAAAACACATGCTTATAAATGATAACAGAGCAAAGAAAGTGTGCACTATTAAAGTGTGCTGTGAGCGCCCCCTGGTGTTTAATGTAACCAATAAAAATGAATATGGTTTTCTTTTGTTTTTACAGTATATGCAAAGTTGGGTACCAGATGAGAACCCATGTTTGATTTGCATGTGTTTGGACCAACAACACATCAACTGCACTGCCCGGCCCTGCAATGACGTCAGAAGTAATCACCCGTCCTCTTATTATTGTTTTTACTCATAGTGTCTGTTTTTGTGGTTTTGCAAAGCCTGAATTATTTGCTTTGTGGATTTAAACATCACACCTTTCAAATGAGTTGTCCGTGTGTGTGTCTGTGTGCAGATCCAGTGTGTGGAGCCTGTGAGATCCTGAAGGAGAAGAGAGGTTCGAAGTGCTGCCCAGAGTACGAGTGTGGTAAGTAAACAAGTCATTGCTGGTCTTTCTGAGATTTTATTCGGCACCTCCAGATGGACACACAACACAACAAGTACATGAAATGCAGAAATGAGCAAAGTGCGTGTGTGAAACTACGTCAATCCCAGAAGAGAGGGTGGAAGTCTGGCGCTGAAACCTCACAGCTTTGATGCTACAAATTTAGACTCTGTTTAAGTCCGAGATCATTTATTTGCAATAGACAAATTAACTTGTAGTAAAAAAAGACCTGTGCTACCTCGACAGTGAAGGAAATATATTGGCACGATAATGTATAAGCAGTTTCCTATGCTCTGTTTTCATCATGCACATCCACAAAAGACCTTATCACTCTGACTTTTCAGTGTGTGATCGAGAGAAGTGTGACCCGCCTGAAGTGCCGCGCTGTGAGGATGGGCAGACTGTGGTTCTGATAAACCCCGGGGAATGTCAGCCCATACATAAATGTGGTAGGCTGTCAACTCACCCTCCATTATACAGACTCTGTAAAAGAGAGAGCTCATCCATGTTAACTCTCTTAGATATGATGCTTCAAAACTCTTTTCTGTGTCAGTCTGCAAAAAGGAAGAGTGCCCTCTCCGAGCCCCCCCGACTTGTCCCTCACATCGCCAGCTCTCAGTGAAAAAGACAACGTGCTGTGATGCGTTTGAATGTGCGTGCAGCTGCCATAACTCCACACACACCTGCACCCCCGGGTTCATCACATCCTCCTCAACCAACGACTGTGGCTGCACAGAGACCAGCTGCCTGCCTGACAAGGTGAGTGCATGTGTGTGTGTGTGTGTGTGTGTGTGTGTGTGTGTGTGTGTGTGTGTGTGTGTGTGTGTTTGGGTTCAACTTTCAGTGCATTTGTTTCCATTTCTGTGCTGTTACTGTTTAACACTGTCCTGTTTTCTTGTTGTGTGTCTCTGCAGGTGTGTGTGGTCGGTGGGGTGATTCACCCACTGGGCAGTGGATGGGACGACGGATGTGAGAAGTGCAGTTGCACCCAGCTGCAGGACAAAGAGACATCTCTGCACATCCATCAGTGTACTTCGCCTCTCTGCGATCGGACATGCCCTTGGGTAAGACACACACACACCAAACGAGGCTGCATTATGTTTCTAGCTACCATTAATTATTACATATTTGTTGTACATTCAAGGGCTCAGCATACACTTCATCACAAGGAGCGTGCTGTGGGAAGTGCTCACCAAGCAGCTGTGTGGAGTCAGGGGGAACGATGCGAGGAGACACACTAATCCGGGGAAGACTCAGAAGTGTATGTGTACAGATGAATCGTACTTATACAAATAATAAATGCATAGAATTGTTAATTTCCTGTTGGGGTTAAAGGCAGTTATTGTAATACCCTACATGGCAAAGCTCATTAAAATAATACTTTATACAAGTTATGACATATTAGAAGTGTTTTTTCATGTGCACCTTGCTCATAATTGCTTTGGATGTAGATTATAAGGGGAAAAAATCTAAACATCCATTGATTTTATTGTTGAGTCTAATCTCACCTGTGTCTTTTTATAGGTGGGTGAGGTGTGGCAGTCCCCACATGATAAATGTGTGTTAAATGAGTGTGTGAAAAGGAAAGACGACGTGTTTGTCTCCGCCACCAACGTCAGCTGCTCCGCCATGGACACTCCGTCCTGCCCGCTGGGAACCGAGTTACGCTGCGACACCCAGGACTGTTGCCCCCGCTGCCACTGTGGTAAACACACATGCATACGAAGATCACACACACACACACACACACACACACACACACACACACACACACACACACACACACACACACACACACACACACACACAGGGGTGGAAAACACAGCTGCAGCCATATAATCTGGTACAGCAAGCTGGCTTTATGAGTCAGAAGTTGCAGTTACAGTATCCGTCCAGCTGGGGGCTCTCTCACCTTGTTTTGTCTATTACCCTGAATATGACCTGATAAAGCCTTGGGTTTATTTTCCTTTTTTAATAAATGGCAATAAAGTATTTGTGCTTTTCTTTCTACAGCTCCCATGGACGCCTGTGTCCTCAACAACACTGTGATAGGAGTAAGTCATGCAGAAAGCAGGACCCTCATATTGAAACAATTTGAATAGTACTTTCAGTCATCCATCTTGATCTGTGTGTGCTTGTGCAGGCAGGGGAGAGCCTGATGGTGGATGTGTGTACACACTGTGACTGTACGATAGAGCATGGTGCTATCAATAAATACAGTCTATCCTGCAGACGGTTCAGATGCCCCACTTGCCCCATGGTAACCATCGTTCCCTCGTTATTATTTTTGTATTATCCCCATTATTGTTTATTATCATCATAACTAACCAATAAATTCTAATGTCCATCCTTTTCATCAAATATTCTCTAATCCTCTCATCAAATCTCCTCCCTCTTCATCCTTAAATTTTGACCACATCATTTTCCGAGTTACTCTATTCGCAGAGGTAAATAGTTCATTATTTATAACCATTTATATCTTTGTATTTACAGTAATGTCATTCCGATGTCTTGAAATATGAAATAAAATGTGGTATCAACCGCAACACTTTCAGGGATACACTCTGCAGAAGGAGGAAAATTCTTGCTGTGGCCGCTGTGTTCCCACCGCCTGCTTCCTGCAAAGGCCGGATGGAAAAACGATCGTTGTGGAGGTAGGTGCTTTGTGGTCGGAGCCTCCGGACATCATGTAACACTCAGTTACTGTTGCAAGAAAATATCTTCTTATCATTTAATCCAGACTGGCTCATGCGTCATAATATACTCTTCTATATTATAGTTTACTATAAAAACTACTGTGCCATGTCATGATATGCTTTCATTCAAAACATTAAAAAAATTACCTGTTTTAATGTTGTGGCTGATTGGTTTGTGCTGCACTTACCTAAACTAAATGTATAGTGTAGTATAGGACAGTACAGTGCAATGTACAGTAGTTTAGTATAGTATAGTATAGTGCTATATAGTATAGCATAGTACAGTACTTTATAGTGCATTATGTTATAGTATAGTATAGCACAGTATAGTATAGTGCACTAGAGTATAATACTGTATACTGTAGTATTGTATAGTATGGTATAGTACAGTACCGAATAGAGTAGTATTGTATAGTATAATGTACTATGATGCAGTACAGTATAGAATAGTACAATATAGTATAGTATACACCAATCCAGTACTGTCACCAGTACATCATGGTTTACTGTACTGTACTATAATATTCTATACTATACTATTATCTGTTCCTCCAGGTGAACACCACCAAGGAGGACGGTTGCAGCCTTCATACCTGTGGTGTAAACAGTAAAGGAGATCTTGTCCAGCAGACCAGATTGACCACCTGCCCTCCTTTTAACCGCCAAGCCTGTCTGGATGAGGGGGTACGATGACCACACCAACCGCCCGCCGTCCATCTCACAGTGTTCCCACACCCACACCTGAGTGTCTGCCACAAATATTAACAAAGACTTTCTGTGCTGCTCTGTTTGTTTTTCAGGGGAAAGTCAGCCAGATTGGAACGACCTGCTGTGAGATGTGTAAGTTGAGCTGTGGCCTCTGCAAGACCAAACTACTGTGACAAGTCTAGATGCTCTGATTCTAACTAGAGTGTGTGATTATGCAAAGGTACGGAGCCAGAGTGTCGGAGGACAGTGGGAACTCTTAACTTCATCAAAGTGGACGATTGCCAGTCAGAGCAGCAGATAGAATTGCACTACTGTGAGGTGAGAGACTGCACACACATGCACACATGCTGTCACCTCGGGGACTTTATATAGACGCATTAATTTCCTAAAGACTAAAGGCTCATTTAAGAGACCAAGTAAACACGCAGTCATGCACACACATATTTGTACAGGTTTTCCCTCGAGGATTAGCAAAGTTCAATCATAACATTGTCCCTCACCATCCCACCCTTTCTCTCTCCCTGTGGTGCTGTCCATCTGTCCGTCCATCAGGGCAAATGCCGCAGCAAGGCCATGTACTCCCTGGAGAGGGCCGCTGTGGAGCAGGAGTGTGTGTGCTGTGCTGCCGTGGAGACAGAGCCCCTCAGAGTACCCGTCCTGTGTGCCAACGGCACTAGAAGCCACCACACTGTCCTGTCAGTCACCGCATGCGACTGTCTGTCCAAACGCTGCACCTAAACAGAGAGAGATTAGACATGCAGATGGTATGTGTGTATCCGAGTTAAATGTACCCGTATAAAACAGCAACACAAGTCACAATAAAACAAACCTGCCAGTTTCTGTGAGCACCACTTTGATTGTCTGTGTTTTGTTGTCATGTGAATATTCCCATTGAAATGGTGTTTTTTTTTTCTAGAGATTGATGTTTGTTGTCTAGATGTTTGAGTTATTTAAAAGAGATGACAGTTTTTCCAGATTTCTGAGATTAGCTATGTAACAATTTAACATTAAAAAAGATCAGTGTTAATAATAATAATAATAATATTACCTTATTTATCTAGCACCAGGGATGGCACGGTGATGCAGTGGTTAGCACTGTTGTCTCACAGTAAACAAATGGTTCTAGGTTTGAATCCCAGTTAGGCCGAGGTCTTCCTGTGTGTAGTTTGTAGGTTTTCCATCTGTCTCTGTGTTTTCTCCAGGTACTCCAGCGTCCTCCCACAGTCCAAAGACTTGCAGATTAGTGTTCATTTAATTGGAGACTTAAAATTGTCCGTAGGTGTGAATGTGAGCATCACTGGTTGTTTGTCTCAGTAAGCAGCTGATTACAAAAAATACATAATTTAGAATAAAGGGAAACAAGTAACATAGCAACAACAGAGGCCCTCTCATTATCTTCGGTCTTCAGCCTTGAGGGAGGAATAGCGAACAGGATCTTATGAGACAATCTCAAACTACAGGCTGGTGAATGGGAGCGCCACCAAACAGCTTTGTGGCAAATCATGCAGCCTTAAGTCTAACAGCAGCAATATTTCAATATTTAAAGTACACAGGCAGCCAACCAAGGGAACCTGAAATATGGGAGATATGATCGTGTGTTTTTGAGCATTTTGAATACTTTCACTTTTCATACATTTTGTTGTTAGTATGTGCTTCAACCTAAGTGATCTTTTCAACGCAGGGATTTTACTTGTATTTTTATGTTGAGATATTGTTACTTTTTACTGAATGATTTGAGTACTAAAAAATCACTAAACATTTAGAGGTGGCTAATAGAAAAGAATTGCCCTGAATATTATTTATAATTAAATATTTTGGGGTTTTCTTGCTGCCTTTCATACTAATTTAACATTTATATAGATATCATTTAATAGTATTACTATTATCTGGATAACAAAAATAAGGAATTAATATATTTATAGTATAAATAATAATTGAGATAATAAGAGGGTAGACATGGTTCAGTTTCAGATAAGCTCTTGTGCACACACACACACACACGCACACGCACACGCACACGCACACACACACACACACACACACACACACACACACACACACACAAACACACACACACATATATCACACCTTCCTCTCCTCCCTTGTGGAACGGTCAGGGAATTAGCCGCCTTGTGCGCGCACGCGTTAAGCCAGGGGTTTCCGGGAGCGCGCGCGGATTGTCTACCATCTCAGCCCCTTTGCCAGGCTGCGCACCTCGCGCGTCTTATCATCCGTTTCCATTTCCAAGAACTGATCCTCCACGAGCACTGGTGAGTCCACCTATTTTGATCACTTTTAAAACGACAATAGGGATAAAAACTGCGCTCTTCATCATCTTCACCACTGTTGTTGTTGTCCTATTTGGGGGACTCTTCTCTTTTTGGAATTACGCACTCACATATTTGGAGTGAAGCTGCTTGTGTGTTCACTTGTCCATAAGCAAAGCTCGACCTTAAAACCAGCTTTTATCATGTGAGTCCTCTGGTGGCTGCAGCGCTGTGCGTCAGGCTGCTGGAGCCTTTCTCCCAACCTGCCATCTGTGCGCACACGACTTTTACGCACAGGAGCGTTTAATTAAACACATTTGTCGAAAACTGCATCACTTGACAACTGGCTGAGGATTAATTAGCCCAAATGGAAAAATGAATCAGTTGGATGAAGTCGGTGCTGTTGATGGGTTTGTCCCCCCAAAAAATGAAAACTCAGACCAAGTGAAAGTTTGGTGTGAGTCCATGTAGTTGTTGACTGATTTGACAAATTGAAAGTGTTTGTGTGTGCGTTTGTTAGAGGATGTGTGCTCCTGTTGTAATATTAGAAAGGGGGCGAGCAGATGTTAAAATTAGCAATGAATAATCTGCTGTTTTCCAGTAGAGACAGTATTAGACCACTCCCCTGTGTTGGTGTGGGTTCAGCTGACCCTCCAGCCTCTGGTGCTGAGCTGTCAGCAAGCTTACAGACTTTTAAGCCCCGCGCAGAGACGCACACTTGGACTCATTTGCGCGCTCCACTTGTGCAAAGAGGAACAGGCAAGGGGGACATACACAAATTTACCAAAAACATGAGACACAATGTGGTGTGTGTGATCATATAGTGGAACTCAGATGGGTTTCTTTCTTCCAGTACTCCTAAAGTATGTGTATTTGGCAGAAATACATGAGAACTACAAATGGAAGATGCAAACTACAACTAATATAGTGAAATAGTTGGTATTTTATATAATGACTGTATTGCAGGATCTGCTATGGCGAGAGGTTTGGTGCACTTAGATTATTTTCCTTGTCCATACAAAAAATAATGGCAAACAATGAGAAAGTTAGTTGCTGATTTGGTTTTTCAAATATTTTGTCCATTTTTTAACGAGGTAGAAGTCGTTTTCAGATCTTAAAGAAGAATCAAGAGAGATCTGGCCAAGAGGGCGTCATAGAAACAATGGAGGAGTCTCATGAACAGTCTGTGAACATGCTGCAAAGAATATAGACAACATCCAGATAAGAAGCACAAGCAAGACAAGAAGTATGAGTTTCTAAAAACCGCAATAAATTAAGAGCCAGATTCTTTAAACTGATCTCACAATATATGATTTACATCTTCAGTTTTGCTCTATTTATTTTAAATAAATGCATTGGTTGTTCAGTGAGAGAGTGTGAATAAGATCAAAGGATGAAAATGTGCAAGGAATGGTCGTTTATCACTCATGTTCTGGTGGAAGTTTGATTTTAGTGTCTGCAAACTGCACATTCATATTGATTATGATGTTTGACACTCTTGGAGGCTCAGTAATTAGCTAACGCACCACACATTGGACTTGAGGCTATAACGTCTCATGAGATAAACAAACCTCAATGTTTCAACTAACTCTGTCGCTGTGGGACTCAAATTATCTCCTGTTTTTTTCTAAATCATCTTCCTTTTTGTAAAATAACTGATGCTATCATCTTCTTTTAAAAATCATTCAAATCCTGTTCTGATTTGGCTGAATAGCTCACAATGAGGCGTCAGAAACAAGAGCTGGACCGCGCTCTTTAAGACGATAACGTGAAAACCCTCGAGAACCACATGTCTAAATGTCACTCTGTTCTTATGGATTCAGAATTGATATAATGTCTTTGCTGGACTGAAGCTTAAGTGGCATATTCCTTGTTTCCATCTCTGTGTTTGCTAACACATGGTAAACGGGGATTACGGTGGATGTGTGTGGACATGTGTAAGGGGATTGACTGCTGAAGGCCTCTATGTGTTGTGTGTACAGTGTTTGGTCGTCTGTTGTTGGCGTATTTACTTGTCTCACAGCTTCCCCACTGTGTCAGGCCACCACAACATGTCGCACCACTGTTCCAATGCAATCCTCCTCACCCAGTGACACATTGAGACGAGTGAATCTGTTTAATACGTGTCATTAAATGTTAAAAATATAAATGTTTCACGTGTCTAAGTAGAAGTATAGGTGTCGGATCAGTTCAATGATTAGGGCATCAACCAGTGTGATCACTGAGAATCACGTAAATATATTTTCCTATTTATCCACTCCGAACAGAGAGGGTTCAGAAAATGTTAGCTTCCTTTTTTGACCTGTAAAAACTGCATCTGTAAAATTTCAAAATGGAGTTAAGTATTTATACTGTGAGGTTATTTTAATGAATGACATTTCTTGCTCAATTTTGTTTTAAAAAAATGTGTTAAATATTGTTAGATAATTATATATATAATGATTCACAGATGAGAAACTCACATTTCTCACAGCTGCTAGGTGCTAAATGTTTGTTTGTTTATTTATAAGGGACAATGCACATCCATTAACATGCATTCTTAAGTCCAACCTGTAAATCAGCCAGATTTAGTCGTGTAGGCACGTTTTCATTCTGCAGTTCCCGACAGGTTGTTGGTAAAAAACATTTATAATAATATATAGACAAATGTATAAAGTACATATTCTTAGCATAAATAAAGACTGAATCAAAGACATAACTGTACGGCATATGAAAACATAAGCATTGGCACAAAAGCACAAATACAAATGTGAAGAATTAGTGAATAAAAATGTGAGTCTTGCAGATAGAGCCACGAACAACCTCTAACAAACATGAGATCACTGCAACAAATGAATCAAATGTCTTTATCTTTAGGAGCATTTGCATGAACGTAGATTGAATGTGGCTGTAGGGGATTAATCAAAAAAGATCAGTGTTCTTCATAATCAAATGACGATGTAACTAACCTAAACGTACTTAAATCTATCCATATCACCAGTGTCATTATCTACTTTGTAGTTTCTGAGTTCGACAAACATTTGAGAGATTGTATTGCAAAAATTAAGAGGATTAGCTGTGTCGTTTTGCGATTTAAAAAAAATTAAATAAATACAAAACAAGCTCCATATTTTATGTGTGTGAGTCTGGGGAAACAGTGCAGTGTGAGACTTAACCACTCAGTAACATTTCATCTCTAAAAGAATGAGCCAAGTCACCAAATTACCCCAACAGATTGTAAACTGTGCCGCTTGGATTGCAGCGGGAGCTTAATCTGAGCCCACAGCTTCCATTGGGTCAAAAAGAGACGAAACAGCTTAACTTTGGCTTCGATTTGATCTGCCGCTCTAAAACACACATTACTCTGATTTTTCACACATGGTATTCGACAATGAAATCAACCTGAAACCTTCGGATCTACATATCTCTGGCTCATTATGTATCTGAATAATAAGTCTTCATATTATATATTTTTATATGGTCATTTATATATTATCTGTATTTCATAAGTGGCTCTCAATCTGAGGTTTGGAATCCTGACGGGTCTGCAGATGTTGAACTGATGTAACCACATTTCTGCAACAGTTCTTTTCTCATGATTTGATTATTTTTACCATAGTATTAATTAAGTAGAATTATGGGTGAATTTCTAATATATATTAATTGATATTTTCAGGAAAAATACGTAATTGCATGTTGTAATGTAGTCAAATTAACTCTATGGAGTTGAATTCCTTTTTTTTAGGAAAAGCATAGTAACAATTTGCTCCACTGTTTTTCCCTGTGCTGAAATAATAAATTCCTGCTGGGATCAATTGTTCTGCCTTTATCAGAAACATGTTTTTTGCCCAGCTTCTAGATATTGACCTCCTGTTCTTCTCTCCATGTGCTGACAGAGGGATGAAACGGAAAAGAGCGTATACCTGTCACTACAGAAATGAGTGAGTCGTCGTCAGTTCATTCTGTGAAGCTTCTCTCGTTGGCCCGCTCACTGTCCGGGCTCGGGCTCGACGCCGCCAATGGAGGCGCCATCGTCCCACCTGACATCCAAGACCCCCCTCACCCGGTACGGCCCCCTCTCACTGTAAACACTCATCCTGTGGCTTTAACATCCTGTAACACAGGTCTCCTGCTCCCTGACCAAACACACTTAGAGCGTTGCCTGTCTGTCTCACTTACATCTTCATTAATCACCTGTGTGTGTGTGTGTGTGTGTGTGTGTGTGTGTGTGTGTGTGTGTGTGTGTGTGTGTGTGTGTGTGTGTGTGTGTGTGTGTGTGTGTGTGTGTGTGTGTGTGTGTGTGTGTGTGTGTGTGTGTGTGTCTGTCAGGATTCCGGCATAGATCTAGGCCCTGGGCTTTTTTTCTCGGATGGCAAGAGGAAAGTTGACTACGTCCTTTGCTACAAATACAAGAAAAGGCGATCCTCCAAGCCACGCCTCTCCATTGTGTCCAATGGGAGTATACCAATAGTGATCCCGGGCCAATGGGATACGGAGGCAGACGCACCTGCAGGAGATGTGGAGGAGTCGAAGCTGTCTGAGGAGGAGAAGGCTTTAATGAGGGAGGAGTTTGAGGCGGGGCTGCTGGAAGCTGGACTACAGATAGAGCGCGATAAAGAGGTGTGTATTTGATTTTTTTTTATTACAGCACTTTCACCATGATTATTTTTCCATCTGCTGCATGGACATTTATGGGTCAGTCCTTGAGTGACCTCAAATCCTCTGACTGGATGGCTGCCAAACAGGTGGAGGATAAGACTGGGTCTGTTGTCTCAGCTCACGCCTCGTCCCTCATTAAAGAGAGAACTTATTAATCTCACAGGACAATATGATACAAATAATAATAACATCAACAATAATAATAATAACAACCAGAAATGTGTCGCATGTCACTTTGCCACGTGCTCCACAGTGTGTTCCATTGGGTGCGTGTGTTGTTGTTTTTTTGTGTGCGTGTGTATATGTGTGTGCATGAATCTTTGTGTCTGTGCGCATTGTGAAACGCTTGCATGTTAAATCAGCTGCTGTTTTGGTTGAGGATTAAGACCGCTGACCGTAAGTGTGAAGCCAAAGGCCAGATTATAGGACCTTATTAGAGAGTGATCCACTACTCGGAAGTATGTGTGCTGGCACATGGGCGGGTATGGCTGGTGGGGGGGGGGATGGGGATGTGTGATTAGTGGGTTTCATTTTGATTGAATGGGTGGAAGGACGTGCTCTGTGGTCACTGTATCAGTGTGAGTGAATCTGTTACAGTCTGTCTGTGGCCAGATATGATCAGGCCAATGTTTAGAGAAGTGGACAGTGAAGGATTCAAGAGAATAAAGGGGCAGAAAATGTTGCATGATTTAATCAAATGTTGGAGCATGTTTTCATCAATTCTCCTTTAAATAATCTTGCAATGATTTTATTCTATTTATATCTTGCCTAATTGTAATATTCATATTTCTGATCAGTGACACGACAGGCGGTAAAGTGGGATGTCTGTGCTGAAGTGTCCTTGGGCAAGACACTGAACCCCAGGTTGCTCCCCCTTGCGTTGCAGCTCTGCCACCACTGCTGTGTGCATGTGTGTGTTTGAAATAATGAATCCGAGGCAGAAATTGTAAAGCTCTTTGCAAACCGCTATGGTTAAAAGTTGCTGTATAGATGTATTTCAGCTTTCATTTCCTAATCTCATGCTGCAACTGAAAAAGTGCCTGTAAATTGCTGATGAAACACAATATCAGAGGTGTAGCAGCTGCTGTTTGAGCCGGTGCAGTTGTACATGATCTGTACTTAGGTCATTGCTCTAATATCATGGACAGGTTGTAATCCAGTGATTCAGCCTCTGCAACTGATTTTCACATGAAAACGGAAAATTGGCTTAACTGAAGATCAGGTACCGATCCCAATGGTTAATACATTATTATGCAAATTTTTTTTTAATACTTTGCATGTTCACAGGTTTTCCGGGCTTGAAATAATGGGATTTTCCTCAGAAAGGCCTCAATGTATCACAAAGTCGTGTACTTACAGGTTTAGAGAAAGCTCATCTGGCTACGTCAGGACAAGAAGCAGCAGGAGTTTAATGCAAAGACGAAGAGTAAAGAAGACTCAGATAGTCTATCCATATATGCTGCAGTCATAACACTGAAACAGATATTCTCTGTCTTAATTTGACTTGTATGCACTGGTTGAGGTGATGAGGTAATGTACACAGTGTTTCACATGTTATGTGTGTTATATATGTTTCTTTACCTGTGTGTGTTATTGTTTATGTGCAGAGGTCAAATGGATGCATCAGCTTCAGCCGGCTGCACATCCCGTGGCCGATACTCAGTCGAGAAGCAGAACTCCAGAAGATTAAAGTTGCTGTGAAAAAGGTCAGAAGTTTAAGTTACTGATGTTGTCGTTTAATATAACATGATTTTGGTTTTACATCACAATCGAGTTGTTAATCAAAATGCTGTAGAATGTGACATGAAGAGAAACAAACCTGACAGAGCGGGACTGAGTGGATTTGATCCCCAAAAAACATGTGTGTGTTCTTAATCGAGCAGAAGTGTGAGCTGCGGAAACGGACGGGCATCGCTGGGATTTGGGACTCCATTGTGAACAAAGTCAACACGCCGTTTCATCCTGACGTCCCAGACTTTGACGTCCACAGGGACTCAGAGACGCACACCCATCTCAAAACGCTCAAACACCCTTTCATCAGAGACAAGCTTCACCTGTGAGTACCTGCTCTGAGTCGTCCTCTTGGCTTCAGGTAACACCAGCATACCTAAACGTGCAGCTCTCACATAGATGAAACTGAAATGGAAATTGTATAATATATATGGTGCTGGGACACAGAAACAAAAGAAACCATTTGTATATCCACATGATGAGCAGGTCTGCTGCTAACTGTGACTGCCTCCTGCCATTTCCTGCAGGTATGACATCAAATCGACAGAAACATTATTTGATAACACAACGCGCAGCAGAATAGTGAGTCCACAAACACTTCCTCCAATTTCCTTTTTTGTCTGTTTTGCAATCTCATGTGAGCTCACGTGATTTATCTCGTGCTTCCAGGTGGCTGAGATTATTTCCCGCACTACCTGCAGACAAACTATCCAAACCACTGGTGAGGTCTATTTCTCGCTGTGATTTGCCTCTTCGTAATGTTTATGTGCTTCCTGTCAGTCTGATTTAATGATCTCCATATGCCAGCAGTCACACAACTGACTGTGTCCATGTCCACTGTGATACACTCAATCCTTTGTGTCACTAGGCATCAACTCATTATTGGCTCGGGGTGTCTACGAATCTGCCTTCCCTCTGCACGATGTGAGTGCAACATCCCTGGACACTGTGATGTTGCTGTTGTTGCTTTTCCTCATAAGCGCTTTTGTATCTATTAGATTTTTTTTTATTTGTTTCATGTTCTGTTCAAAAAAGTATTTTATTGTTTCATGTAGTCAACATATTAGCTTTTTTATGGAGATAATTGTGAAAAACAGGGGTGTTTTTAAAAAGAAATTTTGAAAAATATCCCAAAATCGAATGTGCATCCATGTTGATGTATGAAACATGACATACTGTATAGAAATCGATCTCATTCACAGTGCCTGTCATCTTATTTCTTCAGGGGTCGTTCACAAGGAGAGGACGGAAAGATCAGCGAAATGACAGACAGGTGAGTCGAGTGGCTTTGACAAATGTGATTGACGAATTGTTCACATACAACCTACTGCATTCACAGGATTTACTGGAGATGATGATATTCATGCTTCTCGAGAGAGCAACAGACGACACTATTAGAATCCAGATTTGTCCGTGACAAGTGATGTGGTTTTGTTAGGATTCAAATCTCAGTTGATTTTCAGACCTCTCAGAAACGGCACAAAATTTAAAATGACTGTTTAAAATATTAATATATATTATTTTGTGTCATTTAGAAGTGGGGTATTAAGTCATGCACATCTCAATGTGCAAAGTCATTGTAACAAACCCGGTAAATGATTTTATGAAAGTCTGCAGCAATTGATCATTTGTTATTCATTCATAGAACATATCCATTAGTGCTCATTGATTCTGTGTCTGATTCCTCTGCCCTGTATATTTAATGATTGAACTGTTATTACCTGTTAATAACAGTTAATTGTTATCCCTATAATATATTATGGTTAATTTGTATCCCTGTACTATGATCGTGTGCTTGTGTTTCCTTCAGCTCCTGCATGAAGAATGGGCTAACTATGGAGTAATGCATAAATACCAGCCTGTGGACCTGATCAGGTACTTACTTCACATCTAAGTCCAGCCAGAGCTTGTGATTGAATTGTTCAATATGGCAGCTACTATAAAACATACCTTTATTCTAACAGGAAATACTTTGGAGAGCAGATTGGCTTGTACTTTGCCTGGCTGGGTGTTTATACTCAGCTCCTCATCCCTCCCTCTGTCCTGGGCATCATTGTCTTCCTGTACGGCATTTTCACTGTGGACGCCAATGTACCGAGGTAGGCAGACACAGGCATTCTCATCAAAAGCACATTGTATTATCATTGTACATGTAAATTATATCTTTCTCGTCTTCATTTATTTCAGTCAGGAGACGTGTGACGACAACCTGAACATCACCATGTGTCCCCTGTGTGACGGAGTGTGTGACTACTGGCTTCTCAGCACCGTGTGCTCACTGGCCCGAACCTCATACCTGTTTGACAATGGAGTCACTGTCCTCTTCGCTATTTTCATGTCTCTGTGGGGTAATATGCTTTCCTCATAACGAACCAATCAGTGTGGAGTGTGGGACGAAGCTAGAGAGCCCAGAGGAGACTCGTTTAGACGCAGGGAATATGTGCCAATTCCACCTGCCCCTTAATGCAATAAAGTACATTTTATACATAAATAGTACATGTGTATATATATACAGCAATAACCCTTTGCACTAGAAACAGAGCTGAATACAAATTAGGTCATATCATCATATTATCATATCATTACCCTTTGTTGAACAAGCACTAGTTCCTTTTTCACTTTTTCATTTAGGGTCTTTTTCATTTTGGTGATTTTCTGTATCCCTCCTTCTGTGTATCCTCTTGTAGCTGCCTGTTTCCTGGAGCACTGGAAAAGGCGGCAGATGTGTCTGAAACATACCTGGGACCTGACCAGCTTGGAGGATGAGGAGGTACAAAAATAGATTAAAGAATACTGTACTTACACATACTGTACAATAAACACACACACACACACACACACACACACACACACACACACACACACACACACACACACACACACACACACACACACACACACACACACACACACACACACACACACACACACACACACACACACACACACACACACACACACACACACACACGTAAAGAGAGTAAAGGCAGTCTAAGCCTTTGCTTGTTTTTCTTTGTCACATGATATAATATACATTTTTGCTGAGTCAATATTTTGCACTTTCTATTCTGGTATTAGCTGTGTTTGCTAAAGAGCCAAGTCAGGCAAGGTGAGAACATTAACCTCGTGTCCCAGGTCAATGGTGACGAGAGAGATCAGTTGTGGTTTAGTTTGCAGATTATCATTTATCTCAAAACAGAGCCCTCCCCTCTAACACACACACACACACACACACACACACTGACACATATATGCAGTAACAGCACTTCTTACCCTGTGAAGAGCTGTAATGGGATTGGTCTGTTCTTAAAACAGTACGGTTGCTGGATAAGGTGACGCAGCAGGGTCGCAACATCGACACTCTGAGCCTAATGCAACACTTTCTCTCTCTCTGTCTGTGTCTGTCTCTCTCTCTGTCTCTCTTTCATTCTGTCTTCCTCCATGCTGCCTGAAGGAGCGAGTCCAGGTGGGCAAGTTTCTGTACCCATTAAATATCCTGACACTCAAGAAGTAAGATAGAATAGTCCCACTATGGTGAATTTACCAGCAAAGGGTGGATTGTGAGATACACACTTAGTAAAAGTAATACAAATGTGAAACAAAATACAATATGAACAAAAGAAACAAAATAGAAAGTGATATGCATGACGTATTGCACATATATTAAATTCAAATTGCGAGTATATCAGGATGTGGTTTATCAAGCTGTGTCATTATCAATATCTATTATTATTAGTTATTCAATTTTATTTTTTTTATCAAAAGATGTATTGGTATTTATTAGATTTCTTTTTAAATAAACGAGAGAACCTTGTGAAATCTAAAAGAAGGTAAATTGGGTCTTCTTATCAGGAAATGGCGAAAAAGAACTTTCAGAGAATATTGGAAACGAAGTGTTGTATGATGGTGATTATATTTCTGAATGTGATGTGCACATGTTTTAACGTGTGTGTGTTGGTTGTCTGCAGGAGGAGCTGAGGCCTGAATATGAAGAAGCTCTGCAGGAGAAAAAAGCGAAGATGAAATCACAGTCGAAGAAGAAGGTATTTTCAGATGCAGTCTCATGACTTGTGACACAAACTTCACTCACTGTTTTTACCAACACGTGTTTCCCTGTGTGTTCTCTGGTGCAGTTGAATCAGGCTGGAGAGGGTGCAGACAGAGAAACTGACCAGATGCTGGCCTCTCAGGTATCACTGCACCGCTCGGTGGGAGTTGCTGGTGGGAGGAGGAGGAGGAGGGTGAAAGGGCAGAGCTGGGGTTATTTAAATTTGCTCCGCATTTATTACACTAACACAGATCTAACGTCCTTAACCAGACGACTCTCTAAGATGGTAAACAAGAATATTGCTGACCCAGCAGATTTGGCAGCCCATCGCAGGGTTCTGCGTCTACAATAAAAGTTGCAGTCAGACTGCGACTGTATGAGTTCATGTCTGCGGAGGGAGAGGAAACCCCCTTCACCTGCTGTGGGTGGTTGAGTCCAAAGCTGCTTACCTGGCTGAGATTAGCTCAGATTACTGATGGAGAGAGGAGAGGGAGGAGGGAGAGGAGGAAGGAGAGGGGATTTCTGTCCTTTCAGATGGCAAACATGCGCCTGGCAGATAGAAAACATAACGTCTGTGTGCAAAACATGTGATCAGCATTCCCCCCCCCTCCCTGTGTGTAGCCCTGTGCACTACACACTCTACCCACACAACTGCATATATTAATATGTTTGTTACTGTGTACCAAATTAATATGGATGTTTTTCCTCACAGCAAGAGCCTGAGTCTCTGGACATTGAGGATCACCTGTCAGGTTACCTCATCAATGTGTCCACATTACTGCTACTGGTACTGTATATTATACATATATCATTTTATATTTATTAACTATATTTGTACCCCCCCATTAATTGTTAGTAATTATTATTATTATAATGTTTTCACATCACATAATATTTCATGATTATAGTCATTTTTATGTAGATATCATAAGGCTTTTTTCACATTATAAAAAAATGTGTCCATTTATAGACATTTTATTTATCTACATGATTTCTTCACAGTTCTTATATCCATTCATTTCTCATCGATCTACATCTCAACAGTAGTGATCCTAATTTATTACTCAGTCCAATTGAATATAACAGAATGCTGAAAATAAATATAAAAAAAACACAGATATTCCTCCAGATAGGAATATCTCACCTTTTTAAGGTGTGTAACTGTGTCTTTTCTGTGTATTCAGATCTTCGTGACCTTCTCGGCCGTGTTTGGCGTGGCTGTTTACCGCATCTGCATGTTAAGCGTCTGGTCCATGAACCCCGATCCTGAGGCCAAGGCCAGCGTGAGGATGACCGTCACGACCACGGGCATCATCCTCAACATGCTGGTCGTTCTGGTGCTGGAGGAGGTTTATGGAGCAATCGCTGTGTGGCTCACTGAACTGGGTATTGTATTTTATCATGTTAGCAAGCAAAGGCTTAAAAATGTATGAGTAGAAAATAGTGATATGTTGGATAATGCCTGAATAAGTATATGAAGTTAACAAAAAAGAATATAGTACGTGTGCATTCATTTTCTACATATATATGGTGTATTGGAATATACATATAGTTTTAGTATCATAATTGTTTGTCTTTAAGATTCTTAACTGATGTTTTGTGTGGTTCATTAGCTGAAGCTCGACATGGGAATCTAATAAAATCTAATTATTTCCTTTTTAGTAATTTAATATCTGCTTTTTATGTGTATTATATATTATTATATAGGCTTATTAAAAACACAGATGTGATGAAATTAACTTTAAAACTCTACAACCCAGATTGGTTCAATGTCAAAGGCCATATTACTGATTAAGAAGGTTCATTGTGAGTGAAACAACCATCAAAAAAAGGTGTGTGTAACATGATGATGAGGATGATGATGATGATGATAATGAGGGTGAGGATGATGAGGATGAGGATGAGGATGATGATCTTATACTCGTTGCTCCGACAGAACTCCCGAAGACCAAGGAAGAATTTGAAGAGCGGCTGATCTTCAAGTCTTTCTTTCTCAAATCCATGAACGCCTTTGCACCTATTTTCTATGTGGCCTTCTTCAAGGGCAGGTGTGTGTCTCTGTCTTTCATTTGTCTTCACTCATCATCCTTGGTCTTTTGTTTCTCAGCGCGTGACTCGGTCTTCTCCTCCCACAGGTTTGCTGGGCGGCCTGGTGATTATGTTTACGTCTTTGGAGACTATCGAATGGAGGAAGTGAGTTCACATACACACGTTCATTCATTGTGTATATTGGCGCTGAGTTTTGTAGTAAATGTGTGCTTTATGCTCCACAGTGTGCTCCTCCAGGCTGCCTCATTGAGCTTTGCATCCAGCTCAGCATGATCATGCTCGGGAAGCAGCTGATTCAAAATAACGTCTTTGAGGTCCTCATACCGTACGTATTTCTTTATTCACCAAGGTTTTACCCTATGATGTCTTTGCTGGGACTCTATCGTTAAATGTGTCTTTGCATTTTGTTTCGCAGTAAGCTGAAAAAGATGTACAGAACAATGCAGGAGGAAAAAGGAAAGAAAAGAGCAGCAGAAAATGAGGAGAATGAAGCAGAAGAGAGGAGACCAAAACAACAGTTTGACAAAGATTTCACTCTTGAACCATTTGAGGGTGTCACCCCCGAGTACATGGAGATGAGTGAGTCTCCCTACGTCTCTCTGCTCACTCTTTTATTCACTCACTCAACTGCTCCTGGAGTCACACAGTGTATCTTCAACCCTCTCCATGTGTATGTGTTTGTATTTGCAGTAATCCAGTACGGGTTTGTGTCTCTGTTCGTGGCCTCCTTCCCGCTCGCACCAGCGTTTGCTCTGCTCAACAACGTCATCGAGATTCGCCTCGACGCTGCAAAATTCGTCACTGAGATCCGGCGGCCCGATGCCGTGAGGTGTAAAGACATAGGTACAGATCACACGCGTGACATCACGTCTTCTCTGTCAGTCTCTGTGTGAATCTGAAATAAGCTGTCCTGTGACTTTTAATCACTTTCTTTTTCTTTACTCCACTCTGTCCCTTTTTTTGTCTCTTTGTCTGTCTCTGTGTCTGTCTGTCTGTCTGTCTGTCCGTCCGTTTGTCTGCTTGTCTGACTTCCTGCCTGTCACACACCACACTCACACACATGGACACACACACTTTCCTTTCCCTCTTTCTCTCTTATAATGCCCACGCTTTCTCCAGGGATTTGGTACAACATTCTTTGTGGAATCAGCAAGTTCTCTGTCATTACCAATGTAAGTGTGTGAGTGTGTGTGTGTGTGTGTATTGACAAGAGATTGCCTCAGGAGGTAGAGCAGGTGGGGTGGGTACCAACATGAAGGCCGGTGGTTTGAATGGTGTGTGAAGAAAAAAGCACTGTGTATGAATGTGTAGTTGTGCATGAATGTGTGTGAAACACTTAAACAGAGACCATTCACAGTATCCACATGTAAATAAATGTTAATAAATGCATTCATTGATTTTCTTTTTACATTATCAAATACGTCTTTTCTTTTTCATTGCAACACAGTTACTTTTTGCACAGCCTCATGTGCTCAGTGTGCAATGCAGGGTTTTTGTTTACAATAGTCTTTTTCACTTTAGTATCTCTAATTCAAACGTGTGTACTAAAGACAAGTAACAAATGTTTTGAATGTATTTGCATCCGCATTAAATCATTTGCTTACTAATATGTTAATTCATTGCCATTAATGAAATTGTAGTCATTTCTTCTTCCTGTCCCTTTTTGACCCATTACTGCACTATATTGAAAATGATCCAAACCTACTATGTGTTAGAGCACTCAGGATGTTAGGCAGCAAGACTTAACACAATAAGATGTGACCTCTGGGATATAAAAAATAACTCCGCAAAGGTCAAACATGAATTTCTAAGCCTCTGAAGGATGGGTAACAAATATGAATAGTATCAGTGTAAATTATATGACACCAAACAAAAATCCATCCTTTGATTTTTGCTTTGATCTCAGGGGTACAGCAGTATCACAAGAGACATGGAGAGACATCATGTAATGTTTGGTAAAAGTATTATATTTGTATTAGATGTTGTTATTGATGTTACATTATTTGCCTTAATGAATGGGGCTTTAGCCGTTAATGAGCTCTAGTGCTACGAGTACATGGTCATGTGTTATATGTGTGGTACTACAGTGCTGTTAATCCCATCCTTTGTTTGTCTACTCAGGCGTTTGTCATCTCCTTCACGTCAGAGTTCGTTCCACGAATGGTTTACCAGTACATGTACAGCGTGAACGGCACCATGAACGGCTACACCGAGCACTCGCTGTCCTACTTCAATGTCAGCAACTTCCCAGTGGGCACCGCACCCACCACCACCCTCATCTCAGGAGTCGCCATGTGCAGGTCAGAGTGACTTTCTTGACCTTGACCTACCTGGCGCTTCCTGTAAACCCTTGAGAGCAGCAGCTTAACTCTTACTTTACCTAAATCCCAAACTTGTCTGGAGTTTCCACGCCTTTCAAAGCATTTTTTCTGATCTGTAATCACCTTAGTTCATGTTATCCTTTGTGTGCCTCCTGACTAATACCCAGACTGTTTGTGTTTTTCAGGTATAAGGACTACAGAGACCCACCGTGGGCATCAGACGCCTACACCTTCTCAAAACAGTACTGGTCTGTCCTGGCAGCAAAACTAGCCTTTGTAATATTCTTCCAGGTAAGAACATTTTTATCATATTATACAACTGTGGCTTTGTTATCGTCTGAAAATGGCGGTGGTGTCTGATCCCTAAGTCTTTCTTTAAAAATGCCCATTTGCTGTGTGTATTTCTTCAGTGGTTTAAATATTTCTGTAAACAAATCATAGACTGTTTATAAAGATGGATGACTGGACGGCTCTCCAAAACGTAGGCCAAAGCGTCTTGATCGCCTCCTGGTGGCAGACTGTAGTATAGGTCATAAATCCTATGAAACAAACCTGATCTTGCTTCAAGAATTCTTGACACGTGATACCTCAGATTAGAAGGGACGCTCTGATCCAACATTTTATGTGACATGACGCCAGGGAGGCTATGTTGCTAAAAACAGTGTCTGATGGCAACCATGACTGTAAAAGTATATCTGTTAATGGAAGCCCTCAATTTAAAAGTGACATCTGTCCTGAGTGTAACTAACCTCTTCTCTATTTCCCTACAGAACCTCGCCATGTTCCTCAGCATGTTGGTCGCCTGGATGATCCCAGACGTGCCGCGCTCTCTGAGGGAACAGCTGAAGAAAGAGAACATGATGCTGATGGAGTTTCTGCTGAATCAAGACCAGGAAGCACGTGCCAAATCCCCTATGCCTAAACGCTCCATCCCCTGCTTCCCCCCCAACATAGACATTGTGGTAGAGGCGCCTCAAGAAGAGCAAGAGGAAGAGGAAGAGGAGGAGGAGGAGGAGGAGAAGAAGGAGGAAGAGGCGATTGAGGTCAATGTGGAGGAACCCAGAGCGAGGAGCGACAGTGATCCAGAGTTTGGAAAGACGTTCAGAGAAGTTGAAGAAAATAGACGAATAGAGAGCGAAGGTGAAGCAGAGGATGACGGGGGAGAGATGGACGGGGGAGGAAAGGGTGAAGATGGAGAACGAAATGAGGATTGTGGAAAGGGAGATGATGAGCAAGAGGAGGTGGAGGATAAAGAGGAAGCGGGACAAAAAAAAGAAGAAGAGAATGAGGAAGATGAGATGAATTTTAGCGTTGATGTGGACACCATCATGAGCGAGCTGGGCCTGCTAGGTGAGAGGATGTCCATTACATTTGCTCTACATTTTGTTAGTTAGAGTTAACCGAGCTGTCTTATTTATGTCTTGAGTCTAATTCTTCTTCTTTTCTTATCATGTAGATGAGGAACCATCGACGAGCAAAGCTATGGACACAGGGTTTCCTCGTTCAGCCTCCAAACAGGAATACCAGAGGGAGCAGGAGCCTCCGTCACATCCGGCATCTCAAAGAGGCTCCTGTGAGAGCGTGAAGGCCTCCAGTGCTGATGTTACAACACCAGATAGAAACACATCGCTCTTCTCACTGATTGCTCCTCCTCCCAGAGAGCCAGGCTCACGGGCGAAGGCTCGTTGCTCCACCCTGCCTTCCCGTCACAGAGGGGACGAGGCCTGTTACAGCCTGCCTCGGCCCAGCCACTCCACCAGCCTCACCAGGTTCCAGCCACCAGCGTCACTCGCTCCTCTGATTCCCCTGCAGGAGTTGTCGCTGTCTGCCTCGTCCAGCCCGCACTCTCCCCCGTGCACTCCAGTGTCACCTTCACCCACACAGTCCCCATCAGTCAACTCTGAGTCCCCCCAGCACAAAGCCCCCAGCGAACTGTTTGTGCTGAAGGGCCCTCCACCCCAAAAGCCACGCTCCAGAGGCAAAGCCCGGTGCTCCACCCTGCCGCCGCGACAAAGAGCCCCGAGTCCCGAGGAGCACTCCACCAAGCCTAGCCACTCCACCAGCTTCACAAGCTCAAGCTGGGAGACCGCACCCCCCCCTCCCCCAGTGAACTGAAGCGCAACTCGCTGATATGAGGAGAGCTTGAAGGGACAGAGGGTGACAGAGGGAGGGGGAGGGCTATGCAGATTAGCCTCTCCTGTCAGTGCCTGGAGCCTCACCCCTGAAGAGAGACAATCCAGATCAATGAACCTCCTTTCTATCCTCTTAATGTTCACAGAGATGTTCATGCCGCTCAGTGGTTTAGGGCTGATCCTGACAAGGGAGGTGCTGGACAATTCAGAGAAAGACTGCTCTGAAACTCCCCTTGCTATGCCCAAAGAAAACACCTCTTCAACATTAATTATTTGTATTCTTTTCTTTATATTTGGTTGATTTGTTATCGCCCACAGCTCACATACTCACTAGCAACAGCTCCTCTGTTATTTTCAGTCCTATACATGCAGCAGTGCTGCCGTGTAGACCAGAGGAAGAAGGAAATGTATACGGCACAGTTAGTCTCACCAAGTATTGCTTGTAGATCTACTGTTTATTTTTTAGAGGTTTTGATATATAAAAAAATGTGAAAAATTATAATAAAAGAAGAACATATTTTTGATATCTGGTTTTCATTTTGAACTCTCAAAACTAAATGAGTGGTACACCTGCATCTTGTTGACAGAAAAGTAGAAAACTGTAAAATGAATTTATGGAAGTTAATAAATCATCCATATCATATGTGGTGACAAAGTAACGATGTCCAGATATTCAGAGATGACAACGCAACAATGAGAAACACAACAACAACAACAATATCACAACATTCACAACGTGTCTATAGTAAATCCTTTACTGGGAGATTTAACAGCCTGTTGTGTTGTCTCTGTTGCCCCCCTCTGGTTTGTGGTAAACCATCACACGGTATTGAGTGTGATATATTTAAACATGGATGATCAGTGATGTGTTGTTTACATTTGTATCCATGTGAAATGTCACATTTTTGCTACAAAATCACTAAGAAGGAGAGAGAAAACTATTTATAACAGAAATAAAGTTGTTTTCCCCTAGAAACTGAGCAGGGAGATAGTTTGCATGTATTTATATATTTGTTGCCATTTATGCAAAGTGATGCTTTACACTCTCTTTGGGTGCAAAAGTTCCCTTTTTCTGCCATATCCATAACTGGCTCCTCCTCCGCCCCCTCCTGCCCCACCAGTGAATGGAGCCTTTGTTGGGGTCTTCCCAGCATTCCAAGGGAATTCTTGCAGGTGAGGGTATGCAAACAATCCCCACACGACTGCCGCAGCTTAGGATTTACAACTCCAAATGCAAAAGGACTGTGAGAGCAGTCAGGAGTTTCCAGTGCCCAGACATAACCTCACCTTTGAGGACGTGCTGCGACTGCAAGGGTGGGATCAGCGGAGCAGACAGAGTGGGAGGGCAGGATCCTATTCTCTCTGAAACAGGTGAGCGGCCACACAAAAGCTCCAGAATCAACACACTCGATGGAGCCTGTGTGAGAAAGCATTAGCTCATGAGTAAATATTTGCCTTAATTTTTAATCTTCAAGCTATTGTCAGTCCTTTTTTGGAAAACGACTCAACAAAAGCTGTAACAGTGGATTTACTGGATCTAACAGGGCTGTTATCTCTTATGGATACGTGTAGTGTATATAGTGTATGAGTAACAGACTGGCTGCACAGGACCCTGCAAAACGCATTGTGGATATACTGAAGGTGAGTGGGTCTGTATACATGGCATGTGCACACATTTACTCTCCCTGATATGTGCTCTGAATGGCTTTACAGAGAGGGATGTAATCAGGAACTTGGAGTCAGAGTAAAAAAGAAAGAGACCTGCTTTGGTTTCACACCAGATTTTACTTCAGCCTCGGGTGGATTTTTGTCACACTCCGTCTTTTCTTGTGTCTCAGCGTCCCTCTCTTCTGTTGGAACTTCAGTCCACACTGCCTGCAGGTATGAGTGCTCCTTCTCCCATGCTGGCTTATCGAGGTGCAGACACACACTAGTATGACATACTGATCTCACTGAGCGAATTAAAGAACGGCAGTAAATATCTCTTGATAATTCATGCTTATCTTGAAAGGAGTTCCCTAACTGCTCAGATAACATGTCTTTTTTATCTATGTGCTGTTATGGGCAGAGTCCACGAGAAGAAGGACTCTTACTTTCTCTCTAATCTCCATCGCCTTGAATTGCTCCTCACTCCCCACATGCTCAGATAGCAGTCGCACTGGGAGGTTGGAAGTCATGGTGGCCACAACTGCTGAATTGGCACTGCACATTCAAGTGGTGCATATTTGGCTGTAAAGGCTCATGGGACACAGCTCGAGCTGCTTCATCATGCCGGCCTGTGTCCAATGTGAATGATACTTTTTTAAGGGGGTTTGACTGCAACAGAGTCACAATAACTTTGTCAAGCAGATACAGGTTTTTGCAGTGAATGAGGAAAAAATTAATATTCATCTCAATCTTATTCAAGAGAAGATTTGACTTTTCATAAAGGAAAAAAAAAACATCTATTTTAATATAAGGTTCACTTGTTTGTAAATGTTCATCAATTATATTGAATTTAAACTGTGAAATAAATAATATGTTATCAAATTTATAAATACACAATAAATAATAATATGATATAAAATAAAAATAACAAATACATATTTTTATTGATTTATAGCACATTTTATAATCATTGAAATATTTAATACCTGAATCCTGAGTATGAAACACATTGTTTTGCATGACAGTTGTAAAACTTGATACATTTCCGTGGGTGTGTTTCATGTTTGCCAGCAGCATGTTGCAGACAGTCGGTGAGTGGCTGTGGTGGGAGCGTCTGTGGCTGCCGGCAAACGTCTCCTGGTCGGATCTGGAGGACAGTGAAGGTCGTGTCTACGCTAAAGCCTCTCAACTTTACGCAGCTCTGCCCTGTGCCCTCTGCCTGCTTCTAGTCAGATATGTGTTTGAAAGGTGAGATTATGCTGTGCTCTGTGTGCGAGCTGGTTTCAAAACACTGGGATTTAAGTTGCACAAGCTGTTTGTAGCAATGTTGGTTGCCTAAAGAAACACGTCTGTTGTGTTTAGATGGAGGACACAAAGCTGTGTTATGCCAAATATACTTAATATATAATATTACTGTAATGTTACGTGTGTGTGTGTGTGTGTGTGTGTGTGTGTGTGTGTGTGTGTGTGTGTGTGTGTGTGTGTGTGTGTGTGTGTGTGTGTGTGTGTGTGTGTGTGTGTCACAGGTATCTGGCCACACCACTGGCTGATGTTTGGGGGATCAGGGACAGGATACGTCAGACAGCAGAACCAAACCCCACCCTAGAAAACTACTTCTGCCACCAAGCACGGGTTCCATCACAGGTTTGTTAAAGAGCCTTTTCAATGTAAAACAAAAAGTTGTGTCTTGTTCATACATGCTGTGAATCAACCCATGTGTACTACTAAGGTACTAACACCTGCAGCAGTGTAACAAACACATATAATCATGCAGATGTGGGTCCGGAGCTTCAGATATTGGATCATATCAGACAGTTTTTGTGTGCTGGTTTGAGCATTTCTGAAAGCGCTGATCCAGGATTTCCAATCTTCACAGAGTTTTCTCTGAATGGACCCAAAAAATAAAATAAATATCCACTTAGAAAACGACCAGACTGGCTGTAGCTGTAAGAAAAACTAGGGCACCCCAGATAACCCCTCTTTAAAACAGGTGAACAGATGAGCATCTTAGAAAAAAACATGTCAAACTTTGAGGTGGACAGAATTCAACAGTAGGAGACGAGATCTGCTGCAGTGCACGGGCACAGTCTCACTGGTGGAAGACCTGAAAAACCCAACCTGGTCTGATGAATCTGGATTTTTGATGATGACTGCGTGTGTGTGTATTAAAGTCTCTTCCCTTGTGTTTCAGGCTGATGTGAGGTCACTATGTAAAAAGACGAGTTGGTCAGAGAGAAGCATTCAGGTCTGGTTCAGGAGGAGGAGGAACCAGGAGCGCCCGGGGCTTCGGAAGAGGTTCTGTGAGGCCAGGTGTGTGTATGTGTGTTGTTATGTGTGATTGTACAACGATATAAGTGTGTGTGTGTGTAAATATGTGACATTATTGTTCTCTTCCGTCAACAGTTGGAGATGTTCATTTTATTTTTTCGCATTTGTCAGCGGAGTTCTCGCTCTGTATGATGTAAGTAGTTTTTTTCCATCCTGTATCATGATGACTGTTAACGAGAGAGTTTATTTCTTATGGTATACATTTTTTTCTATTTCATGAACTTTTTGATTTGCTGCTAGGGGACATTTTTCTCGTTTGTTTTTATCTCTTAACTTTTCACCTTTGCCTCCATATTTTGGTGCACGACTGATTTCATGAGGGTTTTTCTCACGCTCTGTTACTACACCACGACTCCAACCATACACTCCTCTCCCTCTGTTTTTGTTCTCTGTAGAAACCTTGGCTTTACAATCTGAAGGAGGTTTGGGCAGGTTTCCCCAAACAGGTAAGTAATTCTGCCAGTACTATTAGGATGTCTTACATGATATTACAGTACTCAACGTTTACACATGTGTGCTTCATGTGTCCATGCAGTCCATGCTGTCGTCTCAGTACTGGTATTACCTCCTGGAAATGGGCTTCTACCTGTCTCTGCTCCTCAGCCTCACATTTGATGTGAAGCGGAAAGTAAGTGAGCACGTATAGAAAAGGTCGAATCGAGGTCAACTGGACTGTAGATACTTGAAAAATGTTTCACCTCTCATTTAATAAGCCACCTTCGGTTCTGAATGGCTGGTGAGGAGACCCAAGTATTTAATATCTCTGAGACTACTGATCTCACCTGCCATTAAAATGCATTTCTACTTTCTTCTATCTACATCCAGTTGTGCTCGATTCAACTTGTCTTGGATTACTATGATGTGGATGACTGAGAATCTTAGTACACACATATGTATGTATAAAATCAATGAATACACTGATTCAATAGTTGTAGTATTTTTTTTAAATGTTCTTATTGATTTTATCATTTTAATTATGGATTAAAGTATTCACAAAGTTTTGCAGGAACTTTAAAGTGTCTCGGTGTCATATGCATTTTAACCAGTTGTGTATGTGTGTGCAGGACTTCAGAGAGCAGGTGATTCATCATATAGCCACTCTGACTCTTCTGAGTTTCTCCTGGATTTCCAACTACATCCGTATCGGGACCCTCGTGATGGCAGTTCACGACTCTGCCGACATTCTGCTGGAGGTCAGTGCTGTTCTTACATTTGTGAGCTGATAACTGAGATTTAGAATTCTCACAGAATCAGATAAAATCCATTTTACTCAACCCTAACCCATCTTCAAAAAAGTAAAGTAACTTCGAAGATTAAAGTGTAGCTTTGATCAAGTTAGTTGTTTAATAAAAAGGCTGAAATTAAGTTGCATATGCTTTTATTTCATATTTTAAAAGTTCATACATTATTATACACTATTCATAATTCATGTCTCATCAGCAAAAACTCTGTGTCTATAATTAAAGACGTGTAAAAAACCAATTGGCCAATCAAGATCCACAAAAGAAGGGAAGTCACACAGACGAGAGGTTGTCGAATCTGATGTCTTCCCTCTGACCTAAACCAACACCCGATCTGAACCTAAGCTTCAAATGTAGGACTTATTGGCCCCATCAAAAAAGAAAACAAAAGAAGCAACATCACATAACCCTAAATCATAAGTTTGCACAAAACACACAACTGCTGCAGCAAAGAGAGATACAAGAAAGGGTCAATGTCCCCGTCCCCTCTTTATTGGTTTTGACATACGTGACACACCTGAGGGAAGAAGACAGACGAGTCAAGGATTATTCCCCCTTTCAACCAGCAGGAGAAAGCTGGGCTGTTGTCATTGCATTTGATTTGCATTGATTCAATTGAAGAGTTGTGTAATGTATGTACATACTAAAATGTCCACATAATATGAGGGTTATCATTATATGCAAACAAAATAGAAACAGATACATTACCTGCTGTAACTTATTGACTGGCTACTTTAAAAACAAAAAAAAATGAACTTGATTCTATTCCTTGTTTTTGTGTCACAGGGGGCAAAAGTATTCAACTATGCCAAGTGGCACCAGACTTCGAACGCCATGTTTGTGGTCTTTACTGTTCTCTTCATGGCGACAAGACTCGTCATTTTTCCTTTCTGGTAAGTGTGTGAGATAAACAGACACGACATGAGGCAGGATTGTGATTCTGGTGTTTAGTTTGAAGATGATACAGGTGCATGTTTTCTCCAGGCTTATCCACTGCACATGGGTCTACCCTGTGGAGCGGTTCCCTCCCTTCTTTGGCTACTACTTCTTCAACGTCATGCTGGTGGTTCTGCAGATGCTGCACCTCTACTGGGCTTTTCTCATTTCACGAATGGTTTACAAGTTTATCTTCTCCAAGGTGTGTTGAATGGTATTCTTAATGAAACCGTGGCAAATCTCTATCAAGTTGTCACGTCCTCTGACACTTTTGTCCACGTCTTCTTCTGCAGCTGGAGGGCGACGACAGGAGTGACGAAGAGGAGTATGACAGTGACTCGCAGAGGGAAATAAACCACAAACTGAGTCACATTAATGGCGCTGGAGCCAGAGACCGAGCCAGTGGCCACTGACACATACAGACAGACAGGGAAAGTCAGTAGCAGACTCATGGACAGATTCAGTCTGGATTGCAGCTCTTAGAACCTAATTGCATATTTAAAAAACAGTATTTTAGCACAGAATATTGTATTTATAGGAACTATGAAGGATTATACATAAACTCACTGGACACCGCATGTTTTCTGAATTCACTCCCTTCAAACCTCAAGTCATGTGTGGTTATGTTCATGTATGTTCACAGTCTGTGAGTCCAAGGTTTCTTGCATCATGCTAATGAGAAGACATTTTTGGTTGATTAGACAATTTTTAATATTTAAAAAAAAAAATTCCCACAAATTTAAATGTCTTTAAATACACATTAACATGAATCCAACATATTGTAGCGAACGGATAAATGGAGGCAGAAGACGTTATCTTTCAGTCAGCAATGCACACACTGCAGCTCCTATACCTTGCACATGTTTAAAATAAAAACATGAATATATGAACCTGTGTATTATTTGAATAGCTTAGTATTGAATGCACAATAACAGGGTAGCTATGTTTATACATGGCACTAGGCCCAGTTTAATATAAAACACAATTTTATACAATATATATATATATAGTAGGGGGTCCCTGCTCCATCTCTCCATCAGTTTGGGGGTCCTTGGCCTGAAAAACGTTGAAGACCCCTGCTGTACAGTATGTATTCACCACGGAACACCTGCCATTCATTTCACACAGCTGCTTTTGAACATCTGATTTTATAATCCATTACTAGTGAGAAGAGCTAGCTAGCTTCTTTTCTAGCTAGCTAACCATAGCTAGATCAACAAAATAAAACGGCCTTGATCCTGAGTCTGAAATCTCGGATGCTGATGACCTAGACTACTATGTTCCAAGCTGGAGTTGTGGGTGTGTCTTGGAATCCAGTTCTCCTAAATGAAGAAGGCCCCTTTGATGGCTACTTTTACTTCATGCTGGGTGTTTCTTTGCTATATTCTTTTATGGCTTATTCTTCCTTCGTCATTTAGGAGAAGGCTCCTTTGATGAGCAAAGAAGCCCTTCAAAGGAGCAGCTGTGTGAAATGAATGGCAGGTGTTCCGTTGTGAACAGGACATTTTTTGACCCATGTGTGTAAACTCTTTGATACACAAGCTATGCAAATCTTAATGTCTTATAGTATTACAGAATAGTATTATAGCAAAGTATTACAGCCAGGATGGCTCGGATAGTATTTAGCAGTACTGTGAAAGTAGGAAACTGGAACGAGGAGCTGCTCCGGGAAGAGGTTTGTTTAAAAGATGAATGTTTTTTAAGAGAGAAATTTGCTTAAAAAACGCCTGTTAACATCACAACTTATGTTACTGCACTGATGTAAAACATTAGCAGGTTGTTGAATTTATCACCTGAGACCTCAGGTGAATGAGGAGAGTAGGTGATGCTGGGAGTGGGTCAGGTGTGGGGGTTCAGGTCAGGGATTTGTGGCGTATAAGGTGTCCAGGCCAGGATGGTCTTTAATGTGGAGCTGGACTTAGTGGACGAGGACAGAGGAATCCAGAAGGTGACCAGAACATGGACTTGACATGACACAGGTATGTAAGGCCACAAACTCCAATACTGAACCTGGAACACAACTCAGGGCTGGAACAAGAAAACACGTGAAGGTGGCCTAGACCACAAGGTAAACTAAATATTTCTTGTATGCATGTTGATGGGTATGATCTTATTGTTCAATAGCCGCTGTTTAAATGTATCTGTTGATCCATTTAGTTTACCGCTCCTTAAACTGACCCTTCTATTTCTGACATGTTTAACATAGTTTTTCTTACTGGTAAATATCGTACTCATTGTTGCAAATTGAGAATTAATAGGCCCTTCTTTACCGGTTATATCAATTAGTTTAAATGTATCTTTAAATCCTTTTTAAAAAATCATAAAATAGCCAGAAACATTTGCATGTATTTCTACTTTCCTATTGGTTATAAACCTATTTTCATAATAACACCTGTGTTGTTTTCTGTTTTAAATGCACTTTTTTTTCTCAACTATTTTTTTCAGATATATATATATCTATATAGATAGATATACATCTATATAGATATATATATTTAAATATATGTTTCAATTAAAGAAAACTAACTATATCAGCTAATAAGACCTCAAGTCTCTTGATTTCTACATCATCAGCTAAAAGACAGTGACATTTACCATCAACATTCATTTACATATGTACATAAACACAGTGAAATTAGTCAATAACTCCTAAAGTGACATTTTTCATCACACAACATATGACCCTCACCTTAATGTTGTACTCGCGCGCCCCCTCGCGAGAACTGAGAGAAGTTGGAACGTAACTTGTCTTGTTACCATAGAAACCCGTACACGGACTATACGCAGCTTCACTTATATCGTGAGCACACAAATATTTACAGGACATTAGTCTCATAGTATTACAGTATAGTATTATAGCACAGTATTACAGGCAGGATGGCTCAGAGGAGAGTATTTAGCAGTACTGTGAAAGTAGGAAACTGGAACGAGGAGCTGCTCCGGGAAGAGGTTTGTTTTAAAGATGAAAGTTTTTTACGGGAGAAATTTGCTTAAAAACCGCCTGTTAACATCACAACTTAAATTACTGCACTGATGTAAAACATTAGCATGGTTGTTGTCACGTGTTTACACTTGTTCTGCAGCCGGATGATGACTGGAAATGTTTCTGAAATTCTACCCATTGTTGTAAAGTGAATTTAATCTCAATTGTATTCTACCTCCCTCTTTCTAGAGTTTAGCTATGTGTGTGTGTGTGTCTGTGTGTGCGTGTCTGTGTGTGTGTGTGTGTGTGTGTGTGTGTGTGTCTGTGTGTGCGTGCCTGTGTGTGTGTGTGTCTGTGTGTGTGTGTGTGTTTGTGTGTGTGTGTGTGTTTGTGTGACAAAGTGTTTACAGCAAGAAAGATAACAAAATATAACTAATGATGATACAATAACCTTATTAATTCCTTTATCTATCATCTCAGCTTGTTATATACGTATCATATACAGTATCACATACAGTATCACATACAGTATCACGTACAGTATCATGTACAGTATCATGTACAGCATTGACCTGTTCCAGCTCTTCATCAAAGCTACATGAAGTTAACCCTTAGTTGAATACATCAAACCCATGGGTTTCTAGATGTCTTATGTATAATTTCATAGAACATTCCCTGAAATTCATTCTGACATACTTGGTATATTCAATGTCTAACAGCAGGTAAAATAAAGTTTTGTGGGTTTAAACTTTATGGGTACAGGTTTTAAAAAAAAAACACAAGTAAAAATAAATGCTCTATGGGTATTTTAGTGACAAAGGACAAAGGACAGAGGACAAAATATGATATATTTCCATATTAATCAGTATATCAAGACAAAGGGTTCAGAGCAACAAAGACAATATTTAAATGATCCCTCTGGTTTAGTTTTGTACTTCAACTTTTCTTTGTTTAACCAGCAGTAGTGAGGTTGTGAGCACATATATAATAACACTCGTTGTAAATGTTTTCCAGGAGGCAAAGAAAGCGTATCTGGAGAAAAAGGACAGAGGCGAGCTTGTTCCTCAAAAAAGAGACTTCCTCAAACAGAACATTCTCGGACCGGTGAATTGAGTTTAACCTAATTAAGAACACCATTAACAACAGCAATAATATCCCACTGATGATGGCGATGGTAAATGATCAGGTTGATGGTTCTTGTCTATGTGTGCAGGTGAATCTCTCGATGTCAAATGATGGACGGTTGCACTTTGGGGACGTTGTTATGTTGGTGAACATGGGAGGAGAAAACAGGGAGTGCAGCGCAGTCAGCATTAACGCTGACGTTAACAATTTGATAACGATTCCTTCGCCTGGCATTCAGAGCCCCTGTGGAGTCAGTGCAGGAAGAGGGATCCTGCCCTGTACGCGCACTGCCTTCATCATCACCAGGTACACACAAACACACCCACAACTACATCAACATACCTGTCAACGTAAAAGTCTCAGATGTGAAGTTGTAACGCTGTTTGTGTGATTGCAGTGTGGATGGCAGCCCTGAAGGATCGACTCTGCTCTATGAGCAAAGTTTTGCCCTGACAACCACAAGTGGCTTTGCCCAAGGAGTACGTGAACTTCAATGAAGTTGTACAGTTTTGCTGTGAATTGATGTTTGAACATCAAATGTTAACTTTGCGTTATATTTATGAATACTTCAGAAGAAAAAAAAACACATGAATCGCTTCTTTAGTGTGTCACTTAACATGTTTTATATTGTCTTCTTTCCTCAGCTTTACTTGACAAGTGATATCAAAAGTTTCCAAAAGGTAGATCATGTTTTAATTTGTATTATTTACTTAAGAGTGTCATTTCAGAGCATGCTTCAGAAAGTGGAAATGCATAAATCTTACAAACCAAAGTCTATCTCATATTGTTGTGGCAGTGTGCAAAGATTTCACGTCTGCAAGAGGTGAACTTGGTGGACGAGGGCTCCTTTCTGTCCTGGTGGAAGATAGTGCACTTTGACCCACAGGAGAGGCTTGAATACGAGGGTGAGCCTGTCCCTGTAAGTCTTTACTGGAGCTTTATGATTAACTGTTGCAGCGTCAGCCTTTTGTGCAATAATACAGAAGACTTTCTGTTTTCTTTGTGACAGGCTGATATGAAGGTGGTGATCGTACACTGCAAGACAAACCAGGCTCTTGCTGTTATGGGTGATCACATCCTTTGGTATGTTTAATGTTTTCAAAAGAACTCCACACAAAAAAAACATGTTAAAATACAATATAAAGTTATTTGATATGTGCAGCTTTCATTTGACCAAAATATGTCAGATGTCAGATCAGAGCCCCCCCAAAAATGGCCAGCCATCTCTTCTCTGCCAGTTGTTGTCAAAAGAAGAGGGATTATAACAATATGGCAGCCAGAAGTAATGTAACAACACGTGCACACCTGCTGTCGTTCTTTGGGTTGACAGTTGTTTCCTTGCAGGACCACATATGGCAAAGAGTACGAGGTGACAGCTCACACCTTCTTGGACACCCACAAAGCTGAGGAGGACAAAAACCACTGGATACTGTGCAACCCCGACCCTGCAGGAGCGAGGCTGGTGCCTCTGGACCACCCAGAGTCAGCGGGTGACAACAAGGAGCCCACACAGGGGAACACAGACGGAGTCTGAGGCAATCCACTCTCATGTGGTCTAACACAAATACAGCAGACGGATGCACATTAGTAACAACACCTAAACCTTTTTGAAATAAAGTTTTTTTTTCTTCTTTTTGGATCACGGATTATTTTCTTTTGTGCAAAGATTCCAGACTGGACTCCTGACACATGTGAACAAAACCAACAGTTAACTCTTTTGAAAGAAGCATTTTTTATGCTTCTTCCTTTGATTGTTTGATTTTTATTATTGTGTCATGCACAGTATGTGCCCAGCTTGAAAGAGGCTTACAATCACCATTGTTTAGAAATAAGTACAAAACAGAGAAGTGAATAAAAGCCAGAAACCACAGCAGCAGCATCAAGAACGATACTAAACAAATAAACCTTCCTGACATTTTGTTCAAAGATTTCAAAACAAAAGTAGCCAACTTATAAGTATTGAAATTAAACAACCCTTCTATGCTGTCATCATCAGTTCACCAGAACATGTCTGTATAACATTTCATGTAATATAGATATAATTCACTCATCATCATAAGGTCAATACAGAAGACTCATGATACTGGACAGTTGGGTGATTGGGCCAGTCGTCTCTGAATAAGAAATTTGCTCTGACATAATGTTTTATGGAAGATATTAATGAGATAAGCCTAAGGTAAACCATAGCCTTCCACCTGGAGCTGACCTCATCGGGTGGTACCCGAGTGTGTCGACCCTTAACCACGACACTCTCCAGTTGGTGGGTCAGCAGCGGTGGGCCAAATCACTTCCTATCTGCTCCAGGCTTCCAGCTTTCCTCATCTCTTATGGTCCATATCCAGCTGGTTCAGTTTCCTCCCCAGTCCTGCCTGCAGCATGTTTTTGCTCCTCTCGTCCAGGCCCAGAGCTGAGATATTAATAAGATAAGGTTTCAAACGAATGAGAAGGGGGAGGGCAGGGGGATTCATGTCCTCCTGGTCAAACATGATCCTGGTCCAGGTACCCCTCTCTTTGTGTGAAGACCATAATCAGGGAAGGTTTAGGGGCCAATATGCAGGTTTTATCAAATATTGTGGACACTATTTCGGCTAATTATGTATCATGTCATCAAATTATATTAGTGGTGGCAATAATACGTGAATACTCTGTGATCTGAATTGCATCAGTCAATCTATTGTGTGAACCTGCTACATTGTTATATAATTATAGTCATGGTCTAGTAGACAAGTCTAAATTTAGTTGGGCTGGGTTTTTTTCTTTCATTTATTGCATAATGTTGTAATGTTTTTTCAAATCCTTTTTTATCCGTTAAATCTTTATTCTCATCAGTCATTGAAAACGCTGTCAGTAATTATCCCGCATGTTTAGGGTGCGTTCACGTTTGCAACGTTTTCCCAACACTTGGTCAACTCTCTCGCACGCACCGTCAGCGTCACACGCGGATGTCTCCAGAAGCTCGACTGAGGGCAGCACGGCAGCAGCAGCCACCAGGGGCTCGATACAGCACGTCGGCGACACTTGTTCGCTGAGAATAAACACGCAGCCTGCGGTAAAAACACCGCTGAACGTTTTGCCGGCGCTGAACACATACCCTGGGCGTCACGCGTCAGGGGGATATAAACACGCAAAAGAGGAGACCAGCGGCAGATTTGCGGATGTGCAGAGGAGAGGAACCTGCGGAAAGGTACGTTACCTCAGCCGGGAATACAATGGGAATACAATTTATGTCCGGGAATACAATTTATAATCTCCCGTTTAATATTTATCTGCTTTTTTTTTTTAAATGAAAAACACACTGCGCAATGTTTAATTTGACTAAATGTCATCAGATTCACGCAACCTATTGTCTTACGCACGCGATCACGTGACTTACGGGCATCCACAGTAGAAGGTGCTTTTATTTATTTTAAGCTGTGGTGGAATGATCCAACCTTTATCACATAATAATCATTATCTTATATTTAATCAAATTCTTTTGAAATACACCGTAATATGCTATCTATCTATCTATCTATCTATCTATCTATCTATCTATATATCTATCTATCTATCTATCTATCTATACATCTATACATCTATACATCTATACATCTATACATCCAACCATCCATCTATCTATCTATCTATCTATCCTTTATCATATCATTATCTATCTATCTATCTATCCTTTATCAAATCATAATCTTTTTCTATTAATTAATTAAACTCTTTTGAAATACACCATAATAGGTAATAGGCTATCTATCTATCTATCTATCTATCTATCTATCTATCTATCTATCTATCTATCTATCTATCTATCTATCTATCTATCTATCTATCTATCTATCTATCTATCTATATATATACCTATCCTTTATGATATCATAATCATTATCTAATAATTCGTCAAACTCGTTTGAAATACACCGTAATTTGTAAAATCCTATCTATCTATCTATCTAGCTATACATCCATCCATCCATCCATCCATCTTTCTATCTACAATATCCAGTGTGGGTATTGTAGTGTGTTGGGGGTTGAGATGGGTAAACTAAATTTAGGTTGTGTAGGTTGTGCTCTAAAACTTTATAGATGTTACATGGTAAAGGTCAGTTTCAGTTGTTTTCATCATGGTAGGTACAGTTGCTGTTGTAAAAGATGCATTTTGATACCAGGAGTGAAGGTAAGGAAAAAGGAAAAACAGGTCAGAAAGATTCCTGAGTTGTGTAAGGTAAGGTAAGGTAATACTATTACTATATCACTTTGGAAGATAATGGTATCATGCTTTATGATGAAATCCATTCACAAGCCTACTTTGATCCACAGACTGTAAATAAAGATGCATCTAATCACTACGGCTTATAAAATGTCTGAAAGATGACGTCTGTCGTTTACAGTATGTTCTTATCACACTGTTGTGTGTTCAAGAGCAAACTTTTCCAGTAACTCTGGTTTCAATTAGTTATTTGATGCTATAATGAAATGAGACATGATTGACAGCTGAGACAGACCCGCGAGTGGTTGAGCGCGTTTAAAGGCAGGACCTCACTACGGCAGCTCCATCCCCTGGTCGCTACTGCGCTGATTCTAGGTCCAAATGTGCAAGTTTGCAGTGTTCTTATCCAGGGTGCATTGGCTTCATTCCTGGGTAGTGGGCGGGGAGTAGACACGCGTTGTCTATCTTTATATACAGTCTGTGGGGGGCAAAAAATGGTTTCTATCACTATTGAGCTATTCTCAGCAAGCTACTCTGTGCCTGATATCTTGTCTTTGTTAATCCCAGACAATCAAAGTATTATACTGGAAGGTAATGTCACCATGGACGACAATGAAAGCCATGCTCAAGCATATATGTAAATATAAAGTATTTCAATATAAAGGGCCCATTCTAGGGCAAATAAAACAACAATTTGTATAATTTAGATGAAAGACCCTTTTGTGAAAACATCACTAGGATTATTGTATATTCAATTTCTGTCAATAGATCCCTTTCACCTAAATCTTACACACTGGACCTTTAAGGCGCAAGAACAACAATAGCACTTGCCATGTTTAGGTTGGAATAACTTGACAAAAACATGTACGTATAATATAACAGAATTTGAGTCCAATAGTTTTTAAGTAAGATCAACTGCACAAATTTTACAGCGTAGCGATCTTATGTGGAGCATCCCTGGGTAATTAATCATTTATTTGCCTATTGTGGGTTTCAGACAGAGATTATCACTTTGAGTTACTCTTTACAAGGTTTTATAGCCCTGGCATGAAAGTCTTATAAACAGTGGTGTACAGTCATTGTTTAGTCCCAGAAGTTAAGTGCTGTCAGGTAATGCTGTAGCTCTGTATCAGTTTCATGTAGCATCGTATGAGGTGAGCTACTGTAACATTGGTCACATACGACTACCCCGTAATAATGGGTTTCCCAGGTAAATATTGACTTTCTCCATGAGCAATAGAGTTATGTTAGTTATTTTGAGTTCAAATGGAAGTCTAATGTACGGATTGGTCTGTAAAACTGTCTTTAATTCAAAGCCACTTGAGACTGGCTGGAAAGGGCCTATCGCGTTATACAGGGGTGCTTCCTGGCAATAGAACCAACTCTCATTAGGGGTTGCAGCACAGCCCCAATTTTAAACTAGTGATGAAGAATGGCTGAACCTTTGATCAGTCTCCACATTGATGAATAAAACACTTATCTCCATGATGAGTCTACTTTAATCAATCAATCAAATTATATTTGTATAGCCCATATTCACAAATCACAATTTGTCTCATAGTGCAACATCCTCTGCCTTTAACCCTCAACAAGATTAAGGAAAAACTACCAAAGAATAACTATAAACAGGGGGGAAAAACGTAGAACCCTCAGAGAGCCACATGTGAGGGATCCCTCTCCTCTACTCGAATATTCAATATCTGTCAGAAAAATTCTCAGTACAGCTCACAAACAGTTAAACTTAAAAACCTGGAAGCACAATAGAAGCATTTCAGTATTTTACAAACAGGAGGGGGAGCAGATAACAAGTCAAGGACCCTACAAGTCATGTCAGGGTTGTTTATTTTCTCCTTCAGAGTGGACACGCATCTTATCCAAATGCCAAGGTCGGGATGGCACCTCCTAATACAACAAATCCTAAAATCCTAATCTAAAACATTCCAGCTCCTTCAGACCTCTCACGCCAACCACTTGTTAGGCAAAACTTAGGTCAGGCGTGATATTCGGCATACGCAATCTAAAGGTTTAAAAAGATGCATTAAACCAGCAACAGCTTCTGTTTTAAAATACTTTTTGGACTGTGGAAGAAGAAAAATTCCATCAGGTCCAGATTCAGTGGCTGGTAAAGATGAGTTTTATTCACTGCGCAGTGGAGACAGCATCACAGTAAGGATGGTCAACATTCAGAAGGAAGTTTTATAGTATTACACAAAGGCAAATCTAAAACAGTCAGCTGTTTCTAAGCCAAATAAGGGGTCCACATGAGAACAGATGGATACAACTTAAGATGTCCTGGACAGGCTAATTTACAATACTAAGGTCTTCTTAGTATTGTAAATTTGGGCAAATCTAAAACAATTGTCTGTGGATTTAGCTTAACAAAGGGTCTGCATGAGAACAAAAGGTGAATACAACTTCAAAAGTCCTGGACAGGGTGATTTACAATACTGAGCACTTCTATCTGTCACTAACCGGTTTGGTCAGCCCCTTCATCCCGTTTCCTAACAAGACATCTCTGTCTGCATCAGCGGAGTTCAGTTAAATTGAAGACAGATGTAAGAAAATTCTCCTGGCAGGTCAGCTTCCTGGGAAATTTATGTAAAACCATGTCTCAGCACAGACCTTTGTGTCATGTGGATGAAGAGGGAACTTGATCTTGGTGCGTTAAGAAAATATCAACAGAAGAAAGTGAAATATTTTCTTCTACAGTACTTGTCATGTTTGATAAGTTTGTGTTGTTGAAGGGCTGCACATTGTGTTTTCAGACAATCATGGCAGTGAATGTCCCGGGACTGGTGGCTGTGTTGGTTTTTTACATGGTCATCCTGGTCATTGGGGTCTGGGCATCTCGAAAATCCAAGAAAGAGGAGAAGACATGTACTGGAAGCAAGAGCGAGGTCACCATCGTCGGTGGCCGCAACATCAATGTCGTTGTTGGGATTTTCACCATGACAGGTTGAAGCCTTCTTTTCATGTCCGTCATCAAATAACAGTACTAGACTAGGTTTTCCATCTTTGTGTGTGTTCTATGCTCCTCTCTTGGTGTTCTGTTCCTCCAGTCCTGCCTTACTTTCTGTGCTTTCTTTGCTTTCAGCGACATGGGTTGGTGGAGGTTATATCATGGGAACCGCTGAGGCTGTTTACGTTCCCACCCGTGGTGTCATTTGGGCTCTGGGGCCACCTGCACATCTTTTTGGTTTTCTTTTGGGTGAGTAGCTGAAATGCCCTGGTGTTGTGTTTTCAGCCTCACAGTGTGAGATCCCTCACATGTGCTCTGCTGATACTCTTCAACAATGGTTTAGTAATGAAGACACCAGAAGTCATGCAGGGACGGTTTAAAGTGCATAAATTCTGATAAATTTATGTTTGTACAGTCGATAGAATCTCAACAGCGAGTGCAATGATATGTTGACGTTGAACTGAAATTGCAGAGATGTGTCTGAAAATGTACAGAGAACCGAAGGCTGTGTTCAAAACTGAAAGTTAAGTTTGCCTTTGAAACAACAGCACATGAAGCAGATCAGGTTTTGCTATTCTTACAGAGATACATCAGCCTCTGTAACTCTACATTCAGCAGAAGTGCATCTAAAGCAAAGAACAGGATTTCATTATTTTACTTTTTTTTTTACCTGCTTGCTTTTTTTTAATGGTGGTGTGTTGCTTTCACACATCCCAGCATGCACTAGGCAAGATGTAGGGTACCTTCAGTACAAAGATAGTTGACTGATTTTCAGGCAGTTCAATTCAAGCATACGGTTGTGCATGTCTTCTAAGCAACAGGACTAATTTAGATTCTTTTGCTGTTGCAACCAAATACAGGATGAAACTGAATGCTAACCTACGAGACTAAAGGTTAATCCACAGGTGTAAAGTGCCAAAGTTTTAAATAAATTTTCTTCTAAGTTATGTCATCTGTATTCATCATGTAAAAGAGATAAGCATCAGTGGCATAAACTACGAAGCAGTAAATACTATAATCAAGACGAATTACTCACTGACAGTGCTTTTTATCTTTTTATAGAGTCATAGAGTGTACATCAAGTTTATATATTGGCAAACAGAAGCACATACAACAGAATACATTTTATTGAATAAAAAAGTGTATGTGAATAAGAATACCAACACAAAGAGCTTTGCTTTTCTTGCATTAGAGAAATAAAATTATTCTGGGGTATTAGATATAAACTTATTTCTGTGACCATCTTATAGACGACTATGTTTAGTAGGTGAAGTCTGCATATTTGGAATTTTCCCAGTTCCTAGGTTGTTCTAAATTAATCATTTGGTGTTTACAATGTGAGCCAGAAGGTGAAAGTTCTCAGATGCTGTGCTGATGTCTTCAGATCACTTTGTCCAACCAACTGCTTAAATCCCAAAGAGATTCAATTTGTCATAGAAGATTTAAGAAAAACTGAAAATAGTCACATTAGTGAATCTAGAAACATTGAATTATTGCTGTAATTGAAAACATATTTGCCGTATAGATTTCTAGAATTAATTAATAACACTTTTTTCCCCCTTAAATTTAAAATCATCTGATTATTTTCAATGACACGTCTGTTGTTTTCTTTTCTTTGTGTACATCCTAAGCGGGACTATTCTTTGCAAAACCTATGAGGTCAAAATTCTACGTGACTATGTTGGACCCGTTCCAGTATCGCTATGGCAACATGTTCACCGCAATGCTACTGCTTCCTGCTCTGATCAGCGATATTTTGTGGGTCGCCTGCATCCTTTCTGCTCTGGGTAGGTCAATCTTTATACGTACGTCTTTGTGCCTTTAAATGAAAACAGTGGTCATCAGTCCATCACATTACACAGTGTGTTCACCTCTGGTTTATTTTCTGTGTGATATCCAGGAGGAACGATGAGCATGATTCTCGAGTTGTCGTCAGCCCTCTCTATTGTTATCTCGGCCGCTGTCTCCATCATCTATACAGTATTAGGGGGTCTGTACTCTGTTGCATATACTGATGTCATCCAGTTTTGCTTCATCTTTGTCAGCATGGTGAGAAACAGAGGGAGTGTATTAAAGTAGTGATTGACAGAAATGAGGGAGAGACGACAACATTAAGAAATTCGAGTAAGTCAATTTGTGGCTTGTTCGATAACTACTGTTTTTCCTTTCTCTTTCAGTGGCTCTGTGTTCCTTTTATGTTCCTCAGTCCTGCTGTTACTGACCTGTCACAAAGACCCCACGTCAACCAAACGAGTGGGAACTCATGGCTGGGAAAGATGGAGCTGGCGGACACAGGAATATGGATGGATGAGTTTCTATTAGTGGTGAGATTTGTTTTGTGCGAGTCAAACGACTTGCTTACAAACGCTGCAGGACCAGTGACCTCGTCTGTGTCCAAAACAAACTTAGCGGACTGTTTGAACTAAGGAGAGCCAACTTTTATGATAATAGGGCTGTCTTTTTTCTATTCTCTTTTTCTGAACGCCGCCTCTATTGGTTAAAATATCAAACATGAGCGGTGCGTCTTATCAGCTGTTATTAATTAAACTTATCTGCTGGCGGCTTGAGTTTTGTGGTTTCTGCACGTCTGCGTCACTACTTTGCAAAGATAGCCTCGGGGGAGAAGAACCGCCACTCTGTAACGTTACTGTACAACCACAAGTGCACTGAAGAGTGTCCACAGTTCCAAAAATTAGTGAGGCATCATCTTTTTTCTAATCACATTCTCCCAACTGAACTTTGAATCACACACTTGCTCACACACTCATGAAATCCCTCGAAAAAATTTGCACTAAAATCGTGCAGAGAAACAACATGTAATCTTTTATTTACATGCAGCAACATTGTCCTCTTACTTGTCCTGACTCAGGCAGCTTTATTCGACTTCTTTGTACAGTATCTGTTGTTGAAAATGATGGGTCTATGTAAATGATAAATCTGTTTGACCAGTCAAATTGTCCGCTGTGAGAAAGGACGTTTTGTCGGACTGCATGAATTGCCAAGTTGTTCACTGACAAAGCTTGTTTTTGTTGTTGTTGTTCTGTATACAACAGAGTGTGGGCGGACTGGCCTATCAGTCTCTGTACCAGAGGATCCTCTCTGCAGCCTCCTCTGCTCAGGCTCAGATCACCTGCTTCGCTGCTGCTGGGACAGTTTTTATGATGGGAATGCCCTCAGTGATCATAGGAGCAGTGGCGGCCTCTGCAGGTACACACGAACGTCAACAGCATGCACAGTACATTCATACATGTTCAGTTAGACACCATGTTCTAACAGTTAGGTACCACTACTTTGATAAATAACTGCATTTGTATGTGTGTGTGAAATTTTGCTTCTTTTTCCCCAGTTTTTATTTTTTTGCACCATCACTATACTTCTCCCCCTTTCCTTTTCTCTAAGACTGGAACCAGACAGCGTATGGTCTACCCCCTCCTTTCGAACGAGGGGAGGCGGTGAAGATCCTGCCACTGGCCCTGCAATATCTCACACCCAACTGGGTATCAGTGTTAGGCATTGGTTCTGTGGCTGCAGCAGTCATGTCCTCAATGGACTCAGTGCTGCTGTCCTCAGCATCAATGTTTACACAAAACATTTACAGGACGACTTTGAGAAAGCAGGTGTGTGCATGTGTCTGTGAGTGTGTGTTTGATACAGCTCTAAGTAACTAAGTAAGTTTTTACCGTCGCTTCACCTCCCCTCTCTGCAGGCGTCGGAGCGGGAGCTGCAGTGGGTGATCCGTGGTAGCGTGGTGCTGGTGGGCCTGGCAGGAACAGGCCTGGCCTTTGGTGATGACAGCGTCTTTGCCCTCTGGCTGTTGAGCGGAGACCTGCTCTACTGCATCGTCTTCCCACAGCTTGCCTGCGTGCTGCACTTCCGCCACGCCAATACCTACGGCGCTATCACCGGCTACGTAGTTGGGATGCTGCTGCGTGCGGTGGGTGGAGAACCAGTACTCGGGATCCCTGCTGTTGTCTTGTATCCCGGCTGGACGGAGGAGAATGGAGTTATAATACAGCACTTTCCCTTCAGAACCCTGGCAATGCTTTCTTCTGTGATAAGTGTTGTTAGCGTGTCCTGGCTGCTGGAGCTCGGCTTCTCTCACCAGGTCATTCCTCGGTCCTGGGATTTACTGGGCTTTTTTAAGGAGAACGAGGAAGAAGGAGAAGTGCAGGAAGAACCTCTTCCTCTGGAGGAAAAGAACAAAACTCTTAGTACTAAATTGTAAGCTTCACTTCAGTACAACTTCAGCCAAAGTATCCACAAACCTCTTTTTATACAAATACCTACCACCCATGTATACCACATGTGTTTGATACTGCTATATTCAAGAAAATATAGTATATATACAGTATTATCTCAAAGCAATGCCATTCACAATGTAAGTGTCTTTTTCAAACAGATGCAGTTGGCATTTTTCTATCAAGCATACATCATGACCTCCTCCAAGGAGGTTATGTTTTCACCCCAGTCTGTGTGATGTTTGTTTGTTTGTAAGCAAGATACACAAAAACAACTGACTAGATTTCCATGGAACTTTGTGGAAGGATGAGGTATTAGTCAGCAAAGAACCCATTAAATTGGGTTAGGGTTAGGATCTGGATCAGGGGATGGATCTAAGAATTTTTACAATTTCTTTGACGTTGCAAGATGAGAGGTATCTTTCAACATTTTCACCTTGGTTTTGTTCCAGGGAATAATTCATGGATCTTGAAGAAAGAAATCAGGGAACATTGAGGGAACTGAAATCTATAAGTGTCTAGGTCTAGCTTGATTGAATACAAGGAGACAAGACACGTTGTGGTAAGGTCAGATAATGGTACATAAGTGTTACTCAGAAACAGACAGTCCAGCAGGAGGTGCCTTTTGGAAGAAGTGTTCGCTATTATTTTTTGTTAAATGCAATTGTTTTTTTTTAATGTTTTGTAATCACCAGTGTTCATTATAAAAGATTTATGTGTCTGATCTTTGAATCTGTGTGTTTGTGCGTGAAAGAGAGAAAAATACAAAAAAGCAACAGGGTGTAAATTTAAATCACTGTCTATAGTAGAAGGCCACAACTTCAGCTGCTTCACCTAAAAGACACATACAGCATTTAACTACACCACCTTAAAGTGTTCTCCGTTGTTCCCTTCAGAGCAATCATCAGACGTCATACTCTAGTGCTATTTGACATATACTACTCTTCATCTACATTGCATTTGCAGTGCAGCATTTGCAGCAGCAGAAGGCGACAGATAAACACTGAAACGGCCTAAACCGGCTGAAGCTGAATCTCACAGAATCCCCCCTGCACTTGTTTCCTCAACACATTTTGCCCATACACCAAATGTTACGCTAATTCCGTAAAACCAGTAATGCACAGGTTTGCTGAACGCAGAACTCGAGCATGAAGCATATGATCCATGTAATATGGACTCAGATAATAATGATACTAGACAACATTTTGACACAGGGCATTGCTAAAGGATCTCACTGAACCGCCCATTTCAGCTACTACCTCGCAGGCAACACGGTGCCTTTGAGAGCTCACATTATTTAAAGGTCAGGTATGTTGGGTTGGTGGGGCCGCTATTGGCAGACATTGAATAAAATAATCCTAATTATGTTTTCATCAGTGTATACTCACCCCCGAAACAAAGAATTGTTATCTTAGAACAACCCTTACCTATCTTGGGAGTTGTTCTTCCTCCATGGAGTGTACTTCCATGTTCGTACTGTAGCCCAGAACAAACAAGAAACAAACAAAAGAAAATATATTCTCTAAGGAAAAGGGGTCTTTCAGGTTTTTACCTCACCTGCAGGCCACCATAGCTGTATTCATTTAGTTGTAACGTGTAACCTCACCGCTAGATGTCACTACAACCTACACGCTGAAGCTGTAGGACGGGTGAGGATATGAAACAATTGTGATGAACTTAGCAGCCACCTCTTCTCTCCAACGCCAAATACTGAGAAATTACCTTTGATCTAAAGAAAAACTGATCGGTTCTGCTCCAAGATGAAATCTATTCAGGGCTCCTCAGCTAAGTTAAGATCAATTTGCCTTTGATGAAGGTATATTGACAGTAAGTGATGGGCCTGGAAAATGACCAGTTTCTCTTGTTTACTATGTTTGGGTATGTTTTAAAATTAAAAAAAATGTGTTGTAGATAGACAGACAGACAGACAGACAGACAGACAGACAGACAGACAGACAGACAGACAGACAGATAGATAGATAGATAGATAGATAGATAGATAGATAGATAGAAAACGATGGATGTAAAGTAAAAAATGGTCAACAAATGTTCAGCAATGTATTAGAAAATACTGAACTCGTAGAGATCTGAAGTGGTCTCTTATTTTCGGGGGGGAACTTTATAACTTCAATAGATGCCAATCGTGTTTTAAACCATGTCATACTCAGAGGCATCCAGCAGGGGGTGCGTGCGCTCCTTTTGTGCGTCCTGTTCGAGGTATCTTGTTTTTGTTTTGTTTTTTTAAAATCCAGTCTCTGGTGTGGATCCAGTCCGGGTTTTTGCGCCCTCCAGCCGGCCACCTTATCCGTACCACTATGTGTTCCTGCGTGAGAGAAGCCGACTCTTGTTTACAGCAGAGATTCCACGGAGGAGCGGAGACCCGCAGCCTGCGTTGACCGTGGGACTTCACTCGCTGGATTTACGCGCAACGGGACTTTTCGGCGTTCTCTCGTTTTTTGGACCCTGTCTGAGGATAAAAGGCTGAAGCGTTTCAAAGGCAACTCCTCGGGACATGTCCTCCCTCGCACTCCGAGCCGAGGTCGTCTAGCAGGAGCGAGCAAGGAGCGAGCAGGAGACCCATTCTCCTCCTGCGTGGCACAAGTCTGGTATTTTTCTGTCAGCTGCGAATCCCTGACTGGCGGCGCAGCGAGGTCCGAGGGGTTTTGTTTTCTGGACTGGCCTGGTTGTGGATCGAGATCCCGTGCTGCCTGAATGGCATAGGCTAGGATAATAACAAATCAAATAGAAATAGAAGGGGTTTTCATTCATTTCCCCCCCAGCCTCGCAGCCACCACCCCTCTGGATCTGGACGTTATTTTCTGCCGCCACCCTAACCTCTCTCTCTCTCTCTCTCTCTCTCTCTCTCCCCCTCTCCACCCTTCCTCACCATTCTCCCTGGGCTAACTCACCATGTTCTGTGGACGCTGCTGGCGATAAAAATAAACCCTTCACATTATCTTTGACACATATATTCATTTCGTTTGTTTACCGCCAGGCCCCGGATCGCACCGTGTAACGCGCACTCGCTGTTTTCAAGAGATGGAGACTGAAGATGGGGATTACCATCATTTATCCAGTCAAATCACTGGCATGTGTGCCACACCAGCATCCAAGTATCCTGTGATTGGCAAAAACAGGAGGCTCTTTTAATATATTTATAGTTTTTCTTTTTTTTTTTGCTCTCCATGGGAGCTCTATAACAATTCCTACACATTCATTTCGATTTAAAAAAAAAAAAATATATATATTCTAGATCAAATCCTGGTAGACAAGCAACCACGCTTTTGCATGCTACCATAGAGAAGCCACCTGGGCTACACACACACACACGCATACATTTATTTTTCTCAGTTTAAAAATCGTATTAAAGCTCTATTTTTCCCAGAGGATTTTTATTTTTTAAAATTCCGCTTTGGTCCCTTTTGCCTTATTTTGTATTTCTGAGAGGAGAATAATGTTGAGGACCATGAGATCTGACTCACTGATGGGTAGCACGACCTTGTTTTGGAGTCTGATGCTGTCTGTCTCCACTGTCTGCATATGGCCCACGTATGGAGAGAGTGAGTACTTATTCTATTATTGTTTTATGAAATGTTATTTGATAAATGGATTTAGTCCCAATGTGCTAGATCAAGTGGTTTTGCAGCCCATTTTTACGTCTTGTTAATTCTGTCCTTCTGCTGAATAGTGAGGAATTAAATCAGAAATAGCTTCTGATTTATCCGATTTAATGTGGATATGTGTTATGTTAGGACTTAAATCATGTATCATAACAAACATAGTGAGCCTGTAGACTGTGGACGTGCATGAGCTGAGACCATGTGGTGTTGCTGTCGTCAGGAGGTGAACTCAGTAAACCCAGAATCTGGATCATCACAGACAACATCCCAGTATTTGATTGATCGGTGCTGTCTATTTAGAAGAAATAAAATAAGGGAAACAACAACATTGCACATGTCGCCATGGTTTCCACAGTAGTCATGCAGAAAGCAGAGGATGAATCCAGAGCTGAAGGTTACTACCATGTGGCCATTTTGCATCTCGTAGTGTGGCGTCGCTGCGCATGAACAAGCCAAATCAGATTAAAACCTTTGCTTCTTCACACACCAGGATGCCGCCATAAATAAACATAAACAGTGAGTCGATTGTTGTTATAGATTAGGCTATTAACACGGAGGGAAATACAATATAGAGTGGTAGATGTTTTATTTCTGCTCCCTGTTTCTGTAGCAATTAAATATAGTGCAGTGTTGATTAAGGCAAGAATAGAAATACATGTGCGCCAGAGTTTCAGTGTTTTTATCATAGTATCAAGCTCCTTTTCATTGATTTAACACTCTCAATCAAAGACATTATATGTTATCTATAAGGATAACATTTTAGTTTTGTTGCAAACATTTTCAAATAAATCAATAAACCTGTTGTGAGAAGCTGAGGGTGCTTATTTGATCGTTTTTTAAAGTTGTATCCTAACCTAATGATTGTGAAGTAATAATTTCCCTGGAAATTCCCCCCAAAATTCTTTGTGTTTAGTGTATCATCTTATTTCATGGTTTGACATTTAGAAAGGGCAGATCAATGCTTTGATGAGCACATTTTCACAAGTTTTCTCCTCTTATCTAGAGGGATCAGTGGGGATTTCCTCTATTTTATTACAGCTATCATGAATGTTCTTCTGTAACTCCTTGTTTATGATGTTTCAAGCTTGTCATTGCAAACTCTAAATACCCTAGAGATGATTTAGCAATTTGTATGAAACATTTGTTTCATACAAATTTATCATACATTGTTTAAAAAAAAGTGATAATTTATGTTAATATTACTAGATTAAATGTGACCCTAACAAGAGAAGTAATATTTTTTTTAGACAAAATATATCCTTTAGTCATAAGATGTGTCTCTGACTTCCACTATGTCAAAGTCATGATCCTTTTTGAAGTAGGAGACATTTCATGGGTTAATTTGTCAAGTAAGAAGTTGTTCATTTACCTGCTGGTCAGTAAACCTGACAGTCCCATCCAGGTGGATCTGTGAGCTCAGGGTCTGGGACTGTGTGTCGGACCAACGTGGGTGGCATGGCTTGATTTGTTTGTGTGTAAGTGTGTGTGTGTTTGTGTGTGTGTGTGTGTCCGCCACTTACGTCTCTTCTGTTATACTAATTTGTTTCCGGAGAGGATACATGGGATCCTGGAAACAACTAGACATGGGAAGGAGACATGTAGACTGATCCCCATTAGCATTCAAATGGAAGAACTTAATTCAGTCCTATTGACCAGTGATACGACCACAGCCGATGTGTGTCTCTGTGCAGCCCTTCCCAGCTCAGTGACACCCATGAACGCAGCCGGGGGCTGGGAGAGTGGTGGGTCTCAGATCTTGACTCTCTGTGGTGTATAATACATCAGGCCATCCACAACAAAGGGCTCAGAGACAATGGCTACAGTGAATATCTAGAGAGGCATGAGCTTCACCAGTTTATCACTTGCGGATGATGATGTTTACTTCACTGGGTGGCGCGTGGGGGTCGGAATCTCTAGCTTCTATCAGTGGAAAATCACAGACGTCCCAAAGCTCCATTAGGCGTTTGAAAACTTCTCTGCTCTGTTCATTTTGATAATCTGTCCACACCAATAAAACGTAATTAAGCCTCCCTTTTAACTCTCACCACAGTAAACTTTCCACGGCTTCCAAGTATGCAGCAAACAAGCCTCTAAAAAGAGAGGGAGCGGGAGAGAGAGAGAGAGAGGAGAGAGAGAGAGAGTGTGTGAGGGAGATAGGTGTTTGGAAATAGAAGGTGCAAAAATACACATGCAAGAGCAACAGACTTGGTTTTGTTGATTGGAAGAGGAGAGAGTTTGTTTACTGTTTTATTGGCTCTTTCGCTGTTCGCACGGAGCGGCCTCTTTTATAGAGCGATGCGCTTAACTGCATCACTTGGCACCATTACTATTAGGAGTTATAAATAGATGTGTCACCAACAACACTGGTGCACGGGTTGTGTGAGTACAGGCACCCTCTGTCCCGTTTCATGAGGGCACACCAGTGTTCCCGTTCAGTTATTTATGAAAGGACACGTTGCTCTGGAAAACTTGAATGGCGGCATAAATAATCAAACGTCAGTGAGCATTGTGTTTGACAGGCACCCCTGTCTACCTTTCCCTCTGGGGTATGGCACGTTGCAGTGCGGCTCTCCTTGTCCTGACGGGGGCATGCGGCTCAGATACGACCGCTGTCACTCTATTCTAAGGTGCCCCGCTGCATCTTGTGATTGGGGCTACATGGTTGCATACATAACCCCCATCTCCAGGCCCTTTCACCATGCTTCCCCTTCCCCCACTCCTGGCTTAGCCGGACGTAGGGATGCCTTGCCTCACCCCCTGCGATGAAAGTGTAGCGAGCGTTCATGGCCCCTATGGTGTGTGTACGAGAGTGTTTGTGTGCATGCATGTGAGTTTATTGTGCAGCTCTGTGTGTGTTGTAGTGCAGCAGGACTCAGCGTGACAGCCTGAGTCAGTGGCGTGCCCCCGTGTAAGGATGTGAAAGTGTGTCACTGGGCTAGTTTGTGAGAGTGCAGTCAAACGCTGTCCTACAGCTCCTCCAGGCTGCCAGCTGAGGTTTACAATGCTTAATTAAACACTTTATTTCAAGTGGGCCGTCATTGGATTTGCTCAAATGCAGTCTCTCTGGCCAGCCGCACATACATCATCACTGGCTGCGCGGTTTAATGGCCCGTGGAGTATCGTACAATTTGGGAGATAATTGTAAATGTGAGCTCGTCGAATGGAGGGCACTCGGTGTTATCAGATGAAAGCTGTTCATCAAGGAGTGAATGTGAATCAGCGCTGAAGAGAGAATTCATCAGTCAAAGAGGATTCACCGAGGTGTTCCCAGAATCCTAGTGAGAAATCCTTCATATTTGATAATCAGGCATCTCCTGGTCGTTTGTGATTGTTGTAAGAAAGAATACAAGTTTCTGATGGTTGCTTTTAAACTCTAAAGGTGCAAGTAGAGACTTTCCCATTCCGTGAACGGAAAGTATCGGCCTCCGATTATTGACATGCGCCATGAATGCGACAAAGACGGCCCCAAAGCAACAAAGATAACTGGCAAACTTGTTGAGTTCATTGTTGCGTATTCCTAGATTGATTTATTTGTCTTCTTTTTCAGTTATGACTGTCAAACTAGATAATGAAATAAGTTCTATGGCATTCATTCTTTGTATGTATTTGTTTTTCAAAGGGTTTAACCTGAGCTAGGCCATTCAATGATAGCAATCATCACTTCCATACAGGGTAGGTAGCAAACAGCTGTTAAAGTATAGGATATAGTATATATATATATATACACAAGTTTTTTTTATTTAAATGCACTGGTGTCAGTTTCTAAGTTGTATACACATGTGATCAGAGAGGACAGGTGCACAATACATAGCAGCAAGTAGCAGGAAAGTTTGTTCAAAGCTTCAGATTAAAGCTGATGTTAAACTGAGTCATTTATTCAACATTTCAATGTGCGCTTGATTACATTTTTTTCCTTTGATCTCTTGTAAACTTCCTGTTCACATTAGTCCAGACATTAAAAAACAATTATTTGATAAAAATCAGGTAACTGCACACCGTACAGTAAATCAAATATTTGTTATTAAAGGAGATCTCGTGATAGTGTCCAGCTAAACACAGACTCCGTTACCTCCTGCCCTCTCCCCTTGTTTTGGGAGCAGGGGAGTCTTTGTGTGAGAGTTGTTATGATGGGGGTGTAGTGTTACTGTTTGGGGTTTCGGTGATATCCGAGCCCCAGTGTTTGAAGTAAGGTCCGCTGAGGGGAAGTGGCCCACCAGACCGCTGGTCAGATGACTTCCAGTATGTTGGGGATTAGGGCCAGTTGATGTGGCAGGTGTGAGGAGATATGCCTGCTCAGTGACGACTGGCTGCTCTCAGCAGAGAGCTGGACTTCAGTGGAAAACTTTTAACACTAATACTGGTTAATATGCTTGAATATTTATACCAATTTTAAACATATTAAATTTATTTATTTAATTCTTCCTTCTTTGAGCAATTTTAAATGGTGGGAATACTAATTGTAAAATGATCATTTGTTTCTAAAGCCATCAGTGGATTAATTGTGTTAATTATTTGCAGCTCTGCTTGGCTCACTCATTGTTTGGTTTTCCCAGATCAGATACTCTGTCCTTAATGTTATCTTCTCAATAACCTCCCTGAAGTTTACAGATGAATGTCTGGAAATCCAAAAGATTTCAGTCCTATGTTTCCGTTTGCCAAAACTCAGATTCAGGGCTTGACTCTTATTTTTTTTCCCAAAGAGCACATATGCTCCTTACTTGAAAAATGTAGGGGCACATTAAAACTTTAGGGGCGCAATGAAAATTGAAAATAATGTGATTTTCTTCAATAAAGGGATACACAGAGACGTTTACAAGCAGAAGGACTTTTTGTGAATAGAAGTTTTAAGTTTTGTTTTTAAGTTTTTAAGTTTTCAAGTATTTCTGTTTCAAGTTGTTTGCTCCTGAGCCTTTTTTATTGGGTATACTATTCCATACTTATATTTATGTTATGTTGATAAAACATCCAGTGTATCTGACATATTGATATAACACAGCTGAGGATTAGTTAATCATGCGCACCTTATTTTTTATGAGCTTGTTACAAATACTGAAGGTTATGATTCAAAAATAAAGTTTAAAGATAGAAAATTACTGATATGAATGAAAATGACTTAAATTGCGATGTCTCACTCTGTTGCTGGAACTCCTGAAACACTTGTGGTTGTACAGTGTTGGTAAAGAGCAGCAGATCTGGCCTCACAAACTATCTTTGACAAGTTCTGACAACAGTTTCGTTTGATTAGTTACAGTTGATGAGATATCTGCTATGTTTTTTGTTCTAACCAGTGACAGTTACTAAGAACTGGCTTAAAAAGAGAAGCTGCAGCTGAAGGTTTTCTACACTGATGTTCCAATGATTATTAGTGTTGGAGCTTAGTGAATATGTGTCTACTCCCGAACTCCCTAAGTGTCTAAACTTAAAGTCATTCATTGTAACATTCACACACACTCATTTTCACAGTCTTATGCAGCAGGATGCGTCACTGTGGAGTATTATAGTGACATCTCTATAATGAAGTAGTTCTACTTTGTTCTAGAGGCCAAACAAGTCTATGTAGCCTGTTGAGACACAGCAGCTTTTGAGAGCATGTTGTTTGTGCCGCTCTGATTTTAGTCAGCGAGCCACGCGGAATCAAGTGACTTTTTTATTTAGGGGACAACACAGTGACTGCGTCATTGCCAATGTGTTAATAACTTTTTTGTTTAAAAAATAGATTCTGCTTGGCTGAATTTTTTTAAATTTAGAACATAGGACAAGATGGTTAATATCCCTCGTACGTTTCACGACCAGAGGATATTATCGACCACCAGCAGATGTAAGGGACATATCATCAGTTGTGTACCTCAGCGTCATCTGGTTTTTCAGCCTAGATGCTACAAGTTTTCTTTACACCTGCTCCTTAGTATATTTAACATTTCTCACTCATCTAGTTTCATGTACATATGTGAGCGAAACTCTGAGATACAATGTATTTATATAGGATATGAGTTGCTGCACAGTTATGAACCACTTGCAAATCATTTTGGCTTTTGCACCTCCAGTGGGTCCATAGGGCCAACGACAAGGTCCTCAGCTGTGAGCCAACTGTCATTGATGTTTCGCCCCATTAGTTTCAGAGCATCACCAAGTGGGGGAGCAGTATCGGGGACTTCTACCTACCACCTGCTGTAGCTGTCCCTATAGGATCCTTTCCTCCCTGGTGTGGTGTCTTATCAAACAGAGCCAGAACCTTCCTTTCCTTGCGTCTTCCACCCACCGTTTTAGTGTCTTCTTTAGCTTGGCCCCTGATACTCCTACACCCCTCAGCAGATGGCAGAACCATATTCCCACTGTAGTTGCAGCGCTTCCACAGGGAATATGGAAGCCCTCCATCCTGCTTCTACGCATTCCGCCCTCGGGTCTGCATACTTTATCTTCCTATCGTTTGCAGCCTTGACTCCTTCCAGCTCCACCAGCATGGTAGTCTTTGTCTTTGCAGACATGTCTGGCTGGAGAGATTCCTATTGCTTCCGTTGTGGTGGTTAGCTTCCTGTCCAGGTCTACTTTCAGGCTCCAGTTGCTGCCAGGTGTCAGGACCGGTGCCCTCGCAGGATGCTCTGCCCTCTGCCTCTTGGTCTAATGAAGGGGACAATCTGATGTTTCAAAGTTTATTGAGGAAATATTTGGCTCCAGCTAAACGGCCTCTAGGGTTTCTGCCATTTTCCACACCACCTGGTCATGTCGCTGTCAGTAGCAACCTTTAGCCAACATGGTCTTACAGCTGGACAGAATGTGCTGAAGGTTGGAGTTTAGAGAATCTGCAGAGGGGCCTTTTTCCATGTTGCTGTACCAACAACAGAGAAAGGTGGAGCTGGATAGGGTGTCGTATGAAACTCTCTCTGGCTTGTGACATCCTTAACATTTAATTCCAGCTCATTTCCCTGTTACCCTCTTAGGTTGCCCAGGTTGCTTGTTGACTTTGTCACACAGTCTACAATTTGTAGAGCTTTTCCTCCATTTTGGCTCCCTCAGAGATCCCCGACTCTCCTTTGTAGGTTTACTTAATCTACATTAACGTGAAGTCAAGATAAATGGTGTCCATTAGCCTTGGCTTAATTTGACCAACTTACACAGGGTCATGTTTGACTGTGTGTACTTACAGGTGTGCGATTGTGTTTGTGTGATGACATTTCCACAGAGGACTAGGGCAAGGTTTATCAATCATACACATGAGCCAATGGATCCCGTTACGCTGTGGAGATATGCGTGTTTGCTCAGCAGTGTGAAGAGCAAATACAGACGGGGGGGGGGATACTGACAAACGCATGCAGGCTCATCCCTCTCTGTGGACACTGACGATAATATATCCACAACCTTCCTTGGTCATTATCGTCAGCACTTTAATGGGTCCCCCTTTTCTTTTTGTTTATGTAATGGTGAATGAAGGTTTTCTCAATCTTATTTAGGCACTGTTGTCTTCACAACAAATGGATTGACTGGTAAGAATCAGAAATGCCTGGGGGCTTAGTTAGAGGCAATATCCTACTCAGGCCTTGTCCAAGGAAATGATTGGAATTCCTTGTACTTAACATGCCTAATGAGGAGAACAAGGGAATCACAAAGAAGAGGTTTTTCTTTCATTCTTAAATCCTTTGTCCCTATTCTTCTTTCTCTACCAACATTATTTGACTAACAATCCATCTCATGTAGAGACAGTGGAATATGTTCCTTTGGTCAATAAATATATTTGCACACATGTAGTGTTTGGTTTTATTCCAGCTTCTTAGCTATGCTGGCAAAAACCTTATCTCTCCCTCGCCACAGAATCTCTATGCCCCCTCCCCCTCCATTCTCTGGCCAGACACCCTCTGATTTTATTAATGCCCTCATCAGGAAGTGGAGCCTAGAGTTTCTCTTTACTAACAAACAAATTAGTCTTTGTATTGGAGTGGCTCCACCCCTCCTCCCTCTCTCCGGCTGCTGGAGAGGCTGGAAGAAAATTCTCAATGAAACAAAGAAGACATGCAGCTCGATGGCTCACAAGTGGATCCCAGGGGCATTGGTGTTGATTGGAGAAAGCAAATACTATTCTCTACTGAAGTAATCGTTTTCTGTTCTAAATTTGGAGAAGTGAAACGGAAGCAAATTTAGCCCATTCATCCCCCTGAACAATGTGGCAAGACTAGTTTAAACAAAGAACATGAAACATGGCCTTTTTGTTGTTGTCTCGAGGGTCAATTCACTCACAGGGACATTTTGACAGCACATACACATCCTATGGTTGAATGTGCAAGGATTGGTTCTATTTGTTATTTTTTATACATTTTCTCTGTTTTCTTTTTCCTATTTTAGAAAGAAAATCTGGTGGCAGTGTTTATTTTGGGACCAGAAACAGTTTAGCTCTTTATCCCTGAGCTGTGGTGGTTAGATGGTGTTTTGATGAGGATCAAAGTCTCTTATTGAAAACATGCCTGTTTGTCTCATTGGACAGGCCCTATGACAGTGTCGCTCAGTGCTACGGCATCCTAAGCCTCTGTAAGAACATAACAGGTTTAACCAAGGAGCTTATATGTCCAGGCATTTCCTGTACTGACTGTTGAACCTTCTTTTAGACAGTTCAAAATAATGTGCGACTTGTTAACAGCAATACCTTGGTACAGAAGAACTTAACACCTTGGCTGTTAGATGAAAGCAGTGATTCCCAGACAGTGCTATGTAGTTGCTACTTCTGCAGTAGCTGCTTGGAGCCATGTGAAAAGATTTGAGAGCTCAAGTAGCCTAATTCTTACATTTTTTTATTTATTTGGATTAAAAAAATATAGATCAAATCAGTCAAACACTTCATGTATTCACACAATGATTGAGAGTGTGTGAAAACCTGTAAGAAAGCAAGGTAGGAAGACTAAAGTGCTTTCTGGATAAATGGTTGAACCATTTATCTCAAATTTATGAGCAAATTGTTGCAATAGATAGCTAATGTAAATAGTGTTAACATGCTGATTTAAATTTACATTAACATTAATATTTGAATCAGCTTAATGTTATGGGTGCTGAAGAAGCTAATCAATGGAGATAAATGGTTGAAATAGCTAAAATGAGAGAAAATAGAAATCTTAAAGTGTCAGATTAATTTTAAAAGATATAATTTATAAATGGATACAATTGTTAGGTAAAGCTTATAAATGTAGTGTGAAATAGCTAAAATTTGTGGATAAATGGTTTAGTTCGTTTTTCAATGTGTTTCATCTCTGAACGTGTTTTTGTTGTGTTAAATCTGCAAAATCCAATAAATATATATCTAAAAACAATAGTTATCAAGTAGTAATGGAGACATAATTAAAAGTATTATTATTATTATTAAAAGTAATGGATAAATGGTTGACATATCTTGCCACTCTGAGTAGTACAAATATGAACTTGACAAAACTGACCGTAACATTGTTCAATTGTTAAAAAAACATATATATATATATATATATTTAACTTTGTCCACCTTTTATATCTTTAAATGATTTAGGTCTAAATGATAGACCTAAATCAGATCACTATGTGAAACATGGCGGGTTGTTAAAGATCTGATGAAGTCTGTGAAGTGAACGTACATCAGATGAAAGAGGTTATGGAACCACCGGCTGCATTAGAGCACAATAACATTATGAAAGTGTTGTTTACCATTAATTCCCTGGTGTGGTAATTGAGAGGCACAATTAAAGCGGAGTTGATTTTCGTCAATAATAAATGGTGTCTTTATTGTTAATATTTTGTGAGTGTGCGTGCGTGTGTGTGTGTTATTGGAGGACGCTCTAGGCACTGGGGTTTCAAGCGTTGTTTTCCGAGCACAGAGGAATTGCTTGTTCAAACAGAAGGGTTATCTGAGGTGACACACAAAACATTTTATTGAGAAATGCGGGGCTCGCGTCTGATGTGATGGATACCTGAAACCAAATAACAATTTACCCACTCACCTCTTTATTAAGAACGTGTTCACCTCAGCCGACCCTGATGATAATGTCTCTCCCTTTTTACAATAATAATACCTAACCAGAGAGAACACTCAGAACAAAGATTAACTTCTGTTCTAGAATGTTGAAACGTTCTTTGTTACGAGCTGTAGTATATTTGTATGTATAACGTGTTGCCAGCTAAGTCGCACCCTTACTATCTTGACTAACAGGATTATATGCTTCAAGAAGATTATTATAATTAATATCTTTTGGAAAAGTAATCCAGGTGCTAAACTATACATAGCATTGTTGTACTCCCCACTTCATATTACACTCATCTATGATACAAAAGAAAATCAGTAATGCTCTCTATTGTAAATGCATTTTTTTGGATTACATGTTTCTTAATCATCTGTAATCTCTCTGTGTCCGACAGTTTGTGGTCCGAGTATCGACATCCGAAATGACATCAGTGAGTTCAAGCGGCTGGAGAACTGCACGGTGGTGGAGGGCTACCTGCAGATCCTCCTCATCAACGACAAGACCAACAACATCCATCCAGAGGCTTTCAGCTCCCTCAGCTTCCCCAAGCTGACCGTCATCACGGACTACCTGCTGCTGTTTCGCGTCTCTGGCCTGGACAGCCTCAGCATGCTCTTCCCAAATCTGAGCGTCATCCGTGGGCGCCAGCTCTTTTACAACTACGCCCTCGTGATCTATGAGATGACCAGCCTGAAGGACATTGGCCTGTACAACCTGAGGAACATCACCCGGGGAGCCTTGAGGATTGAGAAGAACCCGGAGCTCTGCTACCTTGACTCGGTGGACTGGTCTCTCATTATGTATTCGGAGTTCAACAACATTATCAATGGAAATAAGAAGGCTAAGGAGTGCGACAATGTCTGTCCAGGAATCATGGAGGATAACCCACTTTGTCAGAGGACGTCGTTCAATGACAACTACGACTACCGCTGCTGGACCTCTTACCAGTGCCAGAAAGGTAACTTGAAACCCATGATTTATTTAATTCTCTATCATAGCAAAGAATGTGCAGAAAGAAAGAAGCAGACGATGCTCTCAATGGGATTTTTGCAGAATTCATTTTAATAGCGGCAGTGTTTGTGCATTGCGAGTACAGTAAATGCAGATGTGACTTTGATCGAGGTAGGTGGTTTCCAGTCTCACAAACAGTCTTAAATTGTGCGTTTCTGAACAAGTCCCATGAATCTGTGCAGTGTTTTTCCTTCATTTCCGTCAGACTGTAGGATTGTCCACGGGCCAGTGCAAACATTTCCTCTCTGTTCATTATAGAGACCTTGTCTTAAGATCAGGCTATTTGTGGAGTGAAGGATGGCTGCAATATAGAGCACCAGGTATTAGAAAGGCATGCTCAGTTGAGGTTAAAGTCGCTCTGCCAAGAAATGAGCTAGTCTACCTGTCTGGACCATGTCAGTTAAATATTTGCCTTAGGGACTTTTTGCAATTCATGAAAAGGGGCATATTGAAGAATCTGGGGGAGGGTCATCCTCGTTTAACTTCGCCCCCGCGGCTGGGTCATGCTTATTTTAAAACAGTTCAGAGGAGGGTCATATCATTTATACGTCTTAATGTGTATTACATTTTAAAGTCCTCTCAGTGTGCAGGTTTGAATTGGTTTAGTTATGTCTCCGTGTTCAGTTTGTCTCATACACAGCCACAGCACTCAAGGAGCAGCTTGCGGCAACTTTACATATCTGAGCTGCTCCTTTTCTTGCAGATTTCAGAGTGAGGGACAGCTTGTGCTTTTTGATTAGAAACTGGTACAAACAGATCAGCCGTCTCGTGACTCTTTAAGAATACTGTAGGAGGAGTACTAGCCTTTTGTTGTATACTTCCACAGCCTGTGTTTGACACAGACAAACTGAGCTGTACATGACGATTCTGGCAGAAATGTTCCTCTGCAAGGTCTTTTTTTTTGCAAGCCGGGTCACATTTATTTTTATTTTTCTTCTAATACAAAAGGAGCCATTGATTTAAAAAAAAATTAAAAGTTCAAATTCCTTCATATACCACATTTAACAGGCAATTTTTCATGTCAACCATCAGAACAGTAATCACAGAAATTCAGAAAAGCGTGCCTTTTTCTTGACAAACGCTCTAAGTGGTGGACTAGTAGGGGGCCAGAGCTGTCTGGGCTCTTTTGGGGGTCATGGCAAGAGGTTTCAGGAGTCTTTCAGAGAGAGGGTGGAACGAGGCTTTTCAGCAATGTACGGTATGAGACAAGTAATGTTTATTTGAACATTTCAGTAGACCCTCAAATTAAAATTACAAACCTGTAAATGGACACATTTTGGCCACTTCGATGGAAGTATGACCTCCAAGAAGTTGCCATGATTGACGCTGATGTCTTCAAGTATTTGTGCAGCATCAAGCCTTGACCAATTATATCCAAGTTTTCTTTTGCTAATCGCTTTCACCACATGACCTGACTTCTACTCCCTTTAGACAACTACTCAACAAGCTTTTAATATCAGACTTGGGGGCCTTCAAAGAGTAGGCCTGAAAACATATTCAGTGAGCCAGTGCTCCATTCATGTTCCTCTGAGAATCCATCTCCCGTCTGCCCTGCCACTTATGAAGGGTAAGCTATCAGCTGACTTAGCAAATGCCATGCAGACAGAGCAATGCAATGTGTGACATTCTTGGCAGAAGGTTAGCCATCTTTTATTTGGGCCAACCTTGCACCACAAGTCTTTCTGCACGGCTGTGTTATTTGCATCTCGTTTAGAGTGGCACGCCAAAAACAACCAAAGGCCTTTTAGGATTGGAACAAATGTGTTAATCGATTGGTGCCTCAGTCTTTTCCTCTCCTGCTTTCATCTTGTGTTCTTCCTCCTCATGTGTCTAATATCCTCTCTTTTTCTCCTCTTCATGAAACTGTACCCACATGCCTGCTATTTTGTCCTTTCACCACCTCTCTCGTGCCCCCTCTCCTCTCCTCCTCTTGGTATGCCCTCTATCTTGTCCTCCCTGCCCCCTTTCTGTCTTCACATCTCTCTTTGCTCTCCTCCACTGTGGACACAAGAGCCCTAACCGGAACCCGAACATAAAAACGTGTCCTGAACTATGATGATCATTGGATTATTTTCATTTATTTATTCGTTCTTTAAATACATAGGTTTACAGTCTCATAAGGGCCATAGCCCAGTAGATTTAGCACCCTTGTCACTTTTCTATTATTGACAGGCGATTCTGGATGAATTCAAAGGCTTTTGCAATTGTAAGTGGCATGTGTCTATTCCAGGACATAATTCAGAGGGCACAGACTTATATTGTAACACACCATCAGCAAGGCTTAAATAGTCACAAGTAGCCCATCAGTGGGGTCGTTTTGTAACCGCAAGTTACAGCAGCTTTAACTGAACATGTAGCCCAGCCTGTAATTTACCCTCCATCTTACTGCTTCAGTCTGCTCCTCAGAAATAGCCTTGGTGGCCACTTGTGGAAGCTGAGGCCCAAACAGTATGTTGACTTTTTTTTTTTTCTTTACATTTGGAAGCTTGTGCCTGTAATGCCTGCTTCCTTTTTTCCCCCTGGAACATGCATGTAGCATATTGTCATACACACCCTGAATGACTGGCATAGAGAGAGTTCCAGTAAAAAGAGACGGACCGGACCTGTAAAAACATTTTCGATTTTGATTGATTATTTTGGATGGTCCAATGGCCCACAGAAGCTGTGGCCAACCTGGATCTGTCCTAATGGCCATCGCTGAATTTTATGGTGTTTGTGTGAAAATTGTCCCTTCAAGGCCATTTAAATGCTGATAACAAGATGCAATAGAGCAACACATTGCCTCCCGTCTTTTCACTGCTTTGCTTTGATAGTTAGCAGATGCTAATGTAGTTTATCTGCAGGCAAAATTGTGATGTCAGTGTTGCAGCACAGGCGTTGTGTACCATTTCCCTGTATTTGTTTATTTTGCATAGACCATTAATGCACTAGTACTTGAGTAGAGACTGGCTCTTGTATCTCTCTCTTTCTGGAGTCTGAATATCAACTCTGTGCCACAACTCAAATGAGTAAATAAAAGATAAAATGATCAATGTGTTTTTCTTCGTGAATAGGATGAGGTCAACTCTTGATTTGGCATTGAGAGCTGGTCCAGGCTCTGAACCATTGTTTTCTATTCTCTCATCTGCGTGAAATAATGGTGGGAAAATGTTCCTCTGCCTTGTCTCTATAGGGGTCCTGTGTACAGCTCCCATGGCCAGTAGAGTCTCAATCACCACCCTCCTTCACCCTTGGGAACCCTTTAGAACAAACAGTGGAAATCTAACTTGCATAATTTCCCTAGTGACCGCGTGTGTCTGCAGAAAAGATACGATGTTTATCATTGTGCCTCTGTTTATTCTGACCCGCTGGAAACCAATGCATGTGTGATCCATACACAATTGCCGAAGCGAACTAAAACATTTGTCGGGGTTTTATAAGAATATCTCTTTGTTAAATGCGCACATTTAAAAAATACTACATTGTGCAAGCACGTAGCATTTGCAATGACCTTTGAGTCAGGTCCCACAGCAGATACTTTGTAGTGTTTAGCAGTGTTGTTCTCACATGTCAGACTTGCGAGGCAGGGCAGGAGCATTGTTTGAGGCGATTCACTGCTCTCGGAGGCCCAGGCCGAGGTCAGGGTAAACGCATTCATCTAGAGGGCCTTGAGGTCTCAAGGCTTCAGATAAAGGCTTCAGGGTGGGACACAGTGGGGAAAAAGGAGGAGTTACTGAAACAATAATAGGACACAATGAAGCTAGAGCGGGTCCGTGATATGTGTTAGAATGTGCGCAGATAATGTTTCTCATCCTGCCTCTTTTAAAAGGCTTGATGTGTCTACCTCTCCCCTTCTGGCTTAAGATTCCTCTCTCCTCCCTCCACCCCTCTGCATAATTGCCTTGTTTTTCTCCAGTACAGATGTTCCTTCAAGGGCATGCCGTGGTTTTCTAGTCAATACGGCCCGCTCTCCTCTTTAATTACACTACATGAGGAGGGAGCGCTGTCTGCCTAGCACACTACCGTAGCCTCTGGGCCTTCTTGTGCTTCATGGAGCAACAACAAAAACCCTCTTTCCATATGTTTGTCCACTCACCAGATACTGCTCCCCCACAACAGTTTGGGGTGTATTCCATGAGCCCCTTCGGATGTGACTATGAATACGAGGGGAGCCATGTTAACGCTGTGCTTGTGGCAGGATGGAAGCGAGTGGGAGTGACAGTGTAGGGAAATGCAGAGGTTGGTTCAGGGTGCTTTTTAGTGGCAGGCAGCGATGCGTAGAGAGGCCCTGACTGAGGAGCCGTACGCAGGAGGAGGGGCACTGAGGGGAAATGTCAGACAAATGTCAAGTATACAAGCTCAACGGCAAGCTCGCCCCTTAAGCACACTGCTCGGAAGGTTGAAAAATGCCCGTCCCTCCCCTTGTTTTTCATCCCACCTTCTCCCTCTTCCTCGTAAATTCTCCCCGGCTCTCCTGCCGCTGCTCTCCCCCTCTTTGTAAACGCTGTCTGTTTGTTTCTTCTTCTTCACCAGCGTTCTCTACCTCACTTAACCTCAACCTGGAGCTCATCTCTGATTTTCCCTGTCAGCTGTTCTGCTGGTGTTTCCTCCTCTATTTTCACCTCACTCTTTTCTGCAGGGCTTATCAGGGGCTGTTAACAGCTCCGGCTGTCAGATATCTCCCCACTGTTTACTTGTCGGAGGCATTCTCTCAACACTGCAGCGGTCGTAGACCACCAGCTAGTTTGGCCAGGCCCTGGATCCCTTGATGCGCTGTTTGCTTTAGTTTTTGGGAATCCTATGACTAAAGAGTGTCTGGCCTGCTCAGGTCTGTGTGTTTGCTGCAGACAGCCCTGCCTTCTGCATCTGGAGCTCAGCCAAAGCCAGGTAGACAAGATGCTTTTACAATTAGACAGACGAACAGGAAAGCAAGCTGCTGTTTTCAGGCCTTGCTTCAGGGCTGGTTAGTCTTCATAGCACCACAGGGAGGGAGGGAGGGAGGGAGGCACACACACACACACACATACACACACACACACACAATCGCTATACGTCCCATAGCTCTCCTCTCCTTTGTGTGACAGAGTATAAATTTATGGCATGCTCAGCCTCGCAGGCATTCCATTCTAGTATTTCAAGCCATACCTTGTGTTAGTCTCTGATTCTAGGGAACATCATGTCCCCCAATGTTGTATTTTGATATTGACAGACAAATGTGAGAAGCCAAGTCTGCTTGTGAATGTTAAATGATTCAAAATGTCCACAAACTGAAACTGTCTTTCGCCTTTGAGCAAACAAAACTGAGGTGTAACTGGTGTGAAAGTGGTGAGTTGTCAGTTTGCATTTTAGCGTCTGAGCCATAGTGATGTAAGGTCAATTTGACGTAAGGAGGCCCGCTGTCTTGTTTTGCCGCAGACAGTCTCTGCTCTGTGTGCCCTTGTCCTGAACCCAGAAGAAACTCAGCAGAGCGAAAGCATTCAGGAGAGCTCTTTGCCACCGGCCTGCAAGACTTTTGCATTTGATAATATGTTTACTCCCTTCTTGCCAGAGACCCACTTGATATCTCTGGTCTTAGTGTGCTGACCGAAGCCCACTCCACTGCGAGGGAGAGCACTTTATTTTACGAGATGCAGCTGACGGGCAGAGAGAATCTTACACTGTAGCTATATAAGATCTTTTTTGGGGATAGAGTTTAAAGGAAGGCTGGCGTCATCAGGTTGTTTCTTCAATAAATATAAAACACTAAAACAAACATTTTCTCAGACATCTAATTTTCTGACTTCTGTGCAAGACATTAACATGGGTCATAGATAAATAATGTCATTAAAACAAGGCAAAGTAATTCTTTGCAAACCTTACTTTAAAAAAGAGTATTAGAATGATGTGTAACTCAAAATGAATTCAATCCCCATGCTCACCATCATGTTAAATGGTGTGGTCGTTTTTGGACCCCACAGAAGGTGTATGGCTCTGCACACAGACTGTACTTGTTAATCGGATCAAGTCATAGTTGGTTTTGTCTTTACATGGAAAATACTGTATGGAATATCACAAGGCTTTAGCACAGTTACATGCCAACTAGGATATTTTGCTTTGTTTCCATTTTCCCTGTTGGTTGTTTTTCTGGCTCTCTGCGCAAATTTATTCAATCACAAAGTTATTGACGGAAGAAATAAAAAGTAGTCAGAGAGAAAACAGATTGACCATTATCCGTTTCTCTCAGAGACTTTTGTAAAAAGATTTCAGCAGCTACCACATGGCTCATACTTTTTTTTGGGGTCAAATTTATTAGTAGCGAGATCAAACTGTGTGAAACTTATGGTTCCTTTGTGCTGGCTAAGAGCTAGACATATTGACACTTTAAGTACAAGGCATGTATGTTAGGGTGGGTGTACTGAGACTGCCCCTTTAAATGTATAAGGTAGAAATTCCTGCTGGCTTAGTCATCACAGTTGTGAGGGGATAAAGAGGGGGAAACAGGCAGCACAGGCTGTATGTGCAGAGCCATACAGAAAGTATTTGTTGGGAGTGAGGAGGAGTTAAATTGAAGGCGGCGATGATATTAATGTGGGTGTCGTCTATTTTGTGTTAACGCGAGGGTGTTGTAAGCCAAGTGGGCCGAGTTCACATGATCCATCTGTCAGTCCTTTTTTTTATTTAACCAACATCCATCAGCAGACACAAGGAAGCTTTTAGATATTTATTAGCTTTTCTGAAGCTTATCAAACTCTTGTGGTCACAAGGACGGGAAGCAGCAAAGGGCTCAAATTCCAAGTCTTGAGAGTCCGGTGCTTTCCTGGGGGCACGTTCAGCAACATGACTCAGTGCCCATACATCCGCTGTTTCCATGAGGCATGAACTGCTCGCCTGCGCTCTGCTCCATTTTGTACAAAGCTCAGGCAGCGTGCCATTGTTAGTGCCAAAGTGATGGCCCTCATGTCGATCAGGCTCATTCATCCCTGCCTTCCCGTCAGGCTAAAGATGGAATAATCAGACATCATCTTCTCCACTACCACTCTCAGATTTTCTTGACCTGTGCTGGCCCTTAACTCTTCCCCCTGCTGGCACATAGTGTGTGTTTGCGTGTGTGTGGGTGTATGCATGTGTGTGTGCCCTTGTCTCTATTATTTCCCTAAAGTACTGGGGACTATTGATTCACACTTACAACTCCATAGTGTCATTGAAATAACTACATTACAGAAAGCAGACAAAGCTCCCTTCACAGCAGCCGTTCCCTCTCTTTGTGTTCTCAGATGCTTTTGCCTTTTATAAACAGTCGTCCAAGGACAAGAGAAGTGGCAACAGGATTTAAATAGGGTTCCGTGTGTGTGTGTGTGTGTGTAAGTACTTGTATAGATTCCTAGTGAGGACCATTCTGAGCCTATACAAAGTGAGGACATTTTGGCCAGTTCTCACTTTCTGACACTTTAATTGGCTATTTGAGGGTGAAGACTTGGTTTTAGGGTTTGTATTAGGTTTAGGTTAGGGAAAGGGGCTAGGGAATGCATTATGTCAATGAGTGCCCTCACTAAGGTAGATGTACAGATGTGTGTGTGTGATCTTGTACAGCTCTCTTTGTGAGGACCAGTTTAAGCCTACAACCTTGAGGACATTTTGGGAAAGTGAGGACCTTTTGGCCGGTCCTCACTTTGTGACCCACCTTTAATAGACTGGTGTGTGGTGGGTGGGTGGGTGTAGAGAGAGGGCTTATGCCGCGTGCCATGACACCGCGGAGCTCGGAATTTCGACTCGGAAGGTCGGATGAACCCCACCACCCCTGACTTCGATTTCCTAGATGGCGCATTTGTATATCAACAGTGGTGAGAGCTGTAGTTTTGACTGTTTATCAGCACTTCTGTCATTAAATGTGTGGTACACACAGTACTGTCCAATTACTGTCTGTGGACGTTTTACGACTGTGTTAGTTTGTGTGAAATCCAGCGTAATGCATTATTTTGAACTGTTTTTGCTAACAAGGGCGAGCTTAACATAAACATTGTTTTGCTTGCTTGCGCACTCCATTTTCGTAGCAAAGTAACACCACATTATTTGCTTATTTACTGATTGATCAAGAGGGCATGCAGTAGAGATTGACAAGGTAAACTATTTAACAAGGTCTGATGCACTTCTAGACTTTAAATTAAATTTCGAATTTGCACAGGACATTACACATTCAGATTAATTTCTCGTTTTTAATTTTTTTTAATTTTACAAATTGACAGCCCCACAGAGTTCATCCATCTATAATCTATAGCCATATAAGCTTATCAATGTCCATCTCTATATCTTTATTAGATCTAATATCTAATTTTAATGTGAACAGAAATGATAAGAAGTGTGTGTGTGTGTGTGTGTGTGTGTGTGTGTGTGTGTGTGTGTGTGTGTGTGTGTGTGTGTGTGTGTGTGTGTGTGTGTGTGTGTGTGTGACTTAGTACATTCCATCTACGTCCCTTCACCCTCCCTCTCCTTCCCTCTCTCTCTTGGCCTTTGCCACATTTCTGTCCATCTAGGTCACGTTCGTGAATGTCATTCTTGGGGAGCTGTTAGCTGCCAATGTTAGTACACTCACCTAAAACAGAGACCCTCTTCACTGAGTACCCAGAACCTGAGCCCTCTTAAAGGAAGGGGAAAAACTCTGTTTGGTTACAAATAGTTTTTCTGCTCAATTGGTTTTATTAGTTGCCTTTGGACTTTGGGAGACCTGAAACTGCAGCATGAGCAGCGAGCGTGATTGGTCAGAGTGGAATTCTCTTTGCCTCATGTTTTAATTTGTTTTGAGTTCTTCCCCAATGCAAAATTGTAACATTATATTTGCCTCATTGCTTTAGCAAAGTGTGGGGAAACTCTCAAAAAGCCACAGCCACGTGTCGGCTGACGGCGCTGACTTTTAATATCGACAACGGCGTCTTTCTCGGCATAATTTTCAATTTGATTTCAAGTTAGCAAACTTCATTCATGATGACATAGTTATACAGTGTGTTATTGTCCATGTGCGAACAGCAGGGCTTATTGTCCATTGATGGCTGGCGCTGTGAGTTTATCCGACTCCTGTCCTCATTGGCCTACAAAGGACTCCTCTCAAAGCACTGACAGATTGGTTTTTTTCTATGGTTCCTCTCATAGACTTGATTGACCAAAATAGGACCTGTGTGTCATGCTGCTCTCCTCCAAAAAGACTGACTGACACACTTGCACTCACGTTCAAACACACAGGCACTCATGCACACACTCCATCCCCTCACGTGCCATCTCTTTTCGTTGACTAATTTTCCTGACCTTGTGCCCAGGTTGTGTATGCCCACTGTGGCTGCTGTGTTTGTCGATGTGTCTGTGTGTGTGTGTCTGTGTGTATGTGTGTAAGTGCAGGGTGTAGTGTGTTTCCATCCTGCTTGATGCCCGTTTGAGCCACCCAGTGCCTCTGGTGATAGGCCGCCTGCTGCCTTCTGGCTGTGCAGCTCAGAAGCCGTGACTCATCCTTTGCTCTCAACACCCATTCATAAATCTGCGTGAATACTATAACTTCCTCTCACAGAGCCGCGGGGCCTCCCGGCTGTGTGGTAGGTCCCCCCCCAATCCCGTGCTAAATGGCAGGAAGGATGAGGGCCATCTCCGCCTCTCAGTGATGCCTCTCAGAGAAGTGAGAGACACAAATGCCCTCGCCTGCTGCCTTTGCCTGCCCTTGGCTCCCGGGCTGTGCCCCTGTCTGCTTACCCGCCCGCCCCAGCTCTATCCCTCCGTATAGCGCAGGCCAGAGCAGCCATTTACTCACTGCTGGGCCGGCTTGGCAGTTCTTCCTGGGAGATAATGTGCCATGCCTGCAAGTAAGCTCTGAGAGCATGGGTTAATTCTGCAGCGGAAAAAAAGAAATCTCCTGCTGACAAATCTCTCCTGCAGAGTTGAGGATGTATGCTGGCGTACAGCAGAGAGAGTATTCTGCTTTGCCAGAATAGTTAGTCAGGTTCACTGAGGTCACAGAAACACTGCTCCTCTTTTTCTTCCCCTGTTGTGTGTGTGGTAAGGAGGCGAGGGGGTGGATATGATCAACTCCCTCTACCTTTCCCTCCACACATGGCTGAAATGTGTGTTTGTTGGAAGACGGATCCACTTCCCAAGGGCGTGTCTGTGTGAAGATGTGGGACGTACTTTGTTTTACATCTTTGTGACCGAGTGGCTTTGGTACTAAGTAAGCTGGCAGGTACACACGCCGTTTGAATCGGGATGCGTCATACATCATCAGTTATTGTGCAATAACTAAAGGACATTTATTGTATCCTGCAGCAGCCGTGCTCAAGATGAGTCATTGATCTCATGGGTGTGTGTGTTGTTGTGTGTGGTTTTTGTGTGCACTTTACACATAAGAGATATCAAGCAGGCCTCAGCGTGCCAGCACTGTTTTGCCGACTGTTCTTTTCATGCACAATGAGGAGATGGAGGGACTTCATAGAATTACAAAGAAGATCTCATGAATTACACGCCACACACACTTCCCCTCAAACCGTTTCTTCCATTTCACCTTGCGCCAGCATGAGTACTTGTGTTTTATCATCTCCAAACAAAGTTTTGATCATGTCAGCTCTTTGCAAATCTTCCCCCATATAACTTTCAGTGTCAACAATCCATAAAGCTGCCTGGCTTGTCTAATGTCATTAGTCGGCTTTCTGTCAATGGCTGTACAATGACCTTGACCCTGTCTGGTGTCTCCCCTTCCTCCCTCTCTCCTCGGCTTGTTTGGGTGGTGTCCCCGGGGTCCGGTGCAGTTGTCAGCACGCAGCCTAATGGGCACAGGTGGCTGGGGCTCCTCTGCATTCTCTGGCCTTCTTGGCACGGCTCGCTTGGCAAACTGGCAGCTCCTTGGCCGGCCTCTTCAATGGGCCACTCCAACACAGCAATCACCAGATGGGGCTTTGTTAGCACCGGGGTGGCCCGGGTTGAAATATAGCTCTCAACTTTGAAATATGTCTTTCCCTGTAGAGAAATCCAGCAATGCTGATGAGCTATACAGTGACAGAATTCTGTGCATTTCTTCCTCCTGGAAACAAGCTGTCATTTCAGTCATGATGACTCACAGAAGTGATGACATATTGCTGGGTCATCCCTGCTTCCCTCATCACTGGCCACAGTGGAGCAGAGGCAGAAGGGATAGGGAGGGCTGGAGGGCGGGGGGGCAGGAGTTTTGGTTGAAGATAAACTGTACAGCTGTACTGCACCAGTCAGACAGCGGCTTGTTACTGTGTCAGATAAATATAGAGGTCTCTGGAGCTCCCCGCTGCAGCCCTATCTCCGCCCGCTGCTCAGAGGGAGGGAGGGAAAGGCCGCGTCACCCGGGAGCTGCCACTCTCCTCATTCATCCTCGCTAAATTTACTTTAGACTCACAGGCATTAAACATTGTTGTAACTCTTTCATGGCAGATCCGGTAAGATATGTTGACATGGCGTCTTGACCACAGTTTTCCCATAAGTCCACAGCACAGTGCTGACCTGTAATGAGATCATGTCCAGGGGTGGCACTGTGGGTAAAATTATTTTAAGTATTATTTTCACTCCTCTGGTCCTGAGAAAACGCACTGTATATATATATATATATATGAATGAAGGTTAAGTACCCTTGACCTTGAACCTTACTATAATAAGATTTTCCCAGGGTGGTCTCAGAAGGTCCCAGAAAGGGCCATCCAGAAGGACATGTTAGTCAACTATGTTAGGTTATTATTTTTTTAATATGTTTTTTAATAGTAGTTGCTGTCATGAGATTATTTTTTTGTATTTCCATTACTTTCTTTCACTGAACTGTCTCATTGTGGATGGTCTTTGATTAGTTTATGGGAGAATAAATGTGTTGAACACTACAATCAAAGCAAGTGAACGTTTAGTCTGCATTGTTTTGTCAAATGTATTTTAACTTAATGTCAAATCATTACACTCGCATGATTCTACCATTTTGTATATTTTTGAACACACTAATACAGTGGCCTATAGGAGCCCATCATCAAAGTAATATATTGGTATTGTGCATCTTCCTGTCCATGCACTGATCACTAACGTTTGTTCAACAACATTGTAATGAATTAGTGATGTGATTCCACTGCAGATAAGTAATGACGTCTCAGCAACAAGTCAAAAACTAAAAATTATTTTTTCTGCAGGGCTTGATGATATTATAACTGACTTTGTGGAAAATTTGACTAAATCATTTTTTGCAATTCAATTTCAGTGTTATGATCACTCCTAATGTTGTTATCTTTCATATTGGGCATAGCATACTGTTTATATAAATATGGAGTTGGAAGAGATTCTGTGACGTAAAAGTTCAAACCTTGTTGGCTCATATCTCCCTTAATTGAAATTTCAGTTCCATGGGTTTCTTATGTGACCAAATCAGCATGAAAATTGTCATTAATATCCATCCATCTATTTTTTTATCCGCTTATCCTTTGAGTGTCGTCGGGGGAGCTGGAGCCAATCCCAGCTGACATTGGGCAAGAGGTGGGGTACGCCCAGGACAAGTCCCCAGTGTATCGAAGGGCAATAAAATAAGATACAAATTAAATTAAATTATATTAAATTTGGTGTGATTTGATATTTGTCAAACTGAATTCTGTAAAGTGTTAACTTGGCATCATCATATTGTCACATTACAGTTGCTATGAAGAACTATAAATAATAATATTGAATCACTGCTCTGGCCTCGTCTAAGCCTCCTGAATATACGTGACCTTCTCTGGTGAAAGATCTGCTCTCATGAGAGTGTTTACTGACTTTAGGGACTCACTGACCCAGACTGTTTGTCTGTGTGTTTTTGTTTGTGTGTGTGTTTTGATAATGTGTGTCCTCCTCCAGCAGCCGGGCTCCTCGGGTCTGCTGCTAACAGGCTGGAGGAGCATTAGCACTTCTTTCATCTGGTCCCTGCTCCTGTGCGTGATGAGAGCACATTTGGTAATAAGTGTCCAGCAGGTCTTTTGAAGTCCCAGTCTGGACTTGTCCCCCTTCAGTCCAACGCCAACACCCAGCACCAGGCACCTCCCACCTCCCACCACTACCACCACCCTTTCCCATTAGTGCATCAATTACGGAGACAAGGCTTTCGGGGCTTGTTTGCACTCAAGTGTGTTTGTCAGGACATGAGCCCCACAGCCTGAATGTAAACACCCCCCATTCTCATTCATATTTTATTACTCACACTCATTTACTCAGAGTAGCCTTTTCCTCAGCGGACCCACGCCGTGGCCCTAAGCTTCCTTTCAGCGATTGTTCTCGTACACGTCTCTCTTTCAGCTATGATGTGGTTTGAACATTGCTGTGACTTGCTGTCGATGACTAACTTTTGCTCTCAACAAGTTTGTTGTGTTTTGCTGTGTCTCAGAGACATCGCTCCGTCCCATAGGTACTGTTACTCACACTTTCCCAGACCAGACATGTACTTGCTTGTAAAAAAAGCTTGTTTTTGCATTCCACCTACCTCTCTGCATAATATATGGTATTATCTTCCAACCCTTCTCTTTCCCCTTCTCCCTTCCTCTGCCTGTGTGTGGGGTAATGATACCGATGCTCCTGTTTAGGAAAACCCCTGGAACGTCATCACGCTTGTGGACGTTCTCTGTTGTCTTCTCAGGCGGTAATAGAGGGGACCGCACACTTTTCTGTTTATCTGCTGTTTACGCTCGTAGCTACAGTATGGACGCACATTGAAAATATCAATTTTCTGTGGCCAGGAATGAGGCCTTAACGTCGTTGTGAGAGAGAAACATGGAAAAAAGGATGCATGGCCCATTTAAAATAAATTAGTGTGGCTCCATGTAAAGAAGAGAGACACATTTGTATTCATATATCCAAATGCTGCATTAGTGAAAGCCCCTCTGTTTTCTTCATTATAGTCAAAAGAACCAGAGTCTTTTATTCCTTCTCTTTTGTTACGGTCGCCTTTTTTCCGCTGTATGCTTTATTTACTGTACAGGGTGTTGTGCAATTCTTTTCTTTTTTCTTCTTTGTCTCCTTGTCAATGCAGAACTTCCTGTTCGGGGAAAAGACGTTTGAATCTGAATGGTTGTTTGAAATATTTACATTCCACAAGCGGGTTTAGCATTTTTTTTCTGTTTATGTAGCTTTGTCCAAATCTGATTGAAGGTCGAAAACGTTACACAAAAGACCGGTTGTCACCGCGATGGCATTGCAACTTTTCTGAAGTTAACGAATTTAGATTGAGCGTATGTGTTAGAGTAGACGTCAAAAGTCAACTCCATGTGCGTGTCCTGACAATGAATCAGGAACCAGAGGTGTGTGTGTCACTGCACTGTACGTACGTGCCTGTGCGCCTGTGGCGTGCTCGGACACAAAGTAGCTTTGTTCAAGGAGTTGTTAAATTGTGATGCCAGTGTTGTTGCGTTGCCTATGAGAGCCATTCATCCGCACTGCAGACTACAGTTTCCTCAGGCTCACATTCAGAGGAGAATTGTAGAGGAGAATTTCCCCCTTTCTTCTGCTCCATGGTGAAAAAAATGTTCAGATGAGTGGCTAATTCTGTTTACTTCAGAGCAATTAAAGGAGTATAATTAGCTCTGCCAGCAAGGCGCTGGTCCAAGCCTCAAGACCATCTGCATTGCGCCACACAAATGGTCAACAGTGACAAATGGTTATCATCGGATTATTCATGCAACAAACTCCATTTCATTATTTATGTTAAGCTCATGTTCACTCATTATGAGCTGCTCAAGTATTTGCTTTTTCACAAGCATCTCACAGGGACAATAGAAGTCTATTGAATGTAGGATGAAGTTCATGGTTTGTAAGAGATATGCAAACATGTCTGTCACATCTGACAGTCTTACATATATTCTATTTTATTAATCATTGCTGTTGGTCAACTTTTACATATGTGGGTAGATTTGAGCAATATTTAAGTAAACAAAAGTATTAACAAGAGCTTGTGAATCAATTCCAATAAATGTTTGGATGTTTGTATAAAAATATGATTTTATAGCCTCACTTCAGGTAAGACTTATAGACTGCAACTCTTGTCTTTGGAGAGTGCAACAGAACGACACCAGCTCGCTCTGGGCCGTTTCCATGCATTTACCATAAAGGTCAGAAATGCTCCAAATTTAGGGGCGGCTGGTTTTGACCACGGAGAAGCGAACAGCAGCATGACCGCAGTTAAAAACCAGGCTGTATAGCTGCTGGGGCGCAGAGACATTTGCAAATTGCCACACAAGTCCGCAGATCTCTGCCCCCACAGAAGTTTAGCAAAAGCCACGTAAAAAGACAGACAAATGACAGAGCTGTGTGAGCTAGAACTGATGAGTTTTCTGTGTTTTCCAGCTCCTGGAGCAAAATTACGGTTCAGTCATTAGTATCTTTGTACGTATTTAAAGATATATCTACACATTCACAGATCTATATACACATTTACTGATTTGTTAGAAGACAGAGAAAAAACACTCCGTTGTTGCTACAGTGGAGCAACAATGTAAAACACAAAAGTTAGACATTTTCTATGTTATTATTACAATTGTAAATAGTTATTCAGATAATTATGTAATTGTGCCAGGGCAAATTAAACTAAGAATCGCGCCAAGGTAAATAATGTTAAACGCTATTTATTGCTCTTAACTTGTTTCTACCTGCCCTGTTCTGCATTATTTGATTATAAGGAATGATATCATGTAACTGGTTACGACAGTATGTATTCTCTCTTACTCTCTTACACCGTACCGCACCTACAGGTGTGTTCATTCAGTGGCATCCGTGCATTCACCTGAAGTCCTTCTGGGAACTGGCACAAATAAAAATTGAGAGATAAAAATGAACCATGACATATCTGACAGAGTCATTGACTGCATATAACGATGGCATCACAGCTCCCTAAAAGTGAAGACGAAGCATTTTGCTCGCCACCTGGTGGCTGGCTGCAGCATGGGTCATAATTCCCGCCTTGTCCATGGTAATCGATGGGACACGGACCAAACCAAGTCAAAGTTTTAGTCAAATAAATTATTCTCAAAGAGAGAGCTTTTTCTTTTTCCAGTAAGTATTGATGCTATAAAAAGGGGTGAACCATCATGATTGACAGCTGAAACAGAATCGCAATTGTTTGTATTGACGGGACCTTGCTACCGCTGCTCCAACCCAAATATCACTTCATGGTCTTAACTTTTGTCTGGGAGCACATGCCGAATATGCTCTCATTTGAAGCACACTGCCACTTTTACGCTATCGACTGTCCCTCAACTGGCCGTAGCCTGTTTGTTTGACGCACTCTGACTTTGTTTGTGTAAGTGAGCAATAGAAAGAGTGCGAGCGTGGGAAGTGAAGAGGCCGTTACACAGACTTTGTTTTATCACTGAGGTGTGGAAAGGTCTGTGAATTGCGGCATTAGAACTGAAGAATCCATAACTCACGGTGAAGTACGGTGATGAGAGCGGTCGGTTCAATCAGAGCACTTCTTTGGATCATTATGGATTATGACCTGAAAATGTGAACTGTAGCTGGCAGATTCAGGCGCTGTCTCCTCTGCATGTGCTTGAGGACGGACCTGTGTGTGCAGGCTGTGCAGATGAATCAGACGTTAAGTAACTGGGCTGGCACCGGTGCCATGACTGGCACATTAAAGAACAGTCAGATATGCTGGACTCTGGCCTACACTACTGCAGCCGTGGTATTATTAGCATCCTGTGTCTCTGGAAGCCTCATGGTCATAAAAACAACCCAGCTGCCCCCTTTGGCCCGGTGAGGGGCCCAGGTACCGTACAGGATCACGAGAGTGGAATGCTCTTGAAGTTGTTACATCCTGTGGTACACTGGCTAGTGTTTTAATTAAGTAAAACCCTAAAAGTGGCTGGTGTAAATACACAAACATGTTGGCCCTAAGTAAGAGAAATAGTTCAGACCACCAGGGATGTGACCTTCTCCAGACACTGCCTCTGCTGCTACTTGAGGATTAATAGCAGTTATTAAGTTCGTGGAATTTGGATTTAACTGTTTTTGTTTAATTAGGGAATTTCTTTTGGAGGTCGTATTCTGAGCGATTTTCTCTTTTTTTTTTTTTTTTACTTTTTGCTAATCTGCACTTAAACCTCTGTTAAAGCTAGTGTTGTTATCATGGAAAAGCTAACAAGAGCAGACCACACATTCAACCGATTCAACCGATGCATCCCACCCTATCCTATCGGCCCCTGAAGCTACGCCCCTAAAACACATGAACATGCAATGCCCGACAACTGCTAGAAGTTGACTTTTCAGTGACTCGCTCACTAACTTCTGACTATCGTCTCTGCTTCAGTGGTGTACGTCTCTCCAACTGAAGACTATGGTCATGCATAGTGACAGCACAGGCAGGTGTGCGCAGGCAGACAGGTCGGTTAGTGACAAACAGGTACACCAGCGAATGTCCAAATTAAATGATGGGTTGTGTCTATTACATTCCTGCGTGGGCCACAGACAGACCAACCTTTTTCGGACAACTTCTTTCATTAATGGCTATCGGGAAGAGAACGGATTTCAATAAATAAGTTAAACGTTTTTCAGCTAACCAACCCTACCTTAAACGCACACAATTTAAATTGGTGTATCCTCTTGACAATCCTCTTGTAAAAAACAACCACAGTATCTGTTTCTGTTCACACCACATAGCAACACACAGTAGCCTCTTGTGACTTTGCATCAGGCTGTGTGTAAATATCAAAAGGGATTTGCCATTTCCTAGCATGTGAGTACATGCTCTGTCCAACGTGCTCTTTGGTGCTACCATGGAGACAGACACCTCTCCCTTCGGCGCGTCACTTTGTGCCTCCAGGTGTCAGAAAATGCTGCACCTGAGCATATGTTTAAACTCTCGGCTCTTGGTGCAGTGGGAGGAAGTCAGCCTCACGGGGCGCAGCAAAGAAAGAAAGAGGCAGGGCCCGGGCTTCTTTTTAAAGTGCAGCGACAGAGACCCGGCTACTGATTTATGAAGTGACTATGAGCTGGGCGGGTCATATCCTGCCAGAGAAGACGGCTACTGGAGGAGAAGAGGGTGAGGGAAAATGTCAAGAGTGTAAAAAGGATTGAGACAAAAAGAGCAGGCGGAGAACTTCTCATTTCCCCACCCAGCAGTGAGGTCAGTTCGGCATCTGTGTGAGACAAAGTCAAGATCAATCAGGTCTGTCACCCCCTTAGTCCCAGAAACCTCCCCACACAGCTCTGATCTATGACGAGACCACATTTGAAAGCTTTCCCTCAACTTAATCAGCCATCAGCCTCACGCTACAGTCATACTACTACATTTTTGTTTTAACAGTGTTTTCAAACTAAAGCGATCTCTGTCTATACAAGCGTTTCTATACAACAATTTGAATCCCCATCCATACTAACACAAATGACATGCTTGTGGCGGTGTTCACTGGAGGCATTTAGTTGAATTGTTGCAGATCGCTCGAATAATAGATTGTCTGCTTTGCATGTAAGCAGATGTATCATTATAAAATGCAAAATTTAACTGTGCAACAGCTGCTAGCAGAGACATCAGGGCACTTGTAATTCATTATCCATATTGCCTTCTACACAGGTAGTTGAGGCTAATGCTGGTTATTTCTTCCAGAATGGGTTCATGTGATAGGAGCCTGACAACTCAGCAAAGTCGACGTGTTGACCAAACAACCCAATCAGCAAGTTGTTGTGAGGGTCGACGTATTTTTTTTTCAAATATCTCTGTTTTTGCCCGTCCAGACTGAAATGCAGTCGCGTTGTTTTTAAACTAAAAAGGGGCCGGCAATGTTTCCAAACTTATCCGTTTGAACTTATCTGGCTCTGAAACTCTGGAGAAGTGTGGACGCCAGGTGTGAAGAGAAGAGCCTGAAAACTTTCAAATAGAAAGTGGTAAAATCTCTCTTTCAATTGGGTGTGTCTGTTTTTTTGTGTATGTATTTGTGTGTATGTTTGTGTTTGACTGAACTGTGGAATAGGGCTGTTGTGTTGTACGAGGGTGACACAAATAGACACCAATGAAAAGCATCTCTGCCGTGGGTCTGTGGGATAACGCTGGGAAGTGTGTTTGTCACATTACTTCTTTGGCTCTCCTTACATTGTTTCTGTCAACTCGCCGACACACCCATTCCAGGAATCTCTAGTGGTTTTAACTGACTTTAATTTTCTTGTGTAAATACTTTTTGAATTACTGGCTTGAATTAGGGTTATCATACTGTACATTGATTCAGGATATTGGCGACAGGCCACTGTGGGGATGGTCTGTAGCGTGGCATTTTTCTGACATAGCTCAATGGAGGAGGTCTCACATTTCTGCCTTTGTGGTGGAGAAGGCTGTGCTTGTGTGTGTGTGTGTCTGTGTGTGTTGGGAGGTGGAGTAGGGGGTGGGGGAGGTGGGGCCTAAAGAAACAACGGCGACTGCTCTTGGGTCTGTCGCCTGTTCACTGCCTCTTGGCAGTAAACTTGATCAGCGAAGAAAAATACACGCTCTGCCTTTACAATGCAGGCCTTTGTCTTTGGTCGGCATCGGAACCGTCAACCATTTTGGAAATAGTTTCCAGCTTATTAAAACGCTTCCAGACCATGACTGTTGAACCAGTGAGTTCTCCAGTTAATTGCTTGGCATCCTTCCCCATCTTAGGTCTGTCTTGGGCATCCTCAGAGAGAAAAAAGGCTCTCTGATCGGAATTGCAGTGGCATGACTGGTGCTGTTACCTCTCTGCATTGGGCGGTCTCTGATCTCAGACAGCAGAGAAACATTTGCTTTATTGTTTCAAGATTCTTCAGTTTTCTCCCCTCCTCATCCCTCTGTTCCCCTGCCCCCGCGTCTTTAGTGAATCACAAGCGAGTTCAAGTGGGGCCTCATCCGCTCATCGATGCCCAGTGTCATTGTTCTACACAAGCTTCTCCACTCAGCAGAAAAGAATTAGCCTTTTTGTTTCAATAGCCTCTTAAAAATGGCCATTAGTCTATTAGTTTAGTTTGTTCTCTTTATCCAAGTCGGTTAAATCATTGACTCTATTATGCAATGCAGCAGCTCCAGAGTCGTTGCACTTGCCGTTTCTATTGGACACACTTTTTTTTAGATACATGTAGCTCCTTGTTGTCATTGTTTTCTAATTGACAATGAAATTGAGGTTACATTGAGTAAGAAATTAGATTTCTGTGTTAGAATCAGCAGAGTAGTTTATTTACTTAATCTGAATATCGGTTATCTTTGCTGTTGTCGCTTCTAAATTGATCTCTAAGAGGTAATAGCTGCATGGGCCCTGTGTTATTGAGCTTTTCATTGCTTATCCACCTGCCTTCATTCACCGTTAACTGGCTTTTTGTATTTTCTCTTGCCCTGTATGCCTGTGACCAAAGGCTGAAGGGTCATAAATCTGCTAATCAAAATTGTGACACACTATTAAACTCATGGAAAAAAAATGTGCCTCAAACAGGAATAAACAAGACCATGCAGATGTTATTGAAAAGAAAGTCTCTCTTGATTTCACACGGAATGTATTTTTGTCTAGACAAATAACCAGAGGGTTGATTCGTCACTAGTTGTGACTGAAGCACTGCAATCTGGCAAATCTGCAAATGCTCAAAAACAGTGGATGTTCTCTCTAAGTGAAAATGTAAATGGTCTCGGTTGCTCGAGAAATTTTCCGGAACTTCTCCTGACATCCCCCTTCAGTAAAATGTACAGAAATTGAGCAAGCGGGTATGTTGATGATGTTTCTAACACATGACTGACGCAAAAGTGAAAAAACAAAAAGAATACAAATACCTCAGGATGAAAAATTGGTCTCCTATACGATCCAGACAGAAGACAACGCGATTCGAGAGCTTTTGGTGAAAACAAAACCACGTGATTTCCACATCAGAAGATTCATGTCCTGCCTCCTGCGTGCTCTACCTGGACACCTCCCCTCACCTGTTCCTGTTGCTGTGAACCCGTCTGACCTGGACTATCTCCTGCTGCGTTCTTCATGTGTGAAAGCCAACCTCTGGAAAATGTCCAGACCCAGTTCATGTCTGAAAACAGCTTTTATTTTGACTATACTTTAGTACTTTACCCTTCAGAGCCAGGGTTACTAAACAGCAGTGTTGCTGCTGCTCTCCCTGCTGGCATTCTCAGTGCATACTGAAGATTCCTCTGTCTGTGAGGGAGATAAGGAGAGTAATGGACGAGGCCAAAGAGGGCAGACAATGGGTAGATTCTGTTAAACGGAGCCAATTGGTATTGACCCAGGCTTACTGCATCTCACATATTGTCACAGCGTTGGTATTATTCCCTTGATGATGTCATGTCTGCTTCATGAAATTGTCTGTTGTTCTTAATGCTCAGTGTATGCCTTAGTTAAAGCTTGTGTAACACACAAACAGTGCTTTACTTTAAATGCTTTTGTAGGGCACAGCATGGGGGGGTTTTGTTCTTTTCCCCCGTCTGACCCTCACAGGGAGGACTGGAAGAATGCCTATTGTTATCGTCATCACTTGCTTTGTCTGATAAACTCCAGACCAAGTCTATACGCAAAAAAGCCTTCACCATCCAATTACCAACTTCTCCTCCCTCTGTTGCCACCCGGCTGCATTCCCATACTCCTTTCTTCCTCATCTGATGTCCTCCTTTTCTGGCCTCTTCCTCATCCTCTTGCTGATCCTCACCCGAACAGCTGCCGAGCTGGAAGACCATTCAGCCTTTGGGCAGTGTTGGCCTGCTTACCCAGGATAAAAAAATGCCTCGGTCTGGACAGGGATTACATAAAAGACTACTGTCTTTGCTGTCAGTACAGTTCATTTCCACTGTTACAAAAGGATAACACCGGTGCCTTTATGTAACGTCACAGACAGAAAGAGGACATAACCCCTGTCCCCTAAAAACTTAATTCCTCATTCCACCACCTCTGAGCTTGCCCTGCCCTATGGCCACTGAACAGCCCAGCTTACTCTATAACCCCCATCCACCAGATCAGCGCGGCTAAACAATGAAAGCCAGCATTCTTACTAGGTGACTCATTACTTTTTCCTTGTGTTGTTTTCTTCGCTATACAATCAAGTGGAAAATATAGAAGAGTCCTTGACGGCTATCAAATCAAGTTTTCTTTGTAGATGCCGGAGCTTCGTGATGTTTGGCAATTGGCATTTATGGCGTGCACCAGACCAGCAAGAGAGTCTCAGATAAAACAGCTCTTGGTCACATCCAGGATCATATACTGTAGTCCTCCCTCGGAGACCTGTTTACGCTCATATTCCGTAGCATGCGTTTGCGATGTTACCTAAGGCAATCAAGAAGGACACAGGTCAAATTAAGAATGCATGACAGTAAGTGATCTGCTGATACGTCACTCGCACTCAGCTTAGCTCCTCCAGAATGCAGTGTTTAGCCTCTAATACCCCAACAAATCAGGGTATTTTTAGAAAATTCCGCTCCCTCTTAACAGTGATTAGCCAGTGACGACACATCTAATATTTTTCTCCACTTGGGTAGTATTATTGAGCTGTGTGTATTGTGAAAAGCCAGGCTAGGTGGTGTTGCTATTTCTTTGTTAAATAATTATTTTTTTCATCTAGTCACTGTTGTTTTTGCATTGTCACATGTTGGACTGATTCCCATACTGAACATCAGGGTGTGTGTGTGTGTGTGTGCGTGTGCGTGCGTGCGTGTGCGTCTGTGTGCGCATGCATGCAGGCTTCTCCTGGAGCTTGTTGGAGTGCTGATAGTTTCTATATGAAGTCCTGCTGTGGGAATAGTTGAGCTGTGTTGCTGTTGTTGCTCTTGGCTTGGTCACCTACATTCTTCCCTAACTCCAGAGATATACGATCATGTACTTTGGATGTCATGCCACTACGGCATCTACTACGAGACTGCTCGCTGTCTCTTGTAGCTGGTGCCAGGCGGCCTGCCTTTCTTCCATTTCCTCCGGCGTAAATAAGAATGAATAGACGTTGATTTCCCTGTACCCCTCACATGCCTCACATTCCCAGGTTAAGAATTTGTGACTGTTTTCACACTGGATTTGATTAATGGGCTAGAATTCAAGTCCACTTGCGGGTCAGGTGCAATTAAGTACGGTGAATTCCACAGGTTTCAAGAACTGTTTAGACTGTCGAACCCTTTGAAGTCCCCGCTGGGTTGACGAGAAGCTTTTCTGCTCTCCTTGTGATCCACGGATAAGTGGGATGGATGCCTTGGAACCATTTCCCTTGTTTAAAGCTGTAACTAGATTAGAGGTACCCTCTGGAGAAAGGTGCCATAATGATACTGCACTGCTGCACAACAACAGATGCAGGCGAACACTGAATGCATGGCTCAGCTGCACAGTCCGCAGGCTGGTGTTTGGGCAAAAGAGAATCCTAAGATCTCACAGATGTGTGGGTAAGGGAATGTATCACATCTGTCAAAGCAGTCACAGGTGCTCATTACAATGCTCTCCTGCTGTGTGTACATATCTCATAGCGTGACCACTTCACAGCTTGCCCCCCAAGGGGAGAGGAAGATGGACGAAAAAAACGTGCGTTTGCATCAGAGAGAGTGAGTATGTCTGAAAAGGAGTATCTCTTCAGGGAGGAAAAAGGCCAGAGTCTTCTCCCTGACCGCTGCAGCGATGTGAGAGTCAGAGGTAGTGTTGTAAACAGAGGATTTACCTTAAGAGGAGATGGGAGGTCCCAAGAGCAGACACAGTCATGTGTCCATCTGACAAAGTGGGGTTAAGAGCTTGCTGCCATGTTCCATTATGGGCTTCATTTAGAGCCGGAGACAGTGGGTGCACAGGCACGAATTGCCCATTGAGCGTGGTCCAAACTTGGCAGTTTTTATTTGTTTCCGTAAACGTGCACGCAAGCACGTTCACACACAGTCACATGCACTTACACAATTGCACCGGATGACCCTATCCAGCACACATATATGCTGCTCTCGCCTGTGCTCAAGGCAGATCCCACGAGCTATCAAAGACAATTAATGCAATCGTTCATCTCACAGCACTATCTGGTTAACACCAGAGGAAATGTTGACCGGGGAGTGGAGGGAGAGCAGGGGAGGGCAGCTTGTACACTGATAACAGAGGTCTAACAAACTCCATCCCTCCCTTTTGGGCAGGGACTGTTACACCATTTGAAACAGATTTATTTATTTTACTTCTATAATTGTCCTGAGATCTTAAATCCAAGCAAGAACAAAACATCAATATTACACATTAAACCATTAGGCCATATCAAAATATAACACTAACAAATATTTTAATTGATGTTTCGGGAACCTTTCTCACTCAGGTTTCATGTGACCTTGCAACATAGATGTGTTTTAATGAGGGAAGCCGAACCAAAGGTTTGTTGCTATTGTGATTTGATTTTGGCGGTTGGTTGGTTGGTGTCAGCAGATGGGAGGGGTGACCGAAGGTTGGAGTGTGTTTGGTGCTCCCTCCCTCAAGTGGATGGCTGCGTGTGCGTGAGGAGCTCTCGAGTCCGTCTTTAGGCAGACAGACAGCTGGTCAAACAGGCTTAGGAGAGCAGTGGGCAGTCTGGGCCATGACTTAAGCCCATTATGCCCTCTTTACTCCTCATTGGTCAACACCCTCAAGTTCAAAACTGTTTTGATAGTGTTGTGGCTGGGGCAGCAGGTGGAGCTTTGTGCTCTTTTTGACCAAACGGTGGACTGAAGGCCACAGATACACCAAACAAATCAAAAATCATTTCAGTTTTTCATGTTCTGGCCTGTGCCAAAGTGTTTTCAAGTCTGTCTGTGTTGTGATTGAGAGTGACAGGGTGTGCTGTGAGGCTAGGGGCACCCTTACCTTGCCCTTCTGTGTGGGTGAGTGTGCTGTTTTGCAGTTGTGTCGTGAAGCACGTAGGCTTGTGGAATAGTGGACCGTCCTCCCGCCTAGCTCGTGGCGGGTGGCCTGGGAGGGTGGAGCCAGCAGTTTGGGTACCAGGAGGGTGCAGGGGCGACACAGGGATCAATGGAATGTGCTCTGGAGTCGGTTATAGTGCGTCTGTGTTTGTGAAATGGAAAGTGAAATATGTGGTTGCACGGGCAAACCTAGTTTTTTACCTTTTGAGAGATACCTCCTGGCACCTTACATCCAGCCAAACAGACAACTGGGTTCTCTCTGTATCAGGATGTCATTTATTAGTTTATGCAATACAATACCAGCCATGGCTGTCTTTGTTACCCTGCACTGGACGGGAAAGACACAGAATATTGTATTACAAAAGAAGCACGAGGAACAGAGGAGAATATTGACTTACGCAAAGGTCTGATTTTACTCCAAGAAACCTGTTTATCCAATCTGGCATGACGCCGATGTACCCCTCACGGGTGAAATGATTTACTTGTATTTCTCTCCCCTTTGCCATGTGCCATCACTTCTCTTTAAATACAAGCCAGCAACCTCTGGTCAACCAGACAGTGCTATTTTATTTGAACACTAGCCCTACTGTGGGCAACAGGAATGCCTCAGAGTTATTTGAGAGCAGACACATAATTATACCATTACACTGACAGTGATGCTCGCTTGAAATACTGGTGTTTTATTTTGCTCGCTCTAATCAAAGCTGATCACAATTTCAGTTTTCTTGGGGAGGAGGGGGGCACCCCGCCAACGACGGTGACATGCGGATTGTGCTCATTCACCTCCCGTCCCATCTGCTCCACCTCCCTCTGTGTGAAACCATCTCATTCAGGCGCCTGGTCAAAGCACACATGTGCTGACGTCACGCGGGCTGCTTGTGGGCTGACGTCAGTGTTCAGACTCAAGCCATATCAGAGGGGCGAGTGGGCCCCAGCCAGTATGGCTGCCCGGTAGCACAGTCCACAATGGCTCCTGTTCAGACCTCACGTCCCACAACCGCAAACAGCACTTGTGTGTGTGTGTGTGTTTGTGTGCGTGTGTACGTGCATGTGTCTGTGCTTGCAACAACTTTCTCATGCCAGACATATCTGATGCAACAGCGGATCAAGGGATCAGTATGCCATTTCGGAAAAACACTCCTCCCTGTCTGTATCCCTTCACCGTGGACGAGGTGTAAGTGTGGGCTGATGGACCCAGATGTGACTAGATTTGCAGCTGTGCACTGCTTATTGTCTGCGGCGTCATCAACAGTGGCTAAGAGCGCCCCACTTTAGACGGAAGGACACAAGTAAGAGAAGGGACTGTGGACTGATGGACCGACTGACTGATGACCGCCATCATTCAAATGTATTCTGGTGGAAAATATCAAGGGCCTTCTTTCCTATCTCCTCTCAACTAGTCTCCACCCCTACAGGGAGCTTAGCCCAGGGATTGATGATGTGTCATTGGATCCTCAAGTGGATCAATGGGCTTGTAGCCCACTGGGGGCCAGCTACTGGCAATCCATCATCAGGGGTCACAACACATTTAGCCTTGTCTCACAAGCACTCATTTTCATTCAAGTGCCATGGTCAGGCAGTGGGAGGAGGAGAGCAGTGTTAAGTTATTTTAGTTGGCTGAGTGAGAGCAGTGTGATTTAATCATTTGAAGCCTCTGATGGGGCTGTGACCTTAACATGTCAGAAGAACGCTTTCTACCTCAACTACTTCATCCCGTGACGCACCTGTGCTGCATGAGCGGAGTAAATGAAGGATTTATGTCCAGTTATAGTTCAATTCTTTATTGTTGTGTTTATTTACATGCGATCTGTGTTTTTCACTGAAAGCCTAATTTGCTTGAATGTATTTTACCACAACAACCAGTCATGCAGCAAATTTGTCCTGTTGTGTGACTCCAGAGGTGAATGTAACCTCATCTTTGTCCTTGTCGCGTTGGACTAAAGCAGCTTTCTCCTAAATGACAGCACAGTAGCTGTCCTCTGGGCCCAGGCTGCCACCTTTCAGTCAGGCTGCTGTCTGTCCTTCCTCTCACATCTGGATCCAATAGGAGCGGCTTCCTCCTCTGAAGTAGGGACACATATAAATAGCCAGGCAGCCATAACCACACTATGTAGCGCAGCCTGGATGTTAGTTCATTTGTTTGCTGCTGACCCTCTTTTTGCTCGCGCCAGCTCAGATATGGGGTCTGGTGTCGCCACCCCCTCTCCCCGCGCATACCCCACCTCTGTGTGTTCCTCAGTGCCACCTCTGATCCTCCTGATCCTGGGGCTGTGGTGTGACTGACGCATGCTGAATGCTCAGCGCAGTCCACATAGCTCTGTGCCCATCTGTGGAGAGTTAAAGTGAAGTGGGGCCAGGATCGAAGCACAGGCAAAGGGTGGGCGGTGGGTGGGCTGGCGGTGGCCTGCGTGGGCTGAAGCCTGTGGGCTGAGGAGGGGAAATGCAATATCCTGGTTATAGCTGAACAACCAAATGCGCTGCTTTTATGAAATGCAAAGCACAGTAACAGTTCCATTACTACAGAGAGTATGTAACCAGAGCGTACCTTTTATTTTACAAATATATTCAGTGGAGTCTGGTGTCCTCACTTGATGTCGAAACAGGAGAGATGTTATTTATGAGTAAACCACAGTGCTGAATTTTAGTTTTTTATCCCAAGGTTGACCCATGTCACTTTGTCTACCGTGTGTGTGAGTGTATGCATGTGCGTGTGCATGCCACAGACTAAACACATACCCCTTTTGTGTGGCACATGTGCATGTCACAGAAGCCAGGCCCATCCCCACCCTCCCAAATTAAAACTAATTCCAGCAAGAGGTTGGTCTGTTCTGCTTTGCTTTGCCCCTCGATCCTTCCTTCCCTCCTACCTTGTCCCCTTGTCTCCTTGGGGCTGTAGCCGCAGAGGAGCGGGGCAGAGAGGGATGAGTTTTCTGTTTTTGAACGTGGGGTGGGGGGGGTATGTGTGAGTTGCAGCCAAAGTGTTTGCTTGAGTGAGTTTTAATTTGTGTGCTTACAGCAGAAGACGCCGCAGAGTGGTGTTGTGTGTGTGTGTGTGTGTGTGTGTGTGTGTGTGTGTGTGTGTGTGTGTGTGTGTGTGTGTGTGTGTGTGTGTGTGTGTGTGTGTGTGTGTGTGTGTGTGTGTGTGTGTGTGTGTGTGTGTGTGTGTGTGTGTGTGTGGCGAGGAACAGATGCATTAGCGCTCATGCACTCATTCACCTCAGACTAGATACACACACGTACAAATACGCACGCGGCGACACTTATTATTGCACCCTGCGGTGTCGTCTGAATGGTTCTGGCACTTTAGGCTTTGTTTTCTCTCCTGATCCTGTCTGATTGATCAGCTTTTAAAACACAGTGGTTGGCAGCTCAAAGGAAAGCTGCCTGCCCTGCCTTATTTTGTCACTCCTTCCACAAAAGATCGTCCGTCCTGCAAATACCACCTTGCAAAATGTTTGGTTATAAAAAAACCTCTTTATATCTGGACTACAAAGAGTTGGAGGAGAAAAAAAAAGGCTAACGTTATAGCAATGAATCTCATGTTGCTTTGAAAGCATGCCTCGAGAGTCTGTGTGTGTGTGTGTGTGTGTGTGTGTGTGTGTGTGTGTGTGTGTGTGTGTGTGTGTGTGTGTGTGTGTGTGTGTGTGTGTGTGTGTGTGTGTGTGTGTGTGTGTGTGTGTGTGTGTGTGTGTGTGTGTGTGTGATGTGGTAAAACTACAGAAACATGGAGGTTGTGTTCCAGGGATGGAACTTGAGAATGTCCTCGTTCCCCTCTCACTGGCCTCTTGAGGAGGAGCCACCGGAGCTCGCTCCTGCCCCCGCTCTGCTCCTGCCTTCCTCGGCCAGACGCATAGCTTCAGTTTCCCTCCCAGGCCATGAGGGTATCAGGTTTGTTATGGAGGGGAGGAGGAGGAGGAAGGGGACAGATATGAGGAAGGCTGGTGTATGTGAAGAGGAGGGGGGACAACTCTTTGCTGTCTGGTGCGGGCATGGAAATTGCCAGACGGACGAGTGTATACGGCCATGAGGAGATGGGAAGGGGGGGGCGGGGTAAAAAAAAAAGAAAGAAGATAGAACAAACAAGTCCCTCCTGGCCCGTTGCTGCCCCTGACCCCACATCCATAAATTCCATGCCAGCAGCTGGAGTTGTGAAGCGGCCATTTTATGAATGAGGGTGGGAAGGAGAGAATGAGAGATGAGAAATAAGGAAGGAGGGAGAGGGAGAGGGAGAGGAGGCGGGTCAGGTTGTGTGTTGTGTATGTGTGTGGGTGGGTGAGACGCGGCTCAGAGGCGCTTGTGGTGGGGTTGGTTATGTGTATGTATGCATGTGTGTGTGAATGTGTGCCTGTGATTGCTAGTGTGTGTGTGTGTGCGTGCATGTGTGGGTGTGTGTGTGTGTGTGTGGTGAGTGACTGAGGAGGAGCCTGGGGTAGGCCCACACACATGCACTCTTGCCTCTTCACAGGCTTTGTGTGTGTTTGTGTTTTGTTCCTGCCTCTGCGGAGACACTGTGCCGTCTGAAACAAAAGGCCCAATTTGGGCTGCGCTTCCGAGTCAGGCTGCTCGCTTCAGGAGCCACCGCGGCAGATCAGTCGTCACGACGAAGAGTAACAGGCACAACTTTACTTTTCGTTAAGTATTCACCAGCTTCGGTGACGAGAGATGTTCTTCTTTTGAGCTGCATTTGTGTATCTGTGAGGTGTGAGTCGTCTGGAAACATCACAATGGAATCCAAGCTGTAGAGAGAGTCCCAGGGGCTCAACAGAGAAGACAACAATAGTTTATTTGCACTATTATTGAAATACCAAGATATTTTCCTTTCCTCAGAGGAGATGTTGGCAAATACCTCTTATTGACATATGCATTTTAGAGACCTTGTTTCCGTTGCACTATTAATTATGTAACGATGCAACCTTGAGTGGATCAGTTTCCTCAGAATGAAATGATCAATACATTTTTTTCTTTTCTTGAAAAAGGTCACATTTGTCTTTGATTGTCTGTGAGTTCACAGAGAGTGTTTCCTCTGCTCTCCTTGGTTCTGAGGCAGTATATTACATGGGTGCTCATGACATGGGGCGTCGAGCTGCCAAGATGTATTGATCCTATCACGCGGCTGACATGCGTCTCCCCTTTACCCGCCCGACACAATGCTGGCATGGCCGTTCATCAGCTCTCAGTTGGGAGTTGGGGGGGGGGGGCGTGCAGCTTTGTTTGATGCGCAGTGGGACCGAGGGAGAGCGGTTGAATGTTCACGCCTGATCTGCCATTTCATTTGTTGGATTGTTTGGAGTGTGAAAACACTTTTTTGAAAAAATTGGAATTTCAGGCATATTGCATGAAGTTGAGACAGCATTAAACAATAGAAGAAGAAAAGAAGCAGAAGTTGCTCACTGGATTGGTTGCCGTCTACACCCCGAAGATTTGTTTGAACGACGAGGAAGTTAATTTTGCAGGTAGTAACACAACAATGATCTTACAGCGGCAACATCATTCATTTTCTCCATCAAACCGAATGACTACTTATTTTCTATGCACAACAGAAAGTTATGGAATATAGTAACCAAATTGAGAAAATGCAGACATCACATTGGTGATGACGACAGGTCGTACATGTATAAAACAATAATTTGGTCCTCTCTCTGAATTGCAATGTGAAACCAAAACTAACCAGATCAAATGTGAACAATGTAACAAAGAAATGAAGCTTGGTTCAGATATTCAGATGTGAAAACGCCCATAGTTACATTTTTAGTTTGGTGGCAGACCCTCTACTTCAGTGGTCGCCAACCTGTCGATCGCGATCTACCGGTCGATCTCCCAGTCTTCACTGTCGATCCCCCAACTCTCTGGACTCACTGGCTGTCGTTGCGCCGCAGATCAGCTGTGTGTCGGTTGTCTGTTTTTCACATGCGTCTGTGTCCGCTACTGGCGGTGGAGTTGCAGGTTTATTTCCTGCATTTCCTTCAAGAACAAGTTGGTTCATGTACTAAAGTAAATGTCAGGACTCTACGGTATGAAGATGCGCATCTTTCGGTCTGTCGATAACAATCAAAGCCCCGTTGGAACAAATGAGTGGATTCAGAAGGTGAAACGCTGGAGTGCTTTTACTTTGAAACGGGTTTGGGAAGTGATGTAAATACGTTTGTGTCATAGATTAACATTGTGGTTCACAGCAGAATAAACAGAGAAAATGATCTTTCACCTGAGTTTTAATGTTTATCTGATGAATTTATGTCACAAACAAATGGTTGCAACACTTTCTGTATGCCTTTTCAAAATAAAAGCACTCGAGCGTTTCTGTTGATGGAATCCATTCCCTTGTTTAAAAAGGTTTTTTTATTGTGAAATATTTGCTGGAGCAGAAGATGCACGGCTTCATACTGTGTAGTACTGGTATTTATTTGAGTACAAGGGACTTCTTTCATATAAGGACATAATCATATTTATGGCCATATTCAAATCAAAGCCTATATTTAAAAACATTGTGCTGCAGTAGCAGCTCCTCTGCAGAACATGTTGTGGAACTGAGAAGCTACATATTTTGCATTGTAAATATGAATTGATATTAATTTGAATATTGTGCATTGAATAGAAAAAATTGCACAACTGCCTTTCTTTGTGTATATTTATTTCTTGTACATTCAGCCTTTAACAGAAATTGCAAAAAATAATAAGTATGACCCTCCTAAGTGGGTTTCTTGGAAGATATCAACAAAATCACGACTGTTTGCTGTCCTGGCTCCTAAATGGTGGAATGAGCTCCCTATTGACATCAGGACAGCAGAAAGTCTACACATCTTCCGCTGCAAACTAAAAACACACCTCTTCCGACTATACCTTGAATAAAAGTTTAAACAATTTAGTAGCACTTAAATGGCACTTACTTATAGCACTTTGTAGTTTGGCTTTTTTGAAGAAATTGTACTTTCTTGATTCTTGTTGTTCTGGGTTTGTTCCTCATGGTTGATGCACTTATTGTAAGTCGCTTTGAATAAAAGTGTCACCAAAATGAAATGTAATGTAATGGTAGATCTCGGCTTAAGTTTGGAATTAAAAAGCGATCTTGGGCTCGAAAAGGCTGGTGACCACTGCTCTACTTGCTCTATAGGTTATAAATATTTAAGACGTTAAAACACACGTCTAAAATTTGTTTCCTATGTAGTATCAATTAATAATTGATGGCTAATATTTGAGTATCAGTCTTTGTGAACGAGGTCAGGGATAGTTCAGCCTCTGTGTTGTCATGAGGATCTCAGCCCCCTATTCTCACACATATAGCAGTAGGTGGCAGGTGCCATTAGCCAGCCAGTCCGTCAGTCAGTCCGTCAGTGCTGGCCCTGTAGTGCTGTAGGTAATAAGAGCTGACACAGAACGACGGAGCAGACAGGAGGACATGCTGTCACATGCTCAGGGACACGAGGACGTCCTCTGGTGTTGTTTACTCTTCACTGATCCTGCCTGCACCGATGGCCGCCTTTTCCTGCTGCTGCTGCCTCTTCTTCTGCTCCCCATCTCCGCCCCCTGAGGCTACAGAAGAGGAGCAGCTCAACCTGGAGATGACCCAAAACTCTGTTTACGCATTGGTCGTGCTCCGCGACCAAGACACATTTGGGAACATGCCGTAAGAGCTGGGTGAGCTCATTTGCTCTCGGGGGCAACTTGTCGAACCCGTGTTTTTCCCCGCTGGAGGTCAGACGACGCAGCAATAACGTGCTTCAGGTGTGCTTACTCACGGCAGGAATGTGCTCCTGCAGGCGGACTGGAGCCGGGGAGAAACAGTGGAATGTCTCTGATGTGGAGCTGATGACACTGATGAAGTGCTGGAACAATTTGTCTATCACAAGAAGTTAATCATCACAAATTTGTATAAGTCATCAATCATTGAAGTCATGAGTCAAAATTGCCAAACATTTGCTTGTTCCAGTCATCGAATGTGAGATGATTTAAAATTTAATATATTTGGACTGTTTGTCGAACAAAACCAGAAATTATAAAGGAATGTGTCCTCGGTTCTCAGAACATTGTGATGGTCATTTTTTATGTTTTTGGCAGGATATAAATTCTGGGGGAAAAATATGTAACACTTAAGAACAGTTCCATTTAAAAGAATCAATTATTAATTTATCATTAGAAACTTTTCTCCTCTTCAGGCTGGCATGCAGGTAGAGAGCCAATGATTCATTTTCAGCTGATCTTGATTTTACCTGTAATTTATTCCAAGTCTCCTGAATGTTTCACCTCTGTCTCAGCATTCTTTACATATTATTCATCATAGAGGCTTTTCCCAAAAAAAGAGTTAAGTGTCAAATAAAGTGTGCAGTGGGGCCCTTCAGCATAAAATCCCCTGTTTAAAAATACATTCACAATTCAACTTTAATTTACAGCTCTGTGTTCAACCATAAATTAAGCTACAATAAAGCCAAAGACACATTGTAACATTCGTCCTGACGCCAAATCTCTTGATAGAATGTGGATTTTAAAATATGACTGGAACTGTGTTACACTGTTCTATACCCTGACTAAATTTGGATTAGGCGCACACTATGTATTGTGAATAAGAGGAAACAGATAAAGGCGGAAATTAGCTGACACATACAAATAGGAAACCATCGTGAATATCCAAATATACAGTTTTCCAACTACAACCTTTAGTTTTCTACATTAACCAGATACGATCCAGACATTTACCAGGTTTTAATGTCATCTTGTTATTTTACTAACCTTTATTTGCCAGTGTTACCTCTGCAAGGGAGGTTATGTTTTCATTTATGTATCTTTTAGTTTTTTTGTTTGTTAGCAGGATTAAATACAAAATAATCAACTGATTTCCATTCAGTTTTGTGGCAGGGTGGATCCAGGAACGTTTTTTTTCACTTTCTTCAACATTACTCAGAGAATTTATCTAGCATATTTAGGGGACTGGTTTTTATGAGCGCGTGCAATTTGGTGCAAATCCAAATAAAAGTCTGGATTCAGTGAATTTAAATCTGGTTTCATAAGGGGACAGCTGGACGTTGGCAGAGAGATATGCTCCCAGAGTGACATTCTACTTTATTCTGTTTTTCAAATTCTCCTCTAATGTGTGTATCACTTACATTTTTATTTATGGTTGGTGGGGGGTATTTAAACATCTTCACCGTTGCATCATTGATTGTATTGGATTGCTACATGGCAGTCACTTCTTTTAAGATAAAAAGATTTTTTGCAGATAAAAGTACAGTGACGCCCTGCAGCATTGTGCTGGTTAGGACAGCAGACAGCTGTTGTGGTACAGCGGACTGTATAGGACACACACACTCACACACATGCACACAACTCCTCTCAGAGGGGTCAGGGCAAAGTAATATTAACTCTAACCAAACCACCACAAGACAAAGCAGTGCTTGGAAATTTGGCCATGGAAAAAGGCCTGGAGTCAGAGCCAGCACTTTGATGGCTTTCTTTTGAGTGGTAGTTAAAACATATGGTCTCCTGTTTCCTGTGTTTGTGCCATCTCGCTGTGTGTGTGTGATTGATGGCTCATTGATTGAGCAGCGTGCTCCCATTCCCTCTCTCAGCCAGCTATCTGTCCCATTGCTGTCTGTAGCCAGTCAGCACCGGCTGTTCCAAAACTATGTGAGTGTGTGTGCACATTCATGTTTGTCTAAGTGCATTCTGGAGGAGATCACCGATCCTAGCAGGTGTGAATCATGCTCCTCTCTGGTTTCTTGTTGTGATTTCATTGCTCAGAAGTGAGGACTAGATCCTTTGAAACCCTGAGCAGATTCAACCACAGGTCTACTGTTCAACACCACTTCACATCTCTGAGTTAAAGCGACTTAATGCGAGATTCACTCACGGAAAAAATTGAGGCTACCCCTACAGGTGGGATGCGTCATTCACTGTTGCAAATAGGCGTTACCGTCTGAGCCTCCCAGTGCGCACACATCTTTACACACATGCATTTGTTGAGAAGCTGACGGAGAAGAGACCAGCAGCCTCAGGAGCAGAGGTGACATAGCATTTGTCAACTTAAGTCTTGAAAACATCTCCTGAACTAATGCTGACACAGTTCTTAGGGTCTTACAGTAAACGTTTGCATATTCGCAGCACTGAACTCAGAGTAGAACAGTAGCATATAAGCTAACAGGCTAACCCATCAAACGAGTGGCAGACGCTGTTATCGATGTCCCAGTAGAATATGTATCAAATCGCATTTAATTATTTGTCTAACTTGACAGTTAAACCTCCATCAAAATTAGATTTTCCTGCTTCTGATGATAAAGTAGCAATTTCGCTTACACAACCCAATGTCAAGGAAGCAGAACAGCACACGGAATGGCAAACAAGCAAAAGTTATGTCCTACTTGTCTCATCAGAATGATTTATTTAATTAATTATAATTACTTTAAGTTAGAAAAACTTCATAGTGTTGCTTGAAATAATATAAGGGATATAAATGTCACTCAAGGTCTTTGCATTGCACTGCTTTTGGTTTATTTAAATACTGGAATCACTACAAGGTGTAGGGATTCCCCCACCTTTTTCTGAACCAGTTCCAGAGCTGCAGCAGTGCTACTATAGACCAGTAAATATAGCCTCGAGCTATACAGTTACACTTTATGATGTGCAATTTGGCAGCTTTTGGACTAATAATAGTTTACAAGACATTTAGGAAATAACCCCTACAAATCACTGCATCTGGGGAAAGCAAGGATGCAGTAGATCCTAAGTAAAATGTAGGATCAGCTCCTCCGGTGCACGCGGCGTGTGCAGTTGGTGCAGTGTCCTCTTTCTGCAGACTCCCACACGCACAGGAGAGGAGCAGGGTGATCTCTGGAGAATGGCATCAAACTGATGTGAAGCGATCTGATGGGAGAAATCCTCGGGCTGAAGGAAACTGAGCTGCAGGAATTAGAATAAGTCTGAAATATTGTTGTGAGCAAGAGTTTGTGTGAGGTAAAGATTGTTTATTGTGCTTTGAGGAACATATGCTGTATTTTAGATGGGTTTTTTATGTGCACCACTAATCTTTGTCAATATATTTATTGCTGTGTAAGACATTGCTTACAATATTATTGATTATTCCTCAATTATTTATGAGACGCTGTGGATTTTGGGCCATAACAAGGAAACAAACGACTCTCCAGACTTGTGTTTACAGTCTCCGTGAAAGAGTGTGACATGTCTGCAGTGAAGCATGCCTCTCTCCCTCACGGCTTAGGCCCCCTGTTGGTCCTCTAATACCGTTGCAGCCTTGTCCGTTGAGTCGTGTGAGGTCTGCAACGACACGAAAACAAAGGCATATTTTTTGTAGGTCCAAAGTGGGCCACAGCGTTGCGTGCCCCCCCTGTCCCCGTCCCTGCTGAAGGAGAAAGTTTGTCCGTGGCCTGGAGAGGAGAGAAAAGAGAGGGGGGGGTAACAGCCCACTGTTTTCAAACTGTGTCTTTATGTCTCCCCTGACTGTGAGTGTGCCACTGCATCTCACAATGGAGGCCATTGTTTGTTCGAGAGAGAAAGCGTGGGTATTTTGTTTCAATCATTTCTGGAAGTCTTGTGTTTGACATGGTGGGGGCTTAGCACTTCCTGTGTTCGGAGGCAGGCTTGTTCTCCGTGCCCGTTTCTCAGCCTTTCTCCTGGCACATCTCCTCTCTTCCCTCCGCGCTTGAATTTACTGTATGTTCTCACCTGTGGAGGTTTTTGCCTTCACCTGCCGGTAGTCGAATCGCGACCGAGAACAACCAATCAGTTTTTGACTGACCATACTACAACACAGCCCTGGTGTTTTCAAACGACAACGGCACCAGCAGTGTTAAAAAACTTCTCCGTTTTAGGTACTTAAAACTTAACGTAGTGGTGGATGTAGCCTTAGTTGTCGGACATACTAGATGGAAGGGAAATTAAGCACTTTTGTGCTGTGCCCTGCTGGTATCTAATCTATCTGGAGTCCATGCAGGTCAGGCGCACCATTGTCCATCCTCCTCAGTCCCAGCAAACCCCTCTGCCCTGTCCCCTCTCACCCTCTGCAGCCCCCTTGATTCCTCCTGTGGGGCCATAATGACGTTTCACCTCTCTGAGGTGCGAGAGGCCTCTTTAATCCGACTAAAAGCTAATCTCTAATGGAGGGATGTGATCCCGGACTGAACACTGCATCTGATTGTCGCAGGGCAGCGGCAGGTCAGCTGACTGTCTGACTTACACTCACTTTTGTCACCTCCCTGCTCCATCCTCTGCCCCCGCCCTCTTCAGACATAGAACACCTGCACAGCACAGGGATCTCTTTCTCCCTTTGCCTTTGAATATATCTTTGTTTCATTACTGGAGACATACTGTATCACAGTGAAGCTTGGATTGTAATTTAGTGAGCTGTCAGCTGGTGAAAATGTCAAACCTGGACTTCCACAATGGAACGTTGTGAAGCACGATGCACCGAGCAATACTCCTCACCTGGCTTGTGTTTATGAAGAAAGGTTTGCTTGGAGGGAAAGAAAGACAACATACTGTATTTGCAGTGTGTGTTTGTTTGTATCTTGGGCTACTGGACCACATGCTGACCTATCTGAGACCACATGCTGGAAATGAATAGTAACTAAGTATGATGTGGCAGGGGGGAGACATTATGAAGGGTACACTCTGTGGCCCTGTGTGCGTGCCACCTGCTGTGAGTGTCACACACACGCAGCATGTAATGTCCACACTGACTGAGGAACTCACTCACCTCCATCAAAGGCATCGTAGGTTTTATTCCTTCACAGCTCTTCCTTTCTTATTTTGTTTTGTTGCAACTTCCTTCTCTTGCCCCTTCATCCTCTAGAACAAGGGAGGTCATGTGAGCAGCTGAGGTCCCTAAAAGGGGCAAATAAAACTGTGTGTGTGTGTGTGTGATGGAGAGGAGGAGGAGAAAGAGTACAACTCTCTGCCCACTCTGAAAAGAGGGGTTGAAAAATGGGGAGAGAACCATGATGTCACCGGTAGCCAATAGGAGATGTGGTCTGGGGGACTGTTTAAGGCCCATCAGCTGTCCTGTTCCATCTACATTGGCTCCTCCTCTTCTCCTGTTGGCACAGTATGGCCAGACATGGCCATATCCATGCCCTGCCCCGTCTTGGACGTCTGGTCTCTGACCTTTGACCCCCTGCGGCCTGTCCCGAGCCCCTTTTCCAAGTATCATGGGCCATGTATATCATATCACTGTGTTGGGCCCTATGGTTGAGCCCTGCCCTCTGAAGTTGATTTCCCACTGAAACTCTGTCCCCAGACTAAATATGGCAGAGATTAGATAGGAGCCTGCCGTCTGTTACCTCTATGTTTCCCTGCTCTCTGTGTCATGACTGCACTGCTTGTGTTTGAGGAGCAGGAGTGAATGGGAGACTTGCGTCATGGTAAAATCTGATTAACACTGAAACTTTGGGTTGAAACTGAGGAGCTGTGTCTGCGCTGAGCCCGCGAGTGAAACTTACCGAAAGTGACGTAACTCCCAATTTGTTCAGAAACTTGTAAACAGTGACATTTTTTCACACTCGGCTGCGCAGGTTTTGTGCGACTGCCATATTCTGTGGTGTTGTTACCCAATTACCAATGAGGACAAGCTATTATGAGTTCACTGTTTACTGCAGCGTAATGGCTTTTTAGTGTAATTGGTGCCTCTGCGTTTAAAATGGTAACCCACACCGGCTGTTTGATTGTCACCTTTAACCACTCGAAATAAAGGAGACGTTTAAGGTAATGTAGCCTCTAATTTGGGTGTTCAGGCGCACTCTTTGATGGGAAAGGGATCAAATGAACAATATAGTGCATTGTTGGAGGCTGCCAAACATTTCCCACCGTCGGCCTTATCAGTGTGCAAACGCAATAAAACTCAGCAATATGTGCCTTTATTCCTCTGTGCTGTACCTGTCCTGCACGCTGCTTTGAACTCCCTCAGCAGACAGGAAACTAGTAGAACAAGCATTAGAAAAAGGTAAACCACCTTCCGGCCTCTTTCATGTGAAATGACTCTTTGTGTACAACAGATACTGGATCAATAAAATGATGTTTCACTGCAATACCGTCTGGGACTGTGCTATCGTGTCCGACGAGACTCGAGTCTCAGCGCAGGCAAGAGTCTGGGAGAATAGTCTCAGGTTCCTATCGCAGCAGGTGTCTACTCCGGGCACAACTGTCCCTGCTGAAGCCGTAGCTTGTCCTTTTTTTAAAAGACGGAGGGGCTGCCTCAAAAAAAGTAAACTGTGCGTCCTCAAGGACCTCACTGTGAAAAATAAATTAAATGGAAGAAGAGGGAAACCCTAAATCCAGATGTCATGTTTGATGTGGCTAATAGGACTGTACAGAATGTCAGGCTCCTTTGAGGTGGCAGACACTGAGGCGTAAGTGGGAGATGCACTGGAGAAACAGGCCGAGCGAGTGGCGTTTCACCACAGTCTGTGTGCAGGTGCCAGCAAGCAGCCGCCGTCATCTGACAGACGAGGAAACTGGAGTCGGGCAGAGACTGCAATATAAGAGACGTATATGACATCCAGCCCGGTTACACGCTCCTAAATATGACCCCGGACGTGCACATACACGTGCAAACAAACATCAATCCCAACATACACATGTAAAACGTAACCAAACTGAAATGTAATTTCAGGATTTACAGTCCACTGACTATCAGCTCCATAATCAACTAATGGCCTCCGCTGTGTTTGCTGAGCACTCCATTTTAACCTGGTAGGAATGCTCGCCATGAACACAAACTTATCCCCGTCAGCTTTTTAGCTCAAGGCAAATGTTGCCATGCTTAGTCAGGATTAGGGCCCGCCTTGCAGTCGACGTGAAATGAAGATGTGTCATTTTGGATCTAGACGTCATGCCAGCAGAGAGAATGTATGCCGGACGGCGTGCCAGTATGATGTCTGGGCACCGCGCGCCACAGAGCCTGCAGATGGTCATCTACCGAAATAGACCTTGGCATCAGAACCACTACTATTCTGACGCTCTGGTGATGATGGGCTGAACCAAGTTTGGGCACGGAGTAAAAATGTTACATAAAGTGATGCATGTGGTTGCTTGCAACATTTCACAGGTTTTTTTTTTTAAAAACATGCTTAAAATTGAGGTGCTGTGGCGTTGGATGTGTAGAATCAACATTAGTGCATATGGCTGTAGTTCTCTCTGGGCTGCTGCCGGCCTACAGACAGGTGGGTACACATCCAGGTGTTAGTCTGAGCCTGCAAACATGCAGCACCTGAGCAAATGAAGGACGAACTTGTTCATTTTATGTGAACACTTTGTCCAGTGTTGCAAAGTGAAGCCAGCGTTTCATGGATATCATTTACACTTTATACAAACAAAAGTCTTTAGTGGGTTTTTTTCCCCCATGTCTTTCTCCTCTATATCACCAGAGAGATTATTGTATGGATTATTATATATTGTATAGAGTCTGAAGAGATGTGAGGACTTGCTGCTCTCACTAACCCCAACCAGTCACCCAGCGTGCAAAAACAGTCAGGCGGCACAGCACAGCGCTGCCAGGAAACACACTGTATTTAATGAAGCAGATCTGGGAAGTCAGGTATTTTTAGAAGCCACGTTTAGTGAGAGGAAAAATCTCAGAATCTGTTAAGAGAAAAAAAAAAGGAAAACATCGCCTACATTGCCCGAGTACTCCCGAAGTTGCTTTTTTCCCCACACTGACTCCTGCCTCAAACATCTCACTGAGCTTGTCACTGTCGGTGCCTGGAAATGACATGATAATTTCTGCGAGTGTCATTAGCGAGTTTAACCAAAGGGCTGAACACAAACAAAAGCATTTAAAAGCTGGCAGTATTTCTGAATTGCCCCTGCTGAATAGATTGACTGTCACACTCATTATTTTCTGTTTTTCCTCAAATGACTAGATCAGCGGCAGAAATGCAGCAGGGGGACGCACTTACTCGCCCCTCATTGGTTAACAGAAGTCACAGAGCACGACCTTGTTCTTGATTTAGATGTGTGTGAAATGATACTCTAACGTGAATTCTTCTGATAGCGTAGTGGGCCTGTTTTTTTTGACATGAGTCCTCGGAGTAGACTGGAGAGTTGTCTGATTTAATGAGGAAGACAGTGGCTTCAGACTGTCTTCATGCTGCAAACACAGTGCGACTCGGGAGGGGGGGGGGTTCTGTCGAGGGATGTATGAGGGCTCTGGGACTTCTGGCTAACTAGACGTCGGGCATGGAGGTAACAGTTGATATTGGTTTATGTTTCATAATAAGGGCTCTAATTCGGGCTTATGATGGCAATTACAAGTAGAATAGCACTCAGTTGAGCACTAACGTCCGCCAAGGCCCAACAGTCTCCTTAAATTGAATCAAGCTGCACCAAATTGCCCAGACTCATAGATATCAGTCCTCTTAAGTATATCTGAATGTTGAAAAATGCCCTATTTGCAATGTTAAAGAAAGTGAGGAATCAATCCTGGATCTGCCCTTTGATTGAATCAGCTCTAAAAGTGAACAGGTTCTTCCTTGTCCCACGCCCCACCTCAAGAAAATCCATTCAGTAGCGTGACAGTCAGACAGCGATGAGAAGTACTCATAAAGAAAAAGGTAGCAGAGCATTCAGGGACATTGTGTTCAGCATTATATTGGTAAAATGCCAGTTAAAGTAGGTCTTACTGGCTTTTTCCACTGTTTTAACATGTCTTTAATAGCTTTCAGAGCATCCTCTTCCTCCTCTGTGATTAAAAACACTAAGTGTTCTCGCATGTGACTGTGCTGCATACCTGTGTCCTGTTAGAGTCCAATAAACAACAACAACATCAGCAGCAGCAGCTGCAGAGAGGGACGAGGCCCGAGGGTAGAAGGAAGGGGTGTGCGTGTGTATCTGTGTGTTGTTGTGACTGAACGCGAGTGAGGGGAAATGCCACGCATGCCTGAACACACAGACCAGCACATAGTTGTGTGGAAAACACATTGCTGGTCTTTAGTGGGCACGGGAGTGGAAGAGACCCAGAAACACTGGGACAGGGAGGAGTGGGCTCACACTCACCTTTGTGCACAGGACTGAAGAGAGATTTAGCCAAGCTCTCCTGAGCCAGCTGTCTGTGTGAGAAAATCACATCATGACGCTGTGCTGTGTTCCCCCCTCTCTCTAAAAAAAACCCTCTGATCAGCAGAACGCTCGATCTTGCCGAACATGCGCAGACAGACACTCTCTCTCTCCCTGAAAAGGTGAAAAACACCACTCCAGATTAGATCAGTCCGTGTTGAGACTCTATCACTGTAGCTGTAAGACAGCACTGGAATCCCTGATGTGGTTTGCCTGTGGCGGTGAGTGGAGGAAGCATCCTCTCTCTGGCTGTCTGGGCTGATGTGGTTTAAACAAGTGTCTAGAGCGATCCACTGGGGGCTCCCAGGGAGGATCGGGTTGCCGGATGAGGATGTGGCCTGGTGCAGCTCAGGGAACTGGAGGGGGGGGGGGGCAGCGATCCAGGCTGCGGCGGCCCATGACAGCCCTGCTGTCTCCTACTGTACTCCTGTTCAGCTACCTTACTGTTTGCTACTGCTCTCAGCTCCAGTAACCTGAGCTCACCGGCACCGACTCTGCACACAGTAGAAAGGCTTTGCATCCCCACAGTGCACTGGATTATTGTAGTGTGCAGCAGAGTGAATACGTTGGTAAATGAAGCTGATGTAGAGATAAATTTAATCATGTCCTAATGGAGCTATGGCCCCGTTTATACAGTGGAGCACAGAAAGTCGGTGTGATTGACACTGCAATAAACTCCTTCAAAATCACTTCATAGTGTTATGCTCTTATTTTCCTGAGCAAAATTTATAAAATACAGTATGTACAGGATATATTTATTTTATAAAGGTTATATATTGTTACACAAGTTTAAAAATATCAGTTTTACTTCCTGACAAATACCTTGATTTGAAATTCATCCGTGCTCCAGTACAAACCAGTCATGTTTTCTTATTTTGCTGATGTCCCAGTTCAGGGTCGGCACTATTTACAGGAAGAATGTTACTAAGGCTCGTTGTTGTGCAAACTGCGTGTGTCCAGTTTTTTTTTCCTTAACTCACGGTTTCCTCGGAATCTGTGGAAAAGCTGCGCTTAATCACTATGGTTACAACCCCCCCCCCCCCCCCAGCGCCTGCTCAAGAGAGGACTTGTTTACCATCTCTGCTCCAGACTCAATAACATGTCAGTCATCGGAGTTAGAACCGCCCCTGCCCGCCTGCCATTGGTCCGGCAGATGGCTCCGAGTTTAACCCCCACTCTTCCTCCCCCGACACCCTCCTCCTCCCCGCCGCCCCCAGCCCCGCTGTGAATAATGAATGATTTCCCAACTGTCTGTCACGCTTCCTATACTAACGCCGATGACACAGGGAAAAAAAACACCATGCTTTGATATGTAATGAAGAATGACACATTTCATCCTTCATGAGACAAGTTGTTTTTTTCTACGTTTCTCTACGGTGGAGAGCTTTGATGGATCATCGGAAAATGATATCAGTTTGACCAAATTTTCCTCTGGCAGTAAATGAGTCACCAGCCTCCGTATGTAAACAGCATAGTAGTCTCCTTACGCAGCACGCTCTCCTGCAAACTGAGCATGACTTGCATTCAGATGGGATGGCTCGCCGCGCTGCACTCCTCTTCCTCTTAAACCACCTCCAGTTTTATTCAATAAAGATCAGTTGTTTGAGAAACCCAGGAGTGAGAACCCATTGTCTTGTCTTACACACACACACACACACACACACACACACACACACACACACACACACACACACACACACACACACCCTCTCCAAGTAGACAGTGTAGAAATCCATCCCTGTTATCAGGCAAAAGATACTTTTTTGGGTCGATTGTGTCAGACTGTGTTGAAAGGGAAGGGGTGAGGCGAAGTAGAGGGGGATAGGAGTCGCATGACCCTGACTCCCGCTTTTCATGCTGCGCTTTTCCTGATGGAGGAATAATCTTAATAATCATGTTTTGTATTTTTTGGTCGAAAACTGGAATCTAACACATCAACGTCCTATTTTTTCTTATCTCACATTCTCTCCCTTGATCATGTTTGCAGCTCAAATAGCTTATTCCTCTCAGGTTTCCTCAGCAATTCCTCAAGTTGTTGTTGCGTAGTTGCAGCAGAACGGGGGATTAGCATCCCCCCCCCCCGAATCCTCTGCTGTCTGGGACATTCTGCGGATTCTTCACATAGTCCAGCGACTGGAGGATACCTTAGAACACACAAAAAATAAAACAACAGTGAACAGCACTTGTCTGTCTCTCGGGCCTATTAGTGATGCATCCTCCTCCTCCTCCTCCTCCTCCTTCCCTCAGCTGCTTTATTTAACGGCAGACGTAGGGATGCGCCGGCTGCTCGGAGGCAGACTCCTCAGTGCTGATTCTTGTCTTGTTTACTATTGATGACACGGACATGGACTTCGATGCTGCTCATGTCGCAGTGCTCTGGTGAACAGCAGGGTTATAGGCTGTAACAACTGAAGTAGTGTATGAGACGTACAACATCATAAACCTCCCCATCCTTCCCTGTTTGCACTTTAAATTACTTGATCCTGCAGACAAGGGCTACATCTATACTACCAGGCTTTCGTTTTCAAATGGCGTTTTTCAAACTAAACAATCTCCCCACACAAGTGGACACACAAGGGCACAGTCATACAAACAAATCGAATATCGCAGGTGAAAGTTCACTAAAGTAGAACTCCAGGCCAAGCAACGCTGCGATTTGCCTCGCTTCAGGAAGTGAATGTTTTATTTGCCTCCTTGCTCGCAAAGATTGAAGGTGAATGGGAGGTGAAGGTTCTCCACAGCTACATTTGCATATATGTGACCACTCGCGTGTTCTGGTGTAAACAGGAAACATTTGGTTGAATTGTCACAGATTGTTAGTAAAATAGCTTGTCTTCTTTGCATGTAAGCAGTTATTAAATCGGCAGGAATTAGCTGTTAGCAAAGACAACAGGGTCAGCAACACTTGTAACTTATTATCTGTGTTTCCGTCTACTGAGGAAGTTGAGGCTAGTGCAAGTTGTTTTCTTTTCCGTAAGGGGGTCACGTGATAGGATCCTGACGAATCAGCAAAGGCTACTCGAAAAGATCCAATCAGCAAGTGTCTATATCATCGTTACCAACTAAGACGTAGCCAGCAGCATTTCCAAACTTTAGCCGTAGCAAAGTTGGTGCATTTCCAAAGAAAATGTAGCTGTGTTAATGTATCTAAAGTTTTTCTCTCCACAGACTGCAGTCCAGCTCCTCATTAATTGCTTTATATAATCTGGTATGCACTTTAATAGGGTCAAATACCAACCGGCTGATGCTTCTCATTTATTCCTGCTCGTATCAAATGCCCACTCGGGGGACGACAGGAACGATGACGACTTATCTTAAGAGGAGCCCCTTGTTAGGTAGTCCCTTTGCTTTGAAGTAGTGCAAACCCACAATGCCCTGCATAGCGATGTGTGGAGAGCTGCGGTGTGGAAATAGGGTTGCATTCGGAGCATCTATAAATAGAGGATTGTATCCTTGATACCGCGGGTTGTTTGGTGTCACACAGAAACCCGGTTGACTTATATGGATTCGAGGCAGCAATGCGTCCTCCCTCCAGCTTTCTTCTGGCAGAAGGTATGCATGTTTGGAATTTCTCTTCATTGAGGAATCTGTTAAAATGATGCAGAGGGGAAAGGGACCTCCTCCAATGAGGCTCATTAGAGTTTGCCTTGGCTGCCCCCTTTTGGTAGGATTCCAAGAAAATGAAGCCTGGCTGATGTTTCACTAATTTAACTGCTTTTAACACACTAATGTCTGCATCATATTTACCATCAAATCACAGCTGTTATGTGGAAGTGTGTGTGTTGGCATTTGATGTTGTAGCTTTAAAAAAGAGCTTGTTTTGGACCAGATCCAGAAAAGATGCAGTAATGCAAGAGTGGGAGAACGTATACGATGTGTGAAGCTATACATAACACACTAAAGGCCTTGTGGCTAAACTTTATTACTTGTGCTGTAGGGAAAGTGTAGAAAGTGCAGTCACTTCCAGATCCATCTTATCAGGAGACATTTATCTAAAATTCCTGAGGTGCTGCAGTGTATAGAAGAAAAGGATTGTATAGGGTGTAACTGAATGAGATCTGTTTATTTTTTTGACGATAGAGCTAAAGACGTTTTTTTTTCTTTTGTCATAAATAATCTTGAAGGGGTTTCACCTCTTCTGCACAGTTGGATTTGACTGAATGTGAGAAAGAATGACAAGTATTTGAGAAACTGTCAGGAGTGAGAATGATCATTCCCCCCCACCCCTTCCCATGTGAAGCGAAACGGGAGTTGTTGTGTTTATCAGGGGGGGCTCTGCAGCATTTCTTTAGTGCACTGTCACTTTCTTAACCTACACAAATGTTTTTGCAAAGCGTCATGAAATATTCATCGAGAGATTAGCTCAGGCGTCAGTTTGGACCACTGATGCGCTGACACCCGCATTTCATTTAAAAGTGAATAAACAAGCAGAGCTCCCCTTCTCCTCTTCCTCTTCGACACACAAATATGCACATGCCAGTATGTGTGCACGTGTCACACATGCACTCATTGTTCATCATTTACACTCTTATGTGCACAATGAAGATGGCTAAAATAAAGACGTCTCAGATTTGACAATTATAAGGAAAGTGTTGAAATGTGTGTTTGATTGCACTTTTGTCTGGGTTTGTATGATTGCGTGTGTGTGCACGCATGTGTGCACATTTCCTTCCAGCTCTGGCTTTGCACCAGGAGGCAGTTGCTAAGGAACCAGGCGAGATGTGCCTCTTATTTCAGTTCAGTTCAGTTTTTCTGCCCCTGTGGGGAAATTTGTCTTGCAGCAATAACAAAGGCCCTAACAATAAACAGTTATCACTGAAAGCCCCCAATATACAAACAATACGTGTGTGTGTGTGTGTGTGTGTGTGTGTGTGTGTGTGTGTGTGTGTGTGTGTGTGTGTGTGTGTGTGTGTGTGTGTGTGTGTGTGTGTGTGTGTGTGTGGTGGGGGTTGGGGTTTGCCACATGCAGAGTTTCTAATATTCAGAGATTTTAAAACGAATGACTTTTGTCACACGTTTTCCTCCAAAGAAACCTTAACTCTTGACTTACTCTTTCCCAGACCGGCTCTTTATCTATTCTAGACAGAGACTCCTCAAACAATCATTAGCAGAAAACAGCTTGTTATACACACACACACACACACACACACACACACACACACACACACACCGCTGGCTGATTATAGTTTTGCACCTTTCTTATCCTAAAACCTGACATTTAAGGATTTGAAAATGTCACATATTGTATTAGTGTCTACACGTTCATTCTGTCTCCTGTCAGATCTTCCTGTTCATGCACCACTTTATTAGGTACATATGTAACGTTCAATGCAATCCACTGCAACGGCTCAGGGCAATTCCCCTTTTACACAGATAATAATGTTCAGCTTTTAGTATTGTATTAAATTAGCTATATGTTTATTCTTGAGGTCGTAGTCTACAGTCGTGTGGAACTGGAATGGATTATATTTAGAGACGTTTCAAATGTTTTGGTCACCATATTTACACAAAGGGAGGATGACTATTAGAAACACATTTCAGTATAATTCAGTCCAGGACAACATAATCACTAGCTATGACCTCAATAATAAACAGAAACTGAATTAAACTGATTTCTGAAAGAAAAACTGAACATTACAAGAACATGTGGCACAGATGTTGTACTGGATTTCTCCCTCACTGCACTTTAACCTATTTTCTATCTGGCAGATAATATCATTAATACATCCTGGTTTTCATCAGTTACCTAAATCTGAAGCTATTGTACATTTATACTGACTTTGAAATCACAATCGGTGCAAATATAGCTGATCATTTTGTGTCTTTTTGAGCTTTATCCTCCTGTTTTCTGTCGTCCTGGCAGATCCCTTTATGTAACATTGTGAGATAGGGCGTTATCAACATTGTCTCTGTTTTCCCAGAGAATAATTCATGGATCTTGATGAAAACAAATCAAGCACATTTAGGGAACTGATATCTATGAGTGTGTGAAATTTGGTGCAGCTTGATTGAATTAAAGGGGACTGTTGGGCCTTAGTGGAGATTTGCATTGTCTTTTTCTTTCTGGCCTGTTAGTAAGCAGATAATATCATTAATACATCCTGATTTTCATTATTGACCCTGTTCTGAAGCTGTTATAGATTTACACAGACATTTAAATCAAAATCTGTTAATTTCTCCATCTTTTAATTTTTATCATTTTCTATTTTGTCATAATTGTGTCCAGCAGTGCAGACTGTTATTTTTTGCACCCGCCAAAACTGACCTCTTCCTCCATCTTTCTCTGCCTCCTCCTCAGTTTGCCCAGAACACTGCAAGCACGCCTGCACCGACAAGGGGGAGTGTTGCCACAGCCAGTGCCTGGGCAGCTGCACCGAACCCAACAACGACATGGCCTGTTCCGCCTGCCTCCACTACTTCCACGAGGACCGCTGCGTGCCAGACTGCCCCCCGGGCACTTACAAGTTCGAGGGCTGGCGCTGCATCACCATGGACCTGTGCTCTCAAGTGCACCTGCCCGGCGACTCTCACTTTGTCATCCACGGGGGAGAATGTATGCCCGACTGCCCCTCCGGCTTCACACGCAACGAGACTAATCGGTAAAGACGTGCCCTTCACTTCTACTTTAGGTGTGATTTGGAAATGCTGTGCCGGGTGACAGCGAATTTACCGTATATTAGGAGGAGCTCTTGAAAAAAATGTGTTAGATATTTTACCTTATGTCTCGTAAAAAATTCTCAAGGCTTAAGTTTTCTTTAGTCTTCTGTATTTAAATTTATTGGCGATCATCACCTGATCTTTCTCATAATGCGAGAAAACAGGTATTTTTATATTTACTTAGTATTTTTCATTTCCTGGCAAGTTGTTCTGTAAATAGACATGCCACTTCTCTTTTGTACACACACACACACACACACACACACACACACACACACACACACACACACACACACACACACACACACACACACACACACACACTACAGCAGCTTATGTGTGCACCGTGCACTTGTGCGTAATGAATACTTTTGTATAAAGTGTCCTTGAGGTGAACTTCTCCTGAACCAGCCCCTCACTCACAGGTTCCTTTCTTAGAGTCAGCGTGTGAAGATCAAGAGCCTGTTGCACTATTAATGATTCACATCTGGACTTCCCAGAAACACTGAGCTTGTAGATTTGACAGATTAACAGTCAAAGGTTTTAGGACAAGACTCGTAACTGTCAAACAATTCCTTCACTGGACATTTCCTTTGTTTAACGCTTCCCTCCCTGTTTTGTCTCGTCAATTCCCCAAACTTTCCACGCCAACTCTCTGCTGCCGTATATTTGTTTGGCCACACCGCTGCTGTTTAGTCTCTGAGGTCAATACGGTGAATCACTCTCTCACGAAAGAGAGAGGGAGAGGGTTCAGATGAGGGCCCATAAAAAGATTATACTCTCCGTGTGAGGGGTGACCCTGTATCGCGCAGTGAATTTATTTGCCTGAATCCCTTGGAATGCTCGGGAGCTCGGGGAGTGAACAGATGATTTCAGCGTGAGATAGTAAGGTGGTTGTTGTTTTTTCTCAGTCTTTCTTCTCCTTCTTCCCCGTACACAGAATGTTTTGCAGCGCCTGCAACGGACTGTGCGACAAGGTCTGCATACCCCACATCATCGACTCTGTGGATGCTGCCCAGTCGCTGAAGGACTGCACCGTCATCGAGGGCAATCTGGACATCAACATTCGCCGTGGAAGTGAGTGCATCTGAGCAGAAGCCTGCCGGAACGTTTTTTTTAAGTGTGAATTAGCTTCGTAGACCACACTACGCTGCAGCACAATTTTAGTGGACTAAGCAGATTAAACACACTAATGGTTCTCTGCTTTGAAACATTCGCCAACAGAGTATTTAACTCGTCTACAACCTGCCATACAGTCTCCTGTAATGATTCTTTACTGACTACAGTTTACTATCTGTGCTGCACCGTGTTGCTGCCCTGCACATATGATGATCACTAAGGCAGTTAAAGCACGAGGGCCGGGCGCTCTGAGCTGCAGGGACACACAGGAGGGTCACAAACCCAACAGTCCATCTGCTTCTTGCACTTTAACCCAATTGTCACATTATACTATAATGTGGTTTATTTATTGCTAAGTTGACAGGATGGTTCATGAGCTAATCTCCACATTTGATAAAGATAATACAATTCAGTGCTCGGTGGGATATTTGCATTAAGAGCCAGAACAGTAGCAGTAGAGGTCCCTGTGTGTTTTTAAACAAGGCTTTCACGGGCTTTTATTTCCTATGCTATGTGTGTGTGTTTGTGTTTGTGTGTTTATGTTTATGTTTATGTTTATCTCCTGTCCCCAGATAACATAGCGTCTGAGCTGGAGAGCTTCATGGGATTGATCCAGACAGTGACGGGCTTTGTGAAGATTCGACACTCCCACGCGCTTGGCTCGCTGTCCTTTCTCAAGAGCCTGCGTTTCATCAATGGGCAGGAGCTCATCGACAAGTATGGCCTGTCTGTCTGCGACTGCTCGTCTGTGACCATGTGTGTGTGTGTGTATGTGTGTGTGTGCGGTGACTCAGGGAATTAGAGGACGTGAGCAAAACCTCAGCCTAGCAGGGAGGCTGTCACCAACATATCATTGAAGTTGCATAAATGTCAGAGGGACTTATTGTTGTCGAGTGTCTGCCCTCGATGGTGGATGCGCACGTTCACACAATATGATAAATGGAATTAGAATCTCTTGTAGAATCGCGTGACATGGATAGATCATAGATAACATGATAACATTATATTAGACGCGTTCGATTATATTTAAAAGTGATTCAGACAGGTCAGATAAGTGAGCGTGGCTACTATTCTGAACAGCGGGTCTCATGTTCACCGGCCCCTGTATTTACTGTGGTATCAGCACCAGTCTGATCTACGAGGGAAAGTTTTTTTGGTACTGGCCAAAGGGGTCACGGGAAAGTCTGTTGCCCTGTCTCTCCCAGGATAAAGTTTCAGTCAGGAATGCTGTCGAGGATGGCAGACATTCCCTTCGCTTTGCTGCATTACATGGCCGGTTAGAGCTCAGAGTGTTAGCACCATGCTGTTTCTCTTTCACGTCCTCCTCTGTGCAAACCCGGTCTCACAACCCTGAGCTCAGTGATGGCCACCTGCGATAGTGCCTGATGCTGCCACCAGGTGGCAAAACAAATCCTGTAAAATCACATTTTAGTCAAGCTCAGCTTCCATGTTTCAGTGACAATAACAAATACTTTCTTGATCTGTATGAGATGGTTGAAACCTCACTCTTTATTTCTATCTTCCATTTTCAGCATGTATTCCTTCTCCACCATCGACAACCAGCACTTGCAGTACCTGTGGGACTGGACTCAGCACAACCTGACTATTCGAGCCGGACGCCTCTTCTTCCGCCTGAACCCCAAACTCTGCATGTCTGAGATCCACACCATGTGGGAGAAGACGGGGATCACCGTGAAGCCAGAGGAGGGGGATTTCCGCAACAACGGCGAAAGAGCCAGCTGTGAGTATTTTCACATGATCCTTTACAGTGGGTTCCGTGGGCTCCTCTTCTCATTCTCTGAGTGTATGACTGTATACACGATACGTGCGTCTCACTGAGGGTCCTGCTCTGTCACGACAGGTGAAAGTCACACCCTCACGTTCAAGTCTAACGAATCAACGAGTCACATGATCAAGCTGATGTGGGAGCGCTACCAGCCGTCAGACCCCGGAGACCTCATCAGCTTCATCGTCTACTACAAGGAGTCGTGAGTATCCACCAGACAAACAACTCCTTATCCCCTGTAACACATATTATACAATTAACTCCACACTGAGGAAGAGTGGATATGGATTTTTTTCATACAAAAACCTACTCTAATTTAGAGATATTACTTTAAATTTAAAACATCATGTTTTAGACAGTATTCAACTCAAGATTTATGGAGAAAAAACACTTTAGATTGTTGCAGCTTTCTGATTTAGGATTATTTACACAAGTCATTCCTGCTGTATCTGTGTGTACTTCATCTTACTGTCAGTTATTTTCATATTTTCAAAAGACTTGGTTGAGGTACTTTGATTAAATATAGCTGTAGAGAGAAGATTTTTTTCATTCGCAAAAAAAACCCAACCAAATATCTGCTTATTGTTTGAGTTATAGTTTTCTTCTTGAATTCGAACACAGCAAAGCAAAGTTCTGCCTCAGATGTTGGTAATTAAATAAAAACTCTATGTTTTATAGCCCAGAGTCTTCCCCCTATTGTTTCTCACTATTTCAGGCTTGTACTGTCAATAAGAGCGAAATGTCCCAAAAAAATATCAGTTAAAAACAACTGCATGATATTCTTTGGAAAATGGTCAGTGGTAATTTAAAACATGCATAAATAACGGGCAAAAATATGCAAAACAATTGGCAAGAGTTGTCGAGATGAATCATATCTTCAAACATAACCTAGAATAAAACAGTTTTGATGAGTTTGATATGGCTTTTTTTGTAAATGTTGAAGATTTCATGTTTCAAGTCAATTTCTTTTTTTCTAAATGTGCAGCCATGTCCTGTGTCTCCAACCAGGCCGTTCCAGAACATCACCGAGTTCGACGGACAGGACGGCTGCGGCTCAAACAGCTGGCACATGGTGGACGTGGATCTTCCTCAGGATGAAAACAGCGAACCCAACGTCAGTCTTCAGCACCTGAAGCCCTGGACCCAGTACGCCATCTTCGTGAAGGCCATCACCCTGCAGGTGGTGGGCAAACACATCACTGGGGCAAAGAGTGACATCATCTACGTCCGCACACGCCCAGCGCGTAAGTTTCACCATCGGTCTGCTGACACCATAACTATACAGTACATTATTACAAGTGATGCAACATATAAATATAACATACCATGACTCTGTCCCTGTTGCAGCTCCTTCTGTGCCTAAAGACGCCCGCGCGTTCGCCAACTCCTCAACCAAGCTGGTGGTGAAGTGGTCGCCCCCCATGTTTCCCAACGGCAACCTGACCTACTACCTGGTCCGCTGGCAGCAGCAGTCTGAGGACAGGGAGCTATACCAACACAACTACTGCTCCAAAGGTCGGCATTACTCTACAAAAAACCACTGATCCGGCTTTCCTCGTTGTTTAAAGGAATAGTTCAAGACTTTTGAGGAAAATGGTTGTTTCCTCTCTTGATGAGAGTTAGTCGAGAAGATGAACACTGCTCTTTCTGTATGTAAAATATGAATTCATATATTTCCCAAAGTGTTAAATTAGTCTTTAAACATTAAAAACGTAATCTGTGCAAGAAGTGTTGTTATTTTAGATTTGGATTTTTTTTGTACTCACCCACCAAACTGACACACACCCCCCACCCCCACCCTCTACCACACACACACCCATGCACAACTGTAAACTTCTTATTGTCTTTCATGTCTTTAGGTGTAATGTCATTTGTCTTCAATTATAATAAGGGAAATGTTTGTTTTAATAATGCAGGATCACTAAACTCTTTTTGTTTATTCCTTACAACAGAGCTGAAGATCCCGATCCGGATCTCAGCGACAGGGCTCACAGACATGGACGACAACACCAAGCCCACCAAGTCCGACTTGGCGGGGGGAGAGAAGGGCCCGTGCTGCGCTTGCCAGAAAACGCCCGAGGAGAAGGACCGGGAGAAGGACGACCGCGTCTTTCTGAAGATTTTCGAGAACTTCCTCCACAATGCCATCTTTCTGCCGAGGTACAGTAAGCCACGTATGGCGCTGTAATATCAGTCATCTCCTGTTTACAGCTCCTGCTCTGTACCTCCTTTTCACGCTTGCGAGGAAAAGGCAGTCAAAGAGCCGCCGCAGCTTGTTTTGCCTTAATGGGGCAAAATGAAGAATGAGGTGGCGGCCCCGGGTGTAAGGGCTCCTCTGTTGAAGCTGACAGGATCCAAACACGGGGGCATTGACAGACCGGACGGGGGCTTGGCCGGCCTGCTGGGCTCGGCCTTTTTTGTCAGGCAGCATGGATGAGGAGACACGCTGAGTAGGATCCAAAGCCTTCTTAGCGCTCTTGTGGCTTTCTGTTGCCACGGCAACGGTGGCACGGGGGGGATGTTGGGGACCTAGCAGGCAGCAATTTAGGCAACACAAACAAACCCAGGAGAGAGATATGATTAAGGAGTCTGAAGGGCCTAGTTTTGGCTGCACGCTTGTCGCTGCTTAGGCTTTTGTTCGCCACAATGGGGACTGACTGTTGTGTTGTGTTATCATTGAACTTGCTCGTGGCTACAGACGTTTAACTGTTTCAAAGACTCCAGCTCTCTTTCCTCTCCCTCACGCCTGTGTTCACACGTTAAGCCTCTGTGAACCGGTGCCGTAGCACATGCTGGTGAAATATGGAGACCTTTGATATACTTATTGCTTTGCACTCAGCAGGTATCTTATAGATCCACATCTTGTAAAGGATTCCATCAAAGGTCATCCATTTAACGGTGTTACGCTGCCCTTTTCTTCTTAACAATGCTCTGGTGGAATTGGATCGATATATCTGCGGAGAAAGAATAATAAAACACAGCTTTCTATTGTAATTGAACTCATATCTTCCTCCCTCCTCCCTATCTGGCTGTGTGGATTTGCTATAGTATAGCTGTCGAGGAAACAGACGGGTGGCAGGTCCCAGGCCTGCAGCGAGGGGCTTATCCTGTATATAGGCCCAGGCTCTCCACTGTAACAGAGCCGGCCATTATTACAAACCACTCCAAGGAAAGGCCCCCTGAAAAATCGAGGGGGGGAGGCTTTTCAAAAAGTTTAGGGGTTTGGACCAGGGGGTGAGGAGGAGAGAGAGGGCGGCTGCAAACAGAAACAGAAAGAAGAGGAAATGTTTTCCATTCTGTCGCTCTGCACTCTCCTCCTCCGCCTCCTCTTCGCATGCTCTCTTTGTCTGAGACTCCTTTTTTTTTTTCTTGCTTTCTGGAGCGAGACAGCTGCCAGGAAATGTACAGTGAATCCATGTGGAATTTAAATGAATGAGGGAAGAGCCCCATCAGCAGCAGAATACAAACAGACAAGTGAAGGAGGGCAGACTGATTTACTGCTGGAGATGCACAAAGAGGATGTCTGTCGGTATCTGAACAGACGACCTTGTGGTGTGATCCAGAACCTGTTATCAGCTGCCTGGACAACTCATTCACTGTGTCACCCGCCTGCTGATAAACCCACGATGAATACATATGGTTACCTCTTCTTCCTTTGTGGCTCTTTCAGTCATTTTTCTGTGAGTCTGCTATATGTTGCGGCCAGGGCACTAATAATGTGCTCCACAGGCCGAAGACTGAGAGTGTAGTCATGGCTTTCCTGACTGGATTCCGTTGCGTAAAGGTAGATCTTTTTTTAGCAGTCGAGGTCAGGACACGGACTGTGGTGGCTCTCTAGTTATAAGGTCATGCTTAAATCAGCTGCAGAGCATTCTCACAGTGTTAGAGCCGCCGTGCTTAACCCTCTTAATGCTCGTTAGGAAAAATTAGATCCTCAGGTTTTCGTTCCTTCGTCCCTCTTCTTCTGTTGCTTTGATACAAGGCGGCTCGAGAGGTTCGCGCGTCAGTTCGAATCAGACCCGCGGCATCTGTGTATCTGCTTTCCAGTCAGTTGTCATATATTTTTAATGTGTCGTCAGAGGTCACTGATCTGTTTTGAAGAGCCGCTCCAGTTATGACAGTCGGAGAGGAATGTTAACATGTCAGTGCGACTGGTGTTTCCCACGGATCTGTGTGTGCCTGCACCCTCCTCCTGTATGTGGATGTCTGCTCCGACGCAGAAGGTGCTCGACTTCAGCTTTGCTCAGTTAGATCTCTTCGTTTGAGATTTTAATTCTCCTGCTCGTGCTGAAAAGAAGAAGCTGTCTTGACAGAAATATAATATTCTAGTGCAGTGGTTAGCACAACAAGATAGAGAGAAGGTTTTTGGTTGGAATCTCAGTTTGACCAGCACTCTTTGTGTTGACTTTGCACCGTGTTCTCCCTGCGTTGTTCTCCCACAGTCCAAAGACATGCATATTGGGATTAGGTTGATCAGGGACAGTCCCGAGGTTTTTAAACTAAAATGGGCTCAGCAGCGTTTCCAAACTTCTCAGTTGTAGCGGCTCTAAAACTCTGGAGTAGTGTGGACGTAGCAGAGTTGATGTGTTTTCAAATCAAAACATAGGTATGTGGATGTAGCATTGTCAGTACACGTGAATGTGTATGTTGGCCCTGATGGCGACTTGTCCAGGTTCGAAAATAATGGTTAGTGTTAACCTGATTTACTTCAGTCTGAGCTGAGCTGTGTAGGTAGAAATATCGAGCTTCTAGTTCCTGTTGACCTCACACTGTTCCAAAGAAAATCCTAAAAATATATCTCACTTGCAGGAGCTCTTTAAAAGGCTCAACATTCTGGTGTTACCTGCTGCTGCCTTTCATTTCCCCACTCTGTCAGAACCAGGACTCTCTTATTTGTCCGCCCTGTGTCACCTAAGGACCCGACATTTTTCACAAGTAACGCTGAGCGGGGGCTTGAGGGTCAGTGTTGTGTGTTTCTGATGCTGCTGCTACAGTCACAGCTGTCAGCGGCTGCCGACCCTCAGTAATGACGACGTCCAGCTCCAGGAGGCTCCACAGCTTATGAGACGAGGTGTCTGTTCACCTCGGTGGCGTTAATGTCGCTGCTGAAAACTGGACATTTTGATTGAACATGTTGGTTCAGAAAGTCGGTAGAGAAACAGAAAGAATAAGTCATATTTTCTCACACTTTATATCTTTCAGCTTCTATCCTTGCTTATTGTTGTTTGGGATAAAACTGGACAGCAGCATTAGTTCAAATCTCTTTTTTCTCTCGCTGTCTGTCCACCTTGCTATGATCCGTCTGACCTCATCCTTCTTCTACACAGCTCCACAGGGAGTAGTTTGCAGCATCTGGACACATGCTGTGCACGCATACAACACACTCACACACTCACACACACACACACCATAACACACATTCACTCCACGTGGTCCAGCAAGATGCTTAACCTTTGTTTAAAATGCTTGTGGGAGTCATTAACCTACAAATATTTGTTACAATAGAATTTACAGTTTACCTCTTTTGCCTTTTTTTGTCATAATATTAATCACTGTCCTTAAAGGCTCGGAGTGTAGAATTTAGTGACATCTAGTGGTGAATTTGCATGTTGCAGCTGAATTTACCCTTACACCGAAATCGTACACACTGAACCTTTAAATCAGCTTTCCCTGTTTTTCAGACCTCCAGACCGTCGACGCAGAGATGTGTTCGGCGTGGCCAACGACACGCTGTTCCACGACAGCGCCGGGAAGGGGAACACCAGCCTCGGGCCGGGCAACAGTACGGATGGCGTTCCTCCTATTAGAGAGTATCCGTTCTCAGAGGACAAGAGCGCAGCAGAATATTTAGACATCCCCAACCTGCAGCCCTTCACAGTCTACCGCCTCGACATCCACGCCTGCAATGAGGAGGTGGGCCGCTGCAGCGCCGGAGCATTCGTCTTCTCCAGGACCAAACCTGCAGGTGAGAAACGGACCTGGATACGATCTATGATGGAAACATGTAACAAATGTAAACACATTCTTGTAATAATATCCTGCATGTGTGTTTTTTGTGTGTTTCCCAGTCAAAGCAGACGACATCCCTGGAAAGGTGATCTATGAGCGGAGTGACAAGGTCGAGGGTTGTGTGCTGCTGCACTGGCTGGAGCCCATCATGCCCAACGGACTCATCCTGATGTATGAGATCAAGTTCCGTCTGGGGACTGAGGTGAGCCAGACTGGATGAAACTGAAGAACTCCTTGGACAAATAAAGACAATTCAAATTATATACAGTATAAAAATACCGATAGGGATAAAAAAACATTTTCGTCTTACATTTCTTTTGTACAAAGAAAATTGAAACATTTTAGCATCTTTTAAATGCTGAAGTTTAAATGTGAGGAAAAAAATTCAGGATCATGATCATTGTAAGTGAACTTTAACACACAGACATATTAACACCTATTGTGGCAGGAATAGCTACAAACTAGTTGTGATGACACAAAATCCTGTTCCATCGGATCCTGACGTCTTTAACTGAGATTGAAGTTGAGCACAGGAGAGCAATGTGAACACAGCCTTGTGGTGTTAAACTCTACACACAAATCATTCAGCACAGTGAAGGTCAAACATCCAACAACAAGAAGCAAAAGGTCATTTGGAGTGTAAGTCCCTGTAAGTGGTGTTTTACACATCTTACTTTTCTCTTTTCTTTTAGCCTGAGAAACACGAGTGTGTGTCGCGGCACCACTACCGGGAGCACAGCGGAGCTCGTCTGACCAACCTCGGTTCAGGAAACTACTCTGCCCGTGTGCGCGCCACTTCTCTCGCAGGGAACGGCTCCTGGACGGAGAGCGTGTTCTTCTACGTGCCTCCACCCAAACGTAATGCAACAGCTCTCACACATTCAGTCCTGAACAATTTAATTTCTTGTCTAGCTTAAAGTAAATAAGATATAAACACCTCTTAGTGAAATCACCATCATATTTCTTTTCCCGGACAGGAGACGACGGTGTTGCCTTTTACTTGGTCATCATAATCCCCATCATAGCGACGCTCGTCATTGCCAGCCTCACCACAATTCTCTTCTTTGTGAACAAAAAGAGGTAAGCGTCTTTATCACCGCGCTCCACACATCGCCTGATTGGTGGAGCTTGATTATGTACCTTTACTTCCTGTTGTAATGTTAATTAGAGATGATTAGATGTTGTTTTAACATTACACTGTGGTTAAGAGTAGACTTCCTGTAGAGCCTTACACAATCAGAGCTGTGTGCCGGCTAACCGAGCCGTGTTCATGTTAACAGGAACAGCGACAGACTGGGAAATGGAGTCCTTTATGCATCTGTCAATCCAGAATACTTCAGTGCTGCTGAGAGTAAGATTATTCAATATTTTCTCAAGTATTTGCTGTTTGTATTTTGCTGCACGTACGTGGTGTTGACCTGCCGTCCGTTGTTTTTTGCCAGTGTACGTCCCGGACGAGTGGGAGGTAGCGAGGGAGAAGATCACCATGCACAAGGAGCTGGGCCAGGGCTCCTTCGGCATGGTGTATGAAGGTTTAGCCAAGGGTGTGGTCAAGGACGAGCCAGAGACGCGAGTGGCCATCAAGACGGTCAACGAGACGGCGAGCATGAGGGAGCGCATCGAGTTTCTGAACGAGGCCTCCGTCATGAAGGAGTTCAACTGTCACCATGTGGTAAGGAGGACGCACGAGACAGAAAAGACTGAAAAAGATCATCACAATCAGGCTAAAAATAATCCAACACAGTATTGAACCCAGTTGCTTCTCGATTCTAATCATTTCCTAATTAATCTGCGTAGAAGTAGATAGAAAGAGGTCAGCGGGTCAGGAGCGCTGTGGCTGTCTTTACCCAGGCAGCTGCAGCCTGAGGTAGGGTTTAGTCTCCTGGAGATCGTCCACATTCTCTCATCAGCGTGATCACAGCCTCATTAACTACGTTAAACGGATGCGTTCACCATTCTCCCCGTGGAAAGCAGCTGCTCAAACCTTTTTATCAAGTCTGGCTGCCAAAAAAACAAACACTGAATTATTAAAGTATGTTTTAGAGAAACTCTGTATATCCTATTTCAGATGTGTATTAGCAAAACAGCTGAGCATCGTACAGTCTATACTTATTCTAATCTTCATAGTAATCTGTCATAGGGGACCTCCTCTCAAAACATTTAAAATTAGGTGGAAGTATTAATTTGGGATGGGACCATTGACTCCTCCCTCCTGACCTGTGCTGTGATTCGTGCAGGTGCGGCTGCTGGGCGTGGTCTCACAGGGGCAGCCAACCTTAGTGATTATGGAGCTGATGACACGAGGAGATCTCAAGAGCCACCTGCGCTCGCTGCGCAAAGAAGTAAGACGCTTTTCCTCACACACACACACACACACATTTCACTATCCGGTTTGACGCCAATTATTGAAAAACTCCGCAGCTCAAACTGCAAACCCTCAAACCAAGTCTGAACTCTCAACAAGCAGTGTCGCTGTCTCACACACACCAGAATATGTCTTTCTATGGTCCAGATCAGGTCTCTTACAGAAACAGCCGATGGCCTCTTTTCGTACAGATGCACACACTGATGTGCGACCACACACACATCCTGTCCCTGCATTTCCACACACAGTATCCATCCCTCCCTTTGTGATGCAAAACTGAGGAAAGCAGAGTCCTGAAATGAATTCAGACTGAACAGGGTTTTCACTGTGCTCTTTCCCCCCCTTCACCTCATCTCCTCTCACTCTGCTGCAGAACTCCACCACTCAGGTCCTACCCCCGCTCAAGAAAATGACCCAGATGGCGGGGGAAATCGCTGACGGCATGTCATACCTAAACGCCAACAAATTTGTCCACAGAGACCTGGCTGCCAGGAACTGCATGGTAGCCGAGGACTTCACCGTGAAGATCGGAGGTGAGTTGATGTTAATACAGCGCCTGCAGCCGGCTGTGGTCGCTCGGCACCGAAGTGTTTTGGATTTCAGGGAGTGCTGGAGGCTGCGGAGTCTTAATGTAGATGGACAGAGGGAGGGAGGAGATGAGGGGAATGGATGAGGCTCTCAGCAGCTTCCTCTCCCACACAAAGAGTGAGTGATTCTCAGTGGCTTCCCCCAACTCTGTGTTCATTTTTTCCCTTCAGATTTTGGCATGACGAGAGATATTTACGAGACGGATTACTACAGAAAAGGAGGGAAGGGCTTGCTGCCTGTCCGCTGGATGTCTCCAGAGTCACTTAAGGATGGCGTGTTCACTACGATGTCTGATGTCTGGTATGAGAACACATCCCTCTTGCACACACATGCACACGCACACTTAGACTACGTTCACACAGGGTTCAGAATCAGATTTCTTGATATTTTTTGATTGTTTAATTACAGTGTGAACAGCAGAAATCTCATGGAATCTGTGCTTTTCAGATTCAGATTCGGGCCACTTTCATATGTGGTTCTAAATCAGAAACAGATCAGATTTTTTGAAATGCAACCTCAGCCTGAACAGCCATGTGACAGAGAGGTTTTAGACCTCATAAGTCCTTGGGGTGACACATCTGTCTAAGCAAAACTTAAGGGGTTGTATTGTTACCAGTCTTTGTTTGAAAGCATATCAAAAGAAAACTGAAACCATAAACGCTCACATCTGTGCCTCCATGTTTATGACCGGCCTCTCCTCCTTGTTTACCTCCGTACACCCTGGGGCTGCGTGTGACATCCTGTTGTTCTTTTGCGCCTGCAGGCCATGACCAGCTCACATTGTCTGATCCAGGCCACATTTAAAAAATATAATGTGAACAGATACATCAAAACATCGGATCTAGAAAAGAAAAACAAATTGGATTTATATATTGCAGCCTGACTTATACATGTACAAACCTTCCTTAATCCAGGGGGTTTACAAAGAATCTAAAAAATGTCTGCATATTTTGTGTTTTCGAGCTTGTGGATACGCTAAAACACTTCATGCTGTGGAGTCAAGGATCACTTCACAGACATTTTTAACGTCACAACAGGTGGTGCTTCCAAAACCACCGAAATCCCTTTTTCCTCCAGCTGGTTCTCTGGAAATTCCTCAGAGCGGCGTCCAGACAGAACACGAAAGAACCAGTAGAGTGTTTTGGTGAAATCCGTGCTCATTGTTCCGTGCACATTTTTTCTCTCAGGGACGATATTGTTCTCGAGAAATACAAGTGTTTACTAGCTCCCATGAAAGTTTTTGTTTCCCAACTCCAAGTGTCCCAGGGGCCGGTCCCTGAGAGTCGAGCTTAAACTGCTCCAGATGTTGTCAAATGAGAGGCTTCGCCGCTTCGCACAAACCCACCTCCACATTCACGCCCTCTATCTTTCTCTTTAAAGCTGCACACGTGAAGTTTCAGCGTAAAATGAACCCATCCGCGAGGAGGTGACTTGTAATTTGCGGATGAAGAAAAGCTGCCCGAATGCGGCTTCGTCTGTCAGCACAAAACAGCCTCAGCCGCTGATGTGCAGTGTGTCGTAACAAGGCTGTTTTAAAGACTGCGAGTGTTTTCTCAGAACTCGTGCCAGTGGTGAAAATATGACTTGCGAGAGTGAGCAATTATTGTGGTCTCTTTTGAGTAGGGTTTGAACATTTTCCTCATGAATAGTTACACGGTTATCTCAGTGCGAGGTAGCTCGAGGTCACGCTGCACTTTACTGTAAACACTTAAAACTTTGGCTCGTCCCGTGTTAATGACATCCTTGTGATCCACTGACTGGCACACATGGTGCACAGATTACGTTATTCTTGCTCATTAGGCCGACAGTTTTTTAGGATTAATGTGATGGCGATAACATTAGAAGAAGCTCATACAAAGTGCTTCTCTTAGCCCTGCAACATTTTTTTAAATCACCAAACGCTGTCAGGTTACACTTGTTACGGCCATTAAAGTTGACTGTAGGTGATGGGGGGGCTGTGGGACTTTTTGGTGTCTTCAGAGTAAATTTGTTGCAGTCAAACAACGTGAGGTGAGAAAATGTCCAACACACTAGTTTGTTCATTTTAAAACAACAAAGTAAAACTATTGTATTTAAGAATTTATACCTGTGGCTTTTAGAAAAGATTTCACACACTCATAAATATAAGCTCCCTAAATGTGTCATCAAGATCCATGATTTTTTTTCCATCAGTAAATAGTGACAAAAGTAAAAAAAAAAACTATGTTGAAGAAAGTGAAAACAATTAAATTTCAGGATCTGCACCAAAGTTGAATGGGTTCTTCACCGATCTGTTCCTCATCCTTGTGGCGGTTCGAAGGTTCTTCTCTACAAGGCCACTTCACCTTATCTTCAGTTATTGGGAAATGTTAACGATTCTGGGATGGATTTTTCCTTTTTCTTTCTGTCATACTTGTCATAAAGTCTTGAATCTACTTAATTATGCTCTTAAAAAGTCTCAAATGTACCTTGTTGAAATCTGCAGAAACCCTGAATGGATTAACATCGATAAGACGGACTCTGTTTATATGAAACTCTCCTCTCTTGTCACAGGTCGTTTGGCGTGGTGCTGTGGGAGATCGCCACCTTAGCGGAGCAGCCCTACCAGGGCTTGACCAATGAGCAAGTGCTGCGCTTCGTCATGGAGGGAGGACTCCTGGACAAGCCTGACAACTGCCCTGACATGCTGTGAGTCTCTCTCTCTATCCCTGATCAATAACTGTATTATCACCCACTTCTGACCTTCCAGGTTTAGGTTGTAACACCACTGCAGGATGTATTGTTTCGTCCTCTTCGGTCCTTCGCTCCCCCCCGCCCCCGGTAATATTTCACCCCGCGTTTATTTTGAGTCGTGCTTCCAAGTGTGTAGGATATCATGTGGTGTGCATGCTTAGGCAGAGCCAAGATGAGGCCTGACATTAACGTCACAGGTTAAATGCGGTCCGTTGACAACATGGCTGCAGTGGTCAGCTGGCAGCAAGAATCCTGTCCCCCCTCCTCACCCGTCATCGCCGGCCCATACAAGGGATGCCATGACCCGTGTGAAAAATGCCCATCATTCCTGCCGCCGTGGACCGACCGTGTCTGGCGTCAGCAAAGGGAGTGAGGGACGAATGAAAGAAGAGGAGAGAGGGCCCGGCGCAGGCTGCTGGTCGGCGTGCAGCGCTGCATCTATGCATTTCTCCACTCCCTCTCTGACCTCAATAAGAAGGCATGCTGCTCCCTCCCACTCTCCACGGCTGACCTCACCTTAGAAAGAGAGTGCGAGCGTAAAAAAAAAAGAAAAAGGGCCGAGTGTTGTGCAGACACAAACCTCTGGTTTCCATGGCAGCACGGCTGTTTTGTCCTGATTACAGGAGTGTGTGGATTGTGTTACAGAGGTGGTGGGGTAGCCTCTGGGTCTCTGGGCTGAACACAGGGAAGTCAGGCCGGTCGCCTCTGCTGCACTGACTTAATGGAGATTTCCAGAAGATTGCTGGAGTGCAGCGAGGCCAGACGTCCTTGACAAAGGGTGAATAGAAAGATACAAGAAGAGGAAGTTGGCAGAATAATAGGCAGAGGGATGAGTCACATTTGGAGAGCTATGAATGTCTCCTCCTTGTGCTGTGTGTGTTTCCCATGGTCAGGTAACTGCGGGTCACTGATTGGATTTCCCATGTTTCGGTCTCCAGTTTCCCCTCGGACAAAAGTGCATTCTGTCTTGCAGGGTTTGGCCGAAAAAGAAACGCAGACTCCGTGATCACATTAAACATCGTGATTTTATTGTGGAATGCTCGCTATCACTTACAGTGCTATTGTGAATAAATGTCTCACCACACTGGGGACATTGCATGTGCGATGTTTTGCAGTTCTGTTCTGCAGTTCTGGAAGAGATTCCTGTTTAGGTTTATCAACATCCACTGTGGATGGTGGAAGGCTGCTCTGAACTCACACTTGGCCTTGAAGTGTGTCTGTTTCTGATTTTGTCTCGAGTGTTTCAAGGACTCTTTGTCCATCTCTTTTGATACATTTTGGCCTTGTCCCTGCAATTTTTCACAAAAAGCCTGACTGCCTCCAAATCTCATCTTGAACTTATCATTTTAACACAATCGCTATTAGACATTTGCTGAAAACACTCACAGCATATATTGATGTGATGGAAAAGTATGTTCACACAGGGAGTTAACTCCAGTTCATAGCAACTGTCTCTATATACAGAGCATGGCGAAGGAGGATCCAGGTACAGACGTACAACTTATCAAAGATATCAAGCTTTAGAAGCACTTAGAGAGTGCATCCCTCCACCAAGGCTAATGCTCCATCTCGCCATTTAAAAGAAAGGGAAAAAAGAAGTCCTGGATCTGCCCCTTTGTTCGAATCCACACCAACATTTAATGGGTTCTTCTTTAGCCTGTGTTCCACCGCTCCACAATGTTCTCTGAAAATGCTTCTTGCGTAATCCTGCTGACAAACAAACCAACCAAATGGACAGGGGTGAAAATATAAGATATAGATAAAAGAATCCTTGCATGTTTGCATAACCTTCTTGGCGGAGTTACAGAAAAATGGATGAGACGAACAAGCTGAAGCAGCCATCTGTGGCGACATCTTCGTCTTCAAAAAGTAGCTAAGAAGTTAAATTTCAGCCCGTCAAGCTTTATTTAAACAGATCATTTGGTGCATTAAAGGATTCTTTAACAGAGGATGGAGTTAAACCTTGAGGAGCGTTATAGCAGCTGAAGATCGGGGCCAGTGTTTTCTGACACAGTTCCATGTTCGGGTTAGTACATGCACTGAGCCGCTGCTTGTTGCCAATGTCACTGACGACAGGTCAAATATAAGTCAATTCAGTTTCATGGTAAAACCATGTGTCTGTGTTGCCATGATTGACATGACGCTGACAAGACGTCAGGATTTACTGCAGTTTGTTTTCCAAATTTGCATCAATGAGCATCATGCACAGCAGCAGATGGTGGGGGGGTTCAGCAGACAGGGTACTCCGGCGTGTCGGCCCGGCTCCAAGCATTACACATCTTTTCATGGGAGGTCTTCGGTGCCTGGATTTGGACATCTGAACGTCAGCTTTGAGACACTTGCTGCACTGCTGAAAAACAAGTCAGAGCCCCCTGCTGCTTCAGAGTATGAAGTGAGGCGTGTGTTTAAGTAAAAGCTCTACCCATAATTCCTCTGCGCGGAGAGGAACTGGCATCCAGCTGCAGAGGCTGCAGAGAGGCGATTGAGGGGAGAAAGAAAACAAGAGTGAGGGAACCGTAAGAGCAGAGGAGAATTGACCAAGGTGTTTATGTCAGCGGGTCTTTCAGAGTATTCTTAGCTTGTTTGTGTGTAATTGAAGTTGTGGTGTGCGGTGTAGCACCACACAAAACTGTAATATTGCTGCCGTTTTATGATGTTGCTTTGACATTCCCAAAGCTCGGCTGCTGGCCTGGCACAGCGACCTGACGCATGATTTACCGCGCTGCTGAGTACATGCTACATTACGGGCCTTACTGTATGTGTAGTCATGTAGCCATACATAAATCATGTCAACATTTCAGACGTCTCCATTTAAATGCTGTAAGAAGAAGAGTTTTTGAGTCATTGTTGTGGCTGTCAGCAAGTGTAGAATACCTCTGCATGAATGTGCTTGTAGTGAGGTGGTTACAAATTTCACTAATATTACCTCGCAACAGCCTTTCATTACATTCACCAGCTCATCCATTACTAAGGTATTTATATGTGAATTTACACGTCTGTAGCTGCTGCCATCAGACTTGAAGGTACATGTGTTACATTCACGTACACTAACATAGGACTATTTCACAAAATGTGAATGTTTGAGTCTGTTTATGTGGTTTTAACACACTGTAAATAAAGACGGATGACATGACACCCCCCCCTCAAAATATTTAAATCGCCACCTAGTGGCTGGCTCCAGTATAGGTCATAAATACACCTTCCTAATTAAGATGTCAATGTACATGTCAAATACATGTTTGCCATGTATTTGTGGTTTTTATCACTGATGTGTGTCCAAGGGCTCGTTTCCCCAGTAAGTTTGGTTTTGATTAGTTATTTGATGCTATAACAACAAGGTGAAACGTCCGATTGACAGCTGAGACCGACCTTCATCCCTCGATCTACTGCACAGACGCTGGCTACAAATGTGCAGGATGGCTGTGTGTGTATTTGGGATATTTTAGCTTCATTTCTGAACAGCGCTCCATCTTAATACACAGTCAATGGGCTGGAACACTTTGTGAACTTGTTCTGAAAGGCTCAGAATAAATATTTTAAATCTACTGTAGTTAACAATAATAATCTTGTAAGTTGTGGTATATCAGTCTAAATTACTGCATTGCATCAATGTACTGTATAAATACTGTCTACATAGAGAGACATCAGTACTGTGTAGAAAACTGAGTGAAATGGACCTAAACTTCAGTGTCTTCTGCCACCTGCTGGTGGGAAACATGAACCTACAGTGTGGTCCAATAGTCTGACCCAACTTTCCCATTAAGTGTTCTCACACTTATTAAACATTGCTTTCAACACTCCACCTGTCTGTACTGACTGTAGTAATCCCGTCATAGCACAGTTGTAATGAAAGAGATGGGGAAACTAAATCCACAGTTTTCATTATGTTCAGCCTCAAGTAATATGAGGCTTCAACAGTTAAATCCAAAGTTATGATCTTTGAAGAAACCTCCGGAAGTCATAGTATGAACTGGAATGGCCAACAGTCCCCTCGTGAAACCACATTTAAATTCACTACGTCCAGTCCAGATTGCTATTTGCACTAAATTGCACACATGCCTCAAACAAACGCAGACAAAAATATAACCTAAAATAATATATAACTATAGATGGAAGTATAGACTTATACTTATATCTGTATATATTTATGAAAGAAAACCTATGTTATTAAAAAAAAAAGACCTTACTGAATTGTCTACTGTACAATACTAACTCTTGTTTTGTTTGTCACTCGCAGGTTTGAGCTGATGAGGATGTGCTGGCAGTATAACCCCAAGATGCGTCCGTCCTTCCTGGAGATTATCAGCAGCATCAAAGAGGAACTGGATTCTCCCTTCAGGGAAATGAGTTTCTTCTACAGTGAGGAGAACAAGCCGCCGGACACCGAGGAGCTGGACATGGAGGTAGAAAACATGGAGAACATTCCACTGGACCCTGCAACCACCAGGCAGCCGTGTGCTGCCGCCGCCCCCTCGTCGGGTTGCACGGGAGGAACACCGCCTCCCTCTGCGCAGCAGTTATCCCCCATGCAAGGCCCGAGTACTCCTTTACTGGGACCTGTGTCTCCCTCCTCCCCGGGCCCGGCTGCCTCAGCCTTGGCGTCTCCGGGCCAAGCTTTGGACAAGCACTCAGGACATGTCTCGGCCAACGGGCCTGTCGTGCTGCTGCGGCCCAACTTTGATGAGATGCAACCTTATGCACACATGAACGGGGGCAGAAAGAACGAACGGGCATTACCACTGCCCCAGTCGTCGGCCTGCTGATATCAGACCAGTCCCTCATTGTCCTCTTACACAGGGTAACACAAACCTCTCCTCCATCTCTTAAGGAGGGATGGCTGAGGTAAGAAATGACTTGCTTCTCTACTGTGTGCCAGTAGATGGTCTCTCCACTCCTCTAAGGTCAAACTCAAAAGTGTAAAAACTGAAGAATGACAGAAACCTGCTAAAGCATTTGGAGTTTGGCGGCTCAGACTCGACACTGGGGATCTCCTTCCTGTGCGGCCTGTGCTTCCGTCATCGAGTCCTTCAAGAAGGAAAACAAACAGAGGCACGTGTCCTGATTTACAGACACGAACATTGAGAAAATAATTTTTAACATATCTGCCAGCAAATCGAACAGAAGAGCACTTTTTCCCCTGATGATATCAGAGAGGATGTTGTGGATATCTGAGTGTGTATTTATACAAACACGTGATTCTCTCTATAATATGTTCTAAAAGTGACTTTCCATCAACAATGACTTTGTGGTCGTGAGCAGACCGGCTCGTATCATGTGAGGATGCCTCAATCAGAAAGTTTGGACTAAGATAATTGTTTTGTTTTCCTGTTGATATTTCTGTGGGTGTGGATCCCGTCAGGAGTGGGTCACAATGGAAGAGGAGGGGCCTGTTGTGTATCTGCCAAACTGTTGCCAAAATCAAGCTTTGTCTCTCCTATTTCAAACAGGCCTCCCTTCTAGTTTAAGGCTGTGATTCAGAGTTGAGATTTGCATTTTTGCGGAAATGTTACCAAAATTGGTGTGTGTGTGTCTGTGTCTCAGAATGCAGCATCTGCACTGGGGCTGGACTAAACCTAGAAAAGCTTGTGGAAAGAAACACAACAGTAAATAAGTGAATTGCAGAGAAACCTGTATGAAAGCAAGACTATGTTAGTTTCCTTCAGGATTTCAGAATGTAAGCACAGGCATCTTTAAGTAGAATAAAAACTTGTCAACAGGATCCATAGACACAAAAATCTATGGAGGGATAATTTCCTTTATTAAACAAAATGACAAGATTTTATTGGTTCCAGCTTTTCCCGAGTTCGAAGATATCACCTCCGGCTGTCTGCACTATTTTTCCAAACCAAATCCAAAGAATCGATTGACTAATTGATAATGCTAATAATTCTCTTTGCACCAACATATTCTTCTTGTATCATTACATTTAAAAAAACCTGCATGCTGTTGCAAACGAGGGATTCACCTAAGTTTTCTACCCAAATCCATTTAGATCAGAGAAAAAACTTGATCCCGTCATCACTTTCATGTTGTGAGCATCTGAGGGAAGAAACATGTGACTCCAGTCAGTCCGCTCTGAATCACAGCCTCTCTCTGTCTTTGTTCTATCAAAGCATCAAAAGTCCCGCACTGCAAAAAAACAACCCAACTCCAGAATGGACGGACACGACTCCGCCTCCGCTCCCATTTACTCAAAACCTTATCTGACGTTTTTTAAGTGTGCGTTGCACCTGGAGGGTGAAACTGCTGCTCGGATGAAACGGCACCAAATGACACCGCGGCAAACGGAGTCGAATAAAACGAGAAGGTGTTGGATCGGTGAAGTAGCCTAGAGACGACTTTTAAACCACAGCAGGTCTCTTTTAGAACAGTCCTTCGTTTCTCTACATTTCAAAACACATATAAAAGGTCTTACAGTTGCATTTTAGACTGCAGGATCGTTTTTATACACATCATTGGTTTTTGTCACTTTTAAGAGAAAACTTTTTACAGTTCAAAATGTTTTGCCTCTATTGTTGTACAGAACAAAAGCTGCTATTTTATTCTTTATTTCTTCTTTTTGGATGTTCTATATAAAGGAATCCTTCAGGTTTGGTATTTTATGGTCTCCACTACAGTCCATTTCTTATATCTTTAAAAAATAATAAAAGTAAAACTACAAAAATAAAATGATTTAGACATAAACAACAAAGAAAATAAAAAGTGTTGCTCCTGTTTCCCCCAAAGTTTTTTTTTCTTTTCTGTAACACTACATTATGTTCATTGCCTTTAATTTTTTTATGAAATGTTTCTTCTGTATTTGTTTTGTGGATGTCAATATTATTATTATTATTATTATTATTAATATTATTATTAATATTATTATTATTTTGGAATGGACACCTTAGCTCGATGTGTGAGCGTGTACTTTCTGCACACTTTTTTGTACTTTGTTGTCTAGCACTGCGCCTAGCGTCGCCCTCTAGGTGCGTCTCAATCTCAGGTCAAGTAAAGGCTTTGCTTTCTCCACACATTCTCATGATCGTCCTCTACATGTCTCCCCCTGTACCTCCTCACCCGCCCCGTGGTCATCTTGTTGTGCCGAGTCCAATAGCGCCCCCTATCTTTCCCTTTGGCCCCTCAGTGACCTCTACAACAAACTGTACCTGCCCCCCTTTCCGTGCCTCCTTTTGAAGTCAGGATGAGTTCCAGTATACCTTTGTACTAGAGCTGGTATTTTTAACCCATCCATATTCTTGCCTCTTCTCAAAAACCTATAGGGCTAATTTGGGTTGTCTTGTTTGCCTTAATTACGCCGACCATCTTTCACCCATTCACAAAATCAGTTTTCTTCTCCCTCCCTTTTTTAAAAATTTGTTATCATTATTACTCAAACAAGCGCAATACGACGACGCCACTTCTGTCTTCAAAGCGAGAACAGGTCTTATTTTGTTTGTCTTCATAAAGAATCACTGCTCCTGAAAGCCAAATAAAAGAATGGGTTAAAGTCCAGGGAAGGGAACACATTTCAACGGCATGAATGGAAAAAAAAAGGTCTTAAAACGGAGGCTGAAAAGGTCAAAAGAGTGTTTTTGAAGGATTTTCTCCTCATTGTTGGAAATGTTGCCTGGTGAGTTTTCTCTCTCTCCCCCTCTTTGTTTTTGAAGTTTTATTTTTTTCTTCCTGTAGGAGTGTTATTTATTTATTTTTTTCCTCTTCCTTTTTTTTTTGTGATATCAGTTTGAATCACTGTATAAATGCCCCATGATTCAGTATAAAGTTTTTTTGTATGTATTTTCTTTTGTGTCATGACTGGGGGACTTTAAAAAACTTTTTTTCCTTCTTCAATTATATATATATATATATATATACACACACATATATATATATATATATAAATATCTACCTACCTCACTCTTTTAAATGTATGTATGGAAAGAAAAACAAGTACATCTCACTCTGTTTCATTAGTCTATATACAAACTTCATCATCTGGATGAAACCCACAGGGATTCTAGATAAACCTCACAAAGCCGATGTAGGACGAGAGATGGAATTCATGCGCTGGAAGTTCAGCTCAACGATCACCAGAAAATATGATATGATTAATAATTTATATTATTGTTTTATTATATATTCTTCCTCAAACTACGCTCTAATTTGCGAGTCGTTTTCACGTAAGAGGCCGAGCGCAGACGTTCCATCTCCAATATCATCGTCACAACCTCCAATCCTCAAAAGACACAAACACTTTAATAATCTAGAGCGGCTCATGTAGAAGTCCGACCAGTCAACGTGAGGAATATGTAACAAAGGGAAAAAGCATTTGCGGTTCACCTGCAGCCTGCGACCACACAACTCCCCATTTCATCAATTTCAATGGAATTTAGTCCAAACATCCAGATCACGTTCTCAAAAAATCAGATTTAGTCGTGTGTTTGGATCTGTAGTGTGAATGTGACAAAAGATATTTCAATAGACAAACACTTTAAAGAGACATGTTCCCACATGTTTCTACTTTGTCAGTCGGTGTTGGAATCAAAGCGGCAGAAGAAACTTTGATCTCCTTGCTAAGATTATTTTCAAAGATCACTTTGGTTTATTTCTTCATCTCCCCTGTTCCACGTCTACCTGCTGAATGTCATGACTTTCTAGAGTTACCTAAACACACTTTTGTTCCTGGCCTGTTGTACTGCTACTTACTTACAGTTAATGCTGCTGGTTCAAACAGACACCTCAGTGGATCTTATACCGTCGTCACCAATGTTTCTCGTAACGGTGACGACGGAGCTTTAACATCTCGAAGCTTCACCTAGAAAAAACCTCAGTTCTACTTTTTGAAGACGGAATAATTTGGAAATTAAAACCAAAAAGCAAAAAAAAAAAAGATACTTAATGTGAAATTTAGGTGCTGAATCTAAGTTCTCCTTGAGGATTGAATCTGTGCATGATTTTAAGGAAGAATGATCAGAAAGTGAACAATCCTTGGGTTGAAAAACAGCTGCTTTACACGACATTGGTACAACAACAAAAAATCACCAGACAAGCAAACATCTTGTGTAGTTACTGAACATATCTGTGCGTTTATTTAGTTTCTGTTTTTCCGGTTTGGGTGTACAGTAAGCGATGGGTAAAATATGAATACTTCTTATATATTTCATCTTTTCAAATTCTGAGAGTAGACATTACATCAACCTGTTGTTAGGTGGATTACTGGCTAGATCACAAACCTGTCACATACTATACAGCGTTTTAAAATAAAACACGTGGACGAAGAGTAGGACAGGGATGTTTTGCATAGATTACGGGTAGACATGGTAAACAACATGAGTAGAAAATAAAAGAAACATGGAAGATAACAGCTTGACACTAGTCGCTTGTTTGCAGATTTCCAGTGTAAATATAAACCGTCACTAGCTAGAAAACATCTTTAATTTCAATTCTTCAGAATGTTCTTCATGCAAACCTCAGGTTTATGGAGGATGCGTCAGTGCATTGAAACAAACTGCAATAATAAGTTTGAGGTTTAACATTATCATGCCTCTCTTTTTATGATTTGCATTCCTTCTGAGGGGGCCTTGGTTTCACTAATATCATTTTATTATAATAACTTTTCACAAAAAGAAAAAATCTGTGTGTTCATTACCTGATTGGAGAAAGAAATAATCAAAAAAAAAAAAAAAAACCTTCACTAGACTCTTCTGTCTTCTTTCAAACTCTGTATCTGAGGCCTCAAAAAGTTTTTTCACACCTATAGCTGAGATGGTATTTTTTCTGACGTGCCGTCTCCAAATGTGTATCTGACAACTTCTTGTATTTTCTTTTTTTCTCTCTGAAATTTTGAATAAATAAATGAATGAGAACTATGAAAGCCTGTTCTACTCAATCTCCTCCACCAGGGAGGTTGTCCATGTCCATTATGTCTGTTTGTTTGTTTTTCAGCAAGATTACGCAAAAGATTGCTGGACGGATTTCCATGAAACTTGGTGGAGGGATGCGATATGAGTCAGAGAAGAATACGTTAAATTTAGTTCTGGATCCAGGAATATTTTTTACTTTCTTTAACATTGAGGTATAAGGCGTTTGTGAACATTATGGTTGATTTGGATCTTGATGAATAAGATCAGGGATGTTTAGGGGACTGGTTTTTATGAGTGTGTACAATTTGGTGCAGATCCAAATAAAAACCTGGATCTAGTGAGTTAAAAGTGGTTTTATAAGTTGGCTGTAGGGCCTCGGCGGAGGTAAACATTCTCCTCAGTGCCATAGTTCCCTCTGATTTCTTCATTCAGTGACATGGTTTCTGTTTGTTTTCTGTTAAATATCTTTCCTAGAAGTTAAACTGTACTTGAGTGTGTCTGCTGCAGAATCAGCCGTCATCCTCCCTTCATGCTGTGACTGAACATGCTGAGCGAGCATGGTCTGAATGAGGGTCTGCAGCAGAGGTACCAGAGTGTCGGCTGAGGCCAGGCTGCCAGATGTGGGTAGGTGGATGAGGGCTGCTCTCCCCTGCCCGTGGTACAGAGAGCAGTAATAAGCAAAATCACACAGGTACCTGAAAATAGGAAAGAGAACATGACCTCATGAGGTTTGAGTTTCCGTCCCACCACAGACAGAGTCCTACCTGCCAGCATCTCCAGAGTAAATGACATCTATCCCTGCTTTCTGGAACTGTTTGGAAACAGCCCTCATGTTGACGACTGAGCAGAGTCTCTCTGGTCCTGTCTCCATGCAGCAGTGTCTCTCAGGACAGAATCCACACACGTCTTTGTCTCTGTAGCCTCGGTTCTTCCCCGTTTGCTCCACCATGACGACACTGGAACCTCTGGCTATGCCCAGATGTATCACAAACTGGAACACACACAAACACAAAGGGTAAAGTCAGATATTCAAACAGTGATTATACATTTAAATGATACACATTTATTACCGTCTGTACTGGAGTGTTAAATGGGTCTGACGTCTGTCCCACAACATGCCTACCCCCCAATTAGATTTATTACAATATAAAATCAATATAACATGTAAAGTAAATAACAAAATACTCTACAGGCCACAGCCCTGATCTTGACTTGTAAACTGTATCTTTACCTTTGGTTTAAGAGTTTTCCAAATCTCAGCGATGATTTGCTGAGTCTTCACATAACTCACTGGGAGCTCCTTGATGGAAACATCCACCTGCTCTCCCAGTCCAACCGACTCCAACCCCTGCAGGTAAATGACTGTTTAAAATCACATTGCATTATAGAAACAAATGACTGTGGAGCCCCTCTGGAGACGTTTGGGTGAAAAACGAAATGCGTAAAGGTTCGATGAGGATCCCACACACACCTCACCTGAGCTGCTCTCCAGCTCGGGTTCACCAGGAACTGTCTGAAAGGTCCAAACCCTTGAAGGTAGATAATAAATCTCACGTTAGAATGAAAACAGAGTATTCATGAACTAACCTTTGTGGGCTCACCTGTAACCACCACAGTTTCTCTTCCGGTCATGCTCCACGTGTTCGCTGTTGTAAACAGTTGTTGCTCATTTCATGTCCGCACAATAAAAAAAACATCTGCGCTCCTGCAACTCACCGTTTATCCGCTTGAGGGCGCTCTTCCCAGCCAAATAAATGTTGATGGTCAGTGTGGAAGTGATGCATTCAGGGCCGACAGTAGATTTGTAAATCTCACTTAGTTTTTACTATTTATTTATATTTACCAGATGTTATTTATATTTCATTTTTAAAAACAACAATGTATGAGAAAATCGTACTGTGGGCGACCAATCCCTACGTTTATTTATAGTGATGGAAAACGTAGCCTAGTTAGACAAGTATACCCCACTGACAGTAAGTAAAGAATTTGTTCTGCCAATGTAATGGAGTACAACAGTGTCATGGAGTAGTGTGTCATGTCCATAAATCTATCAATAGGTAAGATAATCCTTTATTAGTCCCACCATGGTGAAATTTGCAATAGAATAGCAGCTAGAGTCAAAAATAGAGTAAGTAATAATAAGTAACATCCAATACTTAAGTGTGTGGAGATATAAATAAAATATAGAAACATATGAAGAGAGTGGGTTGCATATGAACCATTGTATTGCACAGACAGAATGGATGTTGCACAGTTAAGAGAGTTAATCATGAGTTAAATATATTGTTATTTTAATAAACGTGATATTTCTGCAGTTGTTTCTCCAAAACTTGGTTCATCTTTTAATTCACTGTCTAATAATGGCGTTTTACAACATCTTTCCTCCCTGAGATCCCACCAGGGATCATATGAAGTTGATATGTCAGGTAACCTTTAAACGCAGCATAACATCTGCCAGGACCTGCTCGGACGATCCAGTGAGGAAGGACAGGACCCGCCCTCCTCCTCCTCCTCCTCCTCCTCCTCCTCCTGCACTTGTCAAAGGCCACTGATCGCACATTACATCACAGTTGTGGCCGCAGACTCTGATCACACCGGGGGAACCTGGCTCCTCACACTAAAGCGCACAGGCGGGACACTTTCTGAACTCTCTCCTCGTCACCAGACGCCACCATGTTGCCTTTCAAGAGAACTTTCGAGGGCGAGAAGCAGCAGCTGCAGCAGCTCAACAGCAGACTGGCTCAGTATCTGTGCAGGACCAAGCAGCTGGAGCAGGACAACGCGCATCTGGTGAGCGAGATCAACAAACTCAGGCAGACGAAGACTGCGGGATGGGAGCCGAGGTACAAGGCCGAGATGCGGGACCTGAGGGGGATGTTGGGGCAGCTGTCGATGGAGAAGTCCCAGGCGGAGATGGAGCGGGAGAAGCTGTGGAGGGAGCTGCAGAGTGTCCAGGGTCTGTGCAGCGAGCAGACCGAGGTGTGCCGGGACATCAGCGGGGAGCTGCACGGCTGCGAGAAGGAGCTCCACCTCGCCCACCAGACCAACAGTGGCCTCCAGCAGCGGCTCTTCCAGCTGGAGAGCCAGTGTAAAAGCATGGAGGAAGCGCACAGGCAGGACAAGGAGCGTCTCCAGCGTCAGGTGGACTCCCGGGTGGTGCCCATCATCACGCAAACTTACCGCGGGCCTCCGGTGGCGTCCGTGGAGGAGGTGCAGGAGTACGCGCGGGGTCTGTCCGAGGGCTGGATGGAGACGTTTGACATGTACCAGCAGAAGGTGGAGGAGATGGAGCAGTCGATCAGAGCGGACCAGGCGAGGCTGGGCGACCTGCAGAGGGAGAAGATGCTGTACGCGTCAGAGTTGGACAAATTACGCACGGAGGCGGAGAAAAAGGGCCACGCTCAGCTGCGTCTGGAGGAGCAACTGATGCACATGCAGGAAAAATTCCATGTGGACTCCGGTGAATATCAGGTGAGAACACGACGAGAGAGCAGGACACATAACATCCACAATGATTCAAAAGAGACCTGACTGTAGGATATGTTTTAAGGTTTATATATACTATGAAGCCCTTAAATACACATTTTACAAAAAGAAAACACAACAATATTCCATTTATCCCACTGGGCCAAGGGAGCGGCCACTCCCTCTTGTCTGCCACACCCACTAACGCAGCTGCTGCAGTGGCTGAGGATCTATAAAGGGTCCATCTCATTATTAAGCATGATTCTAAATCAAGGCTGAAATTTACAACTGGAATAATATATGATTGTGTGACCAGTAACCAACCTCACTCTGGTTGAACCCTGTCCTATACAATTAGTGGATGTTGGCTTTAAAATGAATGTAACCCTCCCTCAGTGCATAATGACATTACCAACATTAAGTGGTGCCTGACACGTTTGTGTTCCCAGAACTGTTGGAATCATGGATCGTGCGTGCAACATTTGACCCCCAGAAGGATTGCATAGGTTGAGTAGCTAAAGGACACACTATGTCCCTCCATGTGTTTTATAGCTGCTAGATTACACCAGCCACTTAAACCAATTAGCTGTCAGACTGACAAATCCCTATTAGTCTCCTAAAGATGGAGTCCCAGGCAGGTCAGACGGACACAAATACTACACATGGACGGACACTTGTGCGGCCGACAAGGACACATTCCTCACAGTTAAAGCACAGGGGGGATCTTTAGAAATGAGCAAGATATGTGTTGTAGGATGTTAAATGTTGTTGGAAATTCTCAAACACAAAGTAAAACAAGTGTGAACAAGAATGACTTTGATTTTTGAAAAAAAAAAAGTGTACTTTTTGCATAAGATGTAAACAAACAATCTGTGGGGACTCAAACACAGAAAAAACATTTATCTAGTTAACAACACTGCATAAAATGTGGTTACACACTTTAGTTAACGAGGGAGCTGAATGATTTTAGTATTGTCATTAAAAAATATATACGACAGACCACAGACTTGTAAAATTAAACTTTGTGCAAAGTGAAAATGTCTTTTTTCTTTTTCCTCCTCTAGATGATTATAGAGCAGCTGGAGCACGACAGAAACGCGATGGCCAACACCATAGAAACAAAGATGCGAGAACATCAGCACCTTCTCCAGGTGAAGATGGATCTGGGCATGGAGGTGGCTGCCTACAGGTGATGAGCTGCTCTCAGTCAAGACTGAAGTGAATACATTCTCATTGGGTAGAATCCTCACTTTTCACAACAGACCATTTGATTTGTCTTATTTGGAAAGACACAAGTTTGAAAGGTCAACTACAGCCTCATTATTCCAGGGACATTTGCATGATGAAAACAGGAGCTTAATGTCTAAACCTGCCCCCTGCTGCCTCAAGTACTTTTAGCTTAATTAGTTATTTCATCAAATGCATTAGAACAAATCTGATGATTAAATTCCTCTCGGTCTTGGCACCGAGTGCAGTGGTCTGAAGACTTTTCCTTCAATAAAATAAATTGAAAAGTAATACCTCACATTCACTTTCCTATAAATATTACACAAACTGTTCCATTTTTTAACAGAGTTGTTTAAACTTTCACTGGGGCCTGTTCCCTGTGTGAAGCAAGTCAAGTTTTAACCAGCATATCTTCATATCCTGCAATAGCCTGGAATGTGTTGTTTTATGTTCTTAACTTAGCCGGATCACAGACATGGTCACGCACAAATAGACAATTTCTTACCAAATTGCAAAGTTATCTTTAAAGCAGTTGATAAACACATTGTATTTTCAGGGTTCAAATGTTAAATCTAGCTGTTTTTTCCAAAGTATTATTTATAACAGCATATTATTAACTATTACCTCATTTGACAGGATATTAAACAGACTTAGTTGTTGAGGTATACCAACATCTTTTTACAGTATGCAGCCAATTCCAAAGTAGTTCTTTAGAAGGTCATCTAATTTTGCTCCGGGGCGCCGCTACATGGCCGGTTCTCCACTGGCACATCTGGTGTGTGTTGAATGTCTGCAATAGACCGAATGTTTGCTGGGAGACGCGGTGGTGGCATGTGTTTCTGAAGGTGTCACGAGTCAGCTTTTGCTTTGGGATTCCTCGGGAAGTGCTCTGCATTGTAGCCGCTATTTTTAGGTCAGTCTTTCGGGAGACACTATTGGGAGAGGTTGTTCCCTTTTTTGATGGACCTACTTTGCTCTTGCATATTTGGTGAATCATGGCCAAGGAAAGGTGAGGTGTTTTGATCAAGTTGCCACAAAGTCTTTATTACAAGACAGTGGCTTGTTATGTTTTTTTGGTGATTACTACCCTACATGGCCAGGTCCTGTGTTCATACCGTCTTGTAAGCCTGTTGCGTTTAGTTTGAGAGGGTGGAGATGGCAGAGCAGATTGATGTCCACCATCTTGTGAGGTATTTGTCTTGGATTCTTTTTTATTGCATGTATATGAAAAATAGTTATAAATGTATAATTATATGTGTTTAAGCATTTTCTCTTGTTTCTTCTGCTCAGGGCTCTCCTGGAAGGTGACAGAGTGGGTCTGCAGGATGCTCATCCGAGGGTGAATCAGCATCAGAGAGAAAGAATAATAAGTATGTTGACCTCTATCGACTTCATTACTGCTATTGATCACAAGAGAACCCTTTAAGACTCGTAGTACCTCAATAAAGGAAAATATGTATGAATATATAATATAAATAAACAGTCAGTTTTAAGTGTCAAGACTAAACAGAAAATGTCAACACATGAATTTCTTATGTGAATTACTCCTCTGCCTTAGATATCAAGATGCCTGCTCATCCCTACAAACCAAGAGCTTCCATCCTAACAACCAGACCACACACGGATATCAGGTACAGGCCACAGACGTCAAGCCTGAGCAGATCCCCCGTGCGTCCCTCTGGGTCCATAAGTCCCTCTAGAGTCATTCCTATTTCAGTTGCAAGCAGAGATCGTTATCAAAGTCCTGAATCCAGAAGGGACATGATCTCATTCAGCAAAGCTCAGGCTGCCGCTTCTGCCACTGCCACTGCCACCACCACTGCTGCCAAAGATGAACAAACAAGCAAGAGGGAAAACCCCATGAGTCACAGTGTGCAAAAACCAACAGCAGAGGAGAAAACTGTGAAAATCAAACAAGTCTCTTCAATGGAAAACGAAAGCAGTCCCATCAAGTCTTCTACTCCTGAGACCAAATCAGTGAGAGTCGTGTCCCCGCCAATGATGATGCTGAGCACGAAAACTGAACCAGAAAACAAAAAGCAACTTTTGGATGAAGAGGAGATGGATTCTGTTTATGACAGCGAGTTCGAAGACAAAGGGAGAAGAGAGTATAAGGTAAGCCCAAGTGAGAAGAAGATATTAGACTCTGTGTCTGTAGAGGAGATCATTGAGAAAGTGATTAGACCAGCTGGTTTGGAAGCTAAGGTTTGCTCTTCGGGAGAATCCAAGATCAGATATCATGTTGAGAAAACCGAGCAGGAGGATGGCACGTTTAAAACACAGATTGTGCTGGAGTCCAAAGTGGAGGAAGAGCTGGATTTTTCTGAAGACCTTGACCTGGAGGAACTTATGAGCCAAGGCATGAAGAAGGTGTCACTGGAGGACATTGAGGACACGGCAACAGGAAGCATGATCAAGAATCTTTTAAGTGGCCTGCAGGGAGCAGAGAACCTGCGAAATAAGTCTGTCAAGGTGGAAATCATTGAGGAACCGGTGGACTCTTACAGTGATGAGGAGCTGGAGGTTGAAGAGAAGTCCAGATCCACTTTTTATGCCCCCTCCTCAACATATTTCCAAATTGAGGAGCTAGAAAACATCCCTGATGACGTACACGGACGAGAGGGTGATGATGATGATGCCATGAAATCCTCCGAGGCAGACACAGATCAGTCCAAGGGCGGATCTGTTCATGTTCAACAGGTCTCTAGACATAGTGAATCTTCATACTTCTCCCACGACCAAGAGCCTCATGAGTATTTTGTCTCCACACCAGATGATAACCTTTCTGAAACCGAGGATGGTGGTGGCATGTCCTCTTATGGCCACTATGGCATTGTCGATGACCTGTCAGATGAGAGGTACTACCAAGATGAAAGTCTTCCACGGAAAAGAGTGATTGTAGAGGAAGGTGATGAATACAAGTTCATGTCAGACGATCACGACTTTGTCAAAGAGAGTTTCCCAGAGTGCATCATTGAAGAAGAGGTTTGTGTTTCCCCTGTAGTGCAGGAGTCAGTGCTGGAGTTCCTAAGAGAGGACTCTTTGGAGCCCAAGGACCAGCTGAAGGGAGCTCTAGAGCAGCTGCAAGGCTCCGTTTCTGGTCCTCTGAGGGAGGAGTTGGCTTTCCTCACTAAATTGAGTAAAGAGAGTCCACAGAATGTGGCTGTCAAAAGAGTGCAGCAGTCAAGTGACAATGGAACCATGACTATAGTTGCCGAGCTAAATGTTTCTCAAACTCTGGAAGACTCTGGGCTGCTGGAGGAAGGAGATGATCTGTCTGAGGAGCAGATCATGGCAGCATTCAGATCGTCCAACCTTGGGTTTGAGGGTGGTGCTGGAGGAGGGTACAGCTTCAGAATTTCCAAAGAAGAGGATGTTGCTTATGACGAAGAGTTTGATGTCTTTGCAAACCAAGGAGAATCTGTGTCTGAAATCACTGAGAAACACATCAAACTAGAGCCATCAGAGAAATCCTCCATCTTCCAGATGGACATACAAGACAGCCGTTCTGAGGCATCTTCAGAGCGAGAGCTGCAGTCTCAAACCACAGAGAAACCACTGGAGTTTTCTCAAGAGAAAAGAGTTGCAACAATATACCTTGAAAGCCAAGATGATTAAAAGAGACTTTGGTCAGAAATATTTTAAATTCAGTACCTGCCAGTCGTATCAAGTGTCGAAGTGCAGATACAGAGAGATCAAAGGGCATAAATGCTGATAGCAAACATTGTAATGATGCTATAATTTGTTGCAGTAAAACATTTTATATCTAATTCCTTTTGGTACACTGTTTTACTGTGCCGACTTAAAAGAGTGTTTTACCTAAAACTTAACTGCATACATAGACATATTATGCTTATATTTACGTTTATAGTTTTAATTTAGGGTATTTGAAAAGGTTTGCATGCTCAAAAACACATCCTTTGCTCATACTGTCCATTGCTGCAGCACTTCTTATCAGCCTCTGTCTGAAACGCTTGGTCTTAGCTCCTGTCTCTTAACATAACGATAAAGCCCACTCGCTCTGATTGGCCAGCTGACCCAATCTGTTGTGATTGGTCAACCGCTTCCAGCATGTGTAGGATATGTTGGCATCCAATCTTGTTGTACCGGGCTTCGTTAGGGGGCGTGCCAGACTAGACGCTAGGCGTACATTATGCAAATGTTGGCTATTATGATGTCATGTGACATCATGATGGTGTGGAAGTGTGGACTTTGGGCTTTTTAGCTTTGCAGAACTTTTACAGACACAGAAACTCTACTCGAAAACACTCTAGAGGAAAGAGAAAAACATGTCTTCTTTAAAATGACCAGATTAAAACATATTTTTATGGTATATGTTTTTGCAGAAGTATAATTAAAATTATGCCAGCTTAAGTTGGGATTGTAACATTGTAGCAATGTTTAGGGTCAGTTATACTGAGGGAGGGTTGCGCTAGTGTGTTTTATTCTTTTTATAGCTTGTAGTTTATTTTCAAACTGTTTTGTTTATTCTCTCTAGATTTCTCTATTTTTGTACTAACCTGTACTGCACAGCTTCAACAGACAGTTTACAGCACATCATCAACCCAACTGTCACATCGTGGTCGTGTCAGCCATGATGTGATAGTTGTGAGGTGCTGGGCACCCTACGCAGGCCTTTTTATTTTTCTCTGGCACTGCTAATGGAATGATGTTGGTGTGTACTGCATCCTGGAACACAATGGTTTATTTTAAGTTGTTAGGAGTGTGAACAGATTTATAGTTAAACTCGTGGCTGGTGGTGTGAGGGGAGTGAAGAAATAGATGGTAATTTGATTCATGATATATTGCAAGTTTTGAATTCTGAGGTAAAGGTGTAGTTCAAGTAATGTGGAACTTAAGTGTTGTTTAAGTAACTCACAAAGTAAGGTATGGTCAGATGATTGAACTAGAATATTAGCACATTACACATTCAAAAAAATAACTGCACATTTCATTACCTAATAACGAAATGCAGGTTACATAATCAATGTAAACAATGTAATCTCTAATGTGAATATTTAGTTCCAATATTGTGATTTGTGAGTTGGTAAATAGAAATGGTGGATCACACCATTTAAAGTAAGCAAAGAGTAAGGTGAAAGAATGAAAGGAAGCGGCAGAACTTAATGATTCAAGGATGCAGCAAGTGTTGTGAAAGAAAATATGATCACATTGAGTTTTAATGTCATGTCCAATTTTAATTTCGTGTTTCAACGCCGATTGCTTGTCCACATGTGTTTGTTATCACAACGTTGGCTTGAGGGATTCACCTTTACTCTGACATAGCAGTGTGTTCATGATGCTCACTATTTTTGGATGGACAGCTTAGTGGCACCGAGCGTTCTCTGGGGTTTGTTGTGTTGTGTTCTTGTTGCAGAGGCAGAAACGTCTGTTTATAGCCTGTTTAAATGTTTTACACAGCAACCACTGAGCAATGTCTTCACAGATTGGCTTTTTGGCACTGTTACGTTAAAATAACCTGCAGAAATAAAATATTCAGTGTGAATGCCATGCTTTTATAAACATCTTTACAAAAAGAACTTCTATTTCAAATTTGTTGCATTAAAGTGCCCAGATACAGGAGATTTCCAAACATTTGATCATCTGCTAACCGCAGTAATTTAGATATTATTACATTGTTGCACATAAATATTAACAAGGAATATTTGTAAGTGTATACTGTATGTTTGTACACATTGTAATCTGAACACCATGTGCCATGTCAGAGCGTAAACAAACCTTTACAAACGTGTAAAGAATGTTTGAGTCAGTGTTGATTGAGGACGTTCACCATGGATACCCCAACATCGTTGCTGTTATTGACATACAGTGATGATTTCTACTGAAACTATCATTGCATTGTTTAAAATTGGTTCCAGCCGTAACTTTGTAATTGATTCATTTCTTAACACGATTAAAAGCTATTGTGGGTACTTTTTGTGAGTGTAATATTTTCTTCCATGGTACTATACTGTGTGAATGACACTAAATCTTCACGAATAGAGAAATTCCAAACAAATTATCAGCAGTGATACTTGTATAATGTAACACAAATCCTCAAAGTTATTGTAGCGACAAAATATATTTTTTTTATTTCAAGGGTCAAATATTGAGTGTCCATCATTGTCAGATGGTACAATTTGAAAGTTATGTTTTTCTTCTGCTTTGCCTCTGTAGTCTTTCAGCCACTTCTGGTGCCCTGCAAGACAGAGGTATTTGGTTACACACTGAAACATGCACGGGCTCAGAAAATCAAATAAATAGTTCTATTGGTAACACACAAACTAATACATTTTCTATCACATTAAAGAATGAAATTGTGTTAAAACAACTTATTAACATTAAGTTACCAACCTAAATAATTGGTGTGTTACCAAAGTATTTTAAGTTGGTACATTTTTCTTTTCTCAAGTTATATCAGTTTTTTTCAAATGAACTTTTTATCAATTGTAGTTGACTATTTAATGATATCAACCAATTGGCATTGTATCATCTGGAAAACCACATGAGTTTACTTAAGATACAATTTATTTGCCGACAAAAGAAAGTTCTACAGATTTACCGGGCCAGCATGTCCACGGCTTTTTGTGTAGCTTTTGTCTTCTTGTGCTGAGGCCCGCACATCCAATTCTGGATCTCCAGGCACTGACATTAAAAATAAAAAAACATTAATGGCAGCAGAATGAGTCGCCAGTGGAAGATGAGAGGGGAAAGTCATACTCGGAGGGGAATAAACACCACCAAGCAACGTGTGAACACACTAAACATCCTAAAATAACCCCGGTAGCAGTCCCAAGGTTTAGATAACACCTGCGCTGAGCACTCGGAGTGACAGGTCAACAAGAGGGAATCTGCTAGATTTATTACAGGGGCTCCAAACCAGCAAATATATTTGAGACGCGGCCTGAGTCATTTTCCACTCGGAGATGAATAAGCAATCACTGCTTCGTTGAATGGGATCAGAGAATGTTTTCTAATTTAACAAAATCCAGAAAATACTCAACTTTTAAGTACAAACACATGTATAAAATATTCCACGGTTCACATAGTGATGCGACACACGTAAATAAAACCCTGCCAAGCATTTCAGCAATCATCGGGAAAATAAGTTGTAAAAGGAACTTTAAATGAGGAAAAGACGGAGCGTGAAGCTTCTTTCTTCACCAGGGAAAGTAAAACTCTGGGTAATCTGGAACAGATCCATCTGTTCTCATGGCTGTTTTCACCGTTGCTAAGGTTGATGTAATGGAAGGCTGTTTTTTCAGCAGCACCACAGAGGAAAGGGGGGGCATGTGAAGTGTGTGTCACTGTGTATGTGCACCATTGTTCTCTTGTTCTGAGGGTTGTGTTCTGTATCTACTGTAAGAGCCAGCTTTCCTCTGGAAAAACCAGATTTACTCAAGAGTGTGTTTGAAGGGGAAAATCTGTCCTCACGTATCTGCTCTGTGTCAGGGCTCTTATGAAAGGTCACTTGTTGGATGTGGTGTTGGAAGAGTGAGCTCTGATATTCCCTGTCAAACCACGACCCCTGAACTTAGATGTCACAACGAAGCAACATAGCAACCAGCCTCCTTAGCTTACAGGCATGTTATTACTAGTGTGAAGCAATCCTCCTCTACTAGTGTATTTTAGTATGTTTGATGGGCGGCAGAAGTGAGCTCATAGGGGAAACATGTGAAGTCATACTGTACATGCAAAGTAAAAACACTCCTTATGTAAGAAATAATGAAAAACAGTGACAGAGGAAAAGCACAGAGCTACAAGGCTGTTTTTAATTTAGTGCATAAGAAGGCCACTTTTGTGAATCAAGCTGCTTTCAGAGGTGCACTGAGCTCCGGATTATCTCCTGACATTCTCCCGAGGGGGTGTATGTGAGAATGCAAATGTCCAAATAAGAGGCTCCGGACATTCTCCAGAGTTTCTCCGAACCCTCCCGTAAAAGCTGTGGGTAATGTCCGAAAGAGCCAATGTGAGAACACAGCAGGAGATTGTCAGGGGGATTCCCCACAAGCGAGTGGGTGTGTTGATGATGTTTTCTAACGTGATAGAAGCAAAACTGAAATAAAAAACTAAAAGAACACACACACACAGACTTCTTGTCTGAAAACTGCTATAGTGACATGGGGACTAATGAGAGTCAGTGTCCCTTTAACTGACGGTGCTTGACAACCTACCATTCCTTTACCAAAGCTGCCCAGGCTCCATCCAGACGGAGGAAACACAAAGTCACTCTGTGTGATATTTTACACCAGGGAGGGCGGCTCTGCACGCAGCACCCTTCCAAGATTAGCATGCAGCTCTGATAGCACTGATCTTAAAAAGGATGGCGGGAATAGCTCTTCGCAATTTGACAGGAACCTTGTGTATTTTCAACAAGCCTCTCACTGGCGAAAGGTGGTCCCACACCAAAATAGTTTGGCAGGAATAATGTCATGTTTGATGACAGTAACTACGACTCTAATATATGTTTACAGGTGATAAACACAACACTGTGCCTTTCCATTCTGTAATGTGTGATTACCTTCTTCATCGTCCTGTGGGCCTGCGTCATCCTGCCCTCACTCATCTCCACACTTCCTATTAGCTGAAGGGTGTCTGCAACCTCAGCACTCAGGTCACCGAACGCAAATCTCTTCGGAGTGAGAGAGGTTCGTTGGATCTCCACACATCTCTGCAATGGTATATTCATAAATAGGTAAGCTAGAAAGAGCCACATCCTGTTCAGCAGGGGGAATCGGCCCCTGCACAATAACAAACTCTGAGGGAGGGTTTCCATGGTGCTGCTGTCTAAACAAAATATTTGCAGGAGGGGACAGTCTGCTCTGGATCCCAAAATTGCACAAACAGAAATTTGAGATTTGCCTGAAGGTAGTCTTAGTGGAGACATTTCTGAATCATCTTACAGACGTGTGTGTGTGTGTGTGTGTGTGTGTGTGTGGTGTGTGTGTGTGTGTGTGTGTGTGTGTGTGTCTCTGTGTGTGTGTGTGTGTGCTGTGTGTGGTGCGTGTGTGTAACCTCTTGCTGGTCATTGAGGAGGAGGAAACGACAGAAATGATCCTGGGCAGCGAGGAAGGCTGGATCCTGTGGACCTACAGAGTTCTTGTAGGCACTTAGACTCTGCTCAAAGTAGTGACCTGCAGATTCTACACCAGCATGAGGAAAAAATACACAACAATGCAAGTTGGCGACTTAAATCATGGCAACAATTGGCAATTGTCAGTAGTTCCATTTTCCCAAAATACATCTTTCCAATTTTGAGATGTTATGCCTCATAGATACCGTGGAACATACGTTGACATGAGTGAATCATACTGATGTGGCCGAACTTAAACATGTCTTGAAAGTGGCTATTATACGTCTGGTTTCCATAACACCGTCTTAAAGAATTTGACATATAGGAAAACAATGGGAGATTCAAGTCCTAATTAAGCTCTTTGCTCAGGCCTGTCTGTGAATAGACCCACCATTGTGATGGGGCTCTGCTGCAGCAGAGTGGATGAGGGCCAGGCTGTGGGAGATCTGAGCCTCCTCTAACGCCCCTGGGCTGTGTCTCATAGCGATGGCATGAGCCTAGAGGAAGACACCCACATGAAAGAGACATATTACATATCAGCAAATAAGACGAGCAGAAATATTACATAACATCCCAACTTGGCCCATTGTCAAGAGGCCCTCCTGTGTTTATGTATGTTGCACTTAAGAGTTTGGTATAATTGAGTTGCCTTTGAAAGATGCTCTATGGTTTGGTCCATACGACCTTTGTCCTGTTCAATGGCGGCCATGTCTCTGTAGACAGAGCAGGTTTTATCTGGCTTATCGCCGTCCTTCAACAGTTGCAGAGACTTCTCACACTGGTTTAAAGCCTCATCTGGTCGGTTCTGTCTCTTATAGACCCTATAGAGCGGAAAGGACACAAATGGGCAGACTGTCAGAAACAGGAAGACAAACAGGAAGACAAAGAGGAAGACAGACAGTGACCAGTAGAGTCTGCCTCACAAGGCAGCAGGGTATAGAAATGCACCAAAACCATTACGTAATTAGTGCTGCTCTTTAAATACCCTCCAGGGTTAACTAGAAATAACAAAATATTACTTTTCATATGAAAATCTTTATACACATGGTAACACAGGCAAGGATTGTTGTATATACAAACAGCAATAAGCCCGAAAAATACTCAAATTACCACTGCATTGTCAAAAAATGTAATAATACTCCATCATCTATACTGGTTATATAGTATGGATGATGGATAGGTATCGATAAAGTGTAGAGGCGGGGTACAATCTGAGCCAAATCCGCAGAACTGACACAGAGATAAACAACCACTCAGGCTGACATTCACATCTACAGACAATTTATAGTCTTCATTTAATGTGATAATGTGTGGGTAGGTTTTCCTGCATCCTGTCAAAGTGCACCTGGCATACAAGAAAGTGTGGATTCATAGGAGAACCACTGAGCATATCCCAACGCTCTACAGTGGATGACTGCGCTTTATGAATTACAGCTAAAGATCTTTGTGTGAGAGCGACGTCCCTAAAATGATTAAACTGATCTTTTATCAATTGATGCTCAGGGGAGAACCACAAGTGTTTTTTTCATTAGGACTAATCTGGTGTTACCACTGAGGGCAGAGCAATTGATGAATAAAAAAGTGTCTGTCAAGAAGTTATTCCAGGACACTTTACGTTACATAACGTAGGGCATGCCCAGAAAACATGACGGCATATACCGTCAGTATTCTAGCTACAATTACTTAGTACAGTTTGGACTATCTGTGAGCTTTATTTTGAAGTACTGGTACAGTGGTGCGCAGAATTTATGAAGAAATGTATAGAGAATATTGTTTCTGTTAAGTTCAACGCCCCGTTCCTCAAGGTTAAGACTCACTCATCCCTAGAGTGAGTATTTTTAGACATTAAATCATTTGAAATGGACACCAACAACCTGCTGGAGGACGTTTGAAGGTTTTCTTGCGTTCAGTAGATAAGAGGTTAAGACGAACCCAATTCAGATATTGGAATGATTGCGAAATGACATTTTAATAAATTCTATCCAAATTTAGTGTTCACCCATACGCCTGTTGCTTCATTAAAATGGGCCTGTTTCAAATTACTGAAGTAACTGCTTGGTCTGCAGCCAAACCCATGTCCTGTAGCGATGTGAAAGCTTTTGGCTAATGGCTGCAGCTAAAGCCTGGAGTAGTGCAGACTATAATAGGGAAAGCTTGCTCGTTGCCATTTTAACTGCTTTTGTTGTGCCCCTTTCACAAGTCTATAACTTTCTCCTCTGACAGCTACACCACCGCTAAACCCCCCCACCACTTTAACAGCCTCAGACGAATAACTCCTGCAGTGGGTTATTTATCATTACTGGGCAGCTAGATTAGGGAATGCCCTTGTAGTGTCAGGAAACCACAGATGCAAAGCTGAAGATCGAAGAATGGATCTTTGTAAGAGAAGGCGAGTCACCCGTCTGTATATGAACTGCTGCTAACAAGGTTATAAGCTGCACATGTTTTGCCGACACCTACAACAGAGTGTTTTCTGTTTTGAAACACCGACACGTCCTGTGATGCTGCATCGACTTGGGACTGGGCAAGTGCAGAGAGAGGATGTGATGATAGCTGCACTAACCACTGCAAGGACCCTGGGTCCATCAGTCGACTCCACTAAAAGCTCCAAACCATTTAATGGACTCTAAATATAATTCAGCTTTCCTTTCAAGGGGGGTGGCCTTTCTCAGAGCACACAACACTCACCACTAGCTACACTGCTGTCGTACGGGGATATAGGAAACTCCATTTCACACATCTGTCTTCCCACATCCACACTAACTGATCATTTATCTACAGACTGTACACAAAGTAATTGTATAAGGGCACAGCTTTTGATTTAAGGTTTAATCCAAGCTGCCTTCCAGTATCAAAAGTATAAAAAGCCTGTGTCTACCGGACGTCTGCTCTCATCCCTGCAGCAGCATGGGTTTGGGTATTTCTGTTCCTGTTGTTAAATGTCAAAAGCACAGGTTACAAAAACATTGTAGATGCTTCTTTTATGAATTTTCCCATGAGTCCAAGATTATCCTAATAAGCCATGATGGATAGTGGGAGAGCCCTGTCCACAAGCGTCCATGAGGCAGACTCTCAGGTCCTTTTTAGGCCAGCAGCGGTGGTCACAGCACAGTACATTCCTGCACCGTGGCTTGAGTCCTGCCTTTCTGCCTGCGTGGTCAGACAGAGACAATGCTTCTCTATCCTCTCATTCACTCCGCATCCTTACACACTTCCTGGTAATGTGCCACATCCCACCCAAATCTGCTAAGATTCAGCATGGCAGGGACTTTATATAATCAAGGATTTGTAGATGTATTGCCAAGCAAGCCACACAGCCCTCTTTTGTAAACGCTTCCACAACATGGTTGACGTAAGTTTGCTCTGGGCCCTGACTCGGAAAATGATACAATAATAAGGCCGAAGCGGAGTGGAAATAGAGGGACAAAAACACAGCCAGCATGCTCCAGCAAATCTGTGTGGTGCTTTAAACTGACAAAGTTCTGTCGGATGAGACTTTCTCAGACTGTTTTATTTCATCCTTCGACATCTGGAATAAGATGATTTAAATCAATTTTATTTTTTTGAATGAAATCCAGACTGTGGAACCTGAGCATGAGGGTAATACTGGTATTAGCTACTGTATCCTATGTATTTATAACAGGATGACTGATTACTCTGCACAACGTTGTCAAACAGACAAGGCATTCAAATGAATTTGCATACACATGAATATAAGGTTAATTGTGCAGAAAATATGGAAGAATTTATGCAAGTTCATTATTTAAATTGAAAGAATTTATGAAGTGCATGCTCAAAATGTAATTAAATAAAATGTCAACTAGAATGTCAACAAACAGTCCAATTAAATTCAATGAAGCTGCATCAAATTTCACACACTCATGAATATCAGTCCGGTAATGTGCCTGTTTTTTTTAAATCAAGACCCATGAATAATTTCCTGGGAAAATGGTAAAATGAAATCTTAAAAAACCTCAAATTTCAAAATGTTTAGGAAGGTAAAAATAAACTCCTGTATCTGCCCCCTGATCTGGATCCCCACCTAAACTTAATGGGTTCTTCCCTGAACCATCCTTCCACCAAGTTTTATGGAAATCAGTTCAGTTGCTTTTGTGTAATCATGCTGACAAAAATGCTAACAAACATACAAAGCAACAAACAGACAGGGGTGAAAACATAAACTCCTTGATGGAGGTAACCAGAATGTAGAAATTTAACAGCAGTTATAAAGACACAAATAGATACTTTAAGCAGCCATGGCCATCATCATATTATACAATCTTATGCATATAGTAAATTTAAACCAAATAAATTTTGCCCCCTGACAGAGATACACCTAAGTGCCCATGCACCTTGAGTGAATCAGAAAATGAGCAGAATATTTGGAGCAGGATCTGTAAGAGAGCCGAGCTAACTTTATTGTTTCAGGGTTTGGTGGGAACATTCCCCTGCACCACAACAGTGTTGACTGACAGAGCTTTAGAGGCATGCCAAATTCTTACTCATCACCTAACAAAAGAGATTTAGCGAGCTTACACACAAGCCAGAGTCTGCACATTTATTCAATTACACACATCATGACAACAAACTCTGACTCTCTGAAACAGACCAAGAAGGCATCATTTACACATTCCTGTGAGCGGAGCTAAGCTCTGTTGCTGATAAGGTCTATTTACACTAAATGTTTCCAGTGGTTACCCCGCAACACGATTTTTGTAATGTGGGTTCCTGTTGTCGAAACACTTGCATAGGGATGCACAATGTTTATTTCCCTTTCTAAAACGAATACAAACTATTTTAAATAACTTATTTACAAGGCTTTACAGACATTGTGAGTTGGTCAAACGTTTTGATGAAGACATATTTGAATTTTGAGTTTTAATGGCTTTGCAATTCCATAAATTTAGTGCCTGGATTATAAAGGCTCTTGTAGAGATCATACATGTACACAATGCCAACAGTGACAAATGTATTGAGTCAGAATACACATATTAAAAAACAAGTAATCTTTTCATATACAAGGATCCTTTACTTTCATAGGAATGAGAGCGGGGAGGTGCTTATCTGTGGCTGTCCTGCAGCATCTCACACTTGTTCAGAGTTGTTCATTTTTCCACAAGCACTATGTTTTTAAATGAAAATGAGGATGTCCGACTGGTCTGGACCAAGTGTTGACCTAGACAGCTGCTTAAAGTTCAATGCAAGTGTAACAGGACCTCAAATTGCAGTAAACAAATCCATAATAGCACAAGAATCCCATGGGAGCTGTTTTGGTGACATGTCATGCCACACTTCAAGTGTTGGTTATTTCTGTTGAGTTTTTTTTTTTAATATGTTGGTGTGTGGAAAATGCCCTATCTATGATAATAAAATAAATAGAGACATTAGCAGGGTTACCATAACTCAACTGAGATTCTAGACTTTATTTCCCGTCTGTGCTTCTAATTTCACCAACTGTAATCTAAGATAGGAACAAGAAGCTGCCATTTGTCTGTGACCAGAGCTCTCAGTTTACCAAAGGGTCTCTGCTGCACTTCATGTCTGTGCTTGGTGCCTCCACCTAGGAACCACTACTTCATAATCTTTCCGAAAGCATGCAGTATGATTCTTTGTACCTGCTATGATACAGTATATTACATTTGTATATTGTAAAATGATACTATATGTACTTTATGTATAAGTGAACAAAGCAGCTGAGGTTTGTTTAAGAACAGAGACCTTAGAGAAAAGGGAGAAATTCTTTTAAGAGGAGACATGTTTCCCTCTCATCTGTACCTCTGCTTGAGCGGTGACTGAGGGGACAAGCAGAAACTCCACCCAGCAGGTCTGTAACATCATCACTAAACCCCCACACAGACTGCTGAGTGGACTGAACAGTGTCAGGGAGGGGAAATCCTGATTTGTTTAGTTGCTGTTCCCAGGAGGACGAGAAATAATAACCCCTTCTCTGACATTACTATGACAACAAAAACCCCTACACTCCAAAGGTTTGTATGAGTCTATCGCCATCTTGTGGCTAAACTTAAATGTATTGGTTTTGAAAGTGGGTTTGAAACTTTGACACAAAGAAAAATGTTTATTTAATATAACAAAAAAATAATGAAAATATAAAAATGCTATATGCTCTTCTCCCCCACTGGAGAGACCTGTCTTGTCTCATTTTAATTGGGAATGATTCCAGGTCATTCAGCTCAGCCTGAGCATGATACTCCAAGAGTCTCAGGAAATAAATACTAGTAATTTCTTTCACAACTCTACCTGCATAGACTGGTGGAGATTTCCAGCGCAGTCTTCATCTTGTCTTCCTCGTCGATGGCACTATGTTGATGAAGATCCTTAAGCACTTCTTCTGCCCTCAGAAAAGAGGATTCTGCCTCCTCAAGAGTGGAAAGAGTTAAGGACATTTCGGCTTGTTGGTTTTTCTTCTGATCTTATTTATTATTGTCAAACATGTCATGGCAAGGATATTTGGTTGTGAGCAGCGCAGCACCTCCCTGTGTGAGGTGAATGCTCAGGAGACATCGGAGCTTTTCACCTCTGCAGGAGGAGATGGAGGAGCAGACGGGCAGCAGCTCTCTGGCCAAGGCCGAGTGCTCTTGGGCCTGCAGTCCCCAGCCTGAGGGAACAAACTTAGTTATTTATACATGAGGAATCGGTTATAGGGTAAAAATGTGAATTGTAGGTAGACACCTCAGAGACTGTCATATGATTTGTACTGTATCGTTAGTGTAGTTAAAGTATTGTCTTTCTGAAATTACCTTTTAACAGGAAATATGCTTTAGCCAGTCTGGCATGGGCCTGGGCTACTTTCAGATGTCCCTCCCCATAAACCAGCCTGGTCAGAGCCACACAACGCACCAGGTCCTGGATGCAGGCATCAAACTGGGAAAACATATTCAAAATCTGTCAGCATCACATCTCCTGATAGAAAACTGTACCATGCATGAAAAGTCAGTAAAGAATCAGATGAAAAGGTCATACATTTCTTTTATTATTCATTTGAACGTGTGTGCAGATTATCCATGTATTTATAAACAAGACCAGAGTCAGAAAGACATGCACTGACTGAACCCACCTCCTGGTTGTCTTCATGGGCTTGAGCTCGGCTATAGAAGTGTTTGAGCTTCTCCTCTGGAGGCACCATCATAAACTCCCTCTGAGTGAAACCTGATTTTGAACCACAAGGAGGAGGATCGTCCACGCTCCTGCTGCTGCTCCCCACGCTCTCAGAGCATCTGGATGTACAGAAGGTTTGGTCAAACAATGGTGTTTTGAAAAAGTGGACATATGGAGGAAAATACTTTTAGTAAGTGATATGGGAGAGGTTCTGAATCTGAACCAACTAAGTAGACTTGTTTAATACATAAATTAACTTTTATAGTAGATTTCTTATTATTATTTATTATGAGACTAACACTTTATAAATCTGAGGTAGACCAGTTGTGTGTTATATCTCCTCAGTGTGCTTATACAATACATGAGCATATATACTAAACCTCTGTGTTATTGTTAGTGACGGAAATAATATTATGATAATTATCTAGATATATTGTTTTAACCTATTTTATAAGATATAAACTGCAATTTAGTAAACTATGGTGATTATACACACAGTTGGATATATACATACATAGCTTTTTTAACCACACCGGCCTAAATCCATATAAACAGTTTAATATGCTTATGTATGGTTAAGTATACTTCAACATCTTCATACACTAGTACACAAAATACAGTCTACATCCCCACAATCCTCTTGTGCCACTTTACTATATTACATTCTATACAAAACAATATTCCCATGAAAGGTGTATATTATGTTACATATTCTGTATCTAATGTTTCATGTTTATTGAATACTGCTGTAACAAGTGAATCCACAGTTGAATCGTGTCTTCCATGTTGTGTAGAGAAGACAAATCACTTACTCAGCAGGAGAGTCGGAGGAACATGGTGGAGTTTTAGCCATCGTGTGAAAACCACCGGTCAGGGTGACGGGTGAAGCATCAGCAACAGACCGTCCCTGAACGCTGCCTGTGTTTCCCTGGTTACCGTGCCAGCGAGCTAAGCTAACTGCTAACTAAGCTAAATGCTGATTTAACGGTGCTACCTGCTGCTTACATTTGTTCAGAATGGGTTTAAACTATTCTAAGTATGATCTTATCGTCTTGTTAATGCACCTGAAGTAAAACGTCACCTGTTCACGCTGAGTAAAGTCTGCGGCGCTGAGGCCATCATCGCTCGGGAAGCGTTTCCTGTTACAGAGAGGAAAGGAACTGTGCTGCGTTCACGAGCCGCACGGTCATTTCAAAACACCACAGACTTCTCCAGTCTATACATTTGTTTCTTTATTCAATTGTATTCAAATATAAACAAACATTCCTGTTATATTGACCAAATATTATGTCACAGGTTGAGCGAAATAAATAATAAAAAATAAAAAACATAACATGCATAACAAACAAAAACACAAAAACACAGAGAAAAGTAGTTAAATTAATAAATAGGAGCAGAGCTAGGGTTAGCTCACATTAACTTAAACATATCTAGTAATGGAAGTAGCCTATCATGGCTTTCTTGTGTTTGACAAACTTCAGGGTTTAAAGTGAACATTTTAGGGTCATCCTCCCACTGTGAGACCTCTTTCCAAAATATAACCACTTCAGCTTTCCCTCCACTAGTGATCCATCCTCCCGAACACATCCATCGAAGATCTGTGATGAGGAAGCTGTGACCCTCCTCCAGCTCCGGATAGTGTCTTCATGTCACAGCTGAGAAGAGCCTGAAGTTTCCCGTGTTTGTGGTAAAAGCTTCTGCAGACTCACTTCTCTCCAGAGGTTGGTGCCATCATGACTTTTACTCCTCCATATTTAAAGTTAGAAAAGCTGCACACAATCTCATTGGCTGAACATTGGGAATTAAATGTTTAAAAACCTCAGTAAAGACCTCAGTTTGTATTTGGTGTTGTCTCATTTAAAGGGTCAGTGTGTAGGATTTAGGGACATCTAGTGGTGAAGTTGTATATTGCAGCTGAATACCCCTCACCTCACCCTCCCCTTCCAAACATGAAAGAGAACCTGTGGTCCCTTCAACTCAAAAGGTATTTAGTTTGTCTAGTCTAGGCTACTGTAAAAACATGGCGGCCTCCATAGATAGGACCTGCTCCTGCTGTAAATATAAAGTATTTAAATATAAAGGGCCTATTCTAGGGTAAAGGAAACAACAATTTGTACAATTTAGATTTTTACACAGGAGTGAAAACATCACCAGGATTATTTTGTATTAAATTTCTGCCAATAGATCCCTTTCACCTAAATCTTACACACTGGACCTTGAATGTCAATGAAGAAAGGCAATCTCTGCTCTAATGGGTTTATGGGATGAAATGACATGAACAATGATCACATAGGCATCTATACGATGAGCAAAAGTACAGGCAATTATTCAAAGGTGGAATGACGAGCTTTGTCTGAGGGCATGTTCACTATCTGGACTCATTATCTAGAAAAATTACTAGTTCAATAAAGAGCTTAAGCAGCTGATGACATCCAGAGACACTGGCTGTGTGTTAAGGCTGTGGTTTGTTATGGTGGTGAAAAAGTTTGGCACACAAAGATATCATATTTAGAATATTACCAACCCATGTTTGACGCTGTTTAACATAATTTATCTGCATTTTCATACTTATTCCATTTATCTTCAACTTTACTCTTATTTATTCAGATATTATATATATTTTTTCCAGTTTACATTCTCATCCTAACAGTTGTATAATGTCTCCTCTGGTCCTGGAGGAGGTTTGTCTGATTTGAGTAAATAACATTGACGTTATATAAAAAATTGGTCAGATAAAAAAACTCTCTGCTTCAAAATAGCAGTTCCCAAACAAATGGCTGACGTGATGATAGGTTTCCACTTGGTAAATAACCTCTAAAGACCCAGTGAGGTCATGGATTGGGTATGTAACCGAGGCAAAATGATGAGGACTCGAGAACCTTGAGGTTGAACAACAACAACAACCCTACTAGTGGTAACTGTTGCTGTATAAGAAAAAGAAACATTTGGACCTTATGATCCAATTGCTAATAGATGTCAGCAGATAATATAAGTTTAAATCATTATTTTTAGTGAAACGTTGGTGCCTTTTGCTTTATTAAATGCATATTAGAAATGCATGTACTGTGTCTAAACTAGAAATGACACAAGGTTCTGGGTCAAATCACCGTTTTAAATCTGGCTGGTGATTGATACAAGCAGCTCCAGCACAACTCTCTGAAATGAGCAGGATAAACATATCATTTAAGATTGTTTTTTTTCTCTCATCACATTAAGGGTAGTGCATAATTTATGTGAGAACACGTTGACTGTGTTGTGAACATATGAATTGTAATAGTCAAATATCTCCACAAGATGTCAGTATATTAGCACAACAGTGAGTCCCCCACACATGCTGTGGACTTAGTGGAGGAACATTATGTTATTGCTGTGTTCTTTTAGGAAGTGATGGCCTCACCTGATAGCCGTCACACTTCTCAATGTTACATTTAGCAATATATAGCACAACCTTTCTTTTTGCAGTATTACTATATTATTGTAAATAACTGCACCATCAGCGTTTATCAGACCATTTATATTTCATGCTTTCTCTGACCTCTTATGATGTCACTCGTAAATCAAACCATTATTTGGTCACACATGCCAACAGGCTAACAAAAGATACAAAATTATGATGTCACAATGCCATCAAAGTTTTATTTATGATGACGGGGACCAGAGTGGGCCATATAATGAAGAGCATCAACATTGATAGAGGAAAACACATCCTATACAGACAGCAGGGCCATACATTCTCTGTTTCCTTATTGGTTAATACAAGCTGGTGTAAGGGAGTGACAACACTGACCTTAGAGTTGCTGAAAGTCAACTGCTAATAGCTCATTAGTTTTAATGGGTGGGTGTTAAATGGACTGAAATCAATGTAGTGCACAAGTGGAGAGGTGTCACTCAGATGAGACAGTAAACAATGAACTTGAAATATATCAGATAGATAGATAGATTTCAGATAGATAGATAGATAGATAGATAGATAGATTTCAGATTTCAGATAGATAGATAGATAGATAGATAGATAGATAGATAGATAGATAGATAGATAGATAGATAGATAGATAGATAGATAGATAGATAGATAGATAAGGAAGACTTTGTTGTTATTATTATTATTATTATTATTATTATTCTGTACTTTCATAGACATAAATGCTTCATGCCAGTAGTAAGAAGAGGAAATGTAGATTTCCTTGTACAAATATTCTTTCTTACATCAGTGCCCAAAACGCCAAATAAATACGAAGTAACGTCTCTGTGGCTGCTTTGAGAAATTGCTCTCTGGAGGCAGCTTTCTAGGTTAATTTATTCTGTGTCGGGCTGGCAGTGTGTGCACTGTCACCACTTTTAAACTCGGGGCAGGGCACATTTTGTGTGCAATTCTGCCGAAGATAACTTCTCGTGGCTCCTTGGGATGGCTGCTGCCGGTTGATTCTGGCACGCCATGAGACGGCCCGTTTATTTGTTTGTTTGTCCCGTGAGTTTTTGGCTGGCCGTTCAGGGCTCTGTTTGGCCCCGGTCCCTGTTGGGCTTCTATTTCTGAAACCCAAGTGGCTCCTAATGAAGCTGGTCGGGTTGGCATAGGCCCTCAGCAAACCCAGGCCTGATCAGACTCTTCTTCTTCTGCCTTGGCAGCCACACTCCGTTTGCTCCCTCTGGCTTCCTAATTTAGTAACGGTGGGTAAAAATATGTGCTAACGAACAAGGTCTGGTATGTCAGGCTGGAGTCCAGAGAAGAGGGAGAGAGGGGAGGAGGGGGTGAGGAGAGGAGAGAGAAGGAGGCGGGGTGGGGTGCTGTTTTCACAACAGGCACCCAGTGACAGGGGGAGAGTCACTCAAACCTCTCTGACATCTGTGTGTGTGTGTGTGTGTGTGTGTGTGTGTGTGTGTGTGTGTGTGTGTGTGTGTGTGTGTGTGTGTGTGTGTGTGTGTGTGTGTGTAGACACTCATGGGTGTGGGGGCGGATGACGAGCGGTGGAGGGTGAGCACTTAAAATTTCTCACCCTTGCCAAACTCCATTCAAACACATCTAATCATTCTTCTGTTTTTTCTTCGCAATCACACTCTGAGGCTGCTTAGTAAAACGTGTGGTGAACGTGCAAGTGGACAAATTATTGAAAGAGTTACACTTTAATTTGAAGTTGCCATCTAATGGTGTTGCAGTATCAGTTTTCAAATATCTTCTGGTGCAGTTTTCCAGTTAAACATACTTTAATAAACATCAATAAAAAAAAAAAGATATCTGCAAATGCCAATTTGTTAGATGAACATATGGATTAATGGGCTTTGAAATACTTGGACATTTTAATATTGTGTAGAATAAGCAGACGCAAACATGATCAAACATTGCTCAGTGTCCAAACTTTAACAAATCTTTATTATAAAGTGTTTTATCCTGCCTTGTGTTTTTTACTTTCTTTCTTTCATCAGGATTGGCCTTCCAATGAACGATGCATACCTTCTATAAAAGAGCTGCAGAGAATCCGGACCATAATCTAAGCAAAAACTATGACACCCATTTTGAGTTTTATGCCTGTGGTTTGAGGTGAAATGTGTCCACATCTTGATCTACAGGGTGTCCTTTGAATGTGAGATACCGATAGTTCCTGGTTTCACCACTGTACATAGGTTTGGTTTCACACTGCAGAGGCAGCGGAAGAAAAACACGTCATTTAATGTGTGTTTGCTCTAAACACCTCAGACATTTTCCATGGACCTGTTCCAACAAACATTAATGGTGAATACGTTTATTTAGGCTATTTTAGTAAAAGACACATGAGAAGCTTTCTTTCAGTAATACAATGGCTTTGATTCCCCTCTTGGGCACAGTGGTCCAGTGATTTGTACTGTTGCCTTGCAGCAAAAAAGGTTCCCGGTTCAAATCCCAATCCATAGGGTTTGCATGTGCTCCCCATGTCTGCTTGGGTTTTCTGTGGGTACTCCGGCTTCCTCCCAAACTTTAAAGACTTTGGGACATGAGACTTTTAAAGAAATGGTTGTTTCTCTCTATATGTTGACCCTGCGATACACTGAGGACCTGTCCAGGGTGTAACCCACTTCTCGCCCAATGTCGGCTCCATCTCCCCCGTGACCCTTAAAGGATAACTGGTATAGATAATGGATTAATAGTGCTCGCCCTTTGGCATTGCTAGACCAATGCAATATGAGGAACTTCCAATATTGTTTTCAAGCTCAAATCATCCACTGCCTGACGTAGGTTCTGTGCATGCAATTACTCCATTTTAATCCATCTGGACCAGAAAATTTGCCCTCCAACACTTTAGCACTTGTCCTTCCTGTTCACAGTTTAGCAGGCTCATGACAACCTTGTCAAACTGACTTGTAAACCCAGAGCTTGGATGAAAACAGAAAACTCCTCGTCTGTTGGCAGGTGACAGCAGCCGAAACACTTGGCTGGATATCAGCTGCTCGACTTATTCGAAAAAGCTGATTTTCATCGGTTAATTTAAAGAAAAAAGTCTTGTGATTATATGAAACTTAAGTTTTCCATCTGCACAAAGAGATTGGGTCAAATACCTCAAATTTAACTTTTGCCACACAACTGTGCGGTCACAGACAGATCAGGTTAACAAACCACACTGTTGCCGGCCTGTGCAGGAACAGGGTTACTGACATGCTGCATGAATTATATAATTGGAGGCATGATTATTCTCACAGAAAAAAACCCCCACAATAAAACAAAATATTTAATTTACTTGTCATGCATCATTAGTGGTTCAAAGTCGTATAAGATATTGTTTTAGTTTGATGTGAGTTTTTTTGCTTGATAGGATAATAGAAAATGTCATACACTTACAAAATTACCTCTTTGGAACTGTAACAGCTGTTTCATAAAGAGATCATTTGTTGTGTGATTGTTACATTCAGCAGTCGGCCAACAAGGAAACCGAGATACATTATCATCTCACAACTACCCAGCTTTAACTGTCAACACAGGAATATGTGAACAGTCTTGCATAACAAACAGCAAAACAATTTATGGGTCCAACTCACAGTCACATGAAGGCCCAACAAACTCAGCTCTTATTGCAGCCGGGTTCAGTCATCAGTAAAATGATGCTCATACTTGTCAGAGATGTCACAGTTATTTGTTAAAACCACAAACTAGCACCTAGCTTTTAAACAGCTGTCCCCACTTCCTGTGTTAGTTAACCCACACACACCCGCCCCTCAGCAGTGAACTCAAGCCCCTGTTGGAATAGATAGTGTTTAAAGCAGGGGGCGGATCGATTGGGTTTTATTTACGTGACATACACTGAATCTTAGACACTTAAAAAAATAATTGACAAAATAATTTTCTCTCCCAGACATTTAACAGTTCTCGATTCAATAAAAATACAACACTACCTGTCTGACATCCTTGATTTATCTTAGTGCAATCATGCATTTATTCTTTACTCACAATTTCCCCTAAATTTGAGTCAAAAAGGCACAATTCTGTTGCTGCTAAACGGCATGAGTGGTTTTTGCCACTCGAACAAAGGCATTCTATTTTGACTCATGGCAAATATGCTAATGTCCTCACAGCTGCTGCACTTCAGATAAAGCGTGTTATTTGCACACAGAATGAGAAATGTGTTTCAGTACTGTAATCAAAGTATTTGTGCGAGTAATGCCGCTGTTAAGAGGAAGAAACAAAGCCGAGCACTTTAAGCCAGGCACCCCTTCCTCTGAACCGACTGAAGCTGTCCGCAGCAGAGACACGATAGTTACGGTGCGATAAGATAAGCTGTCTTTCCATCCAGCGGCTTCATTCCATGCTAGTGCTTTGTTAAACAATAGTTTCATATTCAAATGTGAATTGTTCCCTGCTATGGCGAAGACTTAGGATGGCTTAAACTTGTGTTTATCCTTACCCAAACCGTGGCCTAATTTGAGGCATATGCAGCAAACAAATCTACTATTGTTTCACCACTAAAGCTTCTTCTCTTCTTTCTATTCAATGTCAAAATCAAAAGATTATAGGGAGCTTTGAAGGTGATATTGCCTTTTCTCAGTTTACACAATGGCGCACTAAACCAACAACTGTGTTTTGTGCGTCGACAGCATGTGCATTCTTTCACAGCTGCTGTTTTAGCGGCATTGTGAGAGGGAGATATGTTTATGGGGGAAGTTTCATCTTTTCCTGTCAATGGCTCCACGATCAAGCTTTAGCTGCTAAAACACGGATCAGCAACTGTTCACCAGACATTTCCAAAATTACACAGAGAGGGTTTGTCTGCATCCCTGCAGCCTCCAAATCCAAACGCTCACACACACAAAGATAGCACTCCCACGGACATGTGTCCGTATTGATGGAAGGATGGTGCCGCTCCTCCTCCTTGGCTCTCTGGGGTCCAGCCGTGCACCCCTCTCATCTTAATGTCAACCAGAGAGAAATCTGCAAGTCAGAGTGCAGCAGTCCACAGTCAAATTAACGTATTATATCTGCCTATGTGTTACGTGTTCACCCGTGTCTCGGTTGTTTATCGATTTGTTTGTTTGTACCCAAGATTACCCAAAAAACAATAGGATCGATTTCCACGAAACTTGGTGGAAGGACGTGTTATGGGTCGGGGGAGAACCCATTTGATTTTGGTGCAACTTCTCTTTCCACACAAACATATGGTCTAGTTGCATATTTAATGTCTCTAAGTCAGTCAGTGACGTCTCAGATGATTTTTTTCTTTCGTCATAATGAGAAAACTTTGGCTCTTTTGTAGAGTGAGTGCACTTAAAGCAGCACGCTGCTGCCTGCAAGAGAAAACTGATCGATTCTTCTTTAAGTTGAAATGGACTGCTTGTACTTAAGACTTGACCAAACCACACATTAACCACTTCAAACCACTGCCAAGAATATGTTTCCAAAGGTAACATAAGGTAACTTTTTTTATAAAGAAGGAAAGTTATTCTGCACAATAAAAACAGAAGAAAAAGGCGGATAAACCTGAACACCTGTGAATAAAACAATGAGTGGATCATACAATAGGGATGTCAGAGGAGTTTGCTTACCTTTGGCTGTGAATCTGAATGAAAGGCTAAATGTCTGCCTGTGGTTCTCTGACCTTTGTGGTTCCTCTGCTGACTTGGTTCAGGTGAGTGCAGGTTGTGTGATGCAGTGGTATCAATAATGGAAGAAAGGCAACCCCCTCCCTCTTGCTATGTGGGTCAGAGGAGGCTCTCTGTGGATGCCAGAGATTGATGAAGAGCACCAGGGAGAGCGTCGGAGCCGCCTACCTCACAGCGGTGCAACCCAAGCCGCTCCCCCTGCACTTGTTCCGAGGCCCCCCTCCTGAGCTGCAGCGCCTCTCGCTCTTTAAATGACCTTCAAATTAGCCTTATTTTTCAGGGCCCAAAACCCTTCAGGGTCCTTTCCTGGAAGTATGACGGGTCTTGTTCTCACTCTCTTTCTCTGCTTTTTCTCTTTGTTATCCTCCTCTGGACCAGAGACGGATGAGAAAACGGCAAAGGAGTCGAGCCGGAAAAGGTCTCTGATATAATCAGAAAAGTGAGCTGTTTGGTGTTCCTGATTATGCAATTGCACATGCACGGACACATGCATGCACGCACGCACGCACGCGCACGCGCACACACGCGCACACACACACACACACACACACACACACACACACACACACACACACACATCTTTACCTTACACCCACTCTCTCAAACAATTCCTTTTGTTTCACACGCTCCCTTCAGCATCTGAAGACAATGATACATGTGGTGTTTTGAGAGGTTTGTGTGCGTGATGGTGGATGGGAGTCTCAGTGGGATCGTTCTTTCTCTGCATCGCAAAGCAACACTCTGTCAGGGTTGCCATCCATTACTACAGCTGTGGTTTGTGTACACACAGCAGGTCAGGCTGGTCCTCAGTCTAGACCTGATGCAGAGCTCCTGATAATCCATTCGCCTTAAGAGAAACACCTCTTTCTAATGGAACTAAATGAGTCAGAAGGCCGCAATTTGTAAGGTCATGCTTTGCTGGATGGGGTGGAAGTCTGGAAGGTTTTGATTTATTAAGTTTTTCAGCAATTTTCTGGATGACTTGCTCAGAACTTCGGCTTATTAAGGCAAAATGAATTCCCTGAACTCATCTCTCTACATCTGTGATGAATTTAGAGAGAGGAGAAGCTTATTGCGAACTCACACAAACAATTGTGTAATCACTGAGTTGATGCCTCGCTGATGTTTTCAATGTACCTCTTAGCTGCAGACTGGAGCGCAGCAGCCTTAAAGGTGACCCATACAGTGCCGGCATTTGTTGCAACCTTGTGGAACTATTTTTTCTTTGTTATTACACTGGGGTGAAGCTGTACTCACAAGAAGACAATACACCTCCACACAGTCCTGACATTATAAATTTTATTTGCTCAAGTGGCAATTCGTCATGGAAAGCTTTTAAACATCCTCTCTTTTTCAACTGACCTTGTGCAGAAGAGTGCACGGAAACTTTTAACTTGCCAAGTTCAGATAATTTAGAGGCTGTAGAAGATCTTCCCAAGACTCTTTGCAAGTATCCAAACCAAGCAGATATTCTTTTTAATGGTACATATTATTGATAAAAGTGAATGGAAAATAAAAAAAAATGCAAAGCTGTCTTTTCTCCACAGGTCCCCCTCCTGCTTGCTTTTGACGCTCTGCCAAACATTTGGAGCTGATTCTCCAGCTATCATGACGGAAAATAGGCAGAAAGGATCGCAACTCGCTGGCAGCGAGAGGGCTAGAGAGCAAACATCAAGGGGAATCAAGTTGGAAAACATAATAAGTCATCGTGCTTGCAGCGGAGTGAAAGAGATGGTGTGAAAATAGGTAAGAGGACAACCAGAGGTGGGACATGACTGATGGCTGGGCAGGATGGTGGCTTGTTGCTCCAGAAGGGCAAACATTGCCTGATTGATTGTCGAGTATATCAGAGAGGCCCCCGTGCCCATTTGATTATGATGCTGTAATTCTTTGGTAGCATAACAAAAAAGAGGCTCATGTAAGATGAAAGATTGAGTAAAAAAAGAGAATGAGGTCATACAAGGAGATCATCATAGTGTTTATATTATTTATACATTATAACTGCTGTATAGGTCCTAAAAGCTCCCTTATTGTGAGTGTCTTTCATTATAAGGAAAAGATGCTTCATGAGTAAATTCAATATTTTTTTGGTTAGTTTGATTTCAGGAGCGTAACTCACTTATGGTAACTGAATGATACACTCGCAACAGAACTATAATATAAAGCATCTATATAAGGACGAGTTGCAGCCATTTTAAAATACTGTATCCACACATATGGAAACATGCTAGTGCCCTGTGAGACACATTAATGCGAAAATGGTAATGCTAGCATGCTAACATGGGGAAATTTGCACTAAACGCAAAAATGATGGGGAATTCCCGTATTTTTGCAGGCAGTTAGTCAGAAACCAAAATACTGAGAACAGTTTTACTTTATGGTGGTACTGAGTCATAAAGATGTATGACGTATCGGTCGTTGAAATGAAGCTAAAGTATTTAAGATACGGTTTTACATCCTTTTGGAGTAAAAGACTGCGCAGTAGTGTTGGCTTCACTTTTGGGGAGCTGTCACATCTTCCATCAGGATTTGTTTGCACCGAATTTGTAGCTATTCACCTGCTGAGATACAGCAATTCATTAAAATTACCAATGCCAATAATCTGTTGTTGGCGCTAGAAATAAATACACTTCTGAATTTGTGCATATGGCAATTCACAGGCCATTGAGATATTTCCGTATATTTCTAATGTTGGACCAGCCAGCAAATAGATACAGATAGATATACAATACCAAGCCTATAGAGGTTTTAAGCATTGCTAAAACCAAGATTACAGAATTTTATTTTCCGTTTAATTTTCTGTATGCGAACTCGTTCATTACAACATTATAATGAGAGGCTCAGTGTTCTTTGCAGGTTTTATTGCATTAAACCTCATATCTAATCTCCTCGGTCTCTCCTGAGTGTGTGGCTGTGCTCCATGAACTACAACAGAAAGAAACACTTACGTTTGGAATGTGCTTCAAAGAAGAGCCTTTCTTCATCTGAATAGTGGAATGGCTGTTTCCTGACTTTCTAATACCTATCCAGAGAGGCTATTACAAAAAGAGGAATATCATGGTGCATTATCCACAGACATGCTCAAAAAACAATGATGGAAATGTACTGAGCACTTTGCTAGAACATCCCCAGCTGTTTGGCTGTTTTAAAGGAGGAAAGAGGATACATGCTGCCTCCACATTGCACTTTTCCTCTGCTTTTGCCTCTTTGAACCTACTTCAAACATTAGTCAGTGTGTGTTTAGTGTCATGCCAGCCATGTGGATGGCATATGCTAACAGTGCAGTTGGGCTGGCTTGTTATAGGTGTGTGGTGACCAGTAGCTTCTTGTTATATCCCTGATCTGAAACCTTGATGTGAGGTGATGGATGCCAGTGGAAAGGTGACGGCCGAGGTAAATGTGGGTGTGGACACACTTGAGATGCATGCAGTGTACAGCAGTAGCCACACAAAAGCCCCCATGTGGGGCCCCTGCTACCTTACAGATGGTCAGCTTCCTTCGTCCATTAAACAACAACAGTGCTCCGATCTCTCCCCGGGCCAGATGGGCCGAAGCCTTAAGATGCTAAATGGAAACAAATCAGCCCCCGCTTTACTCTTTAATTGAGCACTGGGGTGTTTACTTTCTTGAGAATGTCATAATAGACTTCAAAATTCCCATAAAAACCCACCTCTGAAGGCAGATTAGCCCATTTAGCATCTCCAGACAGTATTAACCACATGAGACAAGTCTTAAGTGCAGTTCTGCTGGTGGCGAGACTTCCACGCGGGACCGGCCACATCTTTAGTCACTCCTTATTTCTGCACTGTGATCTTGCACTTAGAGGCACCCCTTGTAAAAGCAGAAGTCGCAGGGAGGTCGCCCTGACATCTTTATCATAATTGCCCTAAATACCCCCATTAGAGAAGCTAGCCAGTATCCTCAATAACACTAGTCATCCCTGGTAGCGCTGGTGCATCTAATTGCCTGGGCCCTTTTTTGAAAGATTGCCTGACATCAGCAGGGCTCCCTGTGGGCTGGCCCTCTTCATTCTCTGCCCAGCAAAGCATATCGTTATCACAGCCAGCAAAGAGACCCGGCCTCCCTGCTCCTGGATAATTAACTGTCTGGCTTAACTGCATAATGGGAAAAAAGACCATTGGAGGTATGGTAGTTATTCAAGCAGGCCTTGGAGAGGAGAGGTATAAGACAATACCAGGGTCATTGATGCTCACCATTTTTCAGTGGGATGGGCGATAATGTAGAAGGATGGGGAGCCATATTGGAGGCAGAGGCTGGTTATGGAGGATTGGTTTCATATGATAATTAGGCTCATATGCTAATTGCCACGGAAGCCTGATGAATTCCTTCAGCCCGGCTCGCCACTTCACGACTGGTTCTCCAATCAGCTGTCCCCAACGTCCCCCACTTCAAAGACTTGAACCATCTTCACTGCGTTCAGAACTTCATATCTCCCTATCAGTGCGCATAAAAAATGATATATATATATATATATATATAAACAAAAACAGCAGCAGCAGCAACAATAGGAGGGGGAAGCGAAGGGGCGTCTGGCTTTTGTTTGACATTTACAAGTCTCTCAGTGAAACACACAATGCCCATCCCTGTAAGTCTGTGCACACAAGTGTAATTAGAACACGGCAGGCACGTGTTTGTCTTTGTGTTTTTGTATGGCGGAGGTATCAAGGACAAGTGCATTAATGAGCACCTGGAGAGGAACAGCTTGTGTCTCCTGGTTAGTGTGACCGCGAGCCGGGGCGCAGACTCCTTCACTGACTCAGATGACGTGACTGATGGAGGGGGAGGTTTCTGTCAGATCTGGGGCACTCCCAGGAGCTGCAGTTTGTCTCGGCTGACAACAACACTCACCAAAGGGGCCCCCGTCCCACACATCAGCTGGAAAGGCGAGAGGGGATGTTGTCCTTCCCTCTGTACTAAGAGTCATACTGTTCCTCCTTACGGAAAATTCTTATATTTACTCTTCAGAGTGTGTCTTCTCTCCTTGTATTCCCTGATAGTGTGACACCATGTCCATTGAACTAGCAGCTGCTAACTTAAACATAAATGGATGTTCTGTGGATTTGAAAGTATTTATTCAACACTCAATAGAAAATGTAGAATATATACAACCAACTAAATGTTCTGTCACATGACATAATGTTGCATATGAGAAACAGATGGTTGATGTATGTTCTGTGTATATTCTGCTCCATTGATACACAAATAAATAGATTAGATTTTGTTTCTATTCTGCTGGTTTTCAGCAAAGTCAAACCACATCAGCACAAGTCGTTTGGTCAAAAAAGATAAAAATAAAGTATTGAACAGATGTTATTAGAAATGTTACTGTTTTTTGAATGGCAGAAGAACAAAGAGATACAGTCATATCCTTAGTTACATATGGATTGAACAGGATGCGTATGGAGCCAGAGATATGACAGAGCAGCTGGATTTTTAGTTTGGCATTGCTTGAAAGTGTGCTGAGACACTGGGTCCAGCCTGTAATGAAAAAATGGTATACAGAGTCATGCAACTTTAAAGAAAAAATTATATATATATAATTTTTTTCATATATATTTGTTATTCAAGAAAAAACAAGAACAGTCATCAAAACATCTCCTAACAGAGTCTTAAGCTGTTCCAGAGATAAAATGTGTCCAATTTAAGTCCTAAAGCTTATTCCACCTGTAAGGAGCATAAGAGGTGAATGCAGTTTTTTCCCAGTATTGTATTCAGTGCCCGTTGTAAACCTGCCTGTTTGGAATGAGTAAGTGGGTCAGGACTGGCTGCAGATCTCAGTCCACAGACCCCTGAAGCTGCTGCACATAGAGCTGTTCACCTGTTTGTATAAAGTTCAGCGAAGCTCGACTCAGCACGCAGAACCGCCAACTGGAGAATCAGCTGTCGTTCCTATTTTTATGAACGCTGTTGTCATCGTGACAGTACTGTTGTCGCGACCGTGCTGATGTTGTGATAAACAACGTCACATGCGTTGATTAGTTGCAACCGTATCTGCTACAGAGTTCTGGTCACCTGTTTATTGAAAGTGTGTTATAATTGAACGTACCTCATGTTTAAAATTTAATACTGCATTTTCTTGGGTTCTTAACAATACATATGCAAAGTGTGAAGCCAGTAAGATGAATGGTTCTTGAGGTATATGAGCTTCATAGATTTCTGGAATTAGTAGATAGATAAATGACATAATGAACTTGTGAGCGAGTGTCGTTCACCCAACTCCTGAGTCTTAAAAGTAAAGATAAATCAAATGGTAGTTTACTGAGGACAGCTAATAACACTGTACTCGTGCTGTGACATGGGTAATAGCTGCCTCATTAGATTTGCTCTGTGGTAATGCATTGCATTACTTACAGAATTACCTGTCCACTGCTAATAGCATTACACTCGCTAGTATCTCACATCCCCATCGATGCACAAGGCAACAATAGCCTGTCTTGTTCCCTGTGATGGCTCTGACACAAAACACAAAAAATGTGTGCATTAGCACGAGCATCCAGAACAACATGTTTACACTGAAACAGATGTCTTTACCTTGGCTTTGCTGCAGCGCATGAAGAGACTGAATTAACCTCCTGCTTAGAGCCCACTGGTGCCACTCGCAAACAAAGCAGCCTAAAAGTACATTATTACGTTTTTAACAGCTGTTGACAAAATAACCGCCATACTTTACTGTACTCACCCTTAAGTTTTATAGGCTCCAGTCAGTGATGGGTTTTCCAGGTCCCAGTCTACTGGTGACAGAGCCGCTGGTTTTATGGCTGCAATGGCCCTCTACAGTGGCTTCAGACACATGATACTCATTATAGTAGAGCATCATTTCAACTGCTCGGGAAAATTGAAGTTTGGAAAACTGCAGCGTGGAGCGTTTACCATAAAGTCTTCTCCTCTTCTCTGTGACTTCTTGTTGCCTGTTTTTGTTCAGCACACTTGACGTATGGTGAACTATACACTGAAACAGGAAGAAAAGGATTAAGGTTGAGCTTGTGCTCTGCTTTAACCTGAGATGAGCCTCTGAAGCAAGTTCTCCTTCTGGTCAGTCCGCTGTGACCTTTGCAGAAGTGAATCTTTGAGCAGTATATTTGAACGTCCACAGGCTTCATAAGGTTATCGATACAGTATTTCCTCCTTGCAGTTTCTCCATTGAAAGTCCTCAGTCGAGCCCACAGGGACATTTGTGCTTGTGTTACAGCTGCCCATGTTTACCATCCTCCACCTCAGGCTCTTTCCACTGAGAAAAAGATGCTGGCTAGGGTGCAACTCTGCAAATCCCACCTGGATGTGGCATTTGTAGTAAACAACCTAGGGGCATGGCTGCCACCCTTTCTCTTTAAACTCCCAGCGCTCCTCCTCAAGCCCCTTCAACACTGTTCTGCACTCCCAAAACAACCTCTAATTTGTGCCTTGATCATTGCCATGTAAACTAAGATGGGTTATGTCCAATAGGTAGCGTGTGCACGGCTGCTCCTCATGCTCTTTTTTTTGTCTCTCTTTCACACACACTTGCGCACTCTCTCTCCATCGCTGTGATAGCACATGAGGGGGAAGATATAGTTATTCAGGGAATTATTTTCCTCATTGGTGCCATATCTCATCCGGTCCTTTTGTGCCAAATGGCCGTGTTTCCATGGTGCCTGCCTGTGTTTACTGTGACGTGCCATGGCAGGGCCCTTTCTGGTACAGAGGGGACTTAGTGCACAGCAGTGGAGGGTATTTCAGTCCCTGTCTGGAGTTTTGGGGCTTACTTCTCCAGCTCTCCCCTCTCCTCCCACCTGCTCTCCTCGCTGTTGCTTCATTGGGCGCTCGTGTGGCTGTGTGCTGGCGCTCCTGGCCCTGTTCTTAGACAGACAAGGCTAATTGAAAGGGAAGGCTGCTTTCTGCTGATCAGCTCTGACAGCAGTGTCTTGCTAGAGGTGGGTGTGCCACCCCATGCTGAGAGTTTTCACAGCAAAATAACAGTGCTGTCGTGAAAAACACAGGCCGTGCCACGATTACCCAGGCAGCTTGCCAAAGGAGACAGATGAATTCTGCGGACAGAAGAAAGAATGGGAACCTACGTAGTCTGCTTTTTGACTTTTGGGAGGATAGCTGTGCCAGCATTTAGTGCAAATCAAACAGGCATTCTCCATTTCATTTAGGGTTAGAACTAAATGAAACCACATCTTTTTTTTAACGACTGCGACAATTAATGATCACGTTTGATCACAGATGAACAGTCTGTCATTTTGTGTTGCTTTGCAGTGCTTCAGAAAAAAAAGCATTTATTCCCCCAAACTTTCAAAGTAATATATACAAGAGTTCAAACACTTTCCAACAAGAAACAACTACAGTACGTCCTGAGCAGAAAATTAAGTCTCACTCCTTCTTTGTGTGCTGTAACCCAATCTTCTCAGATCTTTGTTTTGGTAGCTGGCCCCGGTGCATGTTCACCGTAGTGCATGTGCGTATTTGTGCATGTGAGTTGCTATCCATGTTTTTAAAGTGAGATGGCGAGTGTAGTTATTGTGAAACGTTCAGGTGAAAGAGACATTCCAGAACGAGTTCTTCAGCTAACAAGGCCTCCAACAAAAAGAGGCATAAGAACAGAATCAATATTGTTCTGGCTTTTTGGAGCTGTGGAGCTGTAAGAGCTGCGAAAAGCCTCCGACTTGACTGACTTTTCTTCTCCTTGATTTGAAGGAACTTGATACGTTCATAATGTTTTGTCTGTTTTCAGTGGTGACCAGTATAGAGTAGGCATGACAGAAAGCTAAGTTGCTAAAGTGAGCATAAAAGGCTGAATAAAGAATAATGTTTGATTTGTTATATATGTCTCGTTCAGTTGGTACCAAATTTCACCAAAGAAAATAATCCTGTAAGACAGACGGCGATTAAGCACGTCTGTGAACCTAATATGGCTCAACAATAAAAAGAAAAGAATCAAGTGCAAGTTTTGAAGGGGTTATAAAAACACAGCTAAAATTATGCTTGTATTAAATGTATATACATAAAAACCATACAGCGTAGAAAAAATCAGAGCATGAAGAACCTCATAACATAAATAACACAGACATCAGAAATTGATGGCCAGCGTCAATGGCCATGAGACCGTTGACGGATAGTTTTGACTTTCTGACTTACTGCTAGCATTGCCGTGGAGCGTGTTATGGCAATGCTAGCCTTAGCTAATGGTTGTGGATTGATTGTATTTGTTAGCTCTCAGGTATACACAGTTTAACTTTATTCAGGTGTGATTCCTTCTAGTGTGTTTAGAGGCCACTCTCACTGGCTTCGCAACACCTTGCTGAGGTGTATGTGGCATGAAGAGAGACGGCCGTGAGATGTTGGTGCCCCAGTGCGACATCTAGTATACAACCTTTGAAATTCTTTTTTTCTTCTTTATGAATTTTGATGAAAAAAATAAACACTCATGAAGTTTCATCTGAACCTTATGAACTACTGAGGACAACAATGAAAACAAATCATTTTGTATGGGGGAAAATATCCATCCATTAGCTACATGGCTAACGGCCAATGTCCTAGCTGACATTGGGCAAGCGGTGGGGTACACCCTGGACAGATTGCCAGCGCAACATAGGGCTGACACACGACTACTGTAAGTTTACCGGTGACTGTAAATGGCTAGAGTCACCTGCAAAAATACAGTGTGAGGAAGCTGGAGGCCAGAATACATGGATAAAACCCATATGCATGCAGGTTCAGGGAGAACATGCAAACTCCACAAAGAAAGGCCCTGGCTGAATCCTCTTGCTGGCATAACCCACTTTCTATGAGGCCTTTATTTTGGCACAGATCAGTCAAATAGAGGCAGATCCAGGAATTCCAGGTTAGACTTTTTTAACATTGCAAGTGTTACCAGGTAATAAAGACAGATGGAAGACAGATGGCAAAACTATGATCGTGTGTCTGTAGATACTGATACTGATCACACGTAACTTTTTTAGGTGAAAATGCCTTTAACGCTGAGTTTGATTGTCTCATTCCAGCAGATCATTTTCACTTGCCTCAGGTTCTCAGATAAAAAGCACCTCCTCCGCTGTGCTCGCCTGCTCGCAGGCCCTTTCCACTGCCCATATCAGAGGTGCCACCATCCAGCGTGACTTGATTCACCAGGACAGGCTGGGACCCCTCAGCAGGCCCACGGTGGACAGCTGTGATTACTGCTGACAATAATTTATGGTCCCTTCTGATTGAAAACATGAGAGCTGGAGATAGAAGAGCTGGTGAAGAGTCAAGGCACCACCTTAAGATATAAAACCGAGGCCGCAGCTGCTGTCAGACGCAGGAGTCCTGCCAAGCTCTGCAGGCCTTCTGCCCATTTACACACACACACACACACACAAGCTCACATTTTGCTTTCTTTTCTTTTATATTTCCCTTCCTCTGTTTCTTTGCCCGGTTGTAGTCCTCTTCTACATTGTGTCTCTCATCATCTCCATCTTGCACATGCTACTCTTATATTACGTTCTCCTAGCTTAACTTGATGCAAAATGAATGTTTGTCTCGGAAGAAATCTAATTAAATTTAACGTAATCATGCAAAAGAGCCTATTCATTTGGTTAGTGCTGCAAAAGAATACACGGAAGCTGCACCAAAATACATGAAGTGACAAAATACGTCCAGAAGACATTGGATGAAAGGAACAATACGAAAATGTAATATTGAGGAAGGCTGTTTGTAAAATGAAAGAGGAACAAATACTTATCCACCCTGGCTGATCAGGTGTCTCCGCAGTGAGCTATTCCAGCCCTGAGATTACCATGCTAATCCCCACAATAGCTCTGTGCAGCTGGTTTGAACAACTATCAGCACTATTGTTTATGTTGTCATCTCTGCTGGATCGTTCTCACGAGGAGGAACCGTTTCAGCGGATTTGTGTTCACTTTTTCGGATGGAATTTCTCGGAATGACGACCGCTTCCACTAAAATGATGTATGTTCTGGGTATTATGTTCTATCTCGGGAAAGAGGTCTTGACCTGGAGAGAAGGGGTAGTAGCACGCTTGTGGATAGAAAAATGTGAATTTGAACAACCTCTAGAATGAATTGAGAAATATTTAAACAGAATCAGATGGTGTGAAATTACAAACAGATATTAAACAGATTATGTCAAATTCTCTCTTTGATTTTCTCTGTGATTCTTGGTTATGCTAATTGGGGAATTGAAAGTATGTTTAACACATGTCCATTTGTATTAGATTTAAGTTTCTGTATAACAAAATGACATGTTTCTTCTATAAACATATTTTAACATACTGTGGACCTTCTTATAATCTGTGCTATTTTCCCTAAAGAGTTTGAGTTTTACAATTGTGTCTAGTAATGACTTATTTAAGATATCACTTTACAAGTCTGTTCTCTATCTGCTTTTAATGTAAAAATAGCACCTCAGTCTAAACACGTAACATGTTTCTTTTCAGTGGAACAGGCTCGGTGTTATGTCAACAACAGACGAAGTGGAATCCCCCCAAAGTTCAATGTGCATTACTTGGTTGTTCTTCAGAAATAGTCACATCACTACATGAGGCCGTGGGAAATACTGAAATATCCTGTCGAAGGCTACAAGAAAGTAACACAAAAAGACAACATATCAAGTAGGAGCACACTCACAGACTATCCGCCCAGTGAATGCTCAACTTTTTACATTACGTGTTCTGGGATAAGCTCCAGCCTCACTCCTGTGACCTTGAGCAGGATACAGAGGAAAAAGGTGGAAAATTAAATTCAGCTTCCAAATCCAAAGAGTTTCTTTTCATTTATCTCTCACATTTGCTTGTTGTGCTGGGGATGAAAATCAATACATCTATGCTTAAACCAGATTTGAGACTTATATCTGTAAATTGCAGTCAGTGCGCTATGGAGCCTTTATACCAACATTAAACACATTTACATTTAATGTTAGATTTTGATAAGCTCTGATATCAACCAGTACACAGATTTGCATTTAGCCAGTACTGTCATACAATGAGGCAATCAATACTGTGTAAAAACAAATATCTTGCTATTATTTGGCAAGTATTACAAGGTTGGTTGAAATCTGGACTGATAGGTGACTGGAGAGTGAGGGGATAGAGAGGATTGAGGTTAAGAATCAATGGAGAGAAAAAAGACATTCATTTATTGCTATATTTATATATTGATTGGAGGTTGTAATAATATTTTCCAATTTGTCAAAAACAACCAACAGTCGTAACATTTTTATTCAGACAGTAGCAAAGCGCTATTGCCAGTAGACAAATAGCACCAGCACTGGTTCACAACATGAAGTTCATCAATGTCATATATTCTATGAGCACAAAAGTATAAAATAATAGAATATTGTATTAACACTTTGTATAAGATGCATTTCCATGGGGATTTTTATACGATCAATATTTCTTGTTGATGAAAAAAGCCTATTAAGAACACTCTTAGAAAATGAGTCTTTCTAAAAGCTGTTTACGTAACCTTCAAAATGAATATGCAATGTTATGAAAACGTACATGTAGAGTTTCTGAGTGTTGTCGAGACATAAGCCCCAGCAGAATGGCTGCTGATGTGCACGTTTTATCCTTGCACACCTGATTATAGGGTCAAACTTTGCACTAACTATGTCTGAGAATTGCGTTTTTTCTTAATCTCGCACGATTACCCTTTGCCACTTGGTTGTGGTCATTAATCCCTCCTCATATAGTGACTGACAATAATTCCTGCACTTTGTCCAGGAGACGCCACAACCATTCATCACTCTGTCACCCCTCGCCAGGGACCCACCGGTGTCCATTTATCCAAAGGAAAAACAGTGGCTCTGTTCTGTGTATAATGTTGCCTCCATGATGTAGTCTCCTAAACTGTGAGAAAGCAAATGAAAGAAAAGTGGTAGTTGAGATCGTTAATGTTGCAATATAACTTATTAAAGATACCTAAATTGTTCCTTGCGCTGTCAGAGCAAACAAAAGAAGGGAAGCTAACATTATGGCGGAGTTGGTTGGCGGTTGTTGCCGATCGCTTGATGTTCTTTAGCTCACACGAGGCTGATGCTATCTGATATACGTCTTTTTCTCTCTCATCTCTCTTCCCCCGCCTTCCTCGCTCACATTCACTCTGTGCCACCTGCACACACTCACATAGGCACACACATCGATGACATAAAAAGACTGTTTTCTGATGAATAAATTTGTATATTTTAGAACCTATCCCAGTTCCAGCAAGTATTCTCCAGAGGCCCTGCCTTCTTCTCTCCTGAGTTCCCCTGCAACCCAGTGGAGTCATTAGTCTGCTTGCTGTGTTGAACTCTTTAATCATCTGTGTGTTACATAAAAAGAGGACTATTCCTCAGTGACATACAACGGCATGCTCAGCTTGGTCGGGGCTTGCTTTGATGTGTAGAGGCTGTTGTGTTGTGTCTGCACTATAGGCTTCTTGAGGCTCAGTTTTTTCCATTCCTCTGTGGAGGTGCGATAAGATGTCAGTCTTCCTCTTGTAGCAGTGAAGATGTGACTGTGAGTGTAGAGTTTGCAACTAAATAGGAGCAATGGGCCTTTGTAGATATTCATCCCACTACAGTGTATAGTGCAGAGTTTGTTCCTCTGCCTATGGTGCCTGTATCATGTTCATTTTTCCTGATAGTGAGATACATGGCTCTGGTTGCTAAAAGCCCTTCATTATTAATTCACATATTTACAACAATTAATCTCACTTTTCCAAAGAAAATAAATATATAAAATAAATATATAGAAAAAACAATTCCCTTTGTGTGAAAACTTAATGTACATGCTCACACACCCACATGTGCACATACACACGCTGCATCAGTGTTCCTCTGGGATGGAGGCAGGCGCCTGCTGCCATGGTATCAGGTTGCAGGTCTGTCAGACACAATGGTGAGGAGTTGCCCCGCGACTCGGCCTGAGAGAGCAGAACAATGGAGCCGCAGTGCAGACGGAGCAGCAGAGGGCACGACGAGCAGATCCGTCAGCCGGGCAGAGCCGCTCCGGCCGCTCCGGCCCCCCAGACCCTCTCCTCGCGCACACAATAGAGGGTGGGAGGTCAAGAGCTTGAGGAAATGGAGGGGAATTCCCAGCATGTTGTAATAAAATGGATTCCTCTATTTCGGTGACTGAACAAATAGGACAGAGTCAGGCTACACCCAGAATACATCATAACTTTCAGCGATTACAGTGAAGTCATTTCTTTGGGTCAGGGTGCAGCTGGAGATAATCAATTTGTGGGTCAGTGGTTCGCTCCTCTTTGAGCACTGCTCATTAGTTTTGCATAAAAGTAAATAGCTTGTCTGTCTGACAGCTGAACTTGTGTCATGGGACCATTCCCAGCATGCTCTATCTGGTTATCAGAACATGTTACTGTAAAATATGATTATGAATGATAAAGCCATCCATCCAGCCACTGCTTATCGTGTGAGAGTCTCAGGGGGGAGCTGGAGACAATCCCAGCTGACATTGGGCGACAACCTGGACAGGTCGCCAGCGTATCGAAGGGCCGAACAACCAGTCACACTCGCATTCACACCCACCATCCATATAGAGTCTCCAGTGAACCTAACCGCTATCTGCATGTCACGAACTCAGCATAGAAAAGTCTCGGCCGAGCTGGATTTCGAACCTTCTATCTGTAACCACCACACCACCGCGCCGCCTAGAAAAAAAAATCCCTTTCTGAATTTTAATGCAATAACGTAAAAAGATTTTGTGTTGTGCATCTAAATACGTTGGGAGAGAAAAAAAAGCTCATCCATGTCATGACCAATAAATCTGAGTGCGTCTGATCTGTTCCATCTCTTACAGGAAGAAGCATATCACTTCATGCACATGTACACTGCCCCGATCTGTTTCAGGGGGACCAGGCTTTTAGTCGCTGCCGTGCACAAACAGAGGTCCTGGAGACTGCTGCCCTCAGAGCGGTGACTAAGGGGGGGGTAGTGAAAGCCAGATTTTGTTAAAGCTCTTAATAAGGCACAGTGTGATATATAAGCCCGCAGGCGGCAAAGCTCTATGTGCAAACACTTCAACCACTCGTGTGATAGGGCAATCTGTGTACGGAACAGCGGATGGCCTAACAACTCTGTTATTTCACACGCGACCCTATTTGGCCTCTGTGATATCCTTAATTTGGTCGCTGAATTTGATATAGCGCTGCAAATATTTGCTTAGGCACACATTAACTCTGTTTGCCTGGTGTGTTATGATAAACAAACCGCAATGGTGTACTGAATGTAATAAATGTTAAACAGTGCATGCAATTATGCACTTCACATATCTAACCCTGCACGGTGAAAGCGCACTTTGTGCACATATGAGCTCTATTTTGACAGATCGTTATTCCCCCTTCCTGACCACCTAGGGTTACATTCAGAAATGAACTGTTTATGAGATGCCTTGGGTGGATGGCACATTTTTTTATGCCATATTCCAGTGTGAGGAAAATATAGGTTTTTACATGAACATTTCTCAGGTTCAGGGAGCAGAGAATACATTAAAATGCACAGATGCGTACAGTCTGGTTTCTTCTTTTCTGAGTTTTCTTGATTCATTTTTATGTCACTGACTGAAGAATGGACTTCCCCTAATGCCGTTTGTCCTGTTTCGAGGACTTGTGCTCTTTTACTTTCCTTGCCTTCACTGTAAAAAGGTGAAAATGGCAAACGGGTTTAGTTCCCTTTTGCTATTATACGTTCAGCCGTTTTATCTCCTCCGTGTCAGGGATTTTTTTCCCACCTCTCTGGATTTTTTAAAAGCTCTTTTCTCCTGGCCACAGTATAGCCTATTATTCCTACTAGTGCAGTGCCCGTTCTAAACCTGCCTAAACCTCCAAACCTGTTTGGAATCGGATGTTTGTTTGGCCTGTGGAGATACTGGTTGGAGCTTTTTTTCGGAATCTAAAGAACCATGAAATTGCGCCACCACTTCTGCAGAAAAAGCTGCTCACCTGTTCAAGTTCACTGAAGCTCGTCTCACCATGCAGAATCTCAAACTAGAGAACCGGTGACGTTTTCGTTGTGACTTATGTGACTTAAATTGATGACTGCTGATCGCCTGTTTATTCAAAGTTTATTAAAATTTAGCATATCGTGTGTCCAAATCGAACCAAACTAGATTAATTGCACTTCCCGGGCCCTCAACAAAACACATGACAAGTGTGAAGCCAATCAGATATTTCCGAGATATGCGAGCAACATACAGACAGATTTCTGGAATTAGTTGATAGATTGTATCCATAAAAACACAGTCACACAGTGCATCTATACTGTGCAGCACTTTCTCTATCATATATCACTCATACACTGCACCCACAGCAGTCAAGGGATATTTAGGGTTCACTATCTTGCCCAAAGACACTTCAGCATGAGGAATGGGGACAATGGAATCAAACCGTTTTCGGAAAGGATGCATTCACTCCTTCCGATGACTCTTGTCCTCATGAAAGTTGAATGGATCAAATGTGTGTAAAGTCATGTAAGGTCAACAACGTGTTCACCTTTAAGTCAGTCAGAGAAGAGCTCTAATTTCCCCCCTGCTGTGCCTCATTACCTGAAACTCAACATCCGAATGGAAGGAGTGAGCGTGTGAGATCCGTAGAAAAGTAGGGCATCAGCGGTCAGCTGTATTTGGATTATAAGTCAACATGCTTTTAGCTGTGCTGTCTGCTGAATCAGCTGTTTCTGCAGCATAGTGAATGATCTTAATCCTGTATATCCAGGTAACCTTTTCTGAAGGAGGATGAATACAAGAGAAGTGCAGACGTTGTAGTCGGGCCATGTCTAGACAAAGACGGCAACATAGGACTGTTCCTACATGGGGTTAGGATCATTGATTTTGTACCGGCATGAACGCAACAGCTGCCACACTGTGCGGAAAATGAGGAAAGGGTCCTGTTTTTTAGAGTTACAAGTTAATATCTTTCCTCTGCGAGAATACACGCTGTACGAACCCCACAGTTTCAGAAGGCACAGCACCGGCAGTTTTTACTTCTTGATACTTGTTCTGAAGTAAGCTTTTTTTTTCCCAGCGCGGTGACAGCTTGCAGCACTGGTGAGAGAGGAGAAGACAAAGCACTCTGTACTCCGAGGCTGTGTGTGATTAATGACAGAGGTGTGTGTTGCAGTGGGCACCCTCGGAGCAGCTACAGATCAGTCTTCCTGTAAGACAAATCTGACACTCAACAACCCACCGCCCCACCTGCTACCCCCTCACCGCCATCAAACCCTCAGCTCCTCGCAGCCAAGTGCACCCAGCACGACATCGCGCCCATAAATCATCCTAAACAAAGCATGTTTAATCTGTGACGCGCAGGCCTGACACACAAATTTATTACCTGTTGTAGGAAAACTGCATGTGCCCCTCTGAGTCAAGCCTCTATTTACCTTTGAGAAACCAGTAAAATACTGGAAAAGACAAAGTCTGCAACAAAGGAGGCTGATGATGGCAGTGTCTTTCAGGCTGAATTCAGGAGACAAAGCGGTGAGCTACCCAAACACGCCGCCGCCTTTTCACGGTGGATGACATGCTTGCTACGACTTCCTCGACTCCACTTGCCAAAAAGATTTAGGGATTTTTTTCTCAAGCACATTTGTAAAACATGAATACCAAATTATCTCTTGTGGATTAGAGTTACATAGCTGCTCTACGCATGCTATGAGTCATAATGCTCAGCGAGACTTGGGCACCTACCTTCAACTGCATGAGGGTAGATTTTTAGAAATCAAGTGTGCTGTACCGGGGCATTGTTAGGGAATATGCATGTAAAATTGAGCTCAGTGTGCAAAGGCAGCAGTGTAACAGCAAAAGTTGGTGTGAGAGGAAACGTGTTTTTAACAAATGTATACATGATGTTTTTCATGTGGTTCTTATCAGTTAAAAAAGGTCTGAACAGCATCTGGAGCCGAGTGGAGAAAACCGTCTCCTCTAAAATACAGCCCACAGGTGAACAGTGACAGTGGATCCAGATATCTTTAGCTTCCTTGCCATACAGTCTGACAAAGTGAATTACGGTAGCATTAGCTTGATGTGGAGTCGTCGCTAAAATGCCAAGGAGTGGTCTCTCCCACACATTCCCTCTGGCAGACTCCCTCGATCGTGCTTGTCCTCGACATGTCTTTACACTGTAAATGGTGGGAATGAGAAGTGATGGCACCTGCTGACTGGCTCTGGCAATGTCAGAAAATCACACGTACACACACACACACAACGGGGATTTTGCTTATGATGCAATCATCAAGTCAGAAAATCTGTGAAATTAGCCGACAGTGAAATGCCTAAGTACAAAATGATCGTTACGCCTCATAGAACATAAAAGTTTTATCCTCCTAAAAGCCAGAACAGGCATTAAGGCATCATGAACGTTGTCTTTTTTTTAAATGTAAATGCTACCGCAGGAAATTACAGCTCTCTCTTAATTAAAAAAAAAAACAGAAGGAAGAAATTTAGAGAAAGTTTGTTGTTCCCTTTATTCTATGCAATTTGTGTGCTTGCAAAATCGGCTCATCTTACCCAGCAACCTCTGACACCGTGAATCATCTGAGGTGATTAATTGAATAATACTTGAAATTAGGGACAAAATGAATAATGGTAAGAGCAGTTTCATTCCTGACCTTGTTCAATATTTAATGAGCTCACAGATGATGGAGACCAGATTTTATAAATGGAGCTATAGGCTCATGTGAATATTGGGGATAATTAAAGAGCGTGTGTTATTACCTGCAGGGATTTCCGTACACCCATAAACCAACCAAGACAAGATGGACACTTGGACGACTCCGCCTCGCAGGTCACAAGCATTCAGCGCTGTGATAAACAGAGGAGAATACATCAAGAGACCCGGGAGATGGGTTAATCTCCAGAGAGATCATGCAGCTCATCATAGGGACCTTTGTGGTGCTGTCGTTCTCTGCCTCGGGAAAAGCACAGGCGTTCGACAAAAAAACCCACGGCGGAGTGTCAGAGTTGCACAGAAGTGAGATGAGAAAAACAAGAGGAAAAACATCAGACAACACCAGAGAAGTCACTCCTGTCATTAAAACCTGTCTGACAAACACACGGAAACCGTCCTGACTCGCAGAGGATCATCTGACGGCTGATGACCCTTAAAGCAAACTGGTCACCTTCCTACTCACCCACAGTCACTGGAGCTCTGCGTTATGTGCTGCACTTTACCCAGCTCACTGATATCATGGGTGGGGGGGTTTCATTTCAAGTGGCATTCCTCTGCATTAACAGTTGTGTGCTATTCTACGCTGTTTGCAGCCGACAGGCCGTGGTTACTTTTAATTACAGTGGGTAATAAGAGACGAAATCCAGACTGTGAGACACACGGTATTTTTAGATCTTGATCTTGATTATCTAACACGCCGCTGCACAGATACGACTTTGTTGGGAGACTTTTTTCCCCCCGTAAATATGATATAATCACTGTGGATGGTGAGTTTCAGCACTTTGAAACCATCATTTTCTGGATCTTAATATTTTATATGTTTTAAACTTCACAAACCCATTTGCATGCTTTGGTGAGAAACTCCAACAGCGTATGTAATGAGTACATTTATATATCAGAGTCGTTATCTCACTGTAGCCGCGGTGTGACATTTGTTGGCAGAATTTGTCTCGTGACTGAAGGTGTAGTGTGTGTGGCGAGCGGAGGACCACGGGATGGGTGAGGGCCGTTGAGGGCTTTTCAGAGAGGCTCTTTTAATGAGCCTCAGATAATGAAATGTTATTTCAGAGATCGCGGTGGCGCGATTGCCGCCTCAGAAAATTGTGTGACTCAGTGATCTGCTCGTGCTTTTCTCATTTACAAAATAAACATCTATTTCTTTCCCCCCACATTCGTATTATAGATCAAACTTGACTCGTACAGCCTAATAAAGCTGGCTGCATGAGACGTGTGTTTTTAGGCCCTTTTTTTAATTGGAGAGAAAGAGTGTCTGGGTCTATTTGTGGTCTGGAGTAATGTTGGAAATGCCAGCTGTCGCGCATCAAAGCCCTGCTAGAACAAACCGTTATTTGGCATCTCCCTGCAACTTGTTGAAATACATCGCTTACTTTGTCTTATAGTCAATTTTCCCCTTAATTTAAAAAGGCAAACTGCCGCACATGGACATTTGATGAATAAAGTTTAAGAAACTCGCCTTTTTAATCAACGTGAAAAAATGCCCTTTAAAGGTTAATTTCGGTATATAAACCAAATAAGAGTCAGACATAAACTTAAAATTATTAACTCTAAAACTTTACCCTGTTTGCAGAAAAGGACATTTTTGTATTCTGTCTATCCTCCTGAGCGAGGAAAGAAAAATCCTCAACACCTTCTGGAGTTATGACTGACAGCTGTGGCTGGTGCAGAGAGCCCTGAGCCAAGCCCCATCACATAACGCATGCCCGACATGTCCATGTCCATCTGGGGGTCCACTCTTCAAACCACAAGCCCCCTCGTTGCTCTCTGCCGGCAGAGAGACAGAGGGACAAGAGGAGGAACAGGGTGTGAAGACGGGCCTCTCAGGGCTCGGAGGGAAAAGCATCCAAAGCCAGCTGGTCTGGCTTTGAGGTAAATCGATGGGCAGAGTGAAACAAAACCAGCAGAAAGAAGAGGACGTCTTGCAGGTAGAACGCAAAGGAGAGACAAAGAAAGTTAATACGCCGAGGAGAAGGTCGGAACAGCAGGTTCTGTGAAGGTGTCTGTGCAGCAGCAGCAGCAACAACAAACAGGTGAGACACAGGCGTCACAAAGGGTCTCGACTGCTTCCACGTGACGGAAATGTGATGCCAATTAAAGCTAATGTCACGTCAGGTTTGATACATCTGCGATTATGTGGATTTGAAAAATGATCTAACAACACATACTGTATCATACTTTAGTCCACTGCATCACGTTCTAGTTAAACCTAATGAGCTAATGTAAACCACTGCCATTGTGTTGGTTGTGTTTTTGCCAGCATCACAGTTTTTTATTTTATTGTGGCCATCACTTTGGGAAGATGGGAGTGTGGGGTGGGCAAAGGAGCTGCTAAAGGAGATGCTGAGAGCAGTCTGGATCCGAACTGTTGTCAGCTGGCATCAGTCTGAACTCACAAAGAACCAGTACACAGCAGAAAGTTTACTGATTGAAAACACTCCAAGGAAACAGCTGGGGACTGTAATTGTTGTTTGCCACGACTATTGTTACACACTATGTGATGCCCAAGAAAGAGCCAAATAACATTCATGTTCAAGAGGATGTTGTTTTATCTGTTTTTATTAAAAAATAATGTCATGCTATGCTTTCTTTTACTTTTATTAAAAGGAATGTTGCTAATATGGTTTTAAACATAGACTGTATACAAAGATGGACAAAGTGTCTCCACTTCCTCCCTCTACCCAGAAATGAAGCCAAAATATCCAAGTTACGAATACTGGCATCTTGCTCATTTGAGCCACAGTCTGCAGAGGGACAAATATAACATTTTACACATCGTTGAGAACTACCTAAAATGACAGAAACCATCTTAATGTGTACTTTGGTTTTTTAATTGGGTCCATGTCCTACCTGCTAACATGGAGAAGACAGGGTTTATGACCTACAGTGAAGCCAGCCACCAGGTGGTAACTGAGATGCTTTGGCTTCACTATTGGAGAGCAGTCATGTCATCCTTATATAAAGTCTATGGTTTTAATGTGGATACGTTTTAGAAAACTGTAAAGAAAATTAAAATTTTTGCTGAATTTAATATTACTCTCACGATGCTGCAGCAGTGTGTATTGACCTGTAGAAATCACGGAAAAGTGATTTCAGAAAGTTATCAGTTTTCAGAAAGCCAGTTCTATCACGCTGAAGGACTGGGAAATCACTCGTTTGTTGTTGTTCGGTACAACATCTCTAAAATAAAAGCCCCTCTGGGTGCCATGGAACACAATCTGAGCCACCCCCACAGAAAGGAAATTAATTTGGCATAATAGTGTAATAACTATAAAAATTACAGATATGATTGAAAATATGCCTTTCTCAGTGAAAACTTGCCCAAACTCTCATTTTGTACTAATGACTTCATTTAAAAAAAGACAACTAAGGACATTTAAAACCTCCACAACTAACAAATACACATAGTGCATTGTGGTGCAATATGAGGACTGATGTGATCTGTATCTCTACCATGAGAACAGTAGCGGTGCCCTTTGGTTTAGCATCTACTCTTCTTCTTCTTCTTCTTTGAGTGGGTACACACTATTTCCATGTCATGTGAAGTTGGCTTCAGCTGCCATTGACAACTATGGACAAAGTGATCATTATACTTTATCTCGGCTGGCCTTTTAAAAGCCAGCAGGTGGAGTGTCTGGCTCCTTTAATATTGTTCTTTTGCACAGTAAAGTAAAAGAGGACCAAGGCTCAAGCAAACTGCAGGAAGAGCCAACCAACACATCACCTCATGTTGCCATAAAGAATCACCTCATTTAACCTGAACCAGTGCATGGCCAGGAGCCAAGAGCGGGACAATACAGACACTAAATCTGGATGACTTCAAGCAATGGTCTTTTAAAGTCCACCACTATTGTGGATTGTTCCTGCAGATTATGACATACCTATGGAGACTTTAACAAACGTATAGTGCAGTGTGGGTATTAATGCGGCAAGTGTTTTGTATAGGCATTAAAAGTCATTAAGGACAGTTGTGAATTCTTGGCCTAGAGCCCTGAGCAATCAGGAGGGATGAGGAAGGCGAGACACAACCTTTTCCTGTGGGACTGGGACTAAGTGGTGAAAAAGGTAGCTCAATACACCAGGGACCATACTATACTAGACTAATACAAATGAGTTGGAGACAGCAATACTTTGTGAAAACCCTTCTCCTTCATTAGTGCCCATACAGCATAATGACACTGGATGTCATTATAGGAGCGGAAGCCCAAATAATCATGCATTGTTTTACTATTCAGCCACTGAAATGTTGCCATTAAATTACTGATTAATCATGTTTATGAGCTCATCTTAAATTTTGCAGATACAATCTTAATCTGCTGTAACTACAGCTGTAAAATAAATGTAGTGGAATAAAATATTTCCCTCTGAAATGTTGGACTAAGTAGCAGCTAATGGAAAATGCTTGAGTAAACTATATGTACTTGAGAACTTATCCACACTGTTCGGGTTGCCCCATTAACATAACAGGGCATGTTCAGCTCAGAACATTTTTTTATTTAAACGGAAACGGTCAGAGGCCCTGTACATAGAGCCTGCCCACTTCCTGTTAGTCCTGTTGTATTGAAATATGCTGCAATTCACCTAGAGGGCACTCACTAGTTTGCCCAGACAGCAAGAGCTGTGATTGGTCCGCTTGGTAGCATCGCATCTCTGGCAGACTTGCCGCCATTTTTTAATTGACTTCAAGGAAAGAACACGGACGACGTCTTTCTTTTCTTCGTTGCAGTTCTTTAAGAGAAAGTAATTGCTCTTCAACATCTGTCAGCTCCAACTCCAACACGATCCACTGAGTAAAACTCGCCATTGATCTGAAGTAAACAGGACCAGAAACCGGAAGACACTCAACACCAGCATAGAAACGCTGCCCTGTGCGTAGGCTACGTGCTTACCTACAGGGTAGCTTCGACGCAGAATCATGAATCGGCCTTAACATGGAGGAGGTAGGATTTATGACCTTTACTGCAGCCAACCACAAGGGGGTCATAATGGTTTGGCTTCACTTTTTGTCAAGTCTACGTTCCACATTCACATGATAACCGGCTCTGCTGAAACCTAAATGGACCATGCCATTATGGGACATGACCTTACAAGTACTTATAATAAAGTACTTATGATTGGAAAGCCACAAATCAAATGTAATCGAACAATATATATTAACCATCTATTGTTTCACCATTTGATATCAAAAACATTAAGAAAATTGGCAGAAAAATATTTTCTTGGAAAAGTTAAATTTTGGGGCTACAGCTCCATAGCGTCATCACTCGTTCTCGACAACCTCACGAGCACCCCCCCCCCCTACGTAACCCGGAGAATGGAAGTTCTCAAGATATTATAAAATCTGTGAAGACAGGGGAACCTTGAACAAACTGATTACTTACGCATGCACATCAACTTTTAAGGTGTTTATATACAACAACAAAAACATAGTTTCAAATGACTATGTAGTTTAACTCGAGATCAGTTTGGAGACTTGAAGTGCTCCTGGTTTAACCTGCTGAAGTTCTCCACTCTCCATGAGCTTCTCTAGTCCCCTGTCCAAACTGGATTACATGTTCTTTCCCACCATATTTCATACACAATCCAGTAAACTGCTCTTTCACTCGCACCTGCCTCCTACATGCCAGCGCACAGTCTGAGCTGACCACCACACCTCCTCTGATCCTGCACATGTTCACACGTGACACGCTCATGCGCACGTCAACCAGCTCCCGCCCTCCTCCCCTTCCTATTGGCTCCCGAAGAGACGCTGCGGGTTCCCATTGGCTTGTGGGCGCGTCCTTCCCACCCCCGAATTCCATCGCTGTTGTCTTAGAGATATGACGTCAAACGTGTCTAATGTGATGAGGCTGGAAGTTGCCCCCCCCTCCCCAAAAAAGTATCAAAGTCAGACTCCAAAGAAACAGACTGTACTTTAACGCAATTAAATACTTGGCTTCAGATTTAGGCTCGTTTAACTTGTTTTTATTATTATTAGTTAATTCGGTTAAAGTTCTGTCAAAGTTTCCACAAGTTTTCTTTTACTCTGCTCCCATGGGACACAGTTATTGTTATGAAGAATGTGACAGGAATCAAACCACAGCAGAGTATTTATTAAAAAGCTGTTTTTTAAAAAAAAAAATAATATTCTGCAAAAGAGATCTGAGATTCTCTATTGCTTTGTTTACCTCTCGGTTATAATCAGGGACTTTTCCAAGTTGTTCCAATGTTTTGACTCCGTGTGTGTGTGTGTGTGTGTGTGTGTGTGAGAGAGAGAGAGAGAGAGAGAGAGAGAGAGAGAGAGAGAGAGGGAGGGAGGGAGGGAGGGATAGAGAGGCAGCTCGTCAGATGAGGGGAGGAGTCTCGGTGACAAGAGGAAGACTGGCTTCTCTGAGTTTGTCAGCGTCCCCCCCCTCCCCTAAAATAGCAGTCAGCGTGTAAATGCGAACTGAAATTACGTTTATCCAGCGGAGCCACCGATATAGAGTGTCTATATCCAGCGAAGGAGCGAAGGTGAGTACACGGAAATAGAAACAATGTGGCAGTGTTGAGTGTGGCAGCAGCGACACAGAGAGAGAGAGAGTGAGAGAGAGTGAGAGCGAGAGAGAGCGCAAGAGGGAGATGTAGAGTGGGATTGAGGAGCCGGGGGAGACTCCTCATCTATTTATCTATCTATTAATCCAACTGAAGATAACGTCAACGTCTTCTCGTGGCAGGTCTCCTGTTCGAGCTGTGATCCTCTGCGTGTTTTCTGTGCGTTGATATCAACCCGAATAATAGCGAGAAACTTTTCCAGGATTCATCCGGTAACGCGCTCCTTCCCAAAAAATAAGAAAAAAAAACTCCCATCCGTGATCTGTGTCTGTAAAAGTCCTTGTTGTGGAAAGTGTGAACCTGAGTGTACTTTGTCAAACAGGCGCATCGCTCGGGGAAAATAGTAATCAGTGTGTGTAATAACACAGTGGAGCCGTCACTTCACACACACACACACACACACACACACACACACACACACACACACACTGAGTGTGTCATGGTGATAGAAAGTTGAGCACATTATTTTCTTTAAAATGATGTGACCACTTTCCATTTGTTTTGAGTCTACACATCTAATAACACTTATTATTATTTTTAATTTACACACGAGTGCTAGAGCCTGGTGCCAGTTTTGCTCCTAGCTTGAAGTTAGTGGTGTTGAGATGTAGATGGTACTGTTCAGCCTGTCTCTACACTCGCACGCTGCTCTCAGTGTTGTCCTTATGTCTGCAACAAACTTAAAAATATATTAAACAAGAAATCAAACCTGAGATACTCTTGTTTTGGCATTTTAACATGTCATACACTGATTCAGATGCCTGTAAGAGACTATGTGTTTCCTGAATATATAGTAAACAACCCGGTTATGGCTTTATTTAAAATTTAATAGGCTTAAAAAAGCTCCGCTGAAATATTGAAGAGGTAATCTTTAATCTTGACAGTCTTGTCACTGCACAAACTCACCTTACCATCTATTTTTTTAAGTGGCAGTCAATTGCACGGTACATGTCGGATAAGTTGCACAGTCAGGTTTGGTTTATGGAGCCTGTTAGTGGATCTCTGCTGCGAGGTGCTTCTTTGAATCTCTCGTCTGTCTCTTTTCTCTCCGTGTGACCTTAACCTCTGGCCACAGCGAGCAGCGGCCAGCGGTAACCTGACCTTCTCAAATGTTTCTAGTGTACGCCTACAACCTTACTTGTCTCATTAATATTGTTCAGAATGAGGTGGTTGCTACAGAGAATAGCAAAATGTAACATTGGTATGAATTTAATCCTTGGGATTTTCTTTTTTTTTTTATGGTTGTCTGATGTGTTGCAACTTGTAAAGTGTGGTTTGTGTTACCGAATGGATCCAGCCAATTCACATAGTCCTAAAAAGCTGCGTCTTCCTTGAGTTATTTACAGTTACCTATTTAGAAATGATCTCTTTGCGTTGATCTCAGCAATCAATATTTTACAACTTGCTGTATGAACTGAACCAATAACAAATGTTCCTATTAAAGTCATTCTTCTGGGACACGAGTTGTTTCAGCACGCTTGTAGTTTTTTCAAAGCCCATTTTCTGTTACCGCTGTTCCGATGGCATGCACATTACCTTACCAGCTGGCTGCCAGTGATTTCTAAAGCAAAGCATAAAGCACCCTCCAATCTGCAGTCATTAGCTTCTGCGCTGCCCCAGGCCTCGTCAGTAATGGGGCCTTGTTGCTCATGATCCACATCACGTGAGCTCTTATGTCTAATGTGTGGATGAGGGATTCTTTCTACGCTGCCGAAATGAATATCATCTCAACAATTTATGATGTGTATTAGTCTGAGCAAGAACGTGAAGGCGCGGATCGAGCCATCGTAAATGTCTTTCCTATGCATGCGGTTGAACTGTCGCTCTAACCTTTGCCTTTTCCATTACACAAACACACTGGGAGAGGTTTGATAACATGATAATAATGAGATTTTGCCCTCTATCATTTAATCAAGGACAGGAAGACGCACTAATGCGCGATAGATGGCGGATATTTCCTCGATGGCTGCGAGTGTTTATTAAAGGTTTTAGCCTTGTTACATGTTATGTTTTCATGTCTCTGTAAATGTTGCCGAAGTGCGTGTTGTTAGCGTCTCAGCACAAGTTCTCGGTTGGAAAGGGAGAAATGAGAGGTGGCGACGTTGTGAGGAATGGGCAGCTGCAGCATCTTTTACTGCACTCCTCATCCCACTTCAGTATCAGTGTCTCAGCTTCTCCTTCCAGGAGAAATGTGGAGTGTGTGGGCGAGTTGGATCCGCAATTAAGGCTGGTTGTCAGAGGGAGAATGCTGGCGTTCACACGATGCCTCTGAATCACTGAGTGCAAGTCTTTTCTCCTCCTCTCCTCCTCCCAGGACGTTTTTTTTTCTCCAAGGAGGACAAAACACCAGAAAGCTGAAATCCAAGGATGTATTGAATGAAAAATAAGAGATAGAAGCTGAATATTCTCGGGCCAATAAAGAGGATAGTGTTTCTTTGATTGTTCGGTAAGCCGAGATGTTCTTTTATATTGCAAATTCAGCTTTAACATCACAGCAATTATGGATATTACAATTGTTTCACAATAGTTTTGTGCATTTTGAATTTTTCCACATGATTGTAAATCTATTTTTTAACGGGTTTTGCATTATTTGATATTGTTTAATGTGCAGCAGTGAAGCCGCATTTGTAAAGAGCTGTTTGTTTTATTACTACTGAACATTTGGCAAGTGAGATTTAAGTTCAGTTGCTTTAGGACGTAGTAAATACAGATTGTTAGGTGGTTTGGTTGTAATTATTATTATCTACTGAAACATTAGAAATTGAATTTTATAAAATAAGTAACTGTCCTATCCTTTTTTCCTTTATAGTTTGTTTTAACTCTGTATCTTGAGAGAATCTAATGCTTGAAATTGTGTTTTATGTTAACTCAACTTTGTCTTTGACCCTTAGTAACATGATTCATTGTTTATTGGAGCATCAATATGGAGATTCCAGCGTTCTCCTGTGAGACCTGGAGGTTGGATGCAGAATCTTGAGCCTGGCAGATAATGTTTTAGACCGCAGTTCACTGTAGACTGTCCTGTGTAGACCAAAGAGCGAAGTCTTGTGTTGTTTTTCTCTTTTTTTTTGGTAAAGAAAACTTCACATTAATGCGAATATACTGTTTGATTATTTCTGTTGCTGTGCACAAAGCCAATAATGAGACCTTAAACTATAAACTTTAAGCAGAAAACTTTTATTTAGAGTAGTTTCAAGTCAAGATACATGATTTATAAAAAATATTTTTTCCTTCTGTATCTGGTTAATGGTTATTGGGTCATCATACCAGCAAATATCCGGAGTATGGGGGCGTCACGGTGTATAGATCCTTGGTTCACTCTGCGTCACATTTTCATGCTTGTGCGTCTCATATTAGACAGGATGTTCATATGGTGAGATTGTGAGCCATTGTGGGCAAGAAATAGCAGTGGGTCTCACGTATGGAACATGTGTTCATTGTTTAACATTATGTGGTTCTCTTTAAAACCTTTAACCACAGCAAGGACATTGAAACTTAATTTTCAGATGTCACCAAGTCAAAGAATGCTTTTGTTATTAATCTTAAAAAACTTTCCCCATATTTATAATGAACAAATATCAGAAAATGGTATTGTTGTTGTACATTTGAGTGGCTGTCAGACACTCCAGTATTATGAGGGCCCTCTAACAGCTTGATGTAAGCTCAGAGGGTAAATGTAGTACTCGCTGAGGCAATGTTTGTATAGCAAGACAGCTACCAGTGACCTTTCAACTGTCCTGCCCTTGCCTGAGACCTCTGGTGGTAAGCCACCCCGTTCGGCTCACTCAGCACATGTGCTGCTGAGCGGGGCAGAGCAGCTTAAGGCCGTGCTGTCTTTTCCTGCCTCCCCTGCTCCTCCAAACAAGGACTGACTGGAGGTCTATTCACCTCTTACACCTGGACCACACAGGAGAATCAGCAGGAGGATCCTCGGGCAGAGCCGCACTCTAAATCTGCTGTTAATCTGCTTTCAACACTATGATCCTGCATGGGCTGCGTCTCACTACACATCCATACTGTTCGCCGACTGTGACTCTGAATACAAACAAACAAATCCATGGTGTCCACTGTTGCCATAGAGGTACATCCAGGATAAAATAAGGACTGTCCCCCTCTAAAAAATGATCCCAAAGGTCATCCGTGCAAGCAGTATACTGCGACCCATAGTTACATGTTTATCAGCTGACTACTAGTGACCATAGTAATTATGATGGGAGTAAAGCAGAAAGTCAGCTGACGTAGTGTGCAGAGCCCTAAAGTTCACGCTAGGAGACGGATGGGGATGATAGATGGGTCGACAGGACATTGGAATTAGGAGACCACAGTTCTTTTACCATTTGAAACCAATAGTCATCAATTTTTCTTTTACCCTTGTCCGGTCAACAACCTTAACTGTGTGACAACAAAGGTCCAGGAAGTCCACCACCTTTCCCTAAACCTGACCAAGTAGTTTTTATCTTAAACCTAACCATACTGTGTCGGTAAAATAAGCTTGACTGCAACAAAGGTCCTGTGTGCCTGTTGTGATACAGGCACTATTCCAGGGTCGTAAGGGAAGGGAGATAAAAGTGACATATATTATATGTAAAAATTCTTCATTAAAATGACCTGTGTTGTATATTTTTTGACATGTGTACTTACATTATCCAAAATGTTGCTAACAATGTTCAAACCCAGAGAAATTCTCAATTTATTCAAAGTAACGGGACGTTTCTTTTTGTCGCCTTTTAACTGTGTCATATCTGCTTAACCATTCTCTGCCGTAATTTACGGGGCAAACGACGTATGAAGAAGGAAAAGCGCACATGTAGCCAGTTAGCCAGTCAGCAGCTTTTTCCAGTTTTCGTTTTTGGCACTCGCAATGGATCGCGATTATTCTTGGCTGTTTGCTGCGTATTGTGATTAAAACCTTTAGACATTACCTCATCAAAATGATTTGCGCTTGAGTCACGTCAGGTACATTTTCATCAGCTATGGTGGTGAAGACAACAACTCACATGATCACACAGCTTCATGACATCTTCAAACTAGGTATTGTGTTATTGTTTTGATTGAAAGTCACCTAGTGGCCGAGTTATGTATTGTACATTTAAATGGTCGTTCAGTTTGTAGGACTTGTTGCTATTTTTTTCTTTTCTATAAAGCACCATGCAAGATTTGTTTTTCCCTCAGTTGCTGGCTATGTCACCTTTAATTTAATCTAATGAGGTTAGCAATTGCACATGCACGATGTGTGGTTTGGGATGCTATAGACTGGGGAAGCATGTGGTGGAGCAAAGGTGATGACTTTGAGAAGTCAAGTCATTTCACACTTTTCTGAGATGTCACCTCCTCCCTCTTTGGCTTTCTGGAGTGCAAGAGAAACCACAGAGTCACACTGCATCATCTCACAAGTGAGTGGGTTACACTAACAAGACGTATAACCCAAATATGTGTTTCCTGTGGTTTAGTTGGTCATTATTGTTTTTTAGCTTGCTTTCTTAATGTTGTTTATATGCTACAGACATTTCCTAATAGGCCTCTTTTACACCAAAATATGTGGGGTTTTTTTGTAAACCTGCTGAAAAAAGGTAATTGACTTGTTTTTCCATTGTAAGCGGAGGAGTTTGCCCTTCCTTTGTTTTATTTCCCCTGGTGAGTTAGTTCGAAAACCTCGCTTGCATCTTGCACGATATGAATGAAAAAACTCCCAATACGCAACAGTACACAAACATTCATGGCTATTTACGCGCCAAAGCCCGAAGTTCAATGTGCGAAAAGGTGTAGTGTCGGTATCTAGCCTGCCAAAAATAAAGAAGAGGAAATTAGGCTATTCACCCAGAAGTCATGTTTCCATCAGTGCCAATCGGAGCAGAAGACGATAAAAACCTGTGTCAACCGTGCAGTCATTTGACCATGATCATGTTAGTGGGTCTGTTTGACCATCGGAAAAGGGTTAACAGTGATGGATGGTAGAAAAGCGGCTATATTAAGTGACTATGTTGCTGCACAATACCATAGTGATATTATTAAGTTGAATCATGTGTAAAAGCAAAACTGATGAAGTTGAAAATTAAGTTAAGAAAGACATCTCTTTGCTGAGTTGCGTTTTAACTGAATCTCAATGAGACATACATAAATCAAAGGAATACATTATAATCTAATTTACTAGATCAAAAGATCTCCCATGATTGTTAATATACCCCACTGTATTGAATTCCTGATGCTGTATTGTAGATCTTTTCTCGCTCGCTGGAGATTTAAATTCTCCTGCTTTGTGTAGAGATAATTTAAGTAGAAGCATCACAAGCAGACAAACAATTGAAGTGTGTGCTAAGTGAACTTTCTTCAAAGTCTAGTAAGCTCTGTGTAATGGAGCTGTTTACTATGCCGTTATCCGGTGCCAAAATAAGTGATTTGAAACATCGCTTACAACCTTTATCGCCATTTAATCTTGACTCCCATCATGTTTCCCATAATGGTAAAGACGTGGAGTCCACAGATAAGTGTTCATCATTGGCTGGTGTTTTTGAGGCCTGGGTGTAACAGCTTTGCAGCACTGACTAAAAGTCCAGTAGCCACTGGAAGGAAGCTACTGGCCTGGACTCTCCTGCAGCTGGACAGACTCTGTCACGCCTCCCTCGGGCTGCAGGAAGGAGGCCTGGCCTGCGATATCCTTGTTTTTCTGTCTGTCTCAGAAAGGCCTGTGAACCAGGACAGCTGAGGGGGCGGTGGCGGCCACGGTGCTGGTGGTGCGATTCCTCCCATTATTTTGCAGCACATATGGGGCCATATGAACAGGGAAGGGAAGTGACCCAGCCCCTTCTACTCTGTGGACGCGGCCCTGGTCCACTGCAGGGCTCTGACTTGCAGTTCAAAGTTGTCTTCCTCTCCGCTGTTAGGGCCATGAACTAGCAGCATGTACACTGCAACGCCACACGCGTGTTCTTTTTTGGTTATACAGCATGAGTTTCCAAACTTTGTACGTTAGAGTGAGATAGAGTTTATTGTGTTTATGTTGTGTGTGCAGATTCCGAACATGTTTATGACCTTGCTCACTTTAGGGGAAGTGTATAAGCTTAGTCAAGTACGATTTTTACAAGCCTAGATATCATCTTTAGACGTTTCCAGTTCACTTAGTTTTCTTAAGGATCAACAGTACTCCTCTTTACTCTTTAAGAGGACACAATTTTAAAACCTCTGCAATCTGGTAAGTCATATTTACTTCCGTTGTGGAGGTGATGTTTTTGTTGCCGTTAGTTTGTTTGTCTGTTAGCAGGATTTCATGAAAAATGGGCTGTTTTCAAGCATGAAACTCCAGATAATGTCCACACAATAGGGTCTGAACTTTCTCTGGAGTTTGTCTTTCACACATGAGGAGTGCAGGAGGAGATTCTCCAGTCAGACGTGTTCACAACAGGCAGGACATAACGTTTATATTGTACTGCGGAGATCACATGCTTTTGTTAACAGCACATCCACACAGGTGTCGGCCCTTATCACCGAAAGCTCTTGGATCTTGTTGTCTTTCCCAGGTGACATCTTCAGCGGATGTATGTATGATATATATTTCTTTCAGTTTTGCATGTTAGAAATTGCTGGGGGTGAAACCTCTAGATAATCTCATTCAGATAAACCAGCGGGATAGTGTGTCAGCCTTGCTGGAGGTTCTAGTTGTCAATAAAGCTTTTTTTAAAACTCAGGCACAGTCTTTTTGAGTAAATTCCATCCATAAAGTATTGTCATCACATCTTTAGTCCCTGGATCCCAGCTCTCTATAGTGTGACTGGGATTGAGATTGAGGTGTCGGGTCCGCCCGCTGTTTGTGCGTCTGCCTGCCTGTCCTCTCCACCTTCTCCCAGTCCAGTTTCCATCTGTGTGCTGTGGGCTGCAAATCTAGGTGAAAATTGTGTCGTTTTTTTTTCTTTCCACCAGTGAGTTGTTGGCAGCCTATATTCATGTCAGACTGTGTTGTTCTTGATTCTGTTTCCCTCCTCCCCTCAACCTCTGTCGCCGTTCCAACTGCCAGGGGTGTTCAGAACATATATGGGGGCTGGGGAGAGGGGTTGGGGTGGTGTGTAGGGGGGGGGGGTGGCATCCATCATCAGCCGTTGGCCCTGGGACTCGGGACCAGAGGCTATCAGCAAACAGTTTGACTGAAAAGATTCCTGGAGAGGTGAGCTGCAGCAGGGGCCTGTGGGGTCTCTCTTTCTTTCTCTCTCTCTCTCTCTCTCTCTCTCTTTCTCTCTCTCTCTCTTACTCTCTCTCTCTCTCTCTCTCTCTCTCTCTCTCTCTCTCTCTCTCTCTCTCTCTCTCTCTCTCTATCACAGTGTTTGCACACAGTGTTCATGTGACAGCTAGCACACATCATCTGATTTGGGAGATACTGTGGGCTAACTGCCTAAATGCCCCTTAGATTATTTGCTCAGTGAATGCCCTTCATTGATGTCAATAGATATTCAAGCGGGGGAGAGAGAGAGAGAAAAATGTTCCCCTCATCTGCTTTTATTGGTTATAAAGAAATGATCCGCCTCACACTTTTTTTGGTCACATCTGCCCTCTGAGAACAGAGCATTAGGGGATTGTCTGCTGCTAAAACGGCTGTTTTCTGTTAAGACGCATCATTCACAAAGCAGATTCAGAGCATGCTCTCTAAATGAAAACTGTCTCCTATTGTGTTGCAGACGTCTAACAACATAAAACTCCATGACAAACATCGCACAGATCCAGATTTTATATATTTTCCTGCCACTTCCAGCCTCCATGTGTCATTATGTATTTTCAGAAATACAGTGAGCAGCTGCTTCGTTTGAAATGTTTACGTGAAAAAAATAAATAAAAGCGTGAATCACAGAGGCTGTGAGGGATCATTAAAAGACTAATTCTACAACATTAAATTATAAGAAAGAAAGAAAAAAAATCAATGCTACTCTAGCTAGCCCCTTTCACTGTTGTTATGACTCATGGCCATCCTCACTGCTCATATTGCATAAACCTTTTATGTAATGGAACACTGTGGGAAAGAGGCATCGAGTGGAAGATAAAAATGGGAAGAGAAAATCAAATATTTATTCTGAGCTTTTTAATTTTTTTTCCATTGAAAGCGGACATTCTCTGAAGGCAGACAGTAATCCTAAACTGCATGTACAGTATTTGCAGCAAAAAAACTCTTTTTGTTTTCGCCGCTCACTATTTATTTAATGAAATATGCCCGCTGATCATCAAACACTGGGAGAGAATTGAATTGAATATGTGGAATCTCAGTATCTAATCTGGATCCTCAGTGTTTCCAAAGATGCGTCGAGATTGGGTAAATGCTCGACTGCTGAGAGACATTATGCGTGACGTCCCTAATACCCTTGCACTGCAGATTCCCCCCGGAGGAAGATCTCAGTTCATCTTCGCTGTTTACCATTTCTGAGTTGCGGCCTGCGCAACATCAAAAGGCTGCCATGGCACTTAACACAACTCGCAGGGTTCCTGGGAGGGTGGGTGAGAAGGGGGTCTGTTGCTCCCAGTGGTGTTGGCATTATTATAATTCCCTGGTGAGAGGTCCATCTAATGATAGACAACCATGCAAATGGACACATGCCATTGTAGGATATCAGACGACAGGACCGCACTGTAATGCTATGCAAATGTATAAACCTCTAGGACCATGCATGCATTTGTGTTTTTGTGTGCATGTGTGTAAAAACAAGTAGAAAATAATACTCATCTTCCAACAAAAATCTGTAAGAAAAACATCAAATTTTGAAAACTGGTGATAAAACTCACTCTAATTTGTAACATGTAACTTTATTAGTTAAAGCAAAGAAGTGCTCATCCATAAAGAGTCCTGGATTCTGGTGTTGTGTCATGTCAAGACACTGACTTGTTAAAGTGACATACTGACATACTGTCATAAGGGATGTTGGTGACGGAGGGCTTTTGCTCAGAGACACAGTTTGTTCAAGCAACAGTGTTAATATAAAGTGAGTAGTTATCCATTAGTCTGTCAGTTGCATTTTACAGACGTTGTGCAGATTGTTTGATTAGAAATTATGTCCAAGGGTGAAGAGGTTAGAGTTTAGAGCTCTGGTACGATGAACGGTAAAAAAAAAAACGTTTTTCCCCTTTTTACAAGCTGCGATTGCATAATTTAAATAGCTGAAATCGAGATATGTTCTTGATATTTTCGTAAAACACAAACAAAACATGAAAACGTAAGAAATCTTTAAAGAACTTTGATAGAAAAATTAGCAAGGAGATCTTAATTTGTGGCTACTGCTAATTTGGATTACAACAATGTGACACAACTTGGGGAACAGGTTCAAAATATGCTTTCATGAAATATTTTATATCTAGATCTTAGAATTGTGGAGAAATCTTCAAAAGTGTGTTAAATGTTATTAGATCACTCTGGATTTTTTAAAGATCACCTGTGAATGATTATTAAAAAATAATCTAGTAGGCCACTATATAAACTGTACTGTGTGTCTATGAATTCTCAGTTGTCAAGCACATTCAGTTTTAATGAGACATAATTCATCAACCTACCCTTGCATCAAGGAAGTTAACATCGTTTTCTTTGTTCGTAAAAGTTTCACTCCAATCTGCATCAAGGGATTTACCTTGAGGAGGAGAGTAGCTTTTCTACATGAAATGGATATAACTGCTCGGAGAGGGTCATCTCTTTATCCTTGAGAAACTGAGAATCCATTCATTGGCTGGGCTTGAAAACCTGACTGACGCAAATGGATCATTGGGAATAGAAGTGTCCCAGCAGTAATTATGTTACAACGCCGCTGCCGCTCACTACCACAGAGGTGGGATGGGATGGGCGCCGGGTGCTTCTTTTAGTCTTATTTCCTTTACATCTTTTCCACATAGTTAACACACTCTTACTGTCTTTTCGCCCCGTCTGACTTTCCCTCCCCTTCCTCTCTTGTTTTTGTTCAGTCTCCGTGTCGCACACACCTGCTGTCGCACCCAAACACACGTGAAGTGCAGCGCAAAGTTTCCGACTAACATTCATCCTGCGAATGTCTCGTCCCTCTGTTGAATGGAGGAAAAAAGTTGGTGGCCGATCATGTCACCTATTTGTCACTGTTGTCTTCCTTGGCCTCTTGTGCCTTGAAGCTACAGCAAAATTGTCTCGGTCTTTTTCCTTTTTTTCCCCCGTGCTATCCGGGACTCCGTGGCACTAAGTCAGTTAAAAAAGAGACATGAAATTAATGTAATGTCAATGGCATTTTTCTCATGAAACCCCAAGGCACTTAGTCAAAGTCACCTTGCATAGTCCTCTCATCCCCTGACAGCAATGTGAGAGTGAGATGGAGGATGTCTGTCTGGTAATGCTGTCAGCGAATGACGTCCTTCGGTTATTGGTCGTTCCTGTACTTCCACTCATCGTCATTCAGATGTTGTAGATTGGACACTTGTCCAGTGTTTATTCTGAAGATGGACATGGTTTCCATCCAGGCGGCTGTGTAACGTGGGCCCACATTGAAACCTGCTCTCAGTGCGAGCAGGTTCATCCTGTGGGGTTTTCTTTCCTTTTGATGTCATTTTGGAGGTGATAAGTAGCTTTCTGTCTCCTGGTCCCTGTCTTACAGCACAATCCCCACAGCCCAGGCAAGGTGCTAGCAGCGTGGTGGATTGTTTGAACTTGCATTGATCCAATGTGGGATTACAGCTGGGTCATCGGAGGGTTGGACTGAGCCACCAGTCATCAGGGCAGATTAACCACTCGCTGTCTGCCTGGCTGCCATTTTAGTGCAGACTCTCACTGCTGGCTTTGTGACTGTCCCGACTGTGCAGGTCACTGCCTCCTCTGGAGCAATGAGTTTTTTTCCTAATGAAATTAGACTTGATAGAATCTCAATGACCTTTAAAGATTTAATATGTAGAAATTCTTCATTAACGTGCCTAGAGATTACCAGACATTCTTTTAATATTTTGTTGACTTGTGTACTTACATTATTCAACATATTTCCAACAATGTTCAAAACCAGAGAAATTTCCAATTTAGTTTATGGTAACGGGACGCCTTCATTGTGTCATATCCACTTTACCCGTCTCTCAAATAACGTCCGGGCAAACGATGTATGAAGAAGGTTAAACACACTGCTAGCCAGTCAGCCAGTCAGGTGTTTTTTCCTTCCACTATTTGTATTGGTCACTTGTGATGCGTCACGATTACTCATTGCCGTTTGCTATATAACGTGGATAAAACTTTATTACATTACCTTATCCGTGAACATGAGTTGTGCCTGAGTCACGTCAGGTACATTTTCATCAGCAATTGCGGTCAAGACAACAACTCCCATGATCCCACGCTGCTTCACGACGTCATCAAATAAGGTATTTTGTTATTGTTTTGATTGAGAGACCCCTCGCAGCAAAACATTTCTTAATGTACTGTTACGATCCACTTTAAATTTGAAAGTAATCTATTGAAGATATATCTTAATTTAGAAATCTCAAGATTTTGGCCTGGAGGTTTTTCTTTTGAGCTAATTGTATGTATTTTGTTTTTCCTTCAAAACCTTTAAGGTAATCATATCAAAATTATGTTAGCCTTGCCTGTAAATCACCCCTCTTTATATGAAAAATGTCAGCCACAGCAATTCTTTACAGAGAAAGGGGAAGTGCTGCAGAAAGTCCATGATTTGAAGACAGCCCCACCTCTTTCCACATTTCTCAAAGCCTCCCTTTTCACTTCTTTTTTGTCCGCATGCCCTTGCGATAGCTCTTATTAATTATATCTCATTAGTTGCCTTGGAAACTGAGGTGAAAGAACGTATAACATGAGTTCAAAGAAAGAAAGATGGAACGAAAAGAAAGAAATCACGAGAAAAAGCAAAGAAAGAAAGAGGGCTGAAAAGAGGCGATGGAAAAAGTGGCTGTTGAGAGATCAGCCGTGTGTCAGATTAGCATCAGGAGACATTAACACTAGTGATGCTGCTGCTGGGGCCACAATCCTGCCTTTCACTGCTGGAGAAGGAGATAAGCGCGCTCGCACAAAGGGAAGAGGGAGAGAGCATGAGAGGGTTGGCTTGCCTCCACTCCCCTCAGGCCAACAACCCCATTTACAGGTACAGCACCTCCTGATGAAAGCAAGAACAAAGGGGTGAATGTTCATTTCCTGCTGCGCTGGTGTCAAAGCTCCATTGAAACACATTGGTAAAACTGTGGATTTAGGCTGCTTTAGCTCTTTGTCTGCCGGCTGCCAGAGGCGAATCACATCCGAGCGAGTGTGTTGACACTCTGGTTTCGATACACTTAAGAACGCAGGATTATTTCCACAGAATCCACATATCGCTGTACATCAGATTACTGCGTGAGGCTGTTGCATCCCATCAGAAATGTACTTCTGTCATAATCATGTTGTTTCCATGTATGTTAACTCCTGTTGTGAGAGCTGTGATTCATTCTTATGTAACCGGTGGAGTGTTTGAACAACAAGGAAAGGTCTCTGCCTACTAATTGCAAAGTGAGCGGCTGAAAGCAGCATGTGCACATTGTCCAGCCTGTGTAATGATCCTTCCAGTAAACATAATAAGCACACAGAGCGAGGCCAGAGGAGATGAGCCTCTGTTGTTGTTTAGTCTCGGACTTACAGTCGGGACAGTAATAAGGGGAAGGATCAGAGGGGAAGGGTGTCCCCAAGGTGGTTCCCTCCCTTTCTTCCTCCTCTCCATCTCTCCCTGGCCTCCCTTTGACTCCCCCGCGGAGGGCACGCAGAAGGGTCCTGAATAACAGGAAGTGGAGGGGCAGGAAGTTGAGTCTTGTCTGCCCACGGCCTGCGGTAGGATACTGAGGCTGACGCTGCCTCGCACAGGAAACACAACTGTCACGGCTATGCTCAAGACTTTGGCTGCTGTCCACCACCTTCAAAGAAGTGTAGGCATGCTCGCCTCACGTATTGGATGCTTCTTTAGCACAAGTCAAACAGGGTGAATGCTCGAATAGCTGCAATATATCAGGTTTTATTTGCACATGTTAGACTAGAAAAGATTCTAGTGGTGTAGATTTGATGCAGTTTTATTATACCGCAAACATATAGAGTAACACTGGCCTCATTTTCTGTTCATTAGGTAACCGCAACATGAATATACTGTGTAGATTTATATTACCTTTTATATAGGACAACAGTTGAGGGAGTAATGCCTCAACTTTGTGCCGAGTGAACACAGGCTTGGAAGCAGAGGGGGAGGAGGAGGAGGACATGCTGGATCCAGTAATTACACAGGGGATTGAGCATGTTTTATTGATTGTGAAAGGACCAGGGCTGTCACCAAGTCCTCCATTGTCTCCATGAGCCTCCTTTAGGGAGGAGAAAGCAGACCGGCCCTCCCGTCAATGGACCAGTCTCGCACCTCGTCATGGAGGATCAGTGCAGCTCTGGTCAGAAATCACCGTAATGCATGTTCCATATGTATACAGTATATTCCAGAACTGTGAGCGTGTGTTCAACACTAAGGCTTAGACAAGTCATATTGACTTTCTGTGCCAAGCTAATGTGCTCGTTCCTATGGCGACATATTCTCCGCACATTGATTCATGTGTGGCAAGGTTTGGTAAGCATCTTTCAGAAGTGCTGGAGTAGTGCACATCGAAGTGGACCACGTGTACGTGTCAAGTAAATGTCTTCTTAAAGAGGATGGAATTAAGGCCGTTAAACACTGTCCATCTCTGTTTGTGCAAACATGCACCAATCCTCTGATTCATGCAGCCCTATGATGCATACAAGGTTCTTAACCTTGATAACTCCACTAAGGAGGTTATGTTTTCATCCGAGTTTTTATTTGTTTGTCAGTTACTAGCAGGATTATGCAAAACTACTGTACAGATTACCACGAAACTTGGTGGAAGGATGCGGTATGGGTCCGGGGGGAGGATTCAGCAGGAATTTTTGTCACTTTGATTATCATTGTGAGATGTGGCGTTAATTTCTTATTTTTTCGAGAAATAATACGCAGATCTTTATGAGAAAAATCTATCAACAGCTGAAATTTGGTGTGGATCTGGATTGAGTGAATCAAAATAGATATTTTTTATGATGGAGGCGATTTTTATTCAGTTACTGTGCAATAACAAACTCTCATTTCAACTGTATTAGAGAATCAATATCTTCCCTATTTTTCAGAACATTTCTGTGCACATGTATATGTATCTCATCTTAACATGCAATATGGTGAAAAATATCCGTCAACCTTCGCGGAAGTAAGTGCTCTCCTCTTCTACTACATCCTGTTGTTTGCAGAGTGCTATGTATGAGTTTTGAAGGTGGGATTTTGCAGTAGTTAGGGGGTTTCTGTTCACACTTAACACAGATATTAACCACGTGCTCGCTTTCCTTCTCTTTTTTCTATTTCCTCGTCTCCCTGTTTCTTACTCGCAACACACACACACACACACACACACACACACACACACACACACACACACACACACACACACACACACACACACACACACACACACAGAAAGAGCACACAGAAGGAGCACATGATTAAGGCCATAAACAGATAGTCTGTCCCATTCTTGTGCTTAGAAGTCAGAACATCACACCCAAACATGTACTCTGCACACAGTACTGACATTGTTCTTCTTTGTAAAACAGAAATTTCAATATTCAATCTACAGTGAATTATGTTGTGATATGATTAACGGCACAATTAGATTATAGTGTTTATAGTTGACATCCTGCAATGTGGGTTTTGTCAGCATATATTTTTTTAGCTTTTTAGGTACATTTTAGACGAATGTGGACAATTAGTTGGGAGCCTGGCACACCTGCAGTCTGAAGCCCCTCTCGGCTTGTCATTGTGTATCTGTCTTTGTGAGAATGAAAGTCATGACAGTGTCTCATGCCTGTAGACCTGAACTGTCCTAATGTGGCAGCTCCTCTGCATAAAGGGAGGACAGAGTGGACACATGCATCCGTATATGCGAGGATGTCTCTTAACCAACACAGATCACAGTGATAAAAAAATGTCTCCTTTTCTGTATTTGGATCAAATTGACCACGGTAGACAATTCCCTAACAATTACTGTTGAGCAAATTTTTTTTTAACTTGTTGGTAAAACCAAAACGCTTGCCTTGTCTTGTGGATCCTTTTTTTCAATGGATATTTTCCCCTCCGTATTTAAAATAAACTCTCCATCCACACGGCCTTCATTTTCCAAAACATTTCTGCCAAGATGAGAACACAAAAATAACCAAAAATCCTCACACGAGTGTATCGGGCCTGAAGGTGGCGTTAACGTCTACACCAACTGTCCGTCAAATACCAGGAAAGAACAATGTGGTCCAGTTATCATTGGGCATATATTACTGCCGGAAATGTGATGCAGTGATGCTAACGCTGCTAACTAAGATGCTAACCAAACCTAGGGTCACCCAACATTGTCGTGTCGCTGGTGCATATTCGTTATGCAAAGCAACAGTGGGCATGTGTGAGGTAACCTGTGATGTCATTTTTTCCCAAACACTCCATTTTAACATTTACACATGGATACACATAAACCAGAGTTTTTTAAACGTTTAAAAAAAATCTCTATTTGCATGTAGAGACCCAAATGCAAAATCTCTGACATTGTGCCATGAAATCAGAAGCAAAAAATCTCCACTCCTTAAATTAAGGGGGAAAAAAACACAATCAAGGTCTTTAAGGTTTTTAATATTACATAAGCACAATCACTTAATTTAATCACTTTTTTTAACACGCACAACTGCTGCGTTCATGGTCAAATATGTCTTTTGGGGAGCTGAACCCATCCCTGACCCTACCTGCCTCTTATTCTAACACTGCTTTTTCAGTTTGTGTGAAATGGTGAATGAACAAGAGCACCATCGTTCTCCCTGACCTGTTGTGATGGGGTTCAGGGGGAAATTCTTCATAAGAGATCAGGCTGTCACTTTCCTGGCTCCGACAGCCACGCGTGGGTAGTTAGTGAGGTGATCTCAGTCAAGGTTGCCTACAGCGGAGCCCCGATTCAGACAGCCAGACACCATAATGCCAGTCCATCTGTAACCGATAATGACTGTGTGCCACTGGAACTGGTCATTTTCATTTTCACTGCCAATTCGGCCCTTGGCTTCCTTGCCTCACAACTGCTGACTGCATCGAATGGCCTGAGTTGTTAACCTCTCTACATTTGTTCTCATAGGGGAAATGAAGTTGTTTAGACATTTTGTATTTGCTGGGCGTAAGTGATGGATGTACCATTAGGGAGGGGGCTATATTTCTTCTTGCAGAGAAGTAGAGACAGGACAGAGTTAGATTTTCTCCGGGGAACAGTGTGGTCTGAACCACTAGACAGGTTAGAAACATATGTGGGAATACACCCCCTCCCACAACATCCCCTGTGGCTTCTCCGGCAGCCCAGGAGATTTCAGCTACTGTCAACCCCAGACTGGGTGCTCTCTTAATCATCTTAAGAGCAAAGCCTGCATGAGGGTGGGTCAGCTCAGGAAGAGCATGAAGCCTCGCTGTACTGTCTCGCCCAGCAGGTGAAAGTAAATGAAAAGACATGCGGCAAGTAGCTGGTTAGCTTAGCTTAGCACAAAGACTGAAGTTGCTTTCGGACATGCAATGAAGTCCAAACATTTTCATGAAATTTATTGGAGGGGCAGTATGCGAGAATGTAAATGTCTGAGTCATTTGCTTTTGACATTTTCCAGAACTTTTCCTGCGAACCCCCTTGTAAAATGTCTTAAAAACGTCAGAGTGAGCACATGTGAGAATACAGCGGGAAAATTTGAGGAAAATTCAGTGGGCAGACGCAAAACTGGCATAATACAAATATCTCAGTGTGAAAAAGAGGTGCCAACAATCGGAAGACACAGAGGAAGAAAACCTTGGAAAATGTCATGGCCCAATTTTACGGACATGCCGGAAAACAGAATGAAAGATCGATAAAGAGGGAAAAGCTCGGATCTATGTGTAGACACCAAATCCTCTCACCAGCTCCCCTAAATCGTACTAATTAACATCTCGTGTCATCTTTATGCAAATGTAAGCATCTAGCATCGCCTCTAGAAAGATCAAATTATGGTTCGGTTCAGTAGGTAATGTATTTCAGTAATTTGGGTTAGCATATGTTATATGTTCTGTTCAATACAACTTGCCTGTGACTCTTGTGTAGCTGCTGCCCTTTAAAGAATGAAGCCATCTTTCATTGACTTCAGCTGTGGCTCAAGTGCAGCAGCTGAGGAGATACGCACATGCCATGTGGCTCTCATGCTTTCTGAATGTGCTCGAGAACAGAACGCAGAGCCCTCCGGTGCTTTGAAGTGCCTGAGGAGACATTGTTGCGTGTCAAGTTAACTTTCTGTCTCTCTCTCTCTGTCTCTCTCCCCTTGTTTCTCTATAGGTCGTCCTGCGGAGTGCGGCCTGGTCTTGTCAGAGCGCAGAGAGTGTACTGAGAAGAGTGAAAGAGCGTATATAAGAAGAAAGACTTTTGCACAATGTGCTAGGAGAGTGGAGGAAGAAAGAGTGTTGTTTTTCTGATATTGTCGAGGTGTCAGAGAGACCGGAAAAGGAACGCAGCCATGGGGCGGAAGAAGATACAGATCACCAGGATCATGGATGAGAGGAACAGGCAGGTGAGTGTCATCATTTTTCTTTGTCATTGGACACACAGAATCAATGGTAAATGGACTGTATACAGCACTCTTCTAGTCCTATCGGCCCCTAAAAGCTCTTTACAGTACAAGCCTCATTCACACATACATGACCCACAATCGTATAGCAGTGTTTTTTTATCACAACATTCAGCACAGCCATCAGGGGCAATTTGGGGTTCATTATCTTTGGACACTTTGGAATTGGAAATTGGAGGAGCTGGGGATTGAACCACCAACCTTTTGGTTCGTGGACAACCTTAGCCCCAGCTATCTAACATCCCTCCATCCATCCATCCACTGTTTAGATACTGTAAATGTTATGCATATGTCCTATAAATGCATTCATATATATTGGGATCATCAGGCTCATAATCTCTGATCGTATTTTACAAAACGCTACTGAATTTACCTGGTATCTGAAAAAATATAAAGCCACAGTTTGTACTGTACCTGGCTGGAGGTTACACTCTTGCTCCATTTTTCCTTGTTGCCTTGGACCAGAGTTCAGGAGCTGTCATAGTGTGCATGGATCTAAACAGACATACCTCCCTCCCCAATGTCCCAGCGAGCAGAACAGGGACCGTGACATTTCTTTGTCAGTGCGGTCATATTTACAGACATGATTCCCCTGCCACCCTGCAATTTCAGCCTGAGAAGTTGATGAGGCAGCAGGAGCGCTGGGCTGCAGCGGGGGCCTCATGGCGTGGGAGTGAGCTGAGGGTAGTGAGGAACACAGCGAGACGACTGTGGCCTCGCCACACTGTAGGGCTTGTCCCCTGGCCTGGCAGTATGGCCTAGCCCCTTTCGCTGTAACTCTATGTGTTTGCAGCTGTTTGGTTGTAATTAGGAGCAGCCACCGCACCACAGCACCCTCTCATTTGCAGGGTGGGTCAGCAGGACACACAGCACCCTTCTCTGCCTCGGTTACACTGGTCCTGGCTAGCCACAGACGGGGAGAGAACTGGAATTCTCTCTGTCTGCTCATGTTAAATTTAAACTCCTAAACAGCAAAACACTGTAGAAAACAGCCTGCGTCTGTTTGAAACAAGAATAACAGGCTTCGATATCTATAGCAGGAAGACCAGGTCCACTTCTTTTATAGATTTGCTCCCTCTGATTTAAAAAAATCCATGCCGCAGATTTTGATGAATTATACCAAATGGGTTTTCTCTGTAGAACACATTGTGTTACCTCCTTCTCTATGTATAATTAGCATTCCTTAACAGGTGGAACTTTTTGCTGGGCACACAGAAATATAATAAACGGTAGTGCTTCCTTTCCTCTGGGTATTAACATGATACCGTACTATCCACACGGTTCTCTCACTTGGCCTCTATCTGCTACTGTGAGGCTATAACAGCTCAGCCAAGTGTGAAGCAAAAATCTTCACTGTGGGCCAATTGTCAGTACACCTGGCTCTGGGTGGGATCCAAAAAGAAGGGCAGGAGAGGAATCACTCTTGGTCCATTGGTGGTGGCTGCGGTCTGTGCAATGACCTGTGACATTTGGAGGAAAAAGGAAAGAGGGGAAATTACATGAAATGTTTGATGTACCTCTTTTACACCAAAATTAGCAGGTATACGCAGGTTCTTCAAACCTGGGTAAATTCCAAAAAAAGGTGTTTGACTTCTTTCCCATTGCCTGTGGAGGAGTTTGCCTTTTTTCCCCCTAGCAAGTGTATGATGTCGCAATCGCGCCATAAACTAAAAAGCTATTAAAGTAAAAAAACTACAAGTACACAAACGTTCATGGCTATTTACCCAGAAAGGTCAATGCTCATAGTAACGTTGTGCCGGAAAGGGTGCAGCGTCAACGTCACTCTCGACACTTGGGTGTCATGTTTCCATCAGTGCCGATCGGAGCCAGAGCCGGTAAAAACCTGTGTCTACTGCAGAGTCATTTCACCCTGGGGTGACTGCTGACTGTGTCCATTCCCATTGCAGCCAGATGTTAGTGGGTTTTTTTTACCTGTGGGAAAAGTGCCTTAACTTAACCCATCAAATGACCCACTCTGAACAGACACTAAATGTATGAAGGGAGGGAGGGAAGATATTTAGCTCTATTGTGTAACAGAAAAGTGGAGCTGCAAAGGGCGAGACATTTCTTATTACTGATGCGTCTCCCAAAGTCTGGTGTTTGCATCAGATTTTAAAAATCTCACTGTATAATTTGTTAGAAAGTTTATCAGCAGAATGCAGGCATTCCAGCTTGCGTTTAGTTGGTTTTAGCTGGCTCAGCAGAGAAGCTGCTATGACAATAGGCCACTGTGCTGAAATAAAGCTTTGGTATAAAGTGATGTATGCATGTGTGTCTTTCTGTCTTTTTTTTTCCTGTGAGCCACGAAGCACACAGTGCCATCTCCCCGGGGCATGCTCCGAAGCAAGGGGAAATAACCATTAGCATATGGTCCCCATTGTCAGGAGCCAATTTGAATCTTTATCTGCGCCGCTCTGATACTAGCTATCCATACGCTTGGCGTTAAAATGAAAGGAGTCCTTAAGTGGGCTAATTAGATAGCATTGCTATACAGGATGCTGTGTGGGGACAGTGGGGGCTCCTTTGCATTATCACCTCAAGTGTTTTAGGAGGGCTGTTAACCTTTCAGGATTTATAAGATGGAGTGTGGCACAGGCTGAGAAGGTCTGTAATTGTGCAATCTATCAGGAATTGTGAGTGCAGAGGTGAGACGGGCGTTTTTTATTTGGCTTCAAGTCATTACCAACAGTGAATTCTGACAAGCAATATTTATAATTCAGAGCAGCGAAGTCTATTGTCCCAACATGACACGTACGAAACAATGATAAATAAAACTCTGTTTAGTTGTTGCCTACATTATGTTAAAATACGAACTTAATGTGCAGCTTTATGTTCACACAATAGTTTGTGTGTGTTAAATGAGACATGAAGGCAGCAGAGGTCCTGTCATACATAAGCTGCTTTCAGAGAAGCACTGAACTCCGCAGATCCTCCGTATTTTCTCCAGAGGAAGTGCATGTGTGAACGCAAATATCCGAGTGAGAGCCTCCGCAGTTTCTCCTGACTTCTAGAAAGTCAGGAGAATTCGGTGAATCCAGGGAGTGGGGGGGTTGATGATGCTTCAAACAGACGCAAAAATACAAAAACAAAACAAATCTCCAGTGGAGAAGAGGGGACACACAGGTAGACGACACTCCGGTTAAAGTCCAGACCCAATTCTCTGGATTTTACCCGCAGGTCACGTCTGATAACGGCTGAACTGTAGGATACTCTAGCTCCTGATCCATGGCCTGCATTAGTGATGATCCTACAGCACAGCAGCAGAGTCATCAGCCAGACTGACATGCTGATTGCAAATGAATGCCAGATAACAAGCAGACAGCAGCACCGCCCCTGGTATATTCTCCTCACTTATATTATCTATAGCAATTATGACTTTCAAGCCTTTTCAGACATGAACTCTGGAAAATGTCTCAAAATTGTTGTCCGGACATTTTATTAATTTTTTTTGCACATGTGAAGAATGCAGCAGGAGATTGTCTGGGTCGGACACTTTCACAAAAACAAGAAAATATGTGGAAAACTCCGGTGACGGGTCGCGCCCGGGTACAGCATGCCGGAGGCGTGTTTACCGCACATCGACATGGCCGTCAGCCCTTATCAACAAAAGCTGTTGGATCGCGTTGCCTTTCCAAGTTGACAACTTCGCCAGGGTTTTCTACGTGTATGGCATTTCTTTTTCATCCTGATATATTCATATTCTTATTGTTGTTTTTTTTCAGTTTCGTGTCCGTTGCATGTTAAAAATGTCATCATCATCATCATCATCTCTATTTTTCTGTTAAAAGTGGACCGAGACAGACCAGTGAAATTTCAAAAACGAGAGGAGCATCTGTTCTGTTTATTTTGACAGTTTGGAGCTCATGAACCACAAAAAATAACAACGTTAGAGCAGAGTCTGTGGTACCTGCTTCTCGGAGCAGCTGTCATATATATATATATATATATATACTGTAGATATGTGTGTGTGTGTGTGTGTGTGTGTGTGTGTGTGAGTGAGGAGTGATGGTGAGGAAGGGATCGTGCACATCAGTCTTGTAAGTTAGTGTAGGGGAAAGGCCGGTGTAGTCTAGCGAGCTGTGTCTGGTGACGTCCTCTGGATGCCATTAAGCAGGCTCACTGGGGGTAATTGCCCAAGTCATTAAAAGTTTGATGATTTTGCTGCTGGGTGGAGGGTTTGCCTGCCCTTGCTGCGGCTCATTTTGGAATTTGCTCTGGCACATCAAATGCCCGTGGGCACAGAGCACTTTTCTCTCACTTTCTCTCCAGGGAGCAGCACAGTGCACACCTCCCATTTTTAAAAAGTCTTCACCCATTACTGAAGTTCTGATTGGTCACCATTATATTTTGACAGCTAAAGACCTTATGTGTATGTGTCATTTCCACAAAACTACACTGAAGCAGCAAAACGTGAAGTTGGTGGTGTCAACGTAGATGTCGTACCCTGTAGAATTATCCATCCATCCATCCATCCATACATCCATACATCCAACTATACCACTTATTCTTTGATGGTCACAGGGGAGCCAGAGCCAATTCATGCCCACATTCACACCGTCAAACAATTCAGAGAGCCTGAAATTATTTGATCTTATAAACGCATCACTCTCAAACCTCCCTATTGTCCCTAAACCGGATCATTCTTGTTTGTGATTAGATGTATCTCTAGTTAACTTATGTTTTATTAACTAGCTTGTGATCCTCTCCACAAAACGGGATCAGTCATGGCTACAGTAGGTTTCAAGGTCAATCCCACCCAGTGGACGAGGCCTTCACGCCCTCCATTGTCCACATGCGGAACCTGGGGCTGTCCTCTCTCCCAGCGAGAGCTGATAGAGGCAGACAGTTGTGGTGGACCTGGCCTGTCTCCCAGGCCAGCACACTCTGGCACTGCGTAGCCAGGGCAGCAGCCACAGGGCCCGGGTCACTCTGCCAGCTGGTGCCAGACCTCCATGTCTCCCAAGCTGGCTCTCATATCTGCCACGGGGGCCGTCAGAGGTGGCATGAGGTTCTAATAAGGCCGCTAGCTCGTCACCCCTCCGAAGGTGTTAGTGACTCAGGCATCTCCTGCCATGCCCCGGTCACAGCTGCACTCTCAGTCCCAGATGTCTTGTTTGTCATCTTGGCACGTCGGCCCGAGGACAGACATTGATAGACCCTTTGATTGACACATCAACTCCGTGTAGATGTGTGTGTCGGTTATGTTATTATATCCCATACAGTCTGGTGGAGGATGAAAATTATAAAACAAAAATTGTCTATAGCAATAAAAACATGCTATGGCTTGTTATATATTTAAGATGTGTATATCTCAGGATCTATTGTACAATTGTACACACACATGAAGAGTTGCATTAAGCTCAGCCAGTTCACTTTGCATTGTACTTTACCAACCTAACTGGTTTAATTTATATCCAAAAGACGACTATAATTGCTGAGCCCAATTGGCTTGTTGCTTTTTATGTGAGATTCTTTATCGTTTCCCCTTGGGTTTCATTTTGTGATTTCCGGTGAAGGAAGATTCCCACCAGTGACCACTTATATTGGGATAAATAAGGTGAATCTATGCTGTTGCTAAGGGAAATGTAGCATGCTTTTCTCTACTGCAGCACCACTCTGATATTGACTGATGCGATGGCCATAGTTTTACAGAAACATCTTGGGTATTGTGTTGTTGCTTAAAATACCCGTTGAGAGCCTTGTTAGCCTGCAAAGTTCATAACTGAAGTATAAAAGATATGCACATAAGACCTGAATTACCAAGCTCAATTAAAGCTCAGGAAAAACATTGGATAGTGGGGCACCTGGGAAGAAGTCGGAAGTGTGGAAAGTGTGAATTGAGAGCAGAATTACCACCTCAACTGGACATTTTGAGACTGGTGTAAAAGGTCAGAAGTCTCAGCTTGCCACAGTCTAAATGAAATGCTAGTGTAGTTAGCAATGTGCCTGGCATTGTGTGAGCCGCTATGATGACCTTATCAGAGACGGAGAACGTTCGAATCCGTCCAGATCATTGGAAGTCCAAAGGTGGCCGATCATCCCTTTTCGCTGAGACATTTGATGCCTCGGAACAGCTGTGAAACGGAGCGGTACAGTGTGTTGTACAACGCTGACGCTAATCCTGTCACTGCGAATTACATGAATTAGTCAGGGAGCTTGACTGCATGTGTTCCACATCTAACCATAGGAGCAGCTCAAAGTTTTTGGAAACCGCACTGAGTGTCTTTGTGGGTGTCTTTGACTCGGTTGAACTATAGGAACCCTCTGCCAGTGAACCTCCCACTTGACCTCAAGGATGTCTGTGGTTTTCCACTGTCTCACCAGTCACCCCAGAGAAGATGGGGGTGGATGAAGGTTGTATTAGTGTGTGCTGCTCTTTATGCTCAGGGCTGTTTTGTGTCATATCTACACATATTAAATGTCCTATGGGGCTAAATAGCCAACTTCTATGCCAATTAAACAGGGTTTCCGTGGGGTCTTCAAAAGTCTAATGTTTATTAATCTGAATTTTAGGCCTTGAAAACTCTTTCAAAATAAAAAAATATTATGTTCTAGGTCTTTTGATAGATCTTAATTATGTTAATGTGCTTTAACACTGCCTCTGTCGTACTATAATTATTTTTTTTGAGAGAAATGTTCAGTGTAGTTCTCAATGATAAAGATATTAGCACGCTATAATAATAAGTGGCTCACTGCACTTGGCTTGGCTGTGGGAACGACCATGGATTCCGACAGTCTCTTCCTGTAGTGTGAGACTGGGACTCTGATATTCCTTCATAGCTGTCGTACTTTACATAGGTCCTAACTTGAACTCGTTGAAACCTGCAGAAATCGTGCTTAAAGGTAACTGCAAAGAGTTAAATGGTTATCACCTTCAATGGCAGCTGGCTTTAGTAGAGGTTCTGTGTCTGTAACTGGGGCCAGGACCAAGTCTCAGAGCTGCTGCTGCTGCTGCTGAGGTTGAAATGAAGCGTTGCCTGGGTCAGCAGCCCTGCACTCAGCACTCTGCCATCCATCCAGGTGGAACAAAGTCCTCACTCAGCGTCTCATCCTGGGCTTCCTGCTGAAAGGTGACATCTCCGTGGCTTAGCGGCCACATTCATCTGCTAAAGAGCATACAATTTGCTAATCGTTTTCCCACTCGACAGTCCGTCCCTGCTTTCCAATTGGTTTGGCAAGCAAGTAAATATGCAAGCAGCCGAATGGGTGAGTGGGCCGCCTCAACGCTTTATCAGAGGAGACTGGCATCAGCTGGTTAGAACAACAGGTGCAGTAGCCGGATAGAAACAGGCATTAAACTGGTCACATGTGTTATCTCCTTTTCTGATTCTGTGCAGAAATCCACCTCGAGAAACCCATTGGAGCGACATCTGCAAAACAACACTATGATTTCTCTTTTCAACCAGGCTTCACTCTATGTGTCTGCAATTTGCAAGGGACGATGTCATTTGATTCAACCTCTCCTGTTTTTAAACCTCGTCATTTTAACAAATGTAATTTCAGAATTTTGTTTGTCATGTAAGCTCGGCTAACATCAGTGCACGGGACAGAAAATGACATGAGGAGCGGCTCCTCCGTGTCTCGAGCGGGAATAATGGTCCTGTGTAATTACCTGTAGTGAGGAAGATTTGAAATTCATTTATCTCAGCTGGAGTGACCCGGCTGCCTGAGTGGTTACATGGGCTCCATGCAACACATAGGATTATGCCACATTATAACTGTTAAAATAAGGGTACAGCCGCAAGCTGTGACCAATTAAAGTTGAAAAAAGCCTGCTCATCTGCTCAACTCCTCTTAGTAGGTCAGTGAGACTGATGGAGAATACAGACACATGCACTCCTCCGTGGCTCGGAGCTTTTACCAGCACACTCACGATGCACACAACAGAATACACATTTGACAAGAAACACGCGAGATAAACATAAACCCGGAGCCCTGGTTTCAAATGCATAAATAAAAAAAAAACTACATCCTGCAATCAGCCATTTAAAAAAACCAACAGAGAGAACAGCTGCCTTTCTATCCACCCTACTTGTGAATAATGTTTTTCGCTTGCGAAGTGAGTGTCGCATACTGTAAATAGATGGCGTAACATAATGACATGTGTGCATGGGCGACCACAGAGACAGAGCTGCAGAGGTGCAGGACATAAAGTCACTTTGCAGGGAGGGTTTGCGTTACCATCGCAGTGATGTATGACCCCAAGTCCCATCTCATGCTCATGAGGGCTCATGTTACGAGGCTTATGCTGCGCTACAGAGATAGCTTTCCGTATATGGAGTCAGGGGCTAAAGTAATGTATAGACCCCTGTTGTTTCCAAACCTCTGACTCAGCTCGCTGACTCGCGCGTCTTAGCTCGACCTCTGGCCTGATAACTAGACATTTCAGACACGCACTATGTTATTGCAATCATCCCTAAAGGAGGGGCAATCTTGTTAACTGTCACCTTGGTTACAGAAACATTGTTGTAATATAATGAGACCATTAATAGTCATATTTTCCTGGCTTACATGCTCCAGATGAGAGTATGGGGTTTTCAGTTTCAGAACTCTTAGGATTTGGTTGGACTCTTTACTGTACTCCGATTTAATACAAATCTGAATACAAATTTTGTAAATGAGCAGCTCTACAAAATTTCTTTTACATTTATCCGACAAACTTTGATACTTAGTATCTTGATACTTAAGATTTTTACATATAAAACATATAATCACAATAAAATTGTTAAAATTTAAAAAGAATCCAAAAATGTAATAATAACAACATGTTTCATTATGAGTATTTTACTAGATTTTTTGCTGACAATATATCTTTTACTTTTATTCTTGTACTTCAGAATGGAGGACTTATAGTTGTATACTAGGACTTTTACACTGTGGTTTTTCTCTTTTTACTTCTTCCACCACTGACGATTACTTTACACAACAAACATGGAGTTGGAGAAACAAACTACTGAATACAAAGTTAACTTTTATGTTCACATTGTTCACTTCACTTTAGCGAAACAGTTTTCCTCTTTAATGGATGTTTGTTCTTGCTTTGTGTGTGTGTTCCTCAGGTTACCTTCACGAAGAGGAAGTTTGGCTTGATGAAGAAGGCCTACGAGCTGAGCGTACTGTGTGACTGCGAGATAGCCCTCATCATCTTCAACAGCTCTAACAAACTGTTCCAGTACGCCAGCACAGACATGGACAAAGTGCTGCTGAAATACACAGAGTACAATGAGCCCCATGAGAGCAGAACCAACTCTGACATTGTAGAGGTGAGTGTCTCTTTCTTACTTTGCGAAGGAAAACTTCCTTCACGCCGTGCCCCTATTACCCTCACTGCCATCAAGTATTTTCTCTTCTCACACAACTGATATTCAACTTCAGGCAAAAAACTTAGACCTTATAATAAATTTGAGGGCTGGATTCCCACTGTAAAATATCTTTAACCATAAGGGCTTTGATGATTGCTGAAGGGGTAACAGACAATTGTGGGGAACAAGTAACAGTTTCCTCCTCGTCACCATTCAGATAGGCCACAGGGAGGTCTGCACTCTCTGATAAGTTCAGCATCTCTCATGCTCATCAACGGGCGCAAAGAACCTATCTCTGCTCGTGCATGCACGCAGTAGCTGCTGACCGCCATTATGACCCTGTTTCCCATAGATATTGTACCTGTAGGGCTCAGTTCTCTGGTTATTCCTCGTTGCAGACAAGTATTTCAGTGAAAATACAGTGTTTAGTACATTCCACGCTGCTCTATAAAACTCAACAAACATTTTGGGGTTTTCCTGGCAGCTTCTGCCTGCCCGCCGACTAGCGGAAGAGTAATCCACTTGTTATGCCAGCTTATAAAATTGTCAGCCAAAAGTGTAAAAGCCAAAGTAAATGAGAATGATTAGAGATACTTCATGTTCCAAACATCTTTTATTGGCACATGTGTGGCTTATTCAAAATCGGCTTTAAGAGGCAGGTATCTAAACTGACTAGATAAAAGCATGTACAATGTATGTTAATGACTATTGATTACAAATTTCCCCTTCATTTTTATAGCTATTATTTGAAATAACGTTTTCTGCACAAAGACTGCTGCATTGCAACACTCTGGTTTTGTTTCAGCCACCTGTCCACTACAACATACAGCATTTTTTATTATTGCCTCTCTAGTAAGAGACACTAAGATGGTGGGTGAGATTGAAATCTTTCAAGAATCCCATCTTTGGAAAAGACTTTCACTTGGAGGAATTAGTGAAATTACATGCAGCATAAAGGAGTCAGCTGTGGCCCATTATCTTTTATTCATGCTGCTGCTGCTGCCTGTGAATTACCTGCTTGGCAGAGCTGCAGAAGAGTGCTTTGGCATCCAGTAGACTCATGCAGTCACTCCACCATCAGGGGCCCTCGGAGCTGAGCAGGGGCTCACCTGCATAAAAAATACATGGATACATTCCTTACTTACATAAGAGTGACCACAAATTTGTGTTTGCCGTGACTGGAAGCTGTCTTACTTTAAACAAGACTTTGGCTGCAAACGCATTCCGGTCCCTATCAGCTGGGTCCTTCCCCCTGGCACTCTTCTATCACATACATCTCTGGTCAACTGACGTGTGTCTATGTTGATAGCGGCGGCGTAATTGCAGTGTACATTGTGCGTTATGTTGCTCCAAGGGTCCCATGCTGATTCCCCACTTAGCCCTCCTGGCTACTCTCAAGGAAGCCGCCCCGCTGCACAAAAGGCGAGAACAAGCCACCGTTGCCACGTTCACTCGTCCAGCATCTTTGCAGATATGCACAACCCCCCCCCCCCACCCCCCATCCCTTCTGCCTGCTGGCTACGTGGTCAAGTTTCAGAAGTGAAGAAGCAGAGCAGAAGTAACCAACCCGGTCCACTTCACGGCATCGCCACATTACCCCACTATTCATTCGGCCGGAGAGCTCGTGGTGGAGGTGGTTGATAATATGTTGAAAGTATGATATACATTAAGAGGAATACGGAATCTCCCGTTCTGATTTGCGGACGTGTGCTCCTCTGCAGCTGCACAGATCCTCGTACACAGCACAGAGGAGGTGATGCATTTGTAATGATGGGAAGAATCTGCCCCTCCCCCCGTTTATCTAGCGAAATGCGGCTCACATGAGGACACTTACACTGGACACTTATCTAAATTTTTAAATTGCGTTAAACCAATCTTTGGCCATGCAAACAATCATGTGCTCATTTGTCCGGTTTGTGAGGGCCAGAAAAACCCTCTCCCACTGTTTTTTTTGCTGGGAAGCTGGTTCAGTGTGAGAAACTAAATCAGAGGTCACGGTGCCGCTCGGTAGTACCATCTGTAGATAAAGGCTGAGCTGTGCAGTGTGGGAGAGCAGGCTCCATGTTTTCCACAGATGGATGCATGCCTGGGCCACAGTGTGATAACCCAGTGGAGGGCTGTGGACTTTGTCTCAAACTTGGCTCCCTGTCCAAAGCAGAGCAGTAGGCTCAGATTGTTCTTTTATGTGTGTGTGTGTGTGTTTTGGTATCAATGTTGCTAGCGCTCCAGGCGACAGGTGAACTGCTGTATGAAATCTGTCCTTTAACGCATTCACCTGCCATGCAAATGTTCCTTAATTAAGTTGTATTTTATTATTTTATCTATATATGGTTTGTATTTACTTACTGAAAATATATCAAAATGACATATTTAGAATCACAGTGCTCACTTTTGTTTTACTAGTCTGTTAATACAGCAACATCTGCAATTCCAACTAAAAGAAACTACACAACTGCCAATCAGAGCCAAAAAGAAGAAAACATGTTTCCTGATCAACAAACACAAATGATGCCTTCGTCTTAATATCATACCCATCATCACCATATAGTCATTTTGCATTGGACTTAAATGCAGTATTCAATAGGGTTGTGTAGCAGTGAGGAGTGTACAGTACATGACAGATGAAGTTTTATGGCGTCGCTTCGATTGCGCGTTCTATCAAATTCTGTTTATTCCGCAAATGAAAACTCTGCTGTTAGTCATTACATTAATCTAATAATATTTACTCTTCCTCCCCTCTCCGCTAGTGGAGCTAATCAGATTTCGCCTACGCTCCACAACAAACCTCACACCGTTCTCCCCCCGCACAGAAAGAACCCCTTTGTCCCCGGCAGAAACCTTGAAAGCAGTCCGTCACTTCACAGACATCATTTGTCATCCATGTGTCCCCGCTTGGAGCAATTCAGGTATATAATATGGATTAGGAAAAATCTAATTTGCAGGCACATGGAATCAACATTAAGCCAACACTTAACTGTAATCTTATAAAATCAGGGTTGTGAATAGGCTCTAACCCAATTTGGGAATGTAATTTAAGTCAAATACCGATGCTTCCCTAATTGTCAATAACTGGACTGCATCATATGCAGAGAATTGACTCTGCATATTGTCTTTTTCCCCCGAAGATTTGTGAGAGTCAACAATCTGAGATCATTCATAGGGAAATTCTGCTTTTCTTCCTCTCGTTATATACGAGTGGCCAAAACATTTATGAAGAAACATTCGCCTTTTCACGAGACCCCCCCACAGTATCAGAAATTAGCATTAAAGAGTCAGGTAATCTCAGGTAGGCTTTGTGATGAATGGGGCTGTGTTAATCGTTCAATAAGATATGTAAATTTTGACCATTACTGAATGTCAAGCCCTGTGTTTTCATCTGAATCCCACATTTAGCCTTTTTTGTTTGTGATATTTTCTCTGCCCTTTGCAGATTTGAGACTGACAAAAGCTACACGCACAATCAGCACAGGGCATTGTATTATTATTATTAATATTATTATTATAATTATTTGTATTATTATTTTACCGCTTCAAAAGGCCATTTTCAGGGACTTGCAGCTTAAAGAAAGAATATTTTCTTACTATTTCCAGTTATGGAATAAACCACTTAATAAAAAGCTCTGGGCTGAAGGAGCTTCAGACAGGGGGTGTTTATGTTGTCAATCAAAGGCTGAGTAGTGATTAAGACTCATTTCTTTCTTAATGAATGCAAATTGGCACATCTGCTATGGTGGGCTAGCTGTCCAGACTCTTCAATTAGCATGATTGATCAATTATCCTGCTGCTGGTGGCGCACTGGAAATGGAGGCTGCATCGGGGAATGGGGTCGGGAGTTGGGGGGTAGGAAGAGGAGATGAAAGAGCACGAGGGGGGGAAAAAAAACCGAACAGCAAACTCTAACCTTCGCTCAGTAAATGAGATTCTTTATTTGATTAGACTAGAGGAAAGAGGCCGCTCACTTTTTACAAGGCAATAAATACAAGTATTCAGTTTACAAGTATCAGAGGTTTATCTTTCAAAGTGTTGTATGCAAAATACACAACATTGCATGAACAAAAAGAGAATCAGCATTATTTTTAAACCCCCGTCTGATTCTCCATCAGCAGAATTCTGATCAGATATCCCTCAGGGAGACGAACGAGCCTCAGCCATGCAAATATTTACTATCAATGCGCCTCCGACTCTGAATCCTGCTGAGGATATTGTGTTGTGCAGTTTGTTTGTGTTGGTTTTAACAGTAGCGTTGACAATCAAAGCACACTGGATGGTGAGACTATACTCAGAGCAACAAAAGCAGATCAACCGTGTTTTTTGGACAAACGTGACACAGAAACATAGAAGAACGGTCAAATGAGGCTCTGGCTGGCACACATGCATATTACATTTCACACATATCATGGTATGTAATTCTTTCAGTAGTGCAGTACTCACTTTTCACGTTCAGCAGCGTTTTATTACAAATAACCTTGAGCCATTTTCAAATCTCGCGTATCTCTGAGGATCTTTTGTCCTGCGTGGATGTGAGCAGAGTATGGTTGTTGTTTTTTTTGTCTCTGTAGCTGTTGCGCGCTTCCAATGCTATTTTCTGACATCTGTTTATTCTGAGGAAGTCATTCTTGGCGTTACAAACATGAATGACATCAATTCCTTTGCAGCGCAGCATTTTCTCTCTTTTCTCACTACCTTTACTTTATGTTGAAAACCAGGCGAGAAATCTAAACATAGCTGCAGCTCAGTCTATGTGTCCATATGTTGACAGAAAAATAAAATAACTGTAATCCTGAGTTTTGGGTTATTTCTTCTCCTTCTTCCGTCTTGACGTTTGGCCCGTGGATGTAAATCTGCTGCGTTGCGCGGCTCTCCACTGTGTCTGGGTATCATCTTCATTATCCACAGATTACATAAGAGGGGGCTGCACATGTTTAAGTCCATGAGGTTTTAAAAAAAAGCATTTATCTATTTCACAGAAATAGAAACCATTTACATTAGAACCTGTTTACAGTCAGATACACTCGAGTCACTCTCTTTCTTTTTAGTGCAAGTTCTGAGAATCCTGGCTGTGTTCTCTGCTCTGTTTTTGTCAAAACTAGTCAGCTGTTATTTTTGAGAAATGTAGAATAACAATTTAATTAAACATTTTCTATTTATAGCGAATATAACACTTGTGACAAGTCATTATTCTAGTTGGAAATATCCATAAATTCTTAATGTCTGATTGTCCAAATTGCTTTGTCTATGTCAATAATTATGTACATCTATAATTTGCTGGACTATTTATAGTGGATTGGAAAGAGAGAGGGTGAGTATAAACAAAATCAGCACGATGCAAATTACAAGAAAAGAATAAAATAAGGCCAGAATGAGATATAATGAAATAAAATAATATACAAACATGAAAGTCTTCAGTCGAGCACTTCATGGTAAACAACAGATTGTTCCAAAGCACTGGTGCAGCTACAGCGGATAAATGATCAACGTGGTGAAATGTGGCAAAACAGACAAGATATTGGTATTTTTTTCTGATATCATCAACAGATTGAGCCCATTTAAATGTCTTCATTAATCAGATTTTAACTTGACTCCATTGAAGTCATCGTAACTCCGGTATCTTTCTAATTCTGTCTTCCCCCCCGACTGTATGTGCCGTCATCATATTACTATTCTCCTTTTTGGTATTTCACCAGGATGAGAAATCCTTTTTAAGCTAAACCAAATGTCATTGCTATTGACATAGACTTATTGGCTTGATGTTGATTTTCCACTGCTTTTCAATATATGTGAAATTTTCTGCCAGGCCATTTTTAATATTACATTTTTTTTTAAGTATGCGCACATTTGGGGCTTCTGTGATTTATTGGAGTGATATTAAAATGATTTTCTATATTTTCATTTCCACTGTAGGTCACGCACAAGACTGCGGATTACCACGAGTACGATGATCTTGTTTTTCAGAACTCTATATATTTTAATCAGTGGGTTTTCATTATCTGAGATATTGCTTTCTAACGAGGGCCATGTTTATTCTCCGTGCGTTGGGTAATGTGTTGTTTCCGGAAAGGAAGATTCAGCAACATGTGCGATATTAACTTATTTTCCTGAAATCCTATTATCGCCTCTTAATTTGTCACGCACACAAACACACCTTGTTGTAAGGATTAGCTACTTCTTGTTTCCTGTGTGCGGAGAGTGTTTTGTACAACAGAGAGCTGGCACTTAACCTTTGACCCATGTTTGGGGCCAGGTCAGCTCCAGAGTGAACTCGCTCGTCAAAACAAACACGCCGGCTCTTCATGCAGCACCAGCATCTATTTTCAGACTAGTGCAGTAGGACAAGATAAAAATAAACAAGAAATGTTTGGAATATAGCTGTTTATATGAATAAAGTCTATAAATAACTAAATCAAACCTTAAACACTCCTATAGGTTGTTACCAGCGCCAAGGAGGTTTTACCCCTGTCCATTTGTTTGGTGTTTTGTTTGTAAGCAAAAATAACTGATTCAATTTCCACAAAACTCAGAGGAGGCTGTACTTCCGTGCAGGTCCAGATTTTTTTTTCACTTTCTTTAACATCGCATGCAGACGTTTTTCAATCTTTTTACCGTTTCCCCGCGAATAATTTATGGATCTAGATGAAAAAAATAACCTGACACATTTATGGGACTGATCTATGAGTGTATGAAATTAGGTGCTTTTTGATAGGATTTAAATAACTGTCGGACCTTGGCGCATGTTTTTTCGCTCTGCTGAGTGACATTCTAGTTTGATTGTTGCTTCTTCTGACAGTGACCTTATTGAGGTTAAGGGAATCAGAAAATTATATTTACATGGCAGGGTCTTATTCAGATTATCTTCTGAATCGAGTTAATATTGGAAAATTGCTGTCTGTGTAAACAAAGTCAATAAATAACAAAATCAAGACCTAATATATTTTTATAGGTTGTTTGTTGTTTCTTAGATGTTTTCAATGATGCATTCAGAGCCTTGATTTAATTAGAAATATTCACTGTGGCCTTATTTTACATCTTGTTAATGATGTGGTATTGCTTTATTAGAGCCTCTTCTGAAGTTATGACGGTGTAAATAGTCCTGTTCACTTATTCAGTCATTCCTTTCCTCTTGATGTACACGATCACATCATCTGTTCAGCAGCAGTCTGCGGAGAGTTGTCTGAAAAGTCTTGTCTTGCCACAGTGACTGAAGCTCTATTAATGGTTCTGTTGCGAGCAACATGCTGCGTTTCAAAGTGGCTCTTTTTATAGGACAAGGACTCCTTCTCCTCTGGGCTTTTAGTGAAAAAGGGTCACCGGTCCTCTTTTGTAGTTTTCTGAGTGTAATGAAACAGATGTGCTAATGTTCATGCGAGTATAGGGCAGATTATTCTGTAATATATCTCTGCTATGGAACGTATGGAACAGATACAGTACTCATTAATTATTACTTGGCGGCAGAGTAATGGCGTTGGACTTTCCAACTGTTAAAATATAGTTTGATTAACCTGATCATAACCAGCAGTAAGCCACTCCTCTCTTTATGTGGGGTTTTCTCCTTTAGGGCTTTACTACAGTTTCCCTTTGAATTGCTGAATTGCTCAACTCCATTATCCAGAACTAGTTCTCTGTGCATTTTAAATCCATCATGTATTACATCTCATTGTTTTATTATGTCTCTGCTCCGGTGTGTGATGCTTGTTACCAGGTTACTGCTAAGAGATTTTTTTTGCTTTTGGCACATGTCGTGCTTCATTGACGTCAGAGCTTTTTTTCCGTCCTCTCAACAGTGCACATGTCTCATTTCAAACTGAGAGTGTTGTAGAGAGCATATAATAAAAGGAGACACAATAACAATCCACGATGCCTTCTACTCAACGCTATTTTCCAGTGACACTAAAGAGTTAATACTCCGAGCTCTAAAATTAGATATGCTATATCTCAAAATCTGGAGCTAAAACCATTACATAAAAACTTTTATTCACCAGAGAGAGAGAGAGAGAGAGAGAGAGAGAGAGAGAGAGAGAGAGAGAGAGAGAGAGAGAGAGAGAGAGAGAGACAGAGACAGAGACAGAGACAGAGAAACAGCTTTTTTTAACTGAATGACTGAATTGTTCTGTTAGAGTATATAAATAGTGTTTTTCATCTCAAATTGAAAATGTTTTTTTGCGAAATATCAAACTTTTGCATTTTGCTTCTTGGAACCAGTGTTTGGATGTTGAATTAGGTTAAGTTTGTTTGTCAAACACAAGAAGACACTTTATTGGGACTTATTTCTGTGGACATACATGGCTTTAACATTGTCCCTGGCATGAAGTTAACACGCTTCAACCATCCTGTAAATAAGACTTGAGTCACTTCAGAGCAGTGAAAAAGTGAACTGTATCTTTATGCGTCAGCTTCCACAGAAACGAAGATAACTGAGAGTTTGAGTTTGAATAGTTAGTCAGTGTGGAGCGGACTAGCAGCAGATCTTAGCATAAACACATTCACATGACTCATGTCGTAGTATGTTGATCATTTAACTAGTGCAGTGCCGTTCTTAAACCTGCCTGTTTGCAATGGGCTGTTTGCTTGGCCTGTTGTGGTGCTGGCTGCAGCTTCCTTTATGAAACTGTGAAAGTGACCTTCAGTAATTGAGCGGTGGCAAGTAAATAAAGACTGTAAATAAAGAACGCTGCTAAAGATGGTTGGTCGTATTTTTAAGCTACTTTTCACTACTGGATTGTGAGAAACAATGAGTGCTTTGAGTGGGCATCACGACTAGAAAAGAGCTATATCAAGACAGACCATTTACTACATAGGGTTTGAAAATCTCTCTTAACATTTGGACAGCACTACAAAAGGGCAAAACTATATTTAGTGGACTACGTAGTGAGTAGCGAGTGATTTCGGACACAGCCTTAATCTGTTCACACCGGTACTTCAATTACTTCACAGCGGTGAAAATGTATTTCTCATTTACGCGTCATCTTTCACAGAAAATAAGATTAATGATAAATAACAATTCAGTGCTTTGTCACTCCTCAGCTTTAAAAATGTGTAGCTGGTAAAATCAATTTGTAGCTTCTCAAATTGAGCTCAAACCATAAACTGCATGTGTTGAATATGATGTAGGTCAAAAAGCGACAGAAGTTGGTTGGATGTGGTTGCAGAGCGACACTGGCTCCCGCTATGTTAATGATCACTAGGACCAAAAGCCGTGAGTCCACCCTCTGTGTTCTTCGGTGACCTTGTGCGCCGAGCGTCTGAAACGAGACCTTGCTTGTGTGCGTGGGCGGCTTCTGTGAGTTAGCTCGTTCAACAGTCAGCTTACCCTTGCGCCCCCCTCCTCCCACCGTGCGTGCTGTGTGTCCAACCCCTCCTGCCCAGGGGCTAGGACAGAGCAAGGCCTGCTGGGATTTGGGGTGGTGGTGGTGGTGGTGGGGGCAACTGGGGGGTTTAGTTGGCACGGTGCCACCTTCCCCCGGCTGCCGCGCCTGACCGTGGGGCAAAAAGGGACGCTGCTGGGTCTCAGATTGATGAGGACAGGTCTGTGGTCTGGGTATAGAGTGTTGCAGAACAGACGTCCTGCTGGCACATCCTGCCCTCTCTGCCGCACGCCCCCTCAGCCCTCCGTACTCGCCTTATCGGAACTCCTAATTGTCCTTATGAATATTTTAGAGGCGAGCAGGAATGGGAGTTCAGGGTTGGGGGTATGGTTTCAAGGGCCCTGACAGCTAATGATCAACTCAATGACCAGGGAGAGAGCGATAGCCGGAGAGCGAGACAGAGATACTGGGAGTGAAAAACCATCAGAAAGGTTTTCAATAATCCGTTTCCGTCTGGATTGTAATTTCCTCTGATCATTTTTTAATCTGTGCCACCTTTCCTTTATGTGAAGTAGGAACAGAGTGCATGTTCTCATTCTTTTTAGATGGTGATGACATTGGTTTGCCTTCATCCTCAATTTGTAGTTTAATTCCCTCTAGTCTATACTGAAAGTGTGCAGTCCACTGATTGAGACTATGCTCTCTGATTGTGGCAGCTAATAGCTTTGTCACTTCCGTCATTCACCAGAGTCTCAGAGCAGAAAGCTCTGAAGGGACCGCTCACTGCACTTCCAATTGCCTCTTATTCAGTAAAATGGGTGGGCTATATTTAATTGGCAATCCAGTCAGTCAAACGCGATAATTCACATTATTTAAGACGGAAAATGACGAATTTGTCTCTGTGGTGGCTTTAGATTCAGCGAACCTGACTCACTTTGGATTAATGGCCCACTGACTTTAAACTCTCGGTTCACCGCGGTTTGTCCAATGTCATTGTGATGTCAGGTGGGGAATCGAATCTCACTTTGTATATTGTTTTTTTTTCTAACAGCTGCAAGACAATAATATGAAAATAAAATAAAGGTTGAGAGCTCGCCCCCTCCCGCTGCTCTTCCTGTCTCCCCCCCTGAGTCACTTGACAATGGAGTGAGCCAAAGGAAGGACACGAATCCAGCCTCATATCCTGATATCAGTCCGTAATGTGTAATGGTCATGAGATTAAACAAGATATGTCTGGGAATTACAGAGGTCTCCTTATCTAATAGCCCCTCGCTCCCAACTCACAATATGTGGTGGAAAAAGGAGCGAGAGGAAAGGCTTCCTATATTACAGTAACCCAGTGTTGCATGGGCACTGGCATAGAGTTCCTGAAGATCAACAAAAAGAGGCTTTTATTCCCCTCAAGTGAAGACTACAGCACCACGGGGGGAAAGGGAACATGATGGTAGTGGAAGTCTCTTAAGATGTTATATAAGAGCAGAAATATTCCTCCGCAGATAAAAGCCTTCCTATCAGCCGCCTCCCCATGCTGATTTCCTAGTATGTTCCCACTCAAAGAAGCCCTTTGATAAGCACATTAGATGGAACGGCCTGGACACAATAGTGATGTCATGTGGATTAGCACGCTACCTTGCTTAGCGTAGTGGCGGGCACAAGGGCTAATTCACAGCGGTACGGGGTGAGAGGCTGGGACACCCGGCTGTAACCAGGCGAGGGTACTCGGCCCACTCCACAACAAGCGGTTAAAATGCAGCTTCTCCACACTTCAGGGAGGGAATGGAACAAACACAACGTGCATTAAACACTCACGATGTACTCCACTTTTGAAACATTTCGTGTAATTTCCTGCCGCGTTGCCATTACGCTACAAGCTGTCTTGCTCGTGGAGGGGCCGGTAATCCGAGCTGCGGTGCACCAGTCACAGGTCAGGTGGTGCTCCAGCAGAAGCGAAAGCCACTGTAAGTATAGCCCTTTGCTGGGATTCAGGCACAATGGCGGAGAGTATGGAAACAGCCTCATCGTGCCTTTCTTTAAGCCACCCCACCCCCTACAATTTTGAACTTCAGCTTTTATACCTAACCAGTATCTCCCTCCTTTCACCCTGCGTCCTATTCACGTACAGTACTCTACAGAACATGAATAAGTTAAATGCAGAAAGCTCTCCTGCTAAAAGAGACGGAGAACATCAGAGTAAAATGGTTTTCCAAGACTCACAGCAGCAGAGTAAATTGCTCGGGCCCCATTTCGCTGAAAGTACTTCTCAAGAAAATGGTGATGTAGGTGGTTTATGCAATGGTTTAGGTTTTTATGTTAAATCCATTGAATAGCGTTTGGTTAGGCTTCAATTTAGAAAAGAAGCACTATAGTGCTTGCAAGTAAATCCAAGGCCCAGAATTGAGCTCAATGTAGGCACGATGTGAAACGTTTATATCTAATAGAAATTCCATTGTGCAGAATAACATTTACAAAATCACAATATCAAATCAAAGTGATGTCCAAGGCTGCTTTTTACTGCACTGTCACTCTCTGTTCTGAACACACTGTATCCTGCAAACCTGGAGAGGTACTTACTGTGCTGAATGTTCCCCATGGTTTCATAAGTTAGTAGTCGGGGCTCAAGTGGAGATGATGGATGGATGTTTTCTTCAGGATAAGGAAGCTTCAAGGCTTCCTGGGATGGAAGATTTATTTTTTTCTTCTCGAAGAGAATTTGAAGTACCACACAGGCAAACTGATGGACACACTTACATGCAAACACAGACAATAGTGCCTGGCTTTGGTTTGACGTCAGGCCACTCAGAGCCAAATTTCTATCAATACAGGTTTGTGGCTGCTGTGAGAAAATAGCTGCTGGCCTTGGTCCCTCTCATCTTTGTGAGCCTCTCAGGGCCTTTGTGAATAGATTACACAAGTTTCCTTGTCTATACGCTAGGCAAACCACCCCCTACCCCTCCTATAATAAACAGCCCATCGTTCATGTTTTAAAAACGCTACTGAAAATCTCATGCATTCACGTTCAGCCAAAATGCAAACACTGCCACTTGATTCAACACTTTCAGATGCATTTTGCCCCCCGCTTTCATCAAACTAATTCAAAAAGGAGTGATCTATTCTTTTTTTTATTTGCGTGATCATCGTCGACTACGTTTCCCCTTTTCTAGGTCGGATCGCTGTGGTGTCTGGAGCAATCTGCTGCATTGACACGTAAGAGCCGAGTTGATCCGGGGTCTGGTGACCTTCAGGGATACATGTGATCCATGCGTTCCCTTCTACGGCCATGTCTCTGCACGGCTGCCTCAGACAGGCCGGCACGGGGAGCCAGGTCTTGACAGGTGTTTGGAAGAGGGACACCTGTTTGGCCATGTGCTGATTTAGTGATCCATTCACTGAGAGCTGTGGGCAGCGTCTGTGGAACACCCAGAACATGCCAAGTCATTTAACAGAGAATTAAAGCCATGCTTTCCCAGGCCTTAACTGTTATATATACATTAGTACATCCACAGGGATGATTAGCGCTCGCACGCCAAATGTCGTGTACACACTGCTCGCCGCATCACAGCTCCAGTGCATCGTTTTGAAGATAACATGTGTTGCAGTGATTCCTGTCATGTATGGTGGAACAGATCTGAGTGCTGAGTGCCTGTCTTTGTTTGCCGCTATCTGGTTCCCGCTCACCCACTGTGCTGCTGCAACCTTTCCCTAAATGGCGTGGGCCAGTGGGTGCGGTGTGCTGAGGGCTGGCCAGGCTTGTTGTGAAAGTGGAGCAGCCCTGCCCCAAATCACACAGCCGTGCCTGACCGCTCCGACCGAGCTATTCACATAATGAGCAGGTTGGAGCTCAAATTTGCAGGTTAGGATCGGATCCTTGGCTCGGCTGGAGGAGAAAGTGCATAGTTTAACCCCAGTAAACACAGGCCTTTCAGGACCCTAACTAAAGAGAGCGCGCTCAGTAAACAGGAAATGAACCAGCAAGGCGTTTTCTTAGAATGAGAAGAATGCCACTGCTTTGTACCACACCAAACAGTAATGTATCTGTGGTACTGTGCTGGCCATTCATTATCCAGAGGCCTCCTCTCCCTCTCTCTCGCTCTCCTTTGGGCATTGTGGATACTTATGTCTGAAAAAATGTGGGCGCTTCTTTAAACTTCCTCATTTGTGTCTGAGCTGTGCACAGCGCCACATTTCTGTCTGTGCAGCTTCGATTAACATTGTTCTCATGCCCAAAAATGCCCAGCGCAGCCCTCAGAAACAGTGCGGAGCTTAATGAGCAGTGATATTATAGAGCCTCATAAAGCCGTGGCACAGTTTTGAGGGAAATGTGATGTACATTGAGGTTGTGGTGAGCAGCGCTGGGTTAGCCACATTTTCTGCACAGACCTAAACGTATTGTCACGCCGCTGTCAGAGGATGTAGCAGCTGTAGAAATACCTTGCCACACACACACACACACACACACACACACACACACACACACACACACACACACACACACACACACACACACACACACACACACACAGAGGAAGAGAGAGAATAAGGTCTCATTAGTGTGTGTAGGTAACGCTCCTCTGGCTCACTCCCTGACCCCTACATCCACAGGAGTCAGTGACCTTCCTGTAGACACGAGGCCTCCGCGGCAGCCCTCAGACAGGGCAGGGCGCTGCCGTGGACCTGCAGCCGCCTGATAGAGAAACCTTCAGAGCCACACATAAATCATGTTTTGATGTACGCTGCCTCGATATCACAAGCTGTCACATGCTGTCAGCGAGTCTTGTTAACACTGCTATTCAGAGCTGTAATGAGGAGCAGAGAACCGCCTGTATGAAAGTGAGCACAGTGTTCAGCATTTATTTGTTTAGTTGTACGACATGTGTCCCCCCCCCCTGAAGTCAGAACAGGATCTTTATAACTCTGTGCACTCACGAGCCTTCTGCTTTTATAATAATTGTAAAATGTCCTGCTCAAACAGGCATTTTTGACCACATCTGATAATCCATTTCCTCCCCCTGTACATGCATTAACTTGGAAAAGATCCCACGAGTGACAACTGTACTGAATTACAGTGTGGGATAAACTGAAGTGCTCCTCTGTAAGAATCTTCTCATGCAGGGGCTCCTTTCCAGCTGGTTGGCTTATGATAACTGAAATATAATGAAAAATGCAAACATGCACTTGCAGCGAGAGGAGAGGATGAACAGAGCGGAGGGGCGGAGGCAGGGAGGGAAGTTCGAGGGGAAGAGACAAAAAAAAAGGGGAAGAGGATTTTGTTTCTCGGAACACATCTGAAGGGCGAAAGAGTATTTCTGACATTTCAGTTTCTCCTTGTTCCAGAGCCTGGTTTTAAACTATGGATGCTGGAGCAGCTGTGAATGTTTTACTTTAGCCATAAGTAAAAGTATGACATACCGAAAGAAGAAGAAGAAAAAAAGCAATATATAGATACATTGCACATGTACTTTGTTGATGTCAAAACTGGGAAATCCCTGTGTTACAGCAAATACTATATAAGATGTATTGGAACAAAACTATACAAAATATCAATAATAAAAATGTACATAAGAAACATAGAGAGAGAGTGCAACATGGTGTCAGATTATTATAATAGTAATAGTTTATCATTTTGGTACATGATTGGTGTTTTTCAGTTAAAAACAATGTATGGCTAATAGAAGACAACAAAACCCCACCTTGTATACTGTTTCTTTTGAACTGTGCAATTTCATTTCAGAAATTGAGAAACAAAGGCCATAATGACTGTGCTAGTCCCGATCCCGATGACTGTTTCGGGCACAGCCCCCTCATGGACGACCATTTCGGCAAACTAAGCGAAGAGAGTGATTTAATGTACAAGCGCTGTGGTGTAAGTACTTTCCTCTGTCGCCTGCTCTTTTGTGTTGATCCCTGTCTTTATGTTGATGTTCACTACAGGCGCTAAACAAGAAAGAACACAGAGGTTGTGATAGCCCGGACCCCGATGCCTCATATGTCCTCACTCCTCACACAGAAGAAAAGTATAAAAAAATTAATGAGGAGTTTGATAATATGATGAGAAATCATAAAATCGTAAGTACTGTAAATGCACTGTTTTTGCTTGGCTTTGTGGCACAAAGGATTTTCACTCCTTTTTTTTTCATCTAACTTTTATTCCTCTTTTTTTTTTTTTACCCTATACCTCTACTGTAGCTTAAGATTAATGCCCACTTCTCTGGGGGTGCATTTTTTTTCTTTACATTGATTTGTTCTGCAGCTGATATTTTGGCACACCCTGATAAGATCACATTTCATAAACAGGTGAAATGTTCCGTTCTTCTGCTGGAGAGATTATAAGCCAAATACCATGGTGATATTATCATATTTCAACACAAACAAACTTCACACACTTAGTAAATACTCATGTCTAGTGAGTGTTTATCACAAAGATCTGCATATCCTGTGTTTTAGGGATGAGTAATTTCCGTCCCAAACCTGGTTTCCACCTCATATCTCAACAGAAACAAAGATTATTTATTTTTATAGTTTACAATTTTTTGCAATTCATTTACATTTTTTTCCACTTCAAATCCTCCTATTGCCGCTCTCTGGCTGCACTCTAGAATTAAACATCTCTTTTTCTGAAACAGTTCCGGCAGCAAAGTGTCCTCAGAGCTCACCGGCACACACGCTATCATTTAGCATCTTCCCTCTCCCTCATCAAGTAACACAGCGGCTCACCCTCTAAACTACCGCAGATCTTTTTTGTGATCTTATCATGCGTGACAATATTAGAAACGTGCAAGAACACGGTGCTTACTAAGCAGTCATCTTCTCTCTGCTCCTGACTTGAGGAGCATCACTCTGCCATTAACCAACTAATGATAACACCCGACCGGCTCACTGGATAATGCTATGATGAATCGTTTCTCACTGCCACCTGTCATTCTCACTTGTGCTTTGCACAGTCAGCGCGTTGTAGGTAAATGCGTGTGAGTCACGACTCTTGTGGTTGTGATTCCCCCCCCATCAGCCCTCTCTGTCGTACAGAGAGACATATTAACGCGGGGGGGGGGGGTGGTCTCAAAACACAAACGTACGCCTGGCGTGCTGACTGCTGCAATGCCGAAGTGAACACCTGAATGCATGTTTTATTTGGATTTTTGTTTTCTGTGGTTTGTGTGCACTGTTGTAGCACTGGAGATTTGTGTGTTCTACATGTAATGTGTTAATGAAAACATAAAATGCCCAATAGTCTAACCTTTTTTTTTTGCAGCTTTAGTAAAGCTCTCCCTGAATGTTTTAAGAATTTTCTTACTTTATTTAAGCTGAACCTCAGGGGCAGCTCTTTGTTAATGATGCCATGACAACCACTGTTCCATCAGATTTCTCATCAGACCTTGGATTTTCATTGTGATTGTGTGTAAATATCTTCTCTTTGTGTGTGCGTCTGTGTGTGTGTTTGTGTGTGTGTGTGAATGTATGTGTGTGTGTGTGTGTGTGTCTCCCTCCTCCACAGCCCTCAGCATTGCCTCAGCAGAACTTCTCCATGCATGTGGCTGTGCCTGTATCCAACCCTAATGCCATGTACCAGCCGGGGGGGACTCTGGGCAGTCAGTCCCTGGCAGCAGCCACCAGCTCTCTGAGCGACAGTGGGATGCTGTCCCCTCCGCAGGCCTCTCTGCACAGGAATGTGGGCTCCAGTGGAGGCCCCCAGAGGCCCACCAGTGCCGGCAATGCAGGTTAGTGGCTCAGCTCAGTCATTTGGTCAGAAGGTGAGGATAATCCCGACCACTCAGACTAGGTTTGATTTAATAGATTAACACACCTCTTTGATAATAGCATCAAATTAATCCAACAGCATCATTTGTGTTTGTAGAACAATGTGAAGATTCAAGTAAAAACTGATCGTAGTCGTTCAGCCAAGTTTGAAACTTTTCATAAAGACCGGAAACAAAAAGCCTGGATTTATAACCACACTAAAAAAACTGCAAAAAGAAATAATATTTTTACATAAAATTCAATGTAATTTAACATTCAAGACCATTAAGAAATTGAATAATCCTGTAAAAATGATATATAACTATATTAATTTAAGGATTACAACTTTTATTTGATGATTAATATTTTTAATGAAGCAATTTACCGTCATGTTATGGCATTTACACTTAATACAAAAAAAAACATTAACAAAAAATAGTAAAATAATACAGTAAATGTCTTTTACAGTGCAGGTTTGCTATCAATATTCTCATCTAACTTATAATTGTCAAATTATTCCTCATAGATCATTTCAGGATTTCTTTGGTCCTAAAATACATATATAGTAGAGTTTACACAGTTTTCCCACAATGGCATTGGATATAAGGGTGATATACTGTGTTTGTGTGATACTTATTTTTTCACACCCTGAGTTGTCCCTCATCGCACGTCTCATTCTGTCAGCATTGTGGCAAAATGATGTCAGACTATGCCTGTACTTGTACGACTGGTCTGACTCAGTCAGTGCAGAAGGCGTTTGCAAGATTCAGTTGCACCACATACGACAGAAGTACTAACAACAAGGTGTGAAATGCCTCATTCAAATCGAACCATACATCAGGCCTACCAATGCACACGGGCTCTTAACTATGGGTTGTTTTTCACCATATTCTTTCTTGATTATTTGTTGCGAGGTGTTTTTTTAATTTTTATTAAATTGCATCAGCATATTTTTTTTATAATAATTGGTATCTCTTGAAAGTGTCTTTCTATGAAACTATTCATACGACATTAAGGAGACACTTTAGTAGTTGCCTGAATTCCAAGAGAGTGAATAACTGCATGTTGAAGGTGCGTCCTTGTGGTTGAATGCTTGGTTTCCACTCTTTCATCACATCGTGGATATTTCCCAATGACAACACAGGTGGGAGCACACCCCTCCCTGTTCTGTGCTCAGTGAAGACACATCCACATGACATTTTCATGTCTGGTCTGGCATCTCCATCACATGCTCTGCTCGCTTTGCAGAAGGTTGCAGATGGTTGATCTCATCACTCTGTGCATCTCATTAGGTGGCATGCTGGATACCACAGACCTTTCAGTGCCAAGTGGTGCGGGCTCCGGCCCAGCGGGTGAGTCCTCCCGGAGAGATCCATAAGCTCTCTGTAGCTCTGCCCAGTAGACCTGCGACTTAGCACGTGAGCCGGATAGTTGCGTGTCCATCTGCGATTGGTCCACGACAGTTGTCAGTGTCACTGACTGATGGCGCCTTTTGCCTGATTATATTTTCACCGCAGGCAAAGGGGGACTGGTGTGTGTTCCTCCTCTCAACAGAGGGCGTGTATGATATGCTTGTTAAATGCACGTGTGGGAGAGCGGGCAGCGTTCACACAGCGCGGCGAGGGCATTTGAAAGGGGCAACCAGGTGAGGTAATTAGCCGTCCAACTGTCTCTGGCAGAGAGATAAACGCAGCGTTTCATTTAGACCCGTCACCTCCGTGAGGCCCTCCCTCCCCCTGTTTCCTTCCCTCTATTGACAGGTGCATCTGCCCCCACACCCCCCCCTCACTCCCACCCCACTCTACCCTGGCAGCCCTTAAAAGGCTGGAGAGGGTCTGTAAGATGCCTAGACCAGCATAACCCTGTAGGTATTCGGGCCATGACATCCATCTAAGTCCTTCGGTACACAATGACCGGACAGCCTGTCACGGGCGCAATGTGCCACGTGAGAGGCGGAGGCAGGTGGAGTTTTAACTCTCTCCTCGTGAGCTCGCCGTATTCCATATAGTATTTCTGACATAATGCAGAATGTAGTTGCGAAACCGCGTGACATTCGAAGATGATAACAAGCTGAAGGCCACACGGATAAAAGGTTAAGGGGATATCTGATGAGGTATTGATTAGAAAGTATGACGAGCCCTCCCATCTAAGATTGGTTTACCGTCAGCAATTTAAAGGGAGCGCTGGGCGAGTTTTAAGTTTTGGGGTGTGGTTAGTTCCCCGGGGGGGGGGCAGCGTTAGACCTCTGCCAGGGGGGCGTCAGCGTTTGGCGCGGTGTGATCATGCTGCAGCTGTTGTTTGTACCAAGTGTGTAGAACAGCAGAGGCTACAGGGAGGAGAAGCCCCCGCTGTCAGATGACCATTCCTGACATAGCTCTGATTTTTCACATGTAGCAGTTATGACCGCAGCAGGAGCCTTTCAAAGTGGCCAAATGGAGGATTTTGGCTGTGTGACACCTCCTCTCCTGTTCAACAGTGGCCTCCATAGAGAGAAGCTTGAGTGCATGTAAAATCCAAAAGTAAATCAACCCTTTTTTTATTTCCCACTGAACCGCTGGGTCTGTTTTAATTGTGGGATCTGGACGAGGGATTATTTAGTTATTAGTTGATTGTGAGGATTATCTGTTCTGCAAGAATGTGACAGTGAACATTGCCGGAGAGATTTTTGAAGCAAACACATTTCTGTTATTAGGAGAATAAGCAGTGTATTGTTGTTCTTATCTAGCGGCTGGTTTAGATAATATAGCTCAACAGCTACTATAATTTCAAAGGGTCATTTTGCTGTTTTTGTGTGTGTGTGTGTGTTGCATGTGAGTGTCCTCTGTTATGCAATATGTCTGCGAGCTGTACACATCCCTTCATTAATATTGGAGCGTTACAAGCTCTTGAAACACCATAACAAAGCATGTTTGTATGTTCGGCGCTTCACATCTGACAGCAGAATGAACAGTTCTGTCGTGGCACTGGCACTTTTAGAAAGTTAATTTACTTCATTTTTGCTTTTGATTTTCTTATGCTGACATTACGCAGGTGGCTCTTTCTTTTTTATGTCAAACTATTTTTATAACATTTCACATGTAATCTATACAAATATCAAGTCATCTGTTTATGCAGAAATATATAAATACAAACACCAATCAAAAGAACAATACACAGCTAACCTCCAAGTTGAACATTCATAACAATGACTATTCACATCTGGCCTAAGCTAAATTTAGGAAGTGCATGGCAACAATTGTTAGAAACTCCCTAACACAACGTACAGGGAACATTAAACTGCCTCTACCCCACACGGGAGATGAGGAGGGCGGCCATTATGCTAAGTGGTGATTGGCCTGTTAGCCCTGCGAGTGGGGGGTCTCCCTGTGTGGAGTTTGCATGTTCCCCTTGTGTCTGCAGGAGTTTTCTCTGTGTACTCTGGCTTCTTCCCACCACCCAGAGACATGCAGATTGGGGTTAGGTTGATTGGAGACTCTAAATGATCCGTAGGATAAGTGCTACAGATAATAACGTAAAAACCTGTATTCAAAGTTGGATGATGGTGGTGAATCTCGTATATGCTAAATAAAGAAGCAACAATGTGAGTGGTCTGCCACTTTTTCTAGAGTCTGCAGTTTTTAAGAAAAGAGTGAGGGTCAAGTATGATACTATACCTGGTCTTAACAAATCCCTGTGTGCACATCCTGACCGGTCTCAGTTTTCTGAGACACAACAATAGGATTGGGCTCTAGGAGTCTTCTCATTCATCAAGCCATGTTCTCTTTTGCCTGAGCCTGACACACGTGGGACGTTGGGGCATAATAAGTCAGTGTTTTCCTTCCCCGAACTTAAAATGAAAAGCTGAATGTTTCAGTTGTAAACACAGGGCCTTATGTAACGCCTCTTCCCAGACCGTGTTAATAATTCAGGACAATGAACAGAAACCAAACAGCTTTCGACGTGCACAGTTTTCAGCCAGAGAGGATTTATTGGCACAACCAGAAGAAAGTCTGGATATAGAATGAGGACAGACGCAAGAAAAGCCCACTGAAATGAAAAGCTGGTTCTAATTTTGTGAAACCCAAGTATTTTGTGCAGACATGTGTTTCTGCATCTTGGCAAATATCTCAAACAAGTGCGATGTTTAGTCATCGTCAGATATCTGAAGTCATAATCAGAGGCACATTGCAAAGATATGCAGGTCAGGTGGGTCGATCCGAGTCGATCCAAGTCGGAATCAGCTAAATGAAGACAGCACTGAGTGGAGGTCTTTGCCTTGGGATGAACTGGCAAAGTGTCAAGCGTCTCACACACTGGACACTGAGTTGGTAAAGACCCCAGTACGACGTTAATGGCTACATTACTGTTGTAATTTTACAAAAGCATAAAAAAGCACAATGAAGAATGCAGGTAGGACACAGAAACAGATGTATTTGATTGAATAACTGCAAATAGCCAAGAAAAAGAACGTGTACAAGATGCACAGACGTAGAGTTGCCCATTAACATATCAAACATTTGCTGGAAGTTCACCAGTTACTTGGAAAAAGACGGAGAGATGAGGAAAAATACTGTTTCTCATGATCAACTTCAGGTTTTTAGCATGCCTTTGTTTTCACTGCACCTTTTATTTTAAGATATTTTTGGGGGCATTTTGCCATTATAGACAGGACGGTATGCGTGAAATGGAGAGAGAGAGAGTGAAGACACACTTTTATATGAATCCTGCATTTACACATGTGTAATTTGAAGGTGCATACAGATGCATATACCCTGTTATAATTTATGTCTTTTTCTAGCTTTGTATCTGTGTTACCTTGACAAGATTGTCATGTTGATGATGTAATCCCATGTGAGAATGGCCAAATGTCACAAAACCAGCTAATTAACTTTGGGCCTTCTCCACAAATACCTAACCATGTGTCATTAATAATGCAAATCACGTTTATTATACTGAGTCTTTTGTCTGTGGCTTTTCTCCACAACAGCTTTATGTTTTGAGCTGTAATCTCAAAGTAAAATATCAGAGCTTGCTGACTGTAATCAGAAAGCACTTCACAAATTGCAGCCCTTACATCAACTAATATTTGTACTTGCATCTCATTCCCTCTGAATGACATCTCCACTGCTTTTAATCAGATTTGCTATTTTTAGGCCCCTGGACGTACACTCGGCTAATTCTGTAAACATTACTTTTCTAGCGGCAGCCAAATGCTGTATGATCAAAGCCAGAGCTGATGTTGAATAGCTGCGTACACACTGTTGATTCAGCTGTGAGATACTATTGTAGGTGTTATAGCTGTTTATTTGACCATGAATTGTTGCTGTCCTTATCTGTAGTCAGAGGATCTATTGTTCCATTATGTTCCTGCACAAGAGCCGGCTCGTTGTGCGCACACTTTGTGTTACGCCGGGATAAATCGGACACAATGGAGAAGTCAGCAACTTGTTGAAGTGCCACTGATCCGTTGATGCAGTGTGAGATACCATTCATTAGCTCTTCCCGTTGTTTTCAGGATTTTCATTTCGAGGTCGTAGCTTTAACTCAGACCTACATAAAGTGAAGTAAATGTGAAATTCAAGTGCACTTGAAATATTGCTTTTGTATGGTGAACCACTCATTGGGTTTGTATTTGAGCATATTTGTGTGGAAGCTGCAGAATCCCACTGCAGACCTTGCACAGATGAGTCACGCTGTATCTTGGACCTTTGAAAATAACCAACTGTAGGTTGAGAAAAGCAGCAGGAATAAAACAGAAGAGATGCCGACAGATGTACTAAGAACAGATCGCAAGGTGCAGGAAGTGTACAGTGATTTTATTAATTATAAACATCTTTTGATTTAGGAAGACACAATTAACATCGTCATCTACGACAAAAATATACTATATAAGCAAAGAAAATCTTGAGAAAAACAATAAAAACCTATTGGTTTCATGATGAGGGGGTGTGAGGAGACTCCTAAATTAAGTTGTTGGGGACTTATACTCTCTTTCTGATAAAGAGGAAGTGGCTAATGTACACACACAACAAGGTGTGAATGTTAAAAGTAAAGTAACACTTTTCTATTGTTTGTGAGCACAGTGTAAAAAAACAACAACTCGGAGTTCTTTTATTGTTTTTATTCATTTGTAATGACTTCAGCTATTACTTTTAAGCAGTCACAGTACATTTGACAATCAACTGCTCCTCATCCCAAGACACAAAGAGCTGACTTTGATGTAATCATTCACAATAAAAATAAAAGGCTCATCAATTTTGAAATGGACATTTTATTATTGTAAATGTGCGGGATAATTATCCAAGTCTATTAAAACTTCCCAGAGGGTTGGAAACACTTAACGGCGTGTGCCGTGGCACGCAGGAAAACAACGCTGTGCGAGAGGTTTGCTTGATGACTGCTGGTGTTGTCAGTCACAGTCCATGGTTTGATGATGTGTTTCTGTCGCCTTGTACCTCTGCAGGGAACGGTTTCGTTAACCCCAGGGGCTCCCCCGGCCTCCTCAGCACACCCAGCGGCAACGGCCTGGGTAAAGTCATGCCCACCAAGTCTCCACCGCCCCCCGGAGGGAACATGGGGATGGGAAACCGCAAGCCAGACCTAAGGGTTGTTATCCCTCCATCGAGCAAAGGGATGATGCCCCCACTGGTGAGTACAGAGCTCCACCACTGCACACGAGAAGAAACAACCAAAGGACCTTTACGTCTTTTTGCTGCGGGGCAGAGCAGATCGATGTTTAGCGTCTTTATCTAGACTCTCATAGCTGGGTTTTGCCTACACACATTTTTTGATGTTATCACAGCAGTGCAGCTCTCTGTTCTAGTGAGGTTGTCACCTTACCAAGGACTATATTTATCTGCCAAGTGGAACTCACTCACTCACAGTGTGCAGGCCTCATCTGTGCTGCAGTCTTCACAGATCTGCAGCTCCAGTCTCGTAACTCTCGCTCAGCTATTCACATTTAAATGAGAGACTTTCTCTAATTATAATAATGAAGTTGCAGAGCGCTCCGACTGCAGCGAACACCTGAGGCTAAACTTCTCCCGGTCATATTTCAACATTTATAAAACATCGTAAATGGGGGGTTTCAGACATTGGCCACAAATGCAATATTTCCAACTCTTCATGTTGCAGGTGTTGTCGGCAACAGGAGCCATGCCAGGAAAACGATTGTGTTTGGTAAATAAACCTCAGGTTACTGTGGGTGCTCCTCTTTTTCCGAGCCTGGATCAGTGTTTTAAAATAACTGCGTGTTACCGTGTCGACCATGTGAAATCGGCGGAGCAGCACGGGTTGCCTTGCGAGAGGTCTGAAACAGGTTAGGCGGGGTGGGAGGACGGTTCTGCTCTGTCTGAGCCGTCAGGGCGTTTTGGTGCTGGCTGTGGCAGGTCTGCAGACAGCCTGTCATTAGGCCATAATGGTATTAAATTAATCACATCTCGGTGTGACAGAGTGTAGATGAAGACTTAATCATGGGCCCAGGGTGTGAGCCAGATAATATCTTGTCGCCCTTGTCGTGTCTTCCTGCTGCTATTGATTGAGTGTGGGCATTAAGACAGCCCTGGTCTGGTGGCAGTATGTCCCACCGCACCGAAAAGATGGAGCTTCTGCTTCTTCTCTCGGCACAGGGAGGATAGGAAATGCACCGCACTGTGCAGCCATTGTTGGTAGAAGCGAAGAAACTTTAGCTGATCATTATGAGGTGATTGTGGTGTCACGTTAACAATCAGGTGAGCATCAGTCAGTGTCCTGAAGTATTTTCCAGCCTGTACTCTTGGGTCCTAACCTCACAGCCATTGTGCAGGATTTGAGTGTTTCCTCTTCAATATCAACAAGATAAACTCACGGTAGCTTCATTAAGTGCCAGAAGTCACGGTGTTGAAGTAGTTAGCACAAGATTCTGGGTTTAATCTCCCTGTTTTTTGTGTGGAGTTGCATATTCTCTCTGTGTCAGTGTAGTTTCCCACTCTGTTCTCTGCCCATAGTCCAAAGACATGCAGGTAAGGCTGATTGGAAACACTAAATTACCAAGAGGTGTGAGTTTGTCTGCAAGTGTCAGCCCTGTGATCGAGGGAGACGTGACAAGGATTTGGACAAAATGGTTCTTGGGTGATACATTGAACCACAAACACAAAATGAGTGTCCCTGTTGTTCCCTCCACTGTGAAAATCTAGATAGAGTAGCTGGCACTATTTTCCAGAGCGATCTACAGTTGCTCTGCTTCTTTTCTGTAACTCTGCCTCTCTTCTCTTCTTCCGCTGAGAGCAGTCGGAGGAGGAGGAAATGGATTTGGTGAGTTTTGACGAATGCCTGGCGCAAATGGCTGCAATGTGAACATGCTTCCGGTAATCACACGCACACTAGACCAAGGGCGCTCCAACCGGAGATTGTCTCTCGGAACTGCCAGCAATAATGACGTTATAAAAAAAGAAAACGGTTTGTCACTGCATGTTTTGGGTTTGGCCTGTGAAAATTGCCTGAGCCTGTTAAATTGGCTCCTCCATTCCCAACACGTCACTGTAAGTCATAAACCACTAGTAGTGTGTGTGTGTGTGTGTGTGTGTGTGTGTGTGTGTGTGTGTGTGTGTGTGTGTGTGTGTGTGTGTGTGTGTGTGTGTGTGTGTGTGTGTGTGTGTGTGTGTGTGTGTGTGACAGAGAGAGAGCGATGTATGCGTGAATCACTGTTTAATAAAAAAAACAAAAAACTATTATAGTCTATCACAATCTGGAAAGTTTGAGGGTTAAAGTCGTCTTGAGTGAAGTACAAACCATTAACAGTATATATTTTTCCACTGAAGTGAAGTTGACATCATCTGAAATGATATCATTCTGTGAGATACTTGGGTTTGGTGAAGTCATCTGGCTGCTGAGTGTTGGAACAATGCGAGGAAGCCATCAACTAGATTATGATGCAATGCTGCTTCAAATGCAGCTGCTGGCATCGGCACATATCCCTGATACATTTAATTCTTATGAGGATTTGCTTTGGTATTGTTTTCTCTGCATTTGATTAGTCTTGGCGTGGGGGTGTGTGTGTGTGTGTGCGTTTGTAGCATCGTATGCTGCATGACCACACCGGACTCTGTAGGTATGTTTTTGTGGGCTGCATGCCAGTCGCTGCACTAAAAACAAAAAACGACTGGAGCTCCTGCGTGCGTCACCCTGGGAATTGAAATGTGTCGTTAATTTTACCCCTTTGCACCCTCTCAGTTAAGAGGTGTTTATTTGATTATGAAACGGATCCCCAGACCCACTCTGATTCGTCTCACTCCTGCACTAACGCTATAAAAACATTTTGTTTTCTCATGACTGACAAAGTAGACACTCATTTAGCAGATTCTAATATATCTGATTAATCGTATTTTTGTGCCTACAGCTGCATGTCTCCTCTTGTGATTCCTGCACTGACTACGTCCGTCACTTAGCCGCTTTAAATTGATGGAATAAATTAATCATTTCTATTAATTAGTGAAATCCACCTTTCAGTTTTTGTATATATTCATTTAAGCATGACACACATTGTTTTATTGAGCTGTAGGTGGATACATTTCAGAAAATACCAACAAGAAACCAAAGCATCACTTCTTAATATTTATTCAGTTACTGCAACATTGGATCAGTAAAATTAAATATTGACTGCCATAAAGCTTCACCACCCCCTTGTGGCAGCTGTCATTATTACACTCTTATGTCCCAGATAACCATAATATGCAAATAAAAAATGACAAATTTAGTAAAACTTGAAAATTAAAGAAAAACATTGATGCTGTCTTTATTTCTAAGAACACACACACATATTGTTTTGTATTTGTATTCTGGGCTCATGCTTTCTTTCTCGCTTTGTGTGTTTTGCAGAACACCCAGAGGTTAAGCAGCTCCCAGTCCAACCAGCCGCTGGCCACTCCAGTTGTGTCTGTCACCACCCCCAGCTTACCCCCACAGGGCCTGGTCTACTCAGGCATGCCCACCTCCTACAACCCCGGTGAGTCTGGCCGCGCTCTCCCCTCGGACCGACAACAACCACCTTAGCTGTGACTGTTTATGCCGCACGCTGGTCCCTGCTCTTTTTTCAGTGGCACTCAGCTGAAATGCGAGCGAGTTCTCACCATGTGTGCGTGTGGCTGCTTTTGTTTTTACAGAGTACTCCCTGAGCAGCGCAGAGATCTCTTCCCTACAGGGCTTCAGCTCTCCTGGGCTCTCATTGGGCTCCATGTCGGCATGGCAACAGCATCAACTGGGCCAGGCAGCTCTTAATTCTTTGGTGTGAGTAACACACTTCCAAACAAAAGCACACTCTCCAGACGCCCGCACATGAAAGCAACACCCACTGCGCTCTGTGATATTACGCTGAATCACACATCTACATATTCCTGTCTCTTCACCTCCTATTTGTTGTCTCTTTTTTTGAACCGAACACTAAAATGCCCCGTTTGTCTCCTCTGCAGTGGCGGAGGTCACCTAACTCAGGTCTCCAACCTATCCATCAACACCAGCCAGAGCATAAACATCAAGTCCGAACCCATTTCGCCGCCGCGGGAGCGCGTCACCCCGTCCAGCTTCCCCCAGCAGCAGCTGCAGCAGGGGTCCAGCCGACAGGAAGTTCTGGGACGCTCACCTGCCGACAGCCTCAGCTCCTCCTGTAGCTCGTACGACGGAAGCGACCGTGAAGACCACCGGCCCGACTTCCACTCCCCGCTGGGGCTCGGCAGACCCCCTGCTGGCTCTGAAGACAGGGAAAGCCCCTCGGTCAAGCGCTTGCGCATGGACACATGGGTGACATAAAGAGCCCCGATCACGCCTCCAGTCACCAGCCAGTCAGAGAGTGGGAGGGGTTAGACATGGAGATGAAAGAAAGAGCAAGGGTCCTTTGAGCTATTATTATGATACTATTATTCAACTCCACTTTCAATTTGTGAGACTGAGATGTAATATATCTAAAGTCAATTGTCAAACTGATGCAGTAAGATTTAAAAAGAATAAAAATTTCAGTGAGTTGGACTGAATTAAATGCACAAGCGGGTGGTATCAGGTACTTGGTGCAATTCAGACTTTTTGCAGAAGAGAGAAAATTGTTAAACAATAGGCGGTAGATTATTGTAGTCACTGGTCTAGTCAGACACTTACATGTAGTTGCTGTTTTGCTGTTGTGCTTGCATGTTGCAAACAATCAGAGGAAGTCGTGTTGCTTTCAGGCTGAGGACCCTTAAATACGATGTTCACTGCAAGAACTATCTTTTAAAAAAAATCATGCTGTAACCACACAAGACCTTTATCTCAAGTGGCCTCTCGTGATTTATCGACTCGATCAGGAGACACAGACAGCACGGAGTTAACTAATACTACACAGGAGTTATGGTCACATGAGAAACAGAGACTACTTTAGTGAATAGATGAAACAATACCTGTTGGGGGAGGTAAAAACAAAATAGCAACAGAATTTATTGCAATAATGACATACTTATTCATTTTATAATTTAAAAGAGTAGGATATTCAGTCTAAATGTGCAATTAAGAAAACCTGTCCAGTTGAACTGGTGAGAAAATCAAACATGTTCACATTTGTATAACAGTTCATCAGTAATATAAGCCAAAGCTGTTTTCTTTTGTTATTTTGTACAGTTGCTATGGTTTCCTAACAGGTCACTCCAAATGCACCGTTTCTTCGCCATTGTTTTTTTTTTCTTTTTTTTTAATTGTGCTTTATTACAAACAGTGTAAAGTCATGTACGCCACATCATGAATCGATATTCTAAAGCCATGAACATTTGCTTGTTCTGTTTGTATGATTGAAAATTTGAGCCAAACATTTTTCTTTTTGTTGTGTAAATAGCGACTTTAATATATATCACCAGGGTGAGGGTACATGCTGAATGTACTGTACGACCACCGTTTTCAAGAAAAGTATATTTTTGTGGATTACAGCCGAGTTTACAAGAGTAGACCCTTAAAAAAAAAGTAGATCATTCACTGGTCAATATTTGCTATCGTGTTCATTTTACTGTAATCTCTTCTAAATTTAATTATCAACATAATCTCCTGTACGTTTTAGTTTTTTTTCTCTCTCTCTCTCTCTTTATTAGTGATGACTGTTTGTCCTGAAGACATTGTAATAACAATGCTGTGAGGTTGAAGTTCTACTATTTTCATATTTATGAAGGATGATCACAAGGCTACAGGGGAAATAGGGTTTTCCTCCCCTCCTATTGTGTTAGCTCGTGTTAGTTGTATACCAGCAGCTGCGGAATACACTGCCAACAGTCAAACCCAACGTCCCACATCCCAGAATGATCTACTGTTACAGCATGAGAGACGTGGCACCTCTCAGGCCTTTTCCACTGTCCTTTTACTGGCAGAAGCAGAAGACATAAAACGTGATGGAGGCGGCTGCTGACCTTCACACAAATCTGAAAAACCGCCCGTGTTGTAAATATCTCGGTCTACTTGAAATAATTATGTAGAAAAATACTCACCGGTTTCCTTTAATTGGCTACTGAAAGTGGATTCATATCAATACGTAGTACGAGTGCTGCAGGCCTGTAGGAACCTTAGGAGCTAGAAAAGTGAAAGTCAGAAGGCGCTGAGGTCGTGTGCAGGAGAAGTGCTGCAACACAGAGCAGATGTCTCAGCTGAAAAGAAAGGAGACGGTGACTTGTTTCCTTCTCGTTCGTCACAGAAGCAAATAACTAAGCAGCTAAATCATTACAACAACAACAACAACAGTGCAACGTCATCGACTTCAATCTCCTCGCGTCAATCTCACTGCACACCCGCGTATGAGACGTTTGCTGTACGAGAGCGAGGTATCACTCTGCATTCGCCGCGACATGTCTTGTGTGCGTTTCTCAGGTTTCTGTTCTCTCTGCCCCATCTTCAACGCCATAGAAGTTCTCAGTCAAAGCCTATGATGATCTATGCAGTTTTAACTTCAATTCCCATTATATATATATATATCTATATAAATAGAAGATGATGTCATTACAGGTCACATGTAGTCCACATAGCATTACGAAGAAGAGCATCAGAGGACAGACTGTTAGCCTCTTAAATCCTGAAGTGCCACAGCTTGACGTCGCTGGACTTCCCGATGCACAGAATACATTTTATGAAATGATTGATTTGGATCCCCCGGGGCAATCTCTTCATGTTCATGCACATTAAGTAGACATCCCATGATGCTTAGTGATTCATTATGTAAATCCAGGTGAAAATAGCAATAATAAACAACAAAACTACAACAACAACAAAAAAATTGTCTGCCCGTCGTGGCGGCATCACCTCGTAGTTGAGCACATACTTTAGCACTCGATAACATATCAGGGAATTTTGTAGTTTACCTATATGCACAGTTAGGAAATGCCTTATCCCAAAGAATAAATGACACCACTTTTATTTTCTAAACGCAGAAATCACTCAAACGTGACCAGACCTGCCTTTTTTGGAAAAAGACTCGCACAAAGAAACAAAATGCCTCGGTGAATGCACCGTGATACGCTCGGCTCTCTTGGGTGTATGTCCAAATTCTGCACAACTGATGAATGTGAAAGGAATGGCTAATCAATGAACCTTTGTAGAGGACTTTCTTCACTTTGCTGTGCAAGAGTACACTGCTTTGCTTCATGGCTTTTATAAAAAACAGAACTACGTGTTTGGTAAGTGTTTGTAGTTGATAGTTCACTTAACTAAAGAAGCTGTTTTCGGTCTAGACGCTCGGACCGTTTGGCGGCACAAGCTGGACTTTGTTGCCAATAATGAAATTATTTGTTTCGGAATTTAAAAGAGATTTTAAGTTAATCTACATTTTATTTCCCTTGAATGTGTTATTTTATTTTCATCATACGATAAATATTCAAGTGATCTTTTTATTAAAACAATTAAGATACTATGCTAGCTATTGTTGTACAAAATTTGTATTCTTCACAAAAGTACAAATATTGGCTTTTAATGTGTAATTTAGGTGATCTCTTTTATTCTGTATAAAATGAAGTAAACGACTCTTACATAGAATTTGTTCTCCTGTGAAGTCCCAAACAGTAGAAACTGTCAACTTTATTAAACACCTCAGTGTATGCTCAATCTGAACTCCATGTCTATTCGTCTTTGAATTCCACTTTGAGAATGTGTTTTATTGCCTGAGTTAAAACAAGGGGGCACTTTCTCTATTGCCTCTCACACAGTGACACAAGCAGAACAGAAAAAACACAATGCTGTAAAACAAAACTATACTCCCTACATTTAGATAGAAATTGTCTGATATACACCAGTTACAAAATATTTAAAATGCTGATTTAATATCTGAGCTCAGTGTTGCAGTCTCTGTTTAAGTCAAAATAGAAAGACCTCCATTATAGTTTCTATAATATTATTACTGGTGTCTTTAGGTAGCTTTTGGATGCCGTAGTTATTTGATTTATATGAAGCCAATTTTAACTTAGAAAAAGGGTTATAGATATATATTTTAGAAAGATAAACCAGAATCTGCCAAGTGATTAGTGAATAGTCAAGTCAGCTCAAGTTAAATGGAATGATATTAGTATTATTATTATCATTATTATTAATGATAATAATAATAGAAACCTAGCCATATTTAGCCTTTGGTTGACATTAAAAGTGTAAAATGAGTTATATAAAAGTTATATATATATATATACATACACATATACAGATCAAATAAAAGCATCATACAAAAAACCACAATGTATTTATCATGTGACAGTGACATTCCGATTCACAAGAGGTTTTTACAGAAGAGATTTGTGCATTTCCAGCGTATGACCAGCAGACGGCACTGTGACACAGTAAGCGACTCTATAGGCCGCAGGTCAGCTGTGTGGGTGCATGTCGTTGGTTCAGGTGGAGGAAGTAGATGACGCAGGCAAAGTTAACAAAAGGAGAAGTTAGTTTAAAGTATCCAGTTCAAGGTGAGTTAAACCCTTTGGATAAGAAACACTGAGTTTAAGTGTTCAGAGACTAAAGGTGCAAATAGAACATTTGAACAGATGCTAACTTAACGTGGGAGTTGAGTTCAAAGTTCAGACAGAACTTCAAACGCTTCAAAATGGCGGACAGGTGAAGCTAGTTAGTGCTGGTAGTGATGACCCCAGAAAAATAATGTTCACATTTTGTTACATGAGTGGATTTTACAACTTCTGAATATTTACCAAAGGGGAATTCTGACTTTTTTTAAGCATCGCTCTGTATGTGATGAGTGATTGAGTTTGAAAAGTAGAAAGAGCTAAAAACTGGTATAAGCAGAAATGGGTCCGATTTACAGTATGAACTGTGGGTTATTCCCTTCAGCACAGTCTGCCGAAAGGCCGACATACTGAGAACGAACCTCAAAGTTTGGGTCCTTGAGGGTGGATGTTTGGAGTGGGCCAGAAACTGTAAATAAAGATGGATGACATAACAGCACCCAAAAATGAAGCCAAAGCATCCTGCTGCTGGCTGGCTGCGGGATGGGTCATAAACCCTGCCTCCTCTGTGTTAGTGGATGGGACCAAACTAATAAGCTAAAGTGCATGTCAAACTTTTTTTTTCCTTAAAGATGGTGTCTGTGATTTTGGGTTGTTCTTATCACACTGATGTGTGTCAAAGGGCAAATTCTTCCAATAAGCTTGGTTTTAATCAGTTATTTGATGCTATAGGAACAGGGTGAAATGTCATGATTGACAGCTTAGACTGACTCTGGATTGATCAAGTCCGTGTAGAGGCGGGACTTTGATGCCGTGGCTCCATCCCCAGATCGCTACTGTGCAAACTTTGCCTCCAAATGCACAAAAGGGCTGCGTTTGTATCCAGGATATTTTGGCTTCATTTCAGGATTCGAAGGAAGTGGAGACACGTCGTCCATCTTTATGTTCAGTCTATGCTCTGTATACCTGTCCCTAAGTGCATGTGCTTGGCTTTCCGTCCATCAGATGCAGGCTGTGATGAACCAGGTCCTGTCTGCATGTGAGGAGTAACCACGGAGGATTTTTAAGCTGTTTAAGTTGCATGTGAGGGAGGGTGACATGCCACCTGCCATGGGGGGGCTTGCCCTGTTCCGGATCTCCAGCCCTGCCTTTCAACTGGGAGCCAAGATGCAGCGCTTTCATGAGGCCCTGATCTCCTTAAGACATCAGCAAATATTGAACGAGACTCGGTCCAAACTGAAACTCATCTGTTGTCATATAGTCTCCAGCGAGGAGCAGAGAGAGAGAGGGAGAGAGGGAACACCAGTGGGCCTCCTGCATTAGCCCCCATACAGCTAGAGTTTATACTTTGCAAACACAAATGCTCAAGTTTGACGAGCTTAGGCTAAACCTTTTTCCACTCTCAACAAATATGCGGCTGTGTGAAAGAAATGCAGTTTGGAATGAAAAGGCCGGTGCCAGATCTGAGCTGAAGATCGGGGAATGAGGTAAAACGAAGAGTCAGCCAACATTTCATATGCCTCAGTCATGTTGCGGGATCCATCGGCAGTATTTCCGGCCTGTTTTGGACACATAAGAAGGACGTTGTATTGTAGAACTAGGCCAGCTTATAGCTTTAAGTGTATTCTCAAATACTTAACCCACATTAGCGGAAGTGCGAATCTAAAAACAGATACACAGCCAGATACAAATGCAAAATGAACAGTCGCATATTCAAAGCAATAACAATGAGGCCAACTACTACTGCGTGTGTACAATGAACAACTCTTGCGTCATAATTTCAGTGCTACTGTCTTGTTGTGAACGGAATATTTGTCACCGGATTCTTTTCCCTCTCCCACATTCTTCATGAAAGAACTGGGCAGGACTCAACACTCAACACTCTGACTGTGGCATTCTCCTAGTCATTGAAACTCATCTTGTGAGACTGGTATGGCTAGTTTCACCCAGTTTGGCCTCTCCACCAATCGCACGCCTTCAAAGTTGCCATCAAGCAGGAAAGTGCACTCCACAGTTTGAGCTGCCCCGAGACTCGGCCTGTTTTTTTCTTTCCTCATCATCATAGTTAAGATGGTTGAGCTGCCTGTTGGAAAACTTGCTCTCGGTGCAAACTGAATCAGAGCGAGGCTGCTCAGCCGAGCTCAGCTGAACAGGTAAAGAATGATGTTTTCTTTTGACTAAATTAGACTAAAAAGATCCAGGAGGGAATGTCAGAAATGTACTCAGAAACATTTTTAGGATCAGACATCAGGTAGTAGGTTTAATTCTAAGATTTAACTTTGTTAAAGCGGCTCAATACCTGCTTTTAGTTTTGAACGTTACTTATTTGTGTTTTCTTTTAGCTTAAGACAGAAAACGGGGACATTTTGTGTGACATGAATATCTTTGCTATTTCCTGTGTACGGTAGCAGGGTTTCAATAGATCTAATTTTGCCTTCACGAAATATTATTTGTGCCTTAGACAGAACATTTAATGTAAAACAGACTGTGGGGATGTATTTCTGCTCAGTAAGTGTCATTATATTCAATCATTTTTAAAGATTGTTCATAACTGTAATCAGTAGCCACCTGTAGTGGATTTTACATTTGGCTGTTGTTTATTGTCATGATATGGCAAGTACACTTGTAACACACAGGAACCTGATTTTACATTTTCTGTCTATGTGAAGGTATCACTCAAGATGGAGGTTAAGAAAAAGAACTTCCTGGAGAACTTGCGGCTGAAAACTAAGTTGCCTAATCTGAAGAAGCCCGGTAAGAAGCCACTCGCCAAGCAGGGGAGGAAGCTGGCCCAACGCCGCAGCATTTCTGTACCAGATCTGAGCTTGGTGCCAGGTCAGACCACACAGAACGCCTTGCTGTCCACCGTCTCTGATAACATCTCCGTTGGCATTTCTCCCCGTATGAGTGACACTGATTCTGTCGCAAGTGGCTCAGTCACCGATGGACCGATTTTCAGAATGGACAGACTTAATGACTCATTTCCAGAAGTTACACCCAGGGTTCATACAGTCTACGCAGCGGCAGCTATGAACAGAATAAGTGCACCAGCAGATATACTGGCCCTTTATGAGGAAACTGAATGCATGATTAATTTTGAGAAAAGGGGAAACTTGCCTGAAGATGCTTTGTATGCACGGGTGAATAAAGAATTCAAGGGGAGTGGACAGAAATCTACTGTGGACCCTTTTCCTGCACCAAGATCTATTTTTAACAACGTACAAGTCTATCCACCAAGACCAGACCGTATAGAGAGAGGGAGTGTCTCAGGTGAAGACACCTCAGGAGAGAGACTTCTCCCAGGTTCTCTGGCTGCAGCGCTGGCCAGAGCCCATTCACTGGGAGAGCAATCGACGCCATACACAGAGAGAAGGGCCAAACCAATTGAACAGAGGAAGGCATTATCTGAAAACAGGACTCCGCCGGTAACCAAAAGAACAGCTCTTCCACACAGCATGTCTCTGACACTAGACACTCTGGGTGCTCCTTTGGAGAGTGCAGATGGCACCTCGATGGACTCCGCCTCTGGCACTCCCAGCGAGGAGCGAGTCAGTGGGCCCTGGGCAACGGACTCAGAGGAACTGGACCGCGAACTCTGGTTCCCCATCCTGATGAGACGGGTCTCCACAGAGGAGGCTCTGCGAGAGGAAACTCGGGACGAGGAGGCCCTGCAAGAAATAGGAGAGGTCAGTTTTATTACATGCGTTTTACTCCAGCTACAGTCATAGGAGAAGTATGTAGATGTTATTTGATGATTTCTTTGTAAAGCAATAGTACAGATATAAATCAAAACCAGTCCAGTCCTGTGCACAAACACCAAAGACCATTAAGTACTAGAAACTTTTATAAAAAGTCCCCTTAAATTCAAACAAGCTGCAACAAATTACACACATTCATAGGTAGCTGCATAAGATCAAGATCCGTGCATTTTGGGAATTTGGTGGAAATATATTTCCCAATGTTAAAGACAGTTATAAAAATGTCCTCGATCCGCCTCATTGTCCGGATCGGTGCCAACATTTAATGGGATTCTTTCTTGGCCCGTGTTCCATCCTCTACCAAGTTTTCTGGAAATCCATTCAGTAGTTATTTAATAGATTCCTGCTGATAAACCAAAAAACAAACAAGCAGGGCTGAAATATAAACTTCTTGAAGGAGGTAACTATTCTTCTCCTAGGAATTAGATCATGTATGTATCTGTAGGGCCATAATAAACTGGTCAAGAGAAGGGTTGTGTGAAGTAAATAAGGTCTTATGAATAAAAAACACTTACAAATATAATATCAGCACAGTAAGAACTGTGAGTAACGTAGTATAATGTAACATCGGTCACATTCCCTTGAACATTTGTATGCTTTCATTTCACTTTCAAATAGTGTGGGTTGGTTTTTCAGTTGTTATGCTAAGAGGTGTGCCCAGACTCTGATATGGTGACTTACATAAAGTTGACATTCCTTTTTTTTAAGCTTATACTTTATGACACTAACTTTTCAGTCTACTGCTGCAGCCACAGTAAATCCACAGTATTCTCACGAGATTAGTGTTAAATGCAAATTCACCACCTGGGATTTGATTCCACACAGCTCTTGGATAGAGTTGAAACTCAGGCTGTTGTATCCTGTTTAGTTTAGATACACCGGTTGAAAACCAGTGTAACGAGTTAGTGGCGCAAGAGACCTTTTGCCTTGACACTTTTTCCTGTTGATAACAGTGCTGTGCTTTGTTGTTGTTTGTCTGTATCAGCCATTATCTATTATCATAAGGAACATTAGAGTTAAGTCAAAGTTTATTTATGTAGCACGTTTAAAACAACCACAGCTGACAATGTGCTGAACAAGCTTAAAATAAGAGGGAAAAAATGATATAAATATATACATACATAAAAACAGAGAATAAGTAGAAAATACAAAAAAACATTGTAAACACTAAACATGAATTTTTGAGAATTAAAATATTGCACAAGATGAAATCGTTGTGTTAAACTCTGTTTTAAACATTTCTATGGAGTCTGTGTTAAAATGGATAAGCCCCTTTTGTAACTGAAAAGTACAATGAGACCTTTAGAGTAGTAGCCTTATCTACACACATCAGCTTGATTGTTTTACTAAATGCTTGCAATCTGATGTATCATAAAATGTATGGTTTTCTTCTGTGTAGATGTCCAGTGAAACGTTCGAGTTCTTTGAAGAAAATGTTCAAGACCCATCGGACAACTCTGTGAGTACTCAGTGCACTGCTGAAGAAAGTCAAACGTGTGACATGAGGAAGCATCTCAATGTGATTGGTTCTCCTCAGCAGGCAGCAGGTCCTGAGGTGCAGGCACATTTGTCGTTCCAGAGATACCTCCTGACCATAAATCTAAAGCAGGGGAGGAACCTGGTCATCAAACACAAGCGCTCAGGTAGGTCAACAACCTGCAGGGGATATTAAAGTCTGAAGCTGCTTTCAGAAATGCACTGAACTCCAGAAATTCGCCCAAAATTATCAGGAGGGGCTGTACGTGAGAATTCACATTTCTGAGTCATTTACTAGGTGAGTTCTCCGGAGTTTTTCCTTCCAGCCCCCTAGTAAAAACTCTGGACAACGTCCGATTGAGCAATGTGAGAATACAGCAGGACGATATCTGGAGGGTTCAAAACTGAAAAAAGACTATTAAAATCTGAGGATGAAAATGATCCTGCCTCCTGCATGTTCTACCCAGACCCCCCACCCCCACCTACCCCATGAACCCCCGGAGATTTTCCTGTTGAGAGTACGTCTAACCCAGACTATCTCCTGCTGCATTCCTCCTTTTGAAAGGATATTTTCTAGCGTTTATGCTGTTTTAGTAGCACGTGGATCTTAAGCGGACCATTATTATCTCTGTCTTAGTTAACACCAAATTGCCCTTTTAACTGTGGGGACTTTTTTGAAGGAACTGTACAGATGTAGAGATGTCAGATCAGATAAGATGTCTTTTACATCCTGAACAAATATGCAGTTCCTTGTGTGTTGGCTTTTAGCAAAACATGAAACACTGCATGTGCATATACATCCTGATGAGTTTGATGTGTTTATGAATCAATCAGCCAGTGAGAAGTTGTGAATGGGATAAGTGTTAATGAGTATAAAGCCAAGATGTGTTCAGTTTTGATTATGTTTTCCTGTGAGGATGATGTTTCTTATCAAGTGGTGTATGTAAAAGAAAAAAAAGCACACATTAGAGAAACATGCTGTCAGACCAGTATGACAAAACACACACTGGGATCAAGCAATCAGTTCTTATCAAAGACAACAAATGATCTGCAGACTGGCACTGCCACATATTTAAACCATTTGAAAAATGGTAATAATGGATGTGGATTACTTAGTAAATGTATTGACACTCAGTTGTTTTTGAGTTGTTGTTTTTCTTTGAGTTTCATTCATATGAATTTTGGATCCATACTTTGCAATTAATAACTGACACCCGGGTGTAAAATCAAGCGTAAACCTTCATAGATTGTTTTGATTTTTACTCATTTAATGAGCTGATTTCCGTAACTTTGTTGACTATTAAGATTTGAGTCAACAGTGTCAGTCAATTTGATCTGTGAGTGAAAGATAAACAGAGGTTTCCTCTCATCATGTCCCTTCCCTGAGGCTCATGTCAAGTTTACTTTAGGAAAGCAGCGCCCTCAAGTGGACATAAACGGAACTCTGACATATGAGTAAATTAATGTGTGGTCACATTAAGTGTGACTGATTATTTACAGATTAATTTAGCAGATTTTTTGGCTAATACAGTTTGTTTTACTTCAAGTAATAATGGCAGTTAAAAGTAGTCATTTTAGATCAATAGATGTATTTTATAGCAGAAAATTCAGAGCGTCATTAATCCTAATTGAAAACGTCCACCTTAAGGCAACTGTGGTTTTAATCATTATTATACATTTGAAGATCACTTTACAGCGTAATGGTGAGCGGACATTTTTCTCACAATGCTTTTCTTACGATGCTTAACCGTTTATTTCCTGCATGGTGGCAGGAGACCCTCCCACCTCAGTGCCCTACTCCCTGCTAGTTGAGACCTTACTCTCCATGACAAGATGGCACTGTGATGATGCAATCCCCACATGCCCCCTGTCTCTCCACTGTTTGCCCAACAATCAACACCATGCCAAACGCTCACCAATGGCATACATTGTCATTACATATTCTGAAAGGACCCACGCCACCGGGCCCCCACTCCTTGGTTTTTGTTCTCCTCTTCTTTCCCATTAATTTCCATCGTCACTGTTCTCAGTCATGCCAGAGCTTTTCTCCTTGCTAGCTGCCACATTCTCCTCCTGTCAAGTTGCCTGGAGGTTTCCCTGTCACAGGCTGGCAGGGTGGAGCTGCTGTGGGTCCTGCCTGCCTTTGCGAGATGTTCATTTGGAGTGGGGAGCTGACAGGCCTGACAGCCCATCCCCACAGGGCCTTTGTCATGTGATTCAAGCCTCCCTGCAGGCTCTCTCAAGCACCCTTTTATTCCCCTATACAAATGAAGGCATAGGGCTGGCTTTCATTTTTTGGCCAATCTGCATGCAATTGCAGAAACAAAGAAGTCCCATACCCCTACCCCACTCGCAGACAGACTTTCTTAACAGGCTTGGGAGATTAACACTGGTTGCTTCTAGATTTTGGTTTCTGGTCGCCTCATGCTGGCGAGTGATTCTACTCTTTCACAATTAAACAGCTACTTTCCTCTGTTTTTGCCATGTGTGGGGTGCACCCCCTCCTCCTCCTCCTCCTCCTCCTCACATATTTCAGTGTCTCACACAACCAGCATGGGGGAAGGGTGTGTGTGTGTGTATATTTATATGTCTGTTTTCATACACGGTGTACATTTTAACGTGACAATATGCTATGAACACGTACAGAAAGTAAACAAAGTAAGCATTAAATAATTCTCTCTCACCACAGAATGCTATGAAATGAGTGTTTTTACACTTTTGATTAAATGTTAACACTTCACGTTGCGTCGATTCGCTCATTTTCTACATTGAATTTCAGGTACCAGTGATCCATATGTGAAGTTCAAACTTGAAGGAAAGCAGTTCTACAAAAGCAAAGTGGTTTATAAAAACCTGAACCCACGGTGGAACGAGTCCTTCTCTCATCCTCTGCGAGATCGAGAGCACCTTGTGGAAGTTCGAGTAAGAAATATTTGTTTGAATCGAAGTGCATTATCTTACGATACAGGTGCCTGCAGTTTACTTTATGATCTAAATGAAATGTGTAATGTTGTTGCAGGTCTATGATAAAAATCGGACTGCTGACGAGTTCATGGGTTCCAGCTCTATTTCTCTGAAAAATCTGGAATTGTACAAGTGGGTATTATATTCTTCATTTATATTTTATAGAACAGATTCTTTTACAGACATCCATAAGTGATCGTCAGTTGTAATCTTCTTGTCTGTTTTTTTTTCTTTTAACAGAACCTATGAAATGGAGTTGCATCTTGATGATCCTAAAAGTAAAGGGGATGACCTCGGAGTGGTTGTTGTTGACGTCTGCTTAATGTTTCGAGATGCCACCATCAAGAGAAGCCCGGTAAGAGAAGTTACTTCATTAACATTTTCTCTTGATGCATTTTCTTTTTGCTTAGTCTTTTACTGATTCTTATAATTCTTTTCTTTTTGTAGAGATGGCCACAAAGAAAGAATAAGGTATGGACTGAGAAATCATTACATTTCCCAATTTCCAAATTGTATCGGGAGTACAAATAATATTTTATTGCATTCAACTCTTGTCATTTACACAGCAGAAGTTAACACTTACCCTGATGTGAAGCACTAGGGGGCAGTAGCTCACTGTGCAATGATGCAACAAAGACTGAGGTGTATGCTGAGGATTCAGGCTTTTGTGTGTAACCTTGGTTTCAGCGTAGCCTGTTTCTTTTGTGGTTGTATAGGGAATCATTTTTTTTTGCAATGCATATTATTTTCAGTGGTGTTGTTGTCTGTGAAAAGGTACGGTACAATATCATATTTTGATCTAAACCAAAATAATAGTGTTGACTAAATATGTTGACATGATGAAGCCCTCAGATGAGTATTATAGAGGAGTATTTGTTTTTTGTTGTAAACAAAGTTCCATCTCCTCTCAAGTGGTTTTCAATATATTGCAGCTGTAATTAGATTCAGAGTGAAATAGGAGGGTGGCTGTTTGGGACTGGCGCTGCAGCGAGTGGGTTTATATTCACACCTATGTAGTCACTGCATCTGCCACTGTTCAGTCTCTTGATGGTCCAGTAGACAATCTCAACTTGAAATTAGATGACAAAGGAATGAAGCCATTTTCATACACATTGTAGGTTATCCACTACAGATGGTTAAAGATACTCAAAGGGAGACAGAAATGTGTGATGGGACTCAACACAACGTTCGGCTTCCTAAATCACAGTGCTAATTTAACAATGTAACAATGCCATTTCTCCCCCATTTCATTTTTGACAAACGTACAATATCTTATTGCATTTAACACCTATCCTGGACGTGCTGAACACCCAGCTCTTGCAGCTCCACTCCCCCTCTTTCCGAACATCGTTTTCTCCCTCTGTGTTGCCACCACAGAGACAGGGAATGGCAAGTGCCTGAGTAAAATTCTGCTGTGTGATAGTGTTTCAAACAGGAGGGGGGCGTATGGTAGAAGCGGGAGGGGGGGGCTCTGCTGTTCGAGGCATGTTGCCAGTGTGGGATGCCTAAGATCGGCAAGGCTGATAATTCCCAGGCATAGCAGGCAATAACCCAGATGTTGGGATGTAATATCACAGCTGTGGATGGACAGTGCTGAGGTACTCGCCAAATGGTCCTGGGTCTGAGCTCATCGTGCTTGTCCCCATGCTGTCCCACCATATGGAAGCAATCGCACAGCCCTTTTAGGACCAGGAATAGATTCTCTTTAGGGGCCACTTACAGTTAAGTGGAATTGTTTTATTGGCCGCTGAGATAGAAATGTGTCCAAGATAAACACTTGGGATGACTTGGCTGAGGCATGGTTTATATCGCTCCTCCACTCCCTCTGTTCCTCTTCTTTTGAAGGGGCTGATATTTATAGGGCTGTGCCTGTGGTATTCCATGTTAATTCAGGTCCCTGAGATGTGCTTTGATCCCCCTCGGATTGGGTGGCAATGTGGGTTGTGACCCCGCAGTGAAGAGGAGGGGCCGGAGTGGCAGGGGAGTTGTAGTGGGGCTGTTTGAAGCAGCGTCGCTGGGGCAGCTGAAGGAGCTGGGCAATCAAAGAGGCTAGAGCAGATTACGGTCCTGCTCTTTAATTACAGTCAGCCCTACACAACCTCTCTGCTGTTTGTTTTTACAGCCCTGGCCTATCACCGCATGGCCTCACGGGAACTCTCACATGGAAACATATCAAGGCCTCTCTTTCCCACTCCCTCTGTGACACACGGCAGGAGAAGTGGATTATTCGCTGGGCTCGTCCTTGATTTCCAGAGTTCTTAAAATGCGCAACATCTTTTTTCGTTTTAGCGTCACATTAGTGGAAAAGATTTGTTGTTTTAATCTGGCTAAATGAAATTCGGATGAATTTGCCAACATGCAGTATACTCTGATGCCGGCCATACATACTGCATGTATGCATAATTTGGTGATGAGAGAGAGCTGTGGGGTTTGCATCATTACTCACTGCTGCCTGCTGTCTCTGGTGCAGTATGCCAAGTGTCCTGCCTCCCCACACTCAGTCTGGGAGCCAGTGATGAGTGGGACTGTCACAGCCAGGGACATCTGGCTGCTTGCTGACGTCCCTCTCTTCCTCTCTCTCCAGGAGTCTCCGTGGTGTGACTTGCCTGTCAGTAGAGATGTGCTAATGTGCTCCAACAGAGATGTGCTGTATAGTGTAAACCTTTGTCCTACTTTCATGCACTCTGTGAACATGATGAGGTGCCAGGCTGAGGCAGGAGCAGGTAAACGAAGGGGAGCGCACCGAGCCTCCACACACGGTGCCTCATAAAAAAACAACCTTTAATTGTCTGTGTGTATCTGCACCCCGCAGCAGAACCAGGCCGCAGCATCCCAGCGGTCGGCGGAACCACAGAGGACTCAGCCGAAGAACCAGATGTGGAGCGGGATGCTCAGTATCACCTTGGTGGAGGGACAGGACCTGCCGCAGTACGGCCATGGGGACATTTATGTCCGCTTTCGCCTTGGTGATCAGAAGTACAAGAGCAAGGTTGGACTTGTTTTTAAGAAGTCTTTCTTTAGCCCACTTCCCTAACACTCCCTTTACTCATGCTTCTATGTCTGTTCTTTACACTTCAAGTGTTTCTTCCCAGCCCCTATCTCTTACTTCCCTGCCTCTCTCTCTCAGCAGGTGCCTGTCAGTGACTCACCTCCACCTTGGCTCACTGGGCCATGGCTGAGGCAGCTCATTAGACTGGGCAAGCCTGCCACTCACTTCTCCCCGTGCTTCGGGTGTTGGGCTTCATTGCCTTCATTTGCATACCCAGCATGCCCTGTTCATCTACCTGTACTTGTTGGCCTCCCCCCTGATGATTCTATGCTGCACTTGTCTCGTGTTGTTGTGTCATTTCTTTGTAAACCTCTCCGCTTTCCTCTCTGCTTGTTTGTTTGTTGAACAAAGCTGATTCTAATTGGAAGCTGTCAGTGTTTACAATCCCAGAGTGGCTACTGAAGCGTACACATACAAGCACACACAAATTGAGACACATGCCCACATACACACACAACACACCTCTCTTTCTCCTCCCCTGCCTTGTTCTGGTTGGACTGAATGAAGACTTAATCCACCTGCCATGCAGGAGCTGCTCAGTCTGATAATGCATTAAACCTGACATTGCGTCAAAACATGTGAACGCGTGTGTTTCCACGTTACTGCACGTGCTGAATCTGTGTCTTTATTGCCCCTAGAACCTTTGCATTCAGGCCAATCCCCAGTGGAGAGAACAGTTTGACTTCAATCAGTTTGACGATAACCAGGAACCTCTGCAGGTGGAGGTGTCCTGGAAAAGAGGGAGGAAGGGTGAGGAATCATGGGGGATGTGAGTATTTCTTAGTAGATGGTGTTAATTTTGCTCTCATTGGCTCCTCGACAGAACTAGTTGGCCTCATGTGTTTCAATGGAGCGATTTTCCTTTTGTGTCTCAGGTTTGAGGTTGACCTATCGGGACTCTCATTTAATGAGAGGCACCTCTACACTCATGTGCTGAACCCAGGAAAGGGCAGGGTAGTGTTTCTGGTCACCCTGCGACCTTGCTGGGGAGTCTCCATCTCTGACATTGAAATTGCTGCCTTGGAGAAGCCTGATGAGAGACACACAATAGTGGAGAGATTTGTAAGTCAGCTTTTTGGTTTAGTTTATCTTTAGGCAAAAAATAAAGTTTCCAATTTTTAGCACAATATCCTTCTACCAATTATGTTTCATCGGCTGATTCATAAGGCGTACAGTTATGTCATATGCCAGGATTCAATTTTTGGGGTACATTTATTAACCCTGCTCAAACATTTTGAATAACATATTTAATCATATTCCTTTTTTCAGAGCTTGAAGAACTCGCACAAATGTGTGGGGGAGGTTGGCTTCCTTCAGGTCAAAGTTATAAAGGCCAATGATCTCCCTCCAACAGACCTCAATGGTAATCTGAGTCAGAACATCCACTTCTTTGTTTTCTATCATCTTGTTCATGGCCTTTTATTTATAATGACTAACAACGGTTATTTGTTATTTGCAGGAAAAAGCAACCCCTTATGTGTTATTGAGCTCGGTAACAGTAAACTTCAAACTCACACAATCTACAAGACCGTCAATCCTGAGTGGAACAAAGCCCTTACATTGTTAGTACGAAAGAAATGAAAAAAGAATCAGGGCATCTGTCCCATTCTGTGCTGTGTATCTTAATTTCTTTAATTATATGTGCTCACACTTATGTTACAGCCCAATCAAAGACATTCATGATGTGATGGAACTGACTGTCCTTGATGAAAATGGAGACAAAACCCCAATATGTTTGGGGAAAGTGGCAATTCCTTTATTGAGTGTAAGTTTTTTTTTTTTTTTCAGTTTGTAAAGGACTCTGATATACAAAATATGAACTCATTGTAAATTATGACCACATTTACTAATATATATACACTGTTCTTTTAAATTCTCAAAGGTTCAGAATGGGCAGCAGATATGTCCTTTCTTGAAGAAGGAAGACTTGGGAAGGGCATCCAAAGGAACCATCACACTGGTGCTGGACGTTATCTATAATAAAGTAAGGCTGAATGAGGTCAAGTTTGTTAGAATGATGACAGTCGCGGAGCACATAGGCTATCGTCTGACGGCGCGTTAGTCTCTGGGGCCAACGGCCAATATTTTGGGACTTTCGGTGTAGAGAGTGGCCCAAGACTCTGTCTTCTTTTTGCCATAGACTGTTTACAGTCGGACTAGTTTCTTTTATCACACAGGTGGAACGTTTCTCCACACGAAACACAAACAGCAATACTTTCTGTAGGTGATTTAGATCCAGACGATATTTTGGCTCATCTCTATTAGCAGCTACGTATCTGCATATGAATGCTGATAAATTAAAAAGCAGATAGCCGCTGTATTGCGGTCAATGTGTTCCACCTCTTTTGCTCTCCATGTTGACTGAAACCATAACACCCCAAAATCCTGTCCAACTCCTACAGATTCTACATATTCACATTTAGAATCTGTTCATAGAGATAAGAATTATAATAAAGTTCATATTATAGTGTAAAGTCAAAACCTGACGTTAAACTGCACTATTTCATCTTCTTTCTTTGTCCCAGGTCCGGGCTGGTGTCAGAACCTTCCAACCAGAGGAGACAAAATTAATGGAGGAAAACCTGAAGTTCTCCAAAAAGGTCGGCTCTATTGATGTTTTTTTAACAGAATTCATTAGATGGAACAAAAAGCTTTCCCAGAAGGTTCCCCTCGTATCACACTAATCAAGTAGCCACAGCAGAACTACACATGGTCATAGTTTGGATCGGTCATAGTCGTGCTAATTAGTTTAATTGGCTTTAAACATCTAATTTCACAAGTAGCTAATAATGGATTTGATTCAACCTCATTGCAAAGTCATAAACATTATGTCCAGTTTCAAATGATACTAACCGGTGTTTTCTTCCAATTATGTCCCATTAGGTTCTTGCCCGGAATATATATCGGGTTCGAAAAATCAGCACAGCAGTTCTGTACACGTTACAGTACATTAAAAGCTGTTTTCAATGGGAGAGCACACAACGCAGTCTAATAGCCTTTCTGGTAAGTCATTGCTTCACGTTAATGAACTCTCTTTAAGCCTTGGGGCGAACAAGTTTTGTCCCATTTCACCGCAGCCCTGTTTTAACTCTTTCATTTTATGTGAATTAGATGTTGTGGAGAATCTTTGGTTTAGCCATTTTCTCTCTCTGCCAGCGCTTTTTTCCCATGAAAAACAATGGCTGCCTTCTGTTTTTATCCCGCGTGTATGTGATGGATGTGCTCGATCCTTTAAATCAAACCCCACTTGGTTTTCCCTTCAGTTCTGATGACATTAGAGTGTGTTTTGAAGGTATGGGGTTCGGGCGTTTGTACATCTGACTTCTTAGCAAAGCCTCCTAACCCAGGGGACGGTGTAAGGAGGATCACCGTCTCAGCTTCCTTGGGCGGAGGAGTGACAGTCGGCCTCCGAGATTTGAACCTTGTTTAAATGTCTCTGTTTAGCTGTTTTTAATGAGGGTATGTGATCTAAGGTCCTAAGCTTAAATAATCTTAAATCACCCTGTGAATCCCCCTCAGTACAGCACATGTAATGTCATGATTAAGAGTGTACACTTGCTATGAAAGCCCTGCCAGCGCCGTGTCAGGGTGAGGAAGCGGTCACAGACAGGGTGTGTGAAGAACTCTCCTTTCACTGCCTTTCTTCTGTCTGTGCTGTCTCAGGATGACATGCAATTCATACCTGGTGTATTCTATAAGCCCTTCTCACTGATCCTTAGGTGCAAATCCCCTCAGGCAATGGCCATGCTCGGTGTATCACAGCCTTTAGAACTGCACGGCACACAGACAGGCCGGCGGACACACAGTCGGCAAGACAGAGAACAATGCGAGCGATTGTATAAAGATAGAGTGGGAGGCAGGCTACTATCTGGGAAAGAAAGTTGGAGCACGGAGGGAGGAAGACAGTTGGGTAAGAAGTGCGCAGTCCACGAAGGCAGATAGCGAGAGACTTGGAGGCAGGGATATGGGCAGGAGAGCAGGAGGATAGGCAGGCTGACAGGGGACAGGTCAGCGGGATGGGGCCATCTTCTTCCACCTATAATTAGATCCTCCGCAGGCGATGGGAGTGTGTGGTGGCACACTCTAATCTTTCATTTTCACTTCGACTCCACCTGCTGTTTAGGAGTGCTGCACACAAATGGAGAGCGTAGAATGAAAGAAAAAAAGACTCCCATACTCACTGTTTTCATCACCATCCTCATTGTAGCTGGAGCTGTCGTGCTTCTCCGTCTTATTTTTGTCACTTGTACGTAATCTGCTCCCTGACAGGGAAATGGTAATTATCGTGACCTTGACTGTGGCTGCTTTGTCCTTTTTTTATTTGGAACAACTGCTCTGTTGTAAGACGCCAGCACCACCAGGATAGTGGTTGATGTTTTCAAAAGCAGACAGTAGCAGAATAGTCAGAGCACGCCTCCGTCTGTATGAGGTGCGCTTCTAATAGTCGGAAGTGTTGGAGGTTCGCGGCGAGGATTGCCTAAGCAAAGTGAACCTGCCCCTGTGCATTCATCACCCACTCATCAGCAGACCGAGAGTTCACAGAGTGATACGTTGTTTTCTTTCAATGATTTACTATAATCTCAACGAGCGACAAGCACAGTGAAACATGCAAATGACATGTAAACAAAGCATGTAATTGCAAGTGACAGAAGAGACTCTGAACTTGCACTAGTATCTGATAACATCAAGGTCTCGACTGACTCTCATTACAAGCCTTGTGCCACGCCACCATCTACACCCGTGCCCCTGCCCACTCCAAGGCCAGCCCCTTTGCAGCCCCTCCTCCTCCCCCAAGTCATCATTTGCAATTAAGTTAGTGTTTGGAGCCGTCTGAAGCAGCATGCCACCATGTGCCTTAATGAAAGCAGCTCCCACTCCTATCTTTATATCTTTAGGCAGTGGTAATAAGGTAACTGATTCAGACATTGACAGATGGCCTCTGCTTGCCTCTCAGATGTGCATGATTATACCACGAGTGTCTGCTCTTTTCCAAAGTGGCAGGCAGCGCAGCGCTTCTCAGGGTACGCCGTTAGGAATGCTGCAGTGGTCGGTCTGGCTTTAATATACATTACAATACATTATTTATCAAGCAGGCAGACCAGTCCTACCCTTTTACACCATATACATCCTGTAATGCATTACCGCTGTTGTGGTTTCTACTGGGACTGCGGGATGCTCGTGTAGTGCTTTACCAGGAATACTTAGCCATTATATCACTCAGTCCCACAGGCCAATTTTCTGACCCTGGCACAGCATGTAGTCTACATTTCTATCCTGTTTATGTAGATTCATGTATGTATTATGAAGTGCTTGTTGGTGTGTGGTGTGTAAGGTATTCATATTTTGCACGAGGGATCACCGCTCGGGTTCACGTGAGTGAATAGCAATGTGGGAAAAAATTAAGGGTTGTTTTTCTTCTTGAAGAAGTCTTGTTTGTTCATTCCGAGATAACTTTTTTTCCCGCTCATGAGTGGCAACCACAAAGTTGCTCATCCAGGAACACATAACTTTTACAGATTCACAGATTGATGGGTTATTTAGATTAATGCTGCTGCTGGGTGTTATTGTGTGAGAGGAAACTCGGTAAGGAATGGAAAGTCTCTCGGTACTGTCGCTGTTTGCGAGTGCAGGAGGTTACTTGTTTTGATTGTGCAACCTCATCAGCAGAGTCCATAGTGTTTGAAGTTGCCTTCAATTTTCCACCAATGGGTTGCAGTTTTAAAATAGAGTCTAATTAGGTAATGTAACAAAAAAACTGAAGAAGAAAAAAAATTCTTACTCACACATTTAAACAGAGTTCTGGCAAATCCTCATAAACATTTTCATCAGTGAACAGAAATACAAACAAGAAATTTTGATTTTTTTCCTCCTCTGCTTGTTTATGCTACAGTAATGAGCCTAGGATCTGCGCTTTTCAAGAGTTTGACAACAGCATGTTCCTTTATCTGAGAGAGAAAATGTGACAGCTAAAATCTTCATAAAATAACGGCCTTTAGATGTGCTTTTCACTAAGACTGGGTGAGATGAATGTGCTATACATCAGCAGTGACTGCAGAGGGGTCACCCAGAGTTCTTTGCTGCACACAAGACGGGGACCTGTAGATGGAGCTACAGCACTGCTGGAAACATGAATGGAGGCGCGAAAGAGATCAGTTACTTTTCCCTACAGGAGCCATTCGTGGGAACAACTTGGAGTGAAATCCTCCATTTCTGTGCATTTGACCAAGAGAAACAAGTTCTTCCACAAAAAAATGAAAAATTCTAAATGAGCATTTATTATCCGGCCAAATTAATCTGTTTCAGAAGTTTAAAAGTTGAGAACAATTTAGATTTAGATGAAATGGATGAAAGTGAAAAAAAGAAAAGAAAAAGGATCATTTACACTTGAAAGCTGATTTTGAGCTTTGCTGTCATTAGACCGCTTTAAGTATTTAAGTAGAATTAATATTTTAACATATGAGGAACCTCATCTGTCAGGAGTTGGACTAGAAAGAAACCTGTATACCTAATGTGAGTATTTCTTTTTGACACTGCCAGGTAGCAACTGCTTTAGACATCATTTGACAGCCTGTGAAATGCTGATTGCCTCACATCACACACTGTAAAGATGGCATTTGATGAATGTTTGATGCGGTGCAGCTGTAAACACACTTGGCAGCTGCACCGGGTGCTTTTTTGGGGGGCTGATAGAATCGCCGTCTCCCTAGATGAGGGCAGGACAGGGTCAGATCTGGCTCCAGAGGTCTCAGGAGACCACCTGTGTAGAGCCACAGCAGTTGGGGCCATTAACCAGCGCAGCAGTCCAGCCGAGATCAAAGCTATAATCAGAGTTGTCATAATTGTTCTTGTTAACACTGTCCCTGAAAAGGAGACGCTTTGTGAGTCTTGGAGCCGCCGTTTGTGGTTTGCTGCATTGCAGTGTGGCCGAGCTTTTGTGAGAACAGCGCGAGGACTGTGCACGCCTGTGAATTGTCTCCTTGTTTCTGCTTTGCATCTGTTTTCTCTCTGTTGGAAAAAGTTGGCGGCCTTATAGGAGTGGGTTTCTTCCGTCTCGTGGGGGTTACACTCTCCATCGCCGTGGTTGTGGGAGTTCTCACAGACCTTGCAGTGGGAATGTGTCTAGCAAGGGAGAAAAGGAAAAAAAATGACGGCAGTGATGGCGATCCGTGTATTCATGGTTTCCAGTCTGAGATCTATTAATTATTAAATGATGGGCTGTGACTATAGCAAACTGCTCAGCGATGCCTCCTGATTTAACACAGTATTATTATTTAGCTGACCTGGATTGGCTACGTGTCACTTGTCAGCTCTTGAGACTGGCTGGATGCAGCCTGAATGTGTAACCTTGAAACATGTCCCCCTATTAGTGGGATTAATAAGCTTTCCCTGCTAATATTCACTTCATTAGGGCTGTGAAATTGTTCCCGTTTTTATAAGATTTAAGACATGGATTTCAGTCTTGAGAACACATTTGATTCAATTTAAAGTAACCAAATTCATCATTATTATTAAACAGCATAAAGTAACTTTTAAGTATGAACAAGTAAAGGGTCTTCAGATTAATATTAGTTTACTGCACTAAATAACTGTGTTGATCTGTTGTAGTGTTGTTATATTATGAGCGTCTCCAGCCTTGATGAAGTATGCTCTGCGTTTAACCCCATTGTGTGTGCTGTATCATAATGACTACATTTAACATACTCACCACCTTCCTAGTCACAGAGGACCGCTCTCCCCAGGCAGCTGAGGTGGCAACCTGTCCACCCCGTGTGTGGCAGTTCCGGGGCCAGTCTTGGCCCCTGCCACGTTAACGTGCGTTTGAGCCGAGCTGACAGGGAGAGAGAGTCCATACCACTCCCTCCCCGCCTCCTCAGGGGAAAAGGCTCGCATGGCAGATCTGTCACCCAGGAGGTCGCTCAGTGTTAACGCTCCCGACACGGATTAAACACTAGTGGCCAGTGCCGGAGTGCGGGGTCAGTGTAGCCACCACTGACAGGCACCACGGGGCACCCGCTGACTGCCCCGCTCCAGCCTCGTACTGGTGCTGCTCTGGCCCTGGCATGTGTCAGACAGACGGGGAGACAACGGCCAGCACTGGCCCTGTGAGCAAATGCTAATGCCTTTGCCTCGCACGGCTGCTCTTCTTCAGTGCTTTGATAAAGAGCTGCTATCACTATTGCACTGTACTGTGCAGGCGTCCTTACAAGCTCTGGCTGTTATCAGTTTGAGCTGGCTAACATTTATATATATATATATATATATATATATATATATATATATTTTATTTTTTATTTTTTATAAATTAGTCAAATATGACCCACACTGAATTAGCTGAAATTGCACATTGCAACATCATAGGTTATTTTTATTACAATGGTTTATGGTTTACCCAAAGAATGTAATTGTTCATGGTTAGATTTAGCTATAATTTCTTTTATTAAAACAGATTTTTTTAACCATCATGTAGTAGATTATTAATACTAATTGTATACTCAGTGGAGAACTAACCACTTAACTTGAATAGGAAGTGCAGTAAATATCAATGTTGGTAAATTCGTGTTTGATAGGAAAATTGAATTTTAAATTGTATCACCCTGGTACTCTTCCAGCAGATTTCGACCCGCTGAAGAGGGACATGAAATTCCCCATTTTATTGCTCTCACCCAAATGTAGTTCCACCCTCTCTCTCTCTCTCTCTCTCTCTCTCTCTCTCTCTTTCTCTCTCTACCCAGTCGATAAGACTTGAGCTGAGCGTATGTGAAATATTTATTCAGCGTTAGCTCAGAGCACTACGGCTGCCCACACACTCTACCTGCCCTGAAGAGAAATCTTATCTGTTCTTCCTCTGCCTCCGACACCCCCTGAAAGCCTGTCCCCACGCTGGCCCAAGCTCAACACAAATTACATGTCTCATTGCTCTGCGTTTACAGCTACTTTAAAGCCTGCCGCTCCTGTCCTCTGCATAAGCCCTCAGCCAGACTGTGTTTCAGCCTGGCTGTATAAAAAAGACCTGCGTGAGCTGAGCTGCTATTTGTGCTTTTGATTCATTATTAATCTCTTTTTTTTTTTGTATTTTAATTGAGCAAGTAATGCAGATTAATTTTTGCTGCCCTTTATTTCACCCAGCAAAATAAGATAATAATGTCTTCAGAGTAAAGACTATTCAAGGTTATGTCCATTTTTTAAAATAGCAATAATTTGAATTTTTTTCCTTAATATTTGTTTATCAAATACTTGCACATACTCGCACAATATGTCCTTTTCTCTGTCTCACAGAGTCAGCCGCACACATGCACGCACAAACCCTGCAGCCTGAAGTCAGTCTTGTTAACTCTTTCTGTGTATGTTCACGTAATCTGGCATCCGTCCACAGCCCCCATGACTGACCCTCATAATTCTGGCTGGCGCTCTTCTCGCTTTGTTTAGCTTTCCAAGTGGAGTGCAACTGAAGAGAAGAAGTGAGGATGCGGCCAAGATTAAATCTTGCATGTTTTCGGATAGTGCACAGCCTTAAAAATAAAGGTATTTTTGAAATGTACCATGAGAAGAATAATAGTGGAATAGTCGATTGCTGTTTTTGTACAGCACGAAACCATGTGCTGAGATGCCATACTAATTTGGCTCATCAACAGTATTATGTGTGTTTTAGTGATGTGAGGCTTGTATTTATAGTCTGTTGTGTGCAGCAGTGTATAAGGGCAGCGTTTGGCAGGCTCGCAGTCTGCTGCTACGTCTGCCAGTCAGTAGTTTGGGTTGGTAGACTGGGCCACCCCGCCCTCTGTTAATCAATTTACAGGATGGTAGAAACTCTTACAGAGGGTGTCTTTGTCCCTTTGTTCCTGCTGCGATCCCTTCTCCCTCTCCTGGGAGAGTGTGGGTGGTGGGAGCTGCCATGCTTGCTCAGCTTTAAGTTATTTTATTCACACTTTTAATCGCTGAGTGCTTTATTATTAGGTGCCGGATTCTGCTGGCCAGGGGATCTGCATGAGAAGGCGCAGAATGCATTTAGTGGAATCATATTAATGGCGCTATAAAACAAATCTGTCAGGCTGTTCTTAACCCTGCTGGCAGAATTGCCCTGCCCAGGGTTGCCCCCTTCTCCAAGCGCTTACAGGTGGCTAAGGAGAGTGCATCTCCATCATCTACTCCACCGTGTGCTAATAGTTTTATTAATTCATTCTATTTTTTCCTCCCTAGACACCCTGCGCATAATCATACAGACATTTTTCAGCTAAAGGGTGTTTGTCAAGGGAGGTTTCTTACACTGGAGACACTCCTCCCAGACATGCATACTATCACTTTCTCAATTACAAGTCGTTTGTTATCTAGTCCTGTTGTGTGTACACCGAAATGCTTCGGTATGTCATTAATTATTACCTCCCTTGCTTTTGTTTATGTCTTTACGTCCTTTTTGGTTAAATACATGACTGTTTCACAGCTCGAGCAACATATTAGCATTGTCTTGTTAAAAAAAGTTCAAGGTTTTACCTGTCATGCCTAATTTGTCTGGAGTCAGGCCAGTTAGACTGAGATGGAGTCCACCCTTGAAGGCAATTAAAAATGTGGATTATTTTTTTAATACAAATTTACACTTGCGTTTCAAAGGTTGCACTTTGTCCAACATGTCCTTTAATCACATTTAGCTGCTTTCTAATAAAACATAAACCACTTACTTTGGAATTAGTTCTGTCTCCATTTCACACAAACTCTGGAGAATGTGAGCAGACAAGGGGACGGTATAGCCTTGTCTCTGCTCATTACTGTGGGAAATCTGACGGCAGAGTCTCAGTCGATGCACCTGAGTGAAGGAATCCGAGAGGTTTTTCCCAGATTTTTGTCCTCAATCGTTTTTATTAGTGTTAAGAAAGCATGTAAGTCCTCAACACACGGGCTGACATACCATGAGGGAAGAATTGAGAAGATACTTCTGACAGTTTTGGTTTATACCCTCATTTAAGCGCTCAGTTTAGACACAAGGCATTGTATTTCTGTAGGCTTTTATCTTGTCCACTGAGCCAGAACGCGGTGTGCAGAAATTTGCATTAGTGGGCGATTATGAATACCTGTGACAGATTCTCTCTGCCGGCTCCCTGGGCGGAAATGAATTGGCTCCCTCTGTTGACTTGCTCAGGAAGACAGAGACCAAGCAATTAGACTTTAGTGGTTAATGTAGCAGCTTTTGCAGGGAGGGCAAGGAGGTTCAACATTCCTGCTGGGCTCATGTCAGTTTCCAGGCACATTTCCCCCCTTTTCTTCTTCCTTTTTTCACGAGAATACTGGGAATATGACAAGCTACCTGTCCTCCAGCCAGCTGAATTCCTCTGGGGCAAGGGGAGCGTCGCTTTAGAATCGCCTCATGGGAACTGAGGTGACAACACATGACGTAGGTTATTCATAACAGAGAGGAGATGTACTGCAGCTACCTTTGCACATCATGCATATTCATTGTTTACCTTTTTTACATCCCCCCCACCAGCTCTAGTTTGCTGCTATACACGTAATTCAATACGTATAAGAAAAATACAACAACATATTGTTCATTTCCTTATATCCTGCTGTGTTTCTGCATTATGCTCCAGCTCACCCACCATCTCCCAGGTTGTACGCAGGGATAATACGTGTTACAGTGGTGAAGCCTGGGGCACTTGGGCCACAGTGTTGTCTGCATTACTCATGGTTCACGTTTCTCTAGTGGCCATTTGAACCTAGGCCTGGTGTGGCAGTAGGTATGACTGGCCCCCTGAGCAACGTGCACAGACTTTGCACGGTTACTATGACAGGAGCAGTCTGCTGTTTACAGGCCCGCTATTGAGGCCTGAAGGCCCCAGAGCTTCACATCCTGTCTCGGGCTTAACTCGAACATATTGTTCATACTCTAACCGGCCTCTAGCTCTTTGAGCCTAGACTGCACAGTGCTACCATTGTGTGGGGTCATCACAGCAGTAATATTCAATGTTTTGAAACAAAGACCTGCTATGACAGAACAAAGCATTTAGCTGTTGCAATGGTTTTATTAATTATCGGAAATTTACATAAAGGGTCAGGATGAAATTAAAGTGCGAAATGTGTAGTTTTTTCCGCCTCATATTCGCACTATCAATAGATTTTAAGGTTCAACTTGCTGTTTGGGACATTTTTATTTCATCCCTGTCAACCTGCTGATGTGATCCTCCTCACACATTCCTGATCACTTCAGTCGGAGAAAGGCTCATTAGGCTGTCACTAAATGGGTTTAAATGCAGCCGTCCAATTAGTTCTCTGCTGTGAAATGCAGTGGGTGTTGTGCAACGTGCTTAGCACCACTCCTTTACAGAATTATGAGGGATTAGTCATTCAGTGTGATCCATCTTATTTCTACCAGGGGTCTTGGCTTTTCTCAGTATCATCGCCACGGAGGGGGTAAATGTTGCAAATGCTTCTCCAGTTGCCATATGTGCCTCGTCAAAGAGACTCGCTGCCTCCGAATCTAAGCGGATTTGATGTGCCAGTTAAAAGACAGCACACCATGCCTATCCATGTCGTACTTTTCTTTTCAGCTGCAAGGCGCTCCGCCAGCACAGTGTTTCTGGTGCAGATAAATAGGATTTCAAGATATTAAAAGTTGTCCCTGAATGTCCGTCACTTTCAAATCGCTAACAGTACCAATGCTTGCTGTTCGTGAGACTTAGTACATGGTTATCTCCATTATACATTCAATTTTTATAAGAGCCTTGCTGAGATTTCAAAGCTGGGTGACATTGCTATAGTGTGATGTGCTTTGCGTTTTAACTGTCATATCCCGTCTCCTCAGATCTTCCTCGTGACAGTGTGGCACTGGGAGCTCTTCATGCTGCCCCTCTTCCTGCTCCTGCTCATCGGCTGGAACTACTTTCAGCTCTCTGCGGGGAAGGCCAGCTCCAACCAGGACCTGGTGAGTGACGAGGTCCCTGAACTCCTCAGTGTTCATCCACAGAGATCTGTAGACGCATGCCGTTATAGTGCAGATTCAATCTATGTAAACCCACCAATGCTCGCATCCAGATGGAATTACATCCTTTAGGTAGACACTGAGTGAATTGTGGTTTTACAGCAATGCCAATTAACAACTCTCACACTTGCATACATACTATATAATACTGCAGTTGTTATATAAAATGCACCACAGTCCGCTGTGGCAGCATTCCAGTTGTTTTATAGCTGGTAAGACTAGTTTCTACATTGTCTCCAGGGGCTCAATAAAACATCAAGCAGTAAGAAGCCACTGAAATTGAATCACTGTAAATGTACAGTACAGCCTGCAGTCTGTTGATATAGTCTCACCACATCTGAAGAGGAAAGACTATAGTTCTTTCCACAGCATAAGACTATCTCCTCGCTATCTACTGTTATGGAAATGATGTTTGCCCTACACATGTCTGTGAAGGTTAATGCTGTTCACACTTCTGACTGCCCCCCAATTTCACTGTGTTGTAAGCCTCCTCACCAGCCAGCCAGGGGCCTGGCCTGTTCACGCACCCTCCCCAAAGCAACATCCTCGGCCCAGTGATTGTGTTTATGGCTGCTGGCAAAGATGCCGTCCCTAGGCAATGTTAAAGCCCAGGCTCACCCTCATATCCAGTGTGGAGACTCTGTCACCCCTCGGTGACCCTCAAGCTGGCAATGACACAGCTCTGTTCCCAGGCAATGTCACAGCGTGCACCACAGTGGGGTCAGGGATGACTTGATATAAAGTGATCTAGGCAACAGCATCCAAATTAAACGTGTTTTTTTTTTTTTCTTCTCCTTTCCTCTTTCTGTTTTTCTGTGTGCTTATGTTGTGGAGAAATGAGATTGCTTTGGTGTGACAGTGCTCTTGTGAAGAAGGCCCTCTTTCACCTCTCCTTTTGTGTGAGGTCACCCCTGTGATGCAGTCTCTATGGAAACAAGCCTCTCCCAATAGGGGTGAATGTACTCAAAGAAAATTTCATTACTAGGTGTTTGTTAAAAATGCTCCAGTGCCCACATGTCCCGTTCGTTTGAAATCACCCTCTACCCTTTATTTTCTCTCAGGTGAACATGAGCATGGGTGACGACGAAGAGGAAGAAGAGAAGGTATTTTATCTTGTCTCTTTCTAACATTTTAAGGGATAATATGTTTTACTGGAATGTTATTACTCCTCAGTTTCCAATATATATATATATATATATATATAAATATATCTTTTAAGCTTCACCGTAAACACAGGCTCTTGTACCATTTTGGCTGTGACATTACTTTGTACAGAACTCTCTTTCTTTATCCCCAAGTTTGATCCTTGATAATATTCCTTTCCAAATAACCAAGGTTAAATCAAACAATATAACAACATCTGCGTACTGCTGGGCAGTGTAAAGTCCTTGTTCAGCAAATACCGGTGGTTCTTATACAAATATGCTGCTTTGAGAACAGGAAATATTGCACCCAAAAAAAGCCATTCAGGTTCTAGTCAATATTTTAGCACATTGACAGTCACTTCTCAGAAGCTCTTTTCTAACTAAGAATAGAAATATTTTCATGCATCCCAAATGAGGGCAGCATCTTTTGAAACAGTTGCAGCATGAAGCGCTTTCTTCTGATCCTCTGGGTATTCAGTGTCACTCTGAAAATGCACCACATCGAGACTGCAGCCCTTTGAAAAGCTATATTACTTCAATTTAAACAGCTACAGTTACATTTTGCACAGCTGTTGGGGCATCAGACACGTTTACATGGACACTAATATTCTGATATTAACCAGATTAAGATGGTAGTCTGAATAAGACGCTCCATGTAAACAGCATGTTCTGATCACCTTAACCCAAATAAGACCATACTCTTAATAAGCAATAATCAAATAAAACGTCCTGTTGGAGTTTTCACAGCATTTTGTGAAATCGACATATGGTTGTTACTAACTGCTTGATGACATATACCCCATGTTTAATTGTAAACGAGGAGGATGTAATGTTGATTCGAGTCGTAATCAGACTCTGTAACATGTAAACAGAAATATGAAAGGAATATTCTGTTAAAAAAATGTCTTCAGAATAATCAATAGGAGGAATATTGTTACCTCCTCCATGGAGGTGTTCCTCACCTCTGTCCATTTGTTAATTGGTTGATTTGTTGATTTGTAAGCATGATAATGCTAAAACTACAGGTTGGATTATCACAAAACTTGGTGGAAGGATGAAGCTTGGGTCAGGGAGGAACCCATTAAATTAAATGCTGGAGCTTTGTTCACTTTCTTTAATATTGTGAAATTGCGTTTACCAACATTTTCACTGATTTCTGAATAATTCATGGGTCTTAAAGAAAAAAAATCAGGCATGATCAGGGGACTGATATTTATGAGTGTGTCCAAATGCAGATCCAAATAAATATCTGGATCTAATGAATTCAAGTGTAAGTTTCATACGGGGACGTGTGGGCCGTGGTGGAAGTGTACGTTCTACTGAGTGATCTTTTTGTTCCGAATAGGATCAATAGTCCTGATATATCTCTCCATGTGAATGGAGTAACTAAATGTAAAAGTTATGGTGAGAATGACATTTTTATAATAGACCAAATAAACAAACTACAATAATACAGATGGAAACTAATACTCTGCTCCAGAGGTTATGGGTCATTTTCACTTGTTCATTTAAGAGAAATCATACGTAATAATATTTATTAGTACATCTCTCTGGTATCTCTTGAAAAACAAAACCGGACATTTTTAAGTAGCTTGAAAATTATATTTCCCCACAGCAAATAATATTCAATTACACTGATCCCACTGTCCTCTGTAAAAAAGGAAGAGTTAACAGGGATGTGCATTATTGCTTTATGGCAATGAAGTGTGGAACTAACGCTGAGCCTCCGAGCGATGACCCTTGTGCTGCGTGTCTAGGCCCAGGATTCATATCCATAATGCGCTCAATATATTCTGTTGTGCTGACCTGGGGCGCTGAAAAAAGCCAGCTTCTTTTAAAAACAAAGGCACATCCACCAACTCCTGTCTGAAAGGATGAGCTAATTCACAGATGAAACTCGCATGATACGTCTGATACGTCTGCACACAGAGTGGGAAGCCACACACTGGGTATCACTGCGAGGAACCGGCAAACTGGTGCTTAGACACGCAAGCGTTTTGATGAATATTAAATCACATTATAAAGTTAATATTTCATTTGCCTTGAAACTTCGGTATTTACTTTTTAGAATGTTAAGAAAGGGCAGTGTCTTTAGAGGAGGTTGAAGATCCTCTCAATGTGCCGCGTGCGTTTCCGAACTCAGCTTTCGCCTCTTAAAGCTTTTTGAAAGGTTTTTACATGAGGCTGCTAAACCCTTTCACACTCAGAGGAAATGAAATATCTCCTTTCATTTACTAATTAAGCACTCACCCATGTTTGTTTTAAGCTGTCAACTTTAATTTAAAGTGGCTTATTTGAAAGACTTGTTATGGTCTTGCTGTCACTTGAATGTGATATCATGCAGCTAGATCAAGCAGTGTAGCTTTACACCTCCAATCAAAGTCTTCTTTAGAAAATATTTGGGGTTAAAGAGTGATCAGTGTTAAATTTGATGACTTCAAAGCCTTTTGCTTTTTTCCCTAGTCTCTGCTCGAACATGTGAATAAAGGCTTTTCCCTCTGAGAAGGTTATGATTACCACTCAAATATGTTTTTATCCCCCTTTTGTCCCCTTGAGGAAGGAAATATGTAAACCTCAGACAGAGTAGCGCGAATATGAAGGCATGACGTTAAAGAGAGACGAAAGGCTAGGCACTGTTACATCAGGATAATACAGAACAGATTCTCTGCCTGTGAACAAATCTGTCCTCGGGGAAAGAGGCAGCTTACAAATTATGTGTGGGCAAAGTGACTTCCCTTTGGCCTTAGGTATCAATTGTGCAGATAGACAATATTTAATCATAACATAAAGAAGCAGAGAGGCAAAAACAAGTCCATAGATCTCCAACAGAAACGAACAGGGGAGATGAAACAGCCCGTTCATTGCCCCCTGGCTGGAAGTGCTGGTCTTGGGTTGACTTGCTCCCAGAGCCCAGCCCGGGGGAGTTTGCATGGGGGGCTGGGGGAGGAGGCAGTTGCGCGGGTGCTAGACTGGGCTGGGGGTGGGGGGGGTTAGTCCATCTCTCACCCGATAGTCCACAGTCACCGCTGGGTCTCCTTGAGTACACCAGATAGGCGGACTGCCCAGGTCATGATCCGTGATGTGCATTACGAGAGCCCATCGCACACGGACCCGCAGACACATTAAAGCCTAAAGAGAGCTGGTGGGTTTTTTTCCTCTGTTTTATCCCAGCAAATTGTTTGTCAGCTCATTTTACCTCCATATGTGATAATTTGCCAGGAACACAGGTGTTTTTCATCCAAACACACTTCTTATCCTTGTCAGAAAAGTCCCCCGGAAAATATTCAGTCTGAGAATTCAAATTTGGCAGCGATTATTCTAATTAAAATTATGCTAAATGAGCTTTTTACAGTCTTTGATGACACCCTGCATGTCTGCGAGAGTATGTTTACCTTTGCGCAGGAGATCAAATTGGTTCTCGATTACTCCACCCTTAAAAGGAAGCTTTTACAATTTTATTTGAAATGAGAATATGATTTCACACAGGTTTTCTAATCAGTAGACATTTAGGATTCATTTAGTCCGTCCCTCGTTTACCCATCCTTTTCCCATTTCAGCAGGACATCTTTTATTTATTTTTTATGTTTTCTCTGCACTCATGTACGTGTCGGAAAAAATGAACAAAGATAAAGAATATTGATTCATATGATTCATTTAGGAAGGACTTCAGTTGCTCAGATGGGAGGATTCTGCGAAACTTAAAGCAGATGAAAAATGATAATCGCTAGACCTCCGTCTCTAGATGCATGATTCAGAATATCCATTTGTCTGTTTTAACATTTAGAAATGAAAGCCAATAGAGTTTCTGTTTAATCCTGCCAGGACAGGCTAAATTTACCCTGCATGTGTACCCGCTGCAGAAACCTACAATTAAACATACAATTTGTAACAATTCTTCACATAAATGTCCAAAAAATTACTAGACCTATGTTATATATTTTATTGACTCATGTACTTACTTTATCCAAAATGTTTCCGACAATGTTAAAACCCAGAGAAACCCACAAATTAATTTAAGGCCACTTGACGTTTAATTTTGGTCACCTCTTAATCACCCCATATCCTCTACCTGTGACGTCTCTGCTATTACTTCCTGGTGTAAACGACTTATGAAGATGGTTAAACACACTGCTCGGTTGTTCTTCCGCTGTTTATATCGGTCACTCTGGATTATTCATTGCCGTTTGCTGCGTAATGGGAATAAAACTTTATTACGTCAGGTAGATTTTCATCGGCAATTGTGGTAAATACTACAACTCCCACATGATCCCACACTAGGGATCAAACTAGGTCTTTTAAGTATTGTTTTGATTGATAGACTCCTAGTGGCCAAATTTACATATTGTACGTTCAAATAATGCGTCTTATCACAAATAAAACAAAAAAAATTTGAAAGTGAGGCACACTGATGAGCAGAAGGAGGTCCAGGAGCTCACAGACCCGGTTCATAGATTGTAATGTCTCAAACAGAGATCCCTGCTTTCAAAATAAATTCAGGATAAAGAGCTCAATTAACACCTGATGTTGGAGTAAAGAATCTGCACAAAGGTTTGCTCAGCCCCCCCAGTGCAGCGAGGCAGAGCAGGATGCACGCACACAGACAGTCCTCTTTCCCCATGGTGAGACCATGACGTTAAACTCAAAGAAAGCATATTTGTGATAGTTCTTCCTTTTTTGGACAATACTGAGCCTCCAGTGTCTGTCCAGATCTGAGCCCAGTGGGGGAGGCTCCGCTAGTGTGGGAATTGCTCTCTTCCTGCGCCTTTCGTGGAGAAGAGTGGGCCTGGCGGTGGGGAGTCTCTCTGTGCTGGCAGACAGCGTGTTCCCAGGGGCTGTCTCATGAAGCTCTGATAAAGGCGTTCTGTCTGGAACCTGTCAATGCACACAGGCTGCGACTTTGGCTGACTCGTAACATAAACATATAGACATCCTCAAGCCTCCCGGTAGGGTCCATCAGCGTGCCCTCCTCCCCCCGCGACACTCTCACTCCCCTTCTGCCTCTCCCACCCTCCTTTGTCATCATTCCTGTCATTATTTCCTCCTTTTGATGTGAGCTTTCTCAGCCCTCTTTAGCTTGTGTTACTCGTGTTATCATTAGTCACTCCTCTGTCTCTGGAAGCCTTCACACTCGTTATTTCTAGCCTTGATGTGATCATGTCTTTTTTTTTTTCATTTTGACACAACCCCCCTCACATGTTGACTTATTGCTTGACTCAGTCATTACTATCGTGGTGCTTTAAAAGCAAATAATACTTTATGTGCAGTGGTGGCTGTAACAAGAATCATATGAATGAGTGAGTGAGCGACACATCACACCGGTGTTCTGAGCAGGAGGGTTTTTTTTGTCAGAGAAAGTGTTAGGGAGCCAGACCTGGCAGATTTGTAAAAACATGTTGAAGCTTGTCCCTGTGCAGGCTGCTGGAATGGAATCCGTCCTCTTAAGTTGTGAGGCCCCCTGCACTTCTCGTCTAGGTTGTCTTGTCTATCTGATTGCGGATTGGCCATTTTGTGTACTTTTCATCTACCGGAGAGACTTGATTGTGCTGCACTTGTGCAACAGCCCTATTGTGTGTGTCAGACAAAAGCTGAAATCTCTCAGCCATCCACATAACATCGTCTGAGCACTGAGTCCCTCTCATCTTCAAAAGCATAGTCTGAAGATGTACACTGTTTGCTCATTACGGGCCATTCAATAGATAAATCACACATAATGGCATTGCAAAGATAAACTGTTCTTTGTCTACCCTGCCCAACAATTGACATACACTGTCCCTCATCAGTGTCTGTGCATTTTGTGTTTCCTTTTTTCTCTCTCTAGGAATCTGGAAAAAAGGGTTTGATGGATAAGATACATATGGTGCAGGAAGTCGTGCTGGTCGTCCAGAATGTTTTGGACGAAATCTCAAACATCGGAGAGCGATTCAAGAAGTAAATCAACCACTTCATTTTTTTTTTATTTAAAAGAACGTTGACTTCATTATCAGTTGACATTAGACTGACGTGATTATTCCTTTACAGCATATTCAACTGGTCTGTCCCCTTCATGTCATGCCTGACCTGCCTGGTGCTGTCTGTGTCAACGGCGCTGTTGTATTTCGTCCCACTGCGATATATTGTGCTGATATGGGGTAAGTTGTACATCCAAAAACACATACAAATTCACAAAATTGTAAATTGTGTGGCGGTTGTTGCTCAGGAGGGAGAGAGGAGAAGGTTGGTAGTTCGATCGCCGGCTCCTCCAGTTTGCCTTCCAATGTGCCCCTGGGCAAGATATTTAACCCCAAATTGCCGTTTGCGGAAACAGCACTGGTTTTAGAAGCGCTGTATGAATGTGTGTGAGAATGGGTGAATGGGACTTGTACTGTAAAGCGCTTTGTGTGGTTGATAAGACTGTAAAAGTTCTATTTAAAAACCGTCCATTTAAATATATGTACATATATATGTACATTCATCTGCTTATTAAAAGGGTTTTTGGGAACGTACCAAAAACTAACAAACTGCCACTATTTTTTTCTTGCTAGATTCTTCATTACTCTGAGCAAAATGTCCTAAAAAATACTAGAAAATGTTACGAACATACCACACAACTCTTATTCAGTCACCCTAACGGAAAATCCATGAATTTAATGAAGTGCAGTAATTTCAGAACTCTGCCATTCCTACACCTCTGCAGATGCACTGAGATCAGACAGCTGCAGAGGTTTGCTTTGCTCAGTGTGGGCTGATGTGGCAGAGCCCAGCAGAGGCGAGGCCTAAGGTTTGTGTGGAAACAAAGCGGAGGTAGAGCAGCAAGCTGTATATAATACATGATGTCCTTGGGCAGTCTGTAGGCTCCTGGTCTAGCCTCTCATTATCTGCTGTAGTCATACAGAATAGACAGTCATCTCAGTGGTCAGGGAGATAACGCTGCCCTTAACAGGCTCTCCTCCTCCAGCTGTAAGCCCACAACCACTGTACTTCCACACTGCCTTCAACACAATCAATACCAAAAAAAACACTGTATCAAACAAAAAAAACACACAGTCTGAGACACTCCTCTGCCTTCCCAGTTAACCCCCATCTCTGTGGTTGCAAGGCAGGCCTTTCAAGTTGCTTGCACATATTTAAGTCCTTAGGTTCTTTGTCTGCATGTTGAGGTACAGGCAGTACCAGGCTGTGAATATAATGGTCCCATTACAAGACCCAAGAGATTTTCTTCCTCAGCGCTGCGCAGCCATGTGCAAAGTAAATATAGATGTGCTAGAAATGATCGGGTTGAAGCAAAGAAAAAGTTGTAATGAAAGTTTGCCTGTTGTTCATTTAGTTCTACCTACTAATCCCACAAACGTCTGTCTGTATGTGGAACGTATATCTCCTGAACCGATTATATTATCGGCTTTACACTTGGCATTTGTATCGTAAATTGCCCGGGGAAGTGCAGTGTTGAATTTGGTGCGATTTGGACACAGGATACGTTCAATATTAATGAAATTTGAATAAACAAGCTGCTAGCAGTCTGTAGCAGTCAGTGGGGGCGGGGCAGTGGGCAGCTGGGTCAAAATCAAAGCCGGATCATTTTAATAAGCTGATTACTTTTATTTCACCATATCAGACCGACACAGACATTCACTGGTGTTGTGGTTGTTGATCTCCGTCATGGAAACAACATTCACAGAGTCACTTCCTGTTCGCCAGTTTGTCTTCAAAGTTAAAGCACAAGGTCAATTTGCTGCTGCGATGCTTTATACTGAGCTGAATTATAGCTTTTATTTTGAGAGGTTGTAAACTTGGGTCTGAAGATTTTGTCAATTATACTTGACATGCAATGTATGAAAAAATGACAGCAGTTCAGTAAATCATTAGATGTTGAAAAGTAATAAAGCAAATTCAGTTTCATTTTATGAAAATCATCTTCACTGGAGATAAATCAGGTAAGATGAACACATGACTAACTTCCCTCCGCAACGTAGACTGTTTAGAAAAAGCTCTGCACACAGTGACAGTATATTGTAGAACCTTTTGAGGAGGGCTCACTAATGACAAGGAATAATTCTGAAGTTGCTCCGGAGCATCAACACAGAGACAAGAGAACAGCCCATTCCAAACAGGCAGGTTTACAACGGGTGATAATAAATTGAGAGGTTGCTGTATCCTTACCTGTCTTCATTGGTCAGGCTTGAATTTAGTTTGCCTGCAACAAATAATTTGAAATGACATCAATGATGTATTAGCAGGATTCCCATTCTGTGCATGCAGTATACACGGTTACACAACACTTTCAGTATAATATTAATGCAGTTGTTTTTTACAGTGTAAAGCTGTAACAAATATGCCGGTTGGTATGACACCTTTATTTATTAATGTGTTCTTGTTTTCACAGGCGTTAACAAATTTACCAAGAAGCTGCGCAACCCATATACTATTGACAATAATGAAATACTGGATTTCCTCAAGAGGGTGCCTTCTGATGTTCAAAAGGTAAGGGTCCAGTTTTACATACAGATAGGGAGGGAATTCCCTGAAGATGTCGGCATTATTTGCTGTACCAGAATTCCCAAGTGTTGCAGAAATATATCCTCTGGCTTTGTTTGATTATTAATGGACTCTCGCCTTTAAAGCAGCCCTGGCCCAATTATTCCTCGGTGCAGCTCCATGTAGTCGCCGTAGCGCCAGAGCGGGGAGATGCTTAGATCTGCACTCAGCCATATTGCCGCAGCCTCGTCCGTTATTAGCAATTTTGTCTGTGTGATTGAAGCGCTGTGACATTAAAGTTAGTGATTGGCCGAGGCACCGGCAGAGGGCTCCTGACGTGTGTGGCTGTTGTGTCAGCGCATAAAAACTCTGATGTGGCCTCAGTCACTTCAGGGTGGCTGAGTCAATTAATGTAGTCATGAGCCCCGGTCGTCTTTCTGGGTGCCATATGTGATTACATATTAGCCATGGCTGATATGTCATTTGCATTTACATCACAGAGCTGAGGAGAGCTGTCAGGGTTTTGTAAGTGGTGCTGGGCGCTCGCCGTTCTCCGGCTGAGAATTCTGCCTGGCCAGGAAATGAAGTGCCACACAGCGCCTTCATCTCGGAGGTAACTCGCCAGACAGAATTCAGTGAGAAATCCTTACAGTCTGGATCTGGGAATACACTCTCACCCCAGCCCCTTTCTCTGCTGCACCCTTGATGTCCTCCTGCAGCAAGCCATCGCTGACTCCTCTGTGATGTTGGAGGGAGCCTGTGTTGTTTGAGATTTGGCTGACTGAGTTGGCAAAACAAGGTGGTAAATACATTTTGATTCGGAATCTTTTGTATGTCTTCTTCCCCGTTGGGATACAGCGTTTGAGCTTTGAAAGCGACTCACTTTCAAATCCCATGGAAACAATACTTTTTAGCCCGGTTTAAAAGAGAGACTACATCTTGAGAATAGCTCCAATCATAAAAAAACAAAACACCCTTAAGATTCATCATAAGTACGTTTCATTATGTGCTGTGAAAAATAACCTTAACATCATATACACAGGAGACCCAAAACAATAGACCACATATTTTGTTTTTGTTGACTTAGAACTTCAATGCTCGGATAGGTGTGGACACAAAAACACCACAAAGGCTGAAAATTGACTCCTGTCTTTCTTGCAAATGTGACTTGGCAATTAGTGCCTGTGCACATCTACAAAGTCTGCCTCAAACGGGGACTTCTGACAACACAGTGTCTGTCCTGAAATAAGAAGCATCTGTCAGTTCTGAGGACAGTTTCATGTTCTGATGCAGGAGGCAGTCACTTTGTTCCCACATTCCATCTCCCATTCTAATAATGGAGACCGGCTAATTAGCATAGTTCTTACCTTTATTCAACAGATTCACTGCATTGTTTGAGCTCGGCAGGCACGCTTCAAAAGCAAGTTTTCGAATTCCAGCTCCTCTCCTTTTCAGTTCACACTATGATCAGTCTTCTTTGGACGATGGTGGCAATTTTGGTGGGACAAAAAAAATAAAACGGCCCACTGAATTATTTTTTTCCGCAGAGAGAACATGATTTTACGACACACATTTATTTTGTAAATACATTTGAACATCATGGATTTTCTGAGAGAAACACTGAGACAGGAGTGAATCATCTTGAACTTAATTCTACATATGTAACTGGCAGAAAAAAAAAACTAGGCTGTGAGTCCAAATGTCACTTTTCACGTCTTGTTTTTGCCTGAAGAAATTAGTCACACTCCGAGTCTGTAAAGCCACGAAGAAAGTTAGACATCAACTGATGTTGATAACTTCTCCGCTCCAACAACCCTGGCTTTATGCTATTCTGAGGCTTGAACAAAGTTTTCTTTAGGGGACAGGAGCTATAGTGAGTGATTATGCAGTGTGTAGCTCCCTGACTGGCCTGGCAGGTCATCTCAACAGTTGATGTCTGTTTCTAATATTGTGATTGTGGTGCAGAATGAGGGGGGCGTACACTGGTACGGAACCCTTGACTCTTCAAATCCTTCCTCCCTGTGATTAATCCCCTCTGCTCCTGTGTTTAAAAAATGATTCATTACAGGCGAGCCCGCCTCGCTTTCCCCTGCACCAGCTCTCCTCAGGGGAGCCATTACCGTGCGCTCCACTGAGCTCGGATTACCTGCCTCTGACCAAACTCCTGTTTGTTTTTACAGGTGCAGTACAGCGTGCTGAGAGCGCCCACCAGCCAGAGCCAGCCACGGAGGAAAAGGTAGGCTCGGCGGACACGCTGGATGAAAGCCTGCTCTCCTTTTGAATATGGTACGCCGCGCTCTACCTGACAACAATGCTCCAGCACTAGCAGAGCCCATGACCCCGTGCACCCCACCATACCACCCTAACTCTGCCCCCTGCTGCTGAGGGGCAGACAGCCGCACTCTGGCTTGTGTGTTTGCCACTCCCCTGACAGGGGCTGTGAACTGCAGCAGCTAGGAGGGAAGCACATGGTGCTGTCAATCACAACCCTGGAGGTAAAGAAAAGAGCGCTGCCAGGCGCAGCCTTCATCTTTGGATATGATTTAGAAAAGGAATGAAAAGCGTCGGTTTTAGTTTACCTTCAACTTCCACTGTTTTGACTTTTTTTGACTTTGGTGAAACAGAAATTTGCCTTAAGGTTATGGGAAAGAAACCATGGCAGTTTCTTTATATCCACATGTTAATATAGTTAAAGGATAAAAATCATAGAATACATATCATTGATATTTGAATTACAAGGGAGAATCAATGTTTTGTTGCACATATTAGGACAGTACTGAATTATATTATACTTGTCTTGGTAAGGTTTTATTGTATATAACATAATGCTGTAAGATTTCTTTATTGGATTTCAGCATATATAGAAATGTATTTATATGTGTATTATCTCTGGTTGACCTTTTTTTATATACATTTTCTAAGTGTTATTTTTTCCCTCATGTTCAGCTGATTAATTTGACAGTTTATTTTTACTCAACATCATGTCTGCAGCATCAAATGGAGCATTTGCAAGAATCCTAAATAAAGAATCATGATCAGTGTGAGCTCGTGTTTTTTTGCCCGTGTTTCTACAATGACTGCACTCTAGTGAGGATGGATTACACCGCGTCTTTACTTGAATACACAGTAAACACATCTGATTACACAACACAGCCATTGGAACAGAGCTCACACACCGGCCACCGCTGCGCCTTGGTTACCGAGCTCACATCAAAGCTGTGTGGCTCCACTGTGCTTCCTAATGCACTGCTTTGTTGCCTCCTCACAATAACAGGGTCCAGATGAGAGAGAGAGAGAGGGAAAGAGAGCTCATCTCACCGAGAGGACTCGCTCCATCCTCAGCACTTTATGATAAAATCACCTGGCCTCTCGTGGATACACACACACACACACTCTGTCTTTTCCACACTAGTTTGTGAAAGATGATTTTCTATCTGTCAATTATTGACACATTTAGAATTTTGCAAACTGGACAATATTCTACTGAGAGAGGAAAGTAACGTTCTAAATAAGTACATTTCACTACATGAGCATAATCTACATGAGTGGTTGTTAAACGTTCACTATACAAACTCATTGGCATAAGTAAATAAATTCCTCCACCTGTTTTCTGTTTCTCTTGTAGTACACAAACGCTAAGCGCTCTCTTTTTAAACATACATTGTTAGAATTAAAGTTGGGGCTGAACCGGGCTTGGACCTCAGCGAGGGGAGTTTGTTCTAACCGACTGGGGGACTGAGCATCACGGCCGGCTGCCCCCCCACCACCGCCGCGCCGCAGAAGTAGCACGCTGGTGAAAGAGCATCCATCTGTGCTTTGTGAAGAGTTTGATTGGCTCAGGGGGACCTGGTGGAGCCCCGGGCTATCTCTTTTGACAGGCTGATAGAGACATCACTGGGCTCTCCCAGGAGCTGCCACCAGGGGTCCATTTCAAAGTGAGAGGGTGTGGAGGTGACCCTGAGCTTCTGACGAGCTAAATCCCACACACTGGCTGGAACCCTCCTACATTCTTGGCTCCACTGGGGTTGTGGGGGGGTGATGCGGGTTGGGGATGCTGGTTTTGGCTGTGCTGGGAGGAGGACAGAGCTGTGGAAAGAAGGGGGGGTACAAGCAGATCACTGGCGAGGCCTGGCGAAGTGTCCCCAAGAAGTGAAACCAATTAAGCAAAAACTCCCAGGGTACTTTTTAATCGACATCTCAGCAAACAACCAAATTGCCGCACCAGGACGTCTAAATCTCTAACAGAACATATGATAATTAGACCCCGGCAATTAGCGTGCACGTATAGAGCCCAGTTTAACTCGCTTCGGTGAGTAGCAGTTTTTAAGTTGAAATAATAGTGTGTCGGGGGATATCATTGAGGCAAATTCTGCCGATGACATTACGAGGGGTCGTGTGGGACCACGGTCGCCTGCCTTCAAGCTGTCAAACCCCTTGAAACTGTGGCACTGAGGTGGTGGACTTGGATGTTCCCTGTATCATTCATAGTCAACGGATCACAGAGACGAGTGTGACAGGGTTACAGCAGTTGTTGATTTGGCGCTGCATGCACCAGTGCACACTTATGCCACCCACTCATATAAACACACACACACACGCAAACACAAATAAGCCCCATTTCCAAAAGAGGTGCAATCTTTTTTGAGGTATTATTTGTTTTACGTATTTTTCTCCTGGGAAGACTGTGAATCTCGGAAGAGGAAGTCACTTTAAAATGTGGTGTGGCGAAAATCCCCTGGATGCTTTGCACGCCTGCTAATGAACATTTGAACCACACAGCAGTTAAAGTTGTCTGATCACATTTTTTTTTCCTGCGGTAGTTGTTGTTGTTGTGCATGTTGTGGCAGTGATGTCTTCATCAGGCTGTCAAAAAGGAAGTGCCTGCAGCTGTGGCGGATCCCCCCAGAGCCTGTCACACTCCTTGTTTCCATGGCAGTCCTTCAGGCGGCACCACAGGCAGGCTGTGTGCGAGGACCCATACAACCTGTTTTTTCAGCAGCCGCTCCTCTGATGTTCAGCCCCGGAGCGGGCGTCAAACTACCAAGTGCAGAGAGAGGGAACAGTGCACCTCTTTCTCTGTCGCAGTTCAGTGCTGCTTTACAAGGAGATGCACAGCACACACAAAACCGTCCTCATTTGAATAAGCCACTATTCTCAGCACCCCTGTAGTAATTGTTACATGTGCAGTGCCGTTAAGGTTCTCTGACCTCCTCTCTGAGAGACATAATGCGCACAGTAGGACAAAGTAACAAAAGCGCGACTCACAGTTAACTTACATGTGTTGAAGCTCTTATGCATGTGTTATTTGGTCTGCGTGTACCACCTGAGCAGCGGGTCGCGGAGATCAGCGGCTGCGCTCCGTTTCCCGACTGGCCTAAATTAAAGGTGTGGAGGTGATGCTGTGCCTCCGCGCACAAGCCTGACACCAATAAAGAGCAGGATTTGCTGAGCGTCAACTCGGTGGAAACACAACCCAAATGACAAACCTCGCTGAGTTTGCAACAGTTAACTGATTGTTTTGTGATTATGAGCCAACCAGGGGCAGATCCAGGGGTGGGGCCAGGGGGGGCTCTGGCCCGAGCTGAAATGTGATTGGCCCCTGGAGTGCCCCTCTCCTGTCGGTAGTCACTAGCTAACAATACCAGATTTTAGTTTTTTGATTTTTTGTTTTTTGAAGTACACAACGGGCTTGAAAAAGGAGCAATTGACTAAATATATTAATATAAATGTGGTTTAGCTATCGAGCTACCGGTAAACAAGGAATGACTTTGTGCACCTTAATGCATCAGGAATTGTGCATTGATGATGGGCTTATAATTGCCCCCTCTCTATAAATGATGGCCCCCGATTTAGAAAAATCCCTGATCCGCCACTGGAGCACACAAACCTAAGGAGGCTGAATGGGGAGGTTTTAAAAAGATGCGCTAACCTGCTTTTCGCGGTTTGTTCCAGATTGTAACTTACCGAGTCGGCACATTGCTTTAGTCTGCTGATGAGAGACGATATAAATCACGGTAACCAGGATTGATGTTGTCTCTGGGAATGGGGGACTGAGGTAACAACAGAGAGAAAAATGGTCACTAATAGCGGCTGTTTTCAGTACCTCCAGTTTACTAATAATTCATTTTGTGGCCCGCGGTACACAGCGGTGTTAAGACATGGCAAAAGCCATAATTCTTTACAGCTTCAAGAATAGAAGATGGCCTTTAAGAGCTGAAATTAAATCATTGGCCTTTAAAAGCATCTCTCTAAGGGGCAAGCTGCATTAATAAATTCAACTGATTCTGCTTTAATATTATTCAGAGTGCATTAAAATGAAGACAACAGCTGGGATCATGCCCAGTCTCTGGAGTATTGCTCAGGCCAATGAGAGGCGGCGAGATGCAAAGCATGTCTGAGCGCAAACCCTGCGTTGTGGACGAGGGGGGACACAAGGTCTCGGTGCTACAGGTGCAGTCCTGACAGTCGCTGTTCCCAGATCAGAGGTTGTTGGGATCTGACACCGGCCACAAGACAGCGACTGCCTTGCCTCAGAAATACAATGTCACATGGGAACAGACAGTTGGCCACCCAGCCAATCAGGGCGCCTCCTGCCAGAATCATGACAGTACTGCTTATGAGAACTGCGACAACCTTCAAATTCTTAAAGGCTGTGTTTTTACAGCCGCTGTGGGGAATAGCTATGAGCTTACTTTGTTAGGAAATGGATAAACTGTATGAGGAGGGGAGGGAGGGACACTGAGTGTGCCTTTGAAAAAAAAGAGAGGAAATAAAGTGTTAAGCTTTCTAACATTTGGTGTTACATCAGTGCTCCGCAGTTAGCACGAGCACACGCGTCAGGAAACAATACAAAGAATAATTGAACTGCATATTTCATTCTAATTAACAGTGATATAACGCAATGTGACTCCCAGCCTCCTGAGGAAAGAGAAGCACATTTTGTTTGATGAATCTGCTAAAGCCACAGCTCGTCTCGCCACTAACCCCCGGGGAATCAGGTATCATTAGAGATATGAGCAGATCTGCTTTTTGTCTCGGCGAGAAAGAAGGGGAAAACACATTTCCTCCTCCGCTGGCACATGGGTGAATGTGAAAGTGTTCAATATTAATAGCCTTTCATCAAGGACACAATTAGGACACCTCTATTTGACACATTCTATAGGTTCTGGATGAATATGAATATATGGTCCCAAGGAAGGAGCCACTGGCGGAATAACAAAGTCTCCGAGTGAAGAATGCACAACATGACAATCGGGGGAGCTGATGTATTTTGATCCAGTGTGAATTTAAAAGAAGCAAGAGACTCTAAGTGTATTATTATTAGCCCGATTTATAATTCAGGGCCCAGGGCAAGTTGTATATTTATCTGAATTAGCATACATGCTGCTATACAAATACAGAAAATGCAGCACAACATATTAAAGAGGCAACGTTACTTTTTGCGCTACTTTGAAAACAAATAGACGTTTCAGTGTTTCTAGTTAAAAGAAAAGAGATTAAACACTGAGTCTGGTCATGGATCAGTCTGAGGTTCGGAGGGGGCAGACTTGATTGGCGAGTGGAGTTCCGTGGCGCTGACTGTGAAGCTATAGGTGTGAAGAGGTGTCGTGGTCGAAGTGAGGAGACTAATCACACGAGCATCGCCCCCGAGCGCCGAGTCTTCTCCGAGCTCCTCCACGTCACCACACCAGAGACTGGTGTGTGTAGCGCCCGTTTGCAGTCAGGCCCATTAACCGCGGCAGCTAATTATCGGCTCCAACAAGGTCTTCCAGCTCTCAGGCAATGCACGCTCTCATTTCTGATTAAAAACATAAATGCAGAGAGAGAAAAGAAAGGATCAATTACAGCGAGGCAGAAAAGATAACAGCCACGTACCAGAGTAATTAGGCCGCGCGTTTCATCAGAACCGCTCGCTCTGTGATGAAGGTGTAAAGAGTCCAGTGGCAAAAAAAAACACGCCACAACTGTTTGTTTTATTTATGATGCCGCGGTGTCACCCACCGGGGCCCAATTAGCCAGCGACTGATGCCTTTGGAAAGCATCTGTCTGCTCCTCTTTGACAGGAAATGAAAGCTCCACTTCCTCATGTCCTTCTAGTGACCTGGGGGCTTCAACCTGTTATAAAGGAAAACTGGCCAGCAGCAGTGATTCCAAACATGCCACCACAGCCTCTGGTTCTGTCAGGCCGTTTGCCAGTTTATTTCATATCATTTAAGTGTGTCAGTCGGCAGAGGGACGCCGCGGGAACAACGTGCCGGGGGGTTTTGTTTTTTGGGAGATTCGCTTCCTCGCCACTTTCCTCCTGGCTGATTTGATTGTGATCCTCGGCGATGTATATGCAGCATGCCTCCTCAGCGTTTCCTTGTACCCACATGAGGGAGCACCACCATAAGGAATGAGCCTGATTGCAATGTTGGCTTGAGCTCTCGCGCCGGCTTCAAACAGTTTGTCAAAGTAATTTTCTTAATTAACTGCGATGTGCTCTGATTAAAATAGTATTTACCAATTTACATCATATCGGGCGGCGCTGCGTTTAAATTGGCTTTCATGGACGTAATGCATATGTTTTACGACAAGAGGGGAGACGCAACACAGGAAAGGATCCAGTCGAGCTTTGATACGGCATCATAAATACTCTTAGATTTTTTTTTTTTTAAAGGACATGCTCATGTTATATTGAGCAGCTTCTGCTTTCAGTCTTAATAAAAATAACAACCATTCTTAAAACCACCGTGTAAGCGGTCCTTCACACCTTTTTCTTTTCTCCATTAGAACGACACAGCGCTTCATGTGATCCTTGAAATACTACACACACACACACACACACATACTTACACACACACACAGTTTATTAGTTTCAGTGAAAAAAAAAAAAAGAATGTCTATGGTCCTTTAAGCAAGCAGCAAGAGACCAATTAGTAAGTATCTCTATTCAATTTCTCCATATCTCTACTTAGTGAGTGTGAGGGAGAGAAGGGGTCTGGGGGGGAGGAGTTTGAGCGGCGCAGACAGGAAGAGAGAAAACAAAGCCATCATCTCCCAGTGCTTGCCCTCCTCTCCCCTCTCCTCTGCAGCTCCAATTACTGGGCTTCTCTCCCTGCCATCAGTATGCAGCAGGGCCGCTCCTCTCCTCCACTCGCCCCAGGCCATTGAATACGTTACCTCCGCTATGGGGCTCGGGGCTCAGGGGCACCGCGCCCCCTAACCCCCTGGATAATTTGGGATTCCTGCTCCTGCCTCGGAGAGCTGAAAACAAATAAAACACCCCGGATAAATAAAGAAATAAGGTTGCCTCGCAAATATCCAGAGCTCTTACTGATTTATTGATTTGTTCATTTCTCTACTTATTATTTGTAAATCATTACTGATCCAGCAGCCACCCACACCTTCCATCCCGAACCGACGAGAGAGCACGAGAATGCAGGCGAAAGTTTTCGGGGCAGATGATTCACACTTTTCAAAAGTTCAATGCTTGTCTCCTGCCAACAAACTTGTCCAATGCAAATATCAAGAAACGAGAATATTTCATTGAGTGATATTTAATACAATTATCTCAGTTTTTTGCATATTTAAAATGTATTGCTTGAGTTATGGTTGAACACACACCTTGCTCTGATGTTCTCTATTATCTCTGTGAAGGTTATGTCCTCACCGCTGTTTGTTTGTGTGTTGGTTTGTTTGTTTGTAAGCAAGATTACACAAAAACTACTCGACAGATTACCACGAAACTTGGTGGAACACTACGTCATGGGTTAGGAAATAACTCATTACATTTTGGTGCGGATCTGGATCAGGCGGTTGATCCAGGATTGTCCTTGAACTTTATTTAACATTGTGGGATAGAGCGTTTTCCGTGAAATTTGGTGCAGCTTGATTGAATTTAAGGGGACTGTTGAGCATTGGCATACATATGTGTTCTGAGTGAGACTAAATACTGGTCTGCTGTTTCTTACGATATCCCAAATGGTCTCAAACATGTTACCTTTAAAGTTCTCTCTCATAGCACATCCTCTTTATTTTACCATTGGCAGGTGAAAAAATATTTTTCGTGTTTTGACACCTTAAAATCTGCACAATGCATTTCAGGCATGTCTGTAGAGTTGCTCAGCTTGGTCTTCCTTCGCCTGAGATTTCCCTTCCATCTCCTCCTCCTTGTCCACGGTGTAAGATAGCTCACAGCTTGATGAGGGTTTCATGCACAACAAAGAATGGCGTTTTTTAAAATCCAAAATATGTTACGGAGAAGTTGTCAAACTATAAAAGCCCCTTAATCTGGTGCTCGACATCACTACTTGTATCAATATCACGATGCTTAAGTGGAGCTGAATACAGTGAAAATGCATGCAATCACGAGGTGGGATGAATAACAAAGCGCCGCTCCACTGCAGATCTGAAATTGTGAAAGAGTATCTTTGTCTGTCTAGGGCCTTTTTTCATGTTGACAAACACCTACACTGCGGTTCTCATGCAGTGGTCTGCGTCCACAGCTGCTCTTCCCACTCGCCTGCGAGCAGATGCATACTCCTCGCTCTCGCTGACTGACTGGATTGTTTTCCGAGACGGGGATAACAATGAGATGCAAAGGAATGGGGTGGAAATGGTGGCGTGAAAAAGGAGATCTTCCACTCCACTGTATAGCTCGAGGAGGTAACCGAGAGCAGAGCCCTCAACGCGGGCCGTCCAAATCTGATCTCGCTGCCGTGGCGCCCAAACTGCTCCGTAGTGACATTAATGCCAGTTTAATATGCTCGTGTTTCTCCAAACACAGTTGGTGTAAATGATTACTGGATTACTTAATGTAGCGCTGAATCGATTCTCAAAAGTGTCCGTCCCCGCCATGCGGAGCAGGAGGGCTGGGGGAGCGGAGGGAGACGTTACAGCCAAGGGGGGAATTATGAGACTATTAAGGAGACACTGTTGTTACTCTTGGCTTCTCACAGGATTTAGTCAGTGGACGTATCTCTGTTTTTAATAGCTGGCTGCGTTCGGTGAGGCGACACTTAATCTGCCGGCCACACGATTTTAAATTGTGATATTGCCAAATAACATATTCACAAACTCCACCATGATGCAATGCTATGTGAGGTCATTTGCAGTGAGGACGAGCCGCTGTTTCCATCTCTGCACCAGAAGATTCCAGTCTAAACTTCAAGGCTGTAACGAAGCGCCTCTTCCTAATGGCCCCTACGGAAAAAAAAGAAATCTGAAACAAACCACATACACGGTGGAAATTGACAAGCTCATAAAGTATCATCTGCTTAAATGCCTTATGACAATGTAAGATTAATGACGGTCCAGTCAGTGCTAAGCAGCGGAGGTAGAGGAGGCACCTGCTCCTCAAAGGCCAGCTCTAATCATTCTCATCTGGACTCCCCGCTGACACACTAACCTGCTGTTCCTAAGGAAAGGAGATCTGCCTCCCAGATCCTCAAACACATTTCTGGGTCCGCCGTATTACTTTCCTAATTCAGCCCAGATGTGATGTCCCCACTCTGCCATCCGTTTTTTTTCTTCTTTCACTCCCCTGCTCTGCTTCATCTCATTCCCACCTGCTAGGTGACCTGGGGGACCCGGGGCCCAGACTCTCATTTGGTTTGCCTCTCTCAAAGTAAAGTCCTGCTCTTTGAATTGCAGCAATCTTTTTTTTTAGCCTCAGCCTGGAGGGTCTGTGGTGAAGTCTGCATACTACACAGAGCACAGGAATCTTCCTGCTGTCACAGCCCCGCATGCCTTTTGTTGTCTTAATGAGAATCCCCTGTTCGCTGCAGAGTGGTCAGCCTTCAGTGTGGATGGGTAACAACTGGTAACACTTACAGTACATATCCCAGTGACTCCAGTCTGACAGAGGCCCCACATCACTTCTTCTCCACCATGAATATGACTCATGTGTCCTGGTCCACTTTACTCTTCTTCTCTTGATGCAAACAAGTGATGACCTCGCATAGTTTTTATAGATAGACGGAGAGAGACAGACGGACTGACAGGTGGACAGACAGACAGACAGACAGACAGATATAGATAGATAGATAGATAGATAGATAGATAGATAGATAGAGAGAGAGAGACAGACTGACAGGTGGACAGATAGATAGATAGATAGATAGATAGATAGATAGATAGATAGACAGATAGATAGATAGATAGACAGATAGATAGAGATAGACAGATAGACAGATAGATAGATAGATAGATAGATAGATAGATAGATAGATAGATAGATACTTTATTGATCCAAATTCCTGTGTTACAGCAGCTAGTTCTCAGGCACATAACACACTAAGCAGGATGTACATAATTATACAATATACAAGTATAAAGAATACAAACATTAAAAATACATTGAGAGAGAGAGAGAGAGAGAATGCAATGCACATAATACACACACATATGTTTATATACTGTATATTATTGATATACATCGTGAAATATTGTTGCAGGAGATACTGGGGGAAAGAGTTGGAGTTAAACTGAGGTGAAGTGTTGTAGTTTGAATAGTTTGCACCTCTTTCTATAGAAGATATGTGTTTTGCTTTTATTCATCCCAGGATTTAAATCACTAATCATTGAAGCGGTGTTGTCGTTGGGTGATGACCACCGTTGGTTAGTGCCGACTGCCTGAAAGATCTCTAGTTTAATTGGATTGCTCGACTTCCCCCAAGCTGATGGACATGCTCGTCTCTCAGGACCTCAGTGTCTAGATGGGCCCCAGTAAATAATCTCTCCCCTAAACGTTTACTCTTAATTGTATTTTTTTTTATCTTCGTCTTGTTGAGAGTCAGTGTGGGGGTGTGGATGGTGGTAGTGCTGATGGTTGGAGGGGGATAATTAAGCCAATGCCTCTGTGCTTCATTTTGGAGCGAGGGGGGGGATCCCACCAGGGCCGAGGCAGGTGTCTCTTACTGGAAGAGACTTAACTGACAAGGCCTGCCAATCACGGCAGCCGAGCTCCCCGTGTCCCGAGCTCGTATGTAGGTGCCTCTATTCCCTTCAGCCCGTTTATTCCAAACACAGTTTTAAAATGCCGGGGATTAAGCAGGGAGCAAACAGACCCAGTCTGTCGGAGGAAATCAGCGTTCCCCCGACTCTGTGTACATCGTCTGTCTCTGATTAGAGAGTTCAGACTTTAGGAAGTAGATTGTTGCAACAAAATAAAAGCAGCAAACAACAAAGTCTTTGTGTTATATAAATTGCTACTGGGAATATCAGTGTTGTATAGCAATACAATGCCTTTATTTGTTATTTCATTTTCAGAGTCAATTACGAAGGCTCTTGAGCAACCTGGGTTGGACTTAGCTAATGGGAAACAACACTCCTATAGCTTCTCTACTTTTCTACATTATTGCGGAGCATTTGCCTGCAGAGAAATAGATCCAGGAGTCCTTGAGGAACAGAGACAGAAACTCCTTTTTGTTATTGTTATACTTGACCTGGAGGGCATCTTCAAACTGTGCAGCACTGTGCGGACTAAGCGTATAGTATAATAACATAGTGAAGTCAAAAATGTAATGCAACTGGGAGAATATCAATCATAAAACAACAACAAAAAAGCATATCTCTTTAATTTTGCTCCTCGCCCAGTAGACAGGCTGGGGATTGGTGCCAGCAGCTATTCACGACGAAGCAGGAAAGCAGGTCACAGAGTCACGGCCACTAAGAGTCGCTGTGCTATAGAGTGCCACTGACAGGCTCGTACAAGGCCAGGGCCTCATCTGGCTACAGTGCCAACATTTGAGGCTCTGATTGTTGAGACAGAAAAGATATCCTTGCAGTAATAATAACAAAAGGAATATCCATATCTATCTAGAGTGTCCATGAACAGCTGTGAGTGAATGAATAAATAAAGGCTTTGAGAAGGAAAGAAAACATCCCGGTGAATCAAAGTTTAAAACCAACAAAACGTTGTGTCCGATTCTCGTGTAACGTATTTTTCGGGTTTTAGATTTGAAAAATGGGCAGACACAGGCTCTGTGCTAAATGTGATATGGGAGTTAAGTGAATGTGAGAGTGGGTCTGAATTCCCCAGCAGCCGCAGCCACTCGTCACACACAGAGGAAATGGACAGCCACTTTGGGGAAATTCAATTCGGTTGTCGTCCACTGTGAAAAAGATTGAATCATGTAGACATTTGAGGTGATTTAATGGTGTTAACACATGCACAGTGGAGCTTCACGACTTAAGCTGCACAGGCTGTGGATTATTGAGTTCAGTGTAAAATCAGTCACTTCTCCAGAGTCCATTTGACTGGTAGAAATGGATAGACATTAGCAGGAATTCTGAAAGTGATCCATTTTTTGCTGGGGGTAAACTAGTGATGGATTCAACCGGTGCTGTTGTACCAGTGCCCTGAAATTCACTGAAGTTCCCCTTCGCTCTGTTTTTCTTCAAATGCATTTGGTTAACATCACATTTGAACATTTGATTTGAAAGTTTTCATACAAGTTCTGACTTTTAAGCAACGATACTGAGAAAGAAGAAATATTGGTTGTATTTTCACCATAAATGGTCATTAGCGAGTCCAAACCTGGCCACACTGCATGAAAAACAATGTAAGTTACGATGTTAAAGACGTAAGTGTTATTATATATGCAAATTTTTTAATGCTATACCAAAAACAGCCCATGATGTCATCCAAGATATTGACATTATTTATGAACATAATGCATTTTCTGTTTACTCCTGACAGCCTCTCTCCATTAACTGTTGTTGTGTTTGCCCAAGGTTCCGTCTCTTTAAGTGCAGATTAAAATCCCTCCTGATCGTTGCACACAGTCGCTAATTTTCCTATAAATATGTTGCATGTAATAGTTATCAGCCTTACGGTATATACTGTAACGCACATCCATCCACTGTTACTGTATTTTACTCATTCCTGTGATGTGGAAGAAGATAAGTGAAATAAAATTAACTTAACTAACTTACTGATTCAGGTTGACTCACATAGGAAGTCATCAAACTATTGTTCAATGAAAAGTAAACTATTTCAGACATCACCACGTCATCAAATCCTAGTTTGCAAAACACAATTTCAATAAATTAATTGAATCCATTTCACTTTCAGAAGAGATTTGTCTTGAAAACAAAGCAAATAAATATTTTTTGTGTTTTCAATAAAAAAATATTTAGTTTTTTCATCAAAGATGTAAGCTTCTCTATTCTCATTCAAAAAGCCTTTACAAGATAAAGAGAACTGACAAATACTTAGCTAAGTGACGAGCAGCATGAATTCCTCAAACTTGATGCACTGTGCACATTTAATGTCATTGAGACACAAAGAAGAGTTTTCTGAAGGACAAACTGTGTGTGTGTGTGTGTGTGTGTGTGTGTGTGTGTGTGTGTGTGTGGCCAGCAGGCGTAACCCTGAGTTTCCCTGAATGCACTTACAATAAATAATATGAAAAAAGGGAAATGAACTGATTCTCTGCTGTTTCCGCTTTTTGAAAAATTGTCAGTTCAAGTTCACGGCATGTGGAACATCCACCGTGGCGTCCTTCTCACCAGCGGAGACATGAACAGTGTCTAAAGGACTTCCTCGTCAGCTTCAGGGAGTGTGGGAGTCCTGGTATCTGGAAACAAGCTTGGGCCGACTCTTTTTCAGACTACAACAACATCCTCCTCCCTGTGCTCCGTCCACATGTCCTCTCACTCCGTGCATTATAACCCTGATGAGCTGACCACATCCTTGGAACACTTCACAAGATAAATAATTGAACTCTCAATAGCCCTTGATGGACAAAAATTGCTCCTCCAGCTGCCACTTCTTCTTTTGCTTTGTTCTCAAGAGCAACAACAACAAATGGGCCCTTGCAGGATCCCCGCACTAAGAAAACACATTTCACAATGATAACACATAAGAGCCGGGGGTTGCATTACTCTCCTGCTCAGATGATTTGTGCCATTAGAGGTACCCTATGTGTTGTACAAATAGTAATAAAGCAGCCTTCAAAAGAGATATGTGATCTTAAAAGAGTGTTTTATCCCGGCAGATGACTGATGTCACTATCATCAGTTATCTGTTACCAGCTAACTTGTCTTCTCAGCAATCAGGAGAGGAGGCGGACAAAGGTTTCAGAGGTAGATTTGAGCGCTTTGAACAATAGGTGGCAGTGTGCTACCACAGAAGGCGGCCGCCGAGTCTGCGAGCTGTCTGAGTCTGAGTCTTGGCAGAGGAGGGCTTGAGGCTGTTCTGTGGATTTAATTAGACAGAAACAGATACTCACATGTTCATTTCTCAGCTGCCTCCCATCCATTTCTTTACAGTCTGTTGGGGGGGGGGAAACGCTTTATGGTCCAATTGTAACTTTAACTGTGAGCACAGAAAAGAACCGCGCATTCATAGGGAAAAGCCAAGTGTTAGGACCTTGTTTCACACCTCCTAGAGGCAACCATTACAGCAGGTAGAGCTGTCAGAATCACAGGCCATCTGTTAAAACACACAAAAGAGAGGGCAGAGACTTTTGCTTTTGCTTCCGTGGATGAAGAAAGTGTTCAGTGAGAAGTCTTGAGGTGTCCTCGCGGCTGAGGACCACACCCCACGCTTCCCAAACAAAGACGTATAGAAGCCTTTGTATTTCTGAAACCGAGAAACACACACTTTTTAAAATGTAGGCGTGCATTTTTCATTCAATATGTCGTTTTTAACATACAGTATAGTTTAAATATTGACTTTATTCATTCCACTTTTACCACTTATTATAATGCAGTATAATGTTCTGTTTATCCATCTCATAACTCAGAATTCAACAAATCAGCACATGTGAATCTATCCATGTGGCGCAGTGGTATGCTAGCATGGTGACTGCTAACATACATGACGAATGCCAGCAGAGGAACAAAGCATGAGAAAAGGAAGAGGGGGTATAATTGAATGAGAGAGAAAACATGGGGGTGCTAGTGACAGTGGGGGGGGGGTAGTACAAGGAGCTGCAAGAACAATATTTAGACCAATGGTCGCTGAGAAAGTGGCTTGGCCTACCACTAACCTTCACATCCATATTAAAAGCAAGGTGTCACTGCATGCAAATTAGAAGTGGAGCCGGGTAGAGCACTGTTAATGAACCCGGCCATTGAACTCGGTGCGGCAGGCTTGTCGTCAGATAGGTGCACCATAAAGAGTCCATTTGGCCGACAGCCAGAGGGAGAGGCTGAGGCAGAGTCACCGGCAGTAGGATCGGGCCTTTATTGTGTTATGACAGACAGAGGGGACGATCAGACAGGATAGAGATATGGGCTTTCCTTTCCAGATTAATTAAAGAAAGGATCAATTAACAGTGATGAAAACCATGGCGGCACACTGACTCGCTGATAGGCCAATCAAACCTTGAAATGCAGAGTAGTTGGCGTGTTTTATCTCTCCAAACTTAATTGCAATTTTCCAGAGGGAATGATGTGATCAAAATGGCAGGGTGAAATTAGCTCTGCATGAATAAAGTATTTATTTGATGCATTTGCTCTGTGATTCCAGGACTAAGTCTGTATTGTATTCATATAGGGAACTTTTTTTTTTTTCGCCGTGCACACAGTTGTAATTTTCGCAATTTACTCTCACCTTTGTCGCTGTAATTGCAAACACGGCTCCATTCCTCTACGTTAGCTTTTACTGAGCAGCAACATGCTTTGGCCTTGGTTTGTTCCACACTGCCCAATCATGCCAGATGCATGTGGTTACACAATATGGAGCATTCATGGGTTCATTTGCATATGAGGACATGAATGTCATAACCCTTCACCTACGCTGCTATGTGGTGGATTTGCGGCAATTACCTCACAACAGACGAAAAGAACATAAATTTGATGGCTTACTTGCACGGTAAAATGACAGTATATGTATATTTTAATAATACACTTTATATAAAGCATTTTTTCTGACAAAATTACAAAATGGTCACATGATCTATCTATCTATCTATCGTTCTATCTATTTTTTTATATATCGTAAACGTAACAGAGCGACGACCTTTAACCCCAAAACAGAGGTTATATACACTGTTTGGTGTCGTCCACATTTGGCCAATAAAAGAACCGTATCACCCTAAAATCTCAATAAACGTATTTACTGCTCTCCACAATGAAACTCCACTGTACTGTTAAAAGTTGTAAAACACTGCAACAAAGTCGAGATGCACTGGTGGTCCTCAGAATGTTATCATTTGCTTGTTTTTAATAATTTATCCAGTTATTATAACAATATTAGCTAAGATTAAACACACACACACACATTGCTCATTACCTTGGGAACACAGCCCACCGAAAGCTCATTTCCTGTTGAGGAAGACTGCCTAACCCCGATTGACCCTCAGATATTCCCATTACCATGAGCCAATGTTTAAGGGAGAGCTTATTGAGCTACCTCAGCTGGAACACCCACCACTGATTTATGAGCAGGAGACGACTCTGCTTTTAATGATTATCTGTTTATTTTTTCACCCCCTCAAATCATATCAGAAACAAGGAAACGAGAATTATTATTCAAATGTGCCAAAGAGGAATCAAAGGAAGCACATTTTTTGAGTCTTCTGCCGGTTGAGTGTAAAAATAAATGATAGAGGAGAATACATTTGGAGGAGTTGGAGGATAGAGTTAACTTCTCATTTGGTTCATTTTCTTTGGATTTATATTATATGTGCAAGTAGCTGTAAGAAAAAGAGAGATGTCAATAGGCTTGACTCCCTATACAGTCTAGCACTAATTAATCTAATCCCTGTCAGTCTTTGCAGCGTCCCGGTGGAATGAATTCAGTGTGCGTACGTTCCTCTGAAACCTTTCATTACAAGAACAAGGTCTGATCTGCAGTCGCCGTCACCTCTTTGCTTTCCCTGCCAGTGTATGACCATTATGCACAACAAGAATCCCGAGATCTATCCATGTCAGTAATGCTGCGAGATGGAGGAGAAGCCTAAGTGAGGCTGTCATGGTAATTATGGAGGATAGTTGAGGACTATCAGGTCCTCGGCTTGAGCTCGCTCAACGCCGGTCTGATCCATCCTGAGCATAAAGAGTCTCCTGTGAGCTTGGGGCGAAATTGAAAAGATGCACTTATCTACCTAATGGCAACAGCCGAGAGCAAATCACATGCATTTTATGGCAAAGAGTAACTGTATTTGAGGCGTAGCATCGGCGTGCGGCATATTGAGCAGCGATGTTTGATTATCCATCAGGCTGTATCAGAATATGAGTGAACGCTACTGTAACCAGCTGACTGGTTTAGGCAAGTGCAATGTCATAGATTTATAATTTATTTATTTATTTTTTGCTTACTGACAATCCAGTCAGTCTTTGACGGGCATGCAGAGTGTCTGAAAGCAGCAGCCAACATCTCACAGCAGCCACATGAAGCAGGCATGTCTGTTTCTGTTTCTCGTTTCTACACGTCTGGTGACGGCTTTCTGAGCAGAATGATGCCCTCTAAACAGAAAACACAGATATTTAACTTACTTTTCCCTGTGGTAAGAGAAGGATCCAGGGATTTTGCATCCTGATTTTAAATGATAAAAAAAACATCCGTTTCCACCGGGTTTCAGCGAAATGTTATTTTTTTTTAATCTGCAGTGACGTTATTGTAGCAAATCCTCTCAAGGATATATTGAGAGTTACTTAAATGAGACAGAGGGACTCTATGTAACAAGAGTAAGGCTGTAACTGTAATGTGTTTGTGAATGGACATCACTGGCGAGGAAGAGCTGTTTTACAGTCATTTATCTGAAAATGGCAACATAATGTAATAACATTTGGGAAGCAACTGTTTTGATTGGGATGGGATAGTCTGCTGGGCTGCAGTTACATGCTGAAAACACAATATTAGTGTCCATCATTTGAGGTAACTAGCAGGGTTTCAGTTTCAGGGTTTTGGGGAAATCAAATTAGTCTGCCAGACATCCAATTTGTGTTTTGGTTTAGTCAAATGTGGCGGCTGCATAATATGCTGGAGGCCACAAGACGAGAGGAAAGTGGCTCATTTGTGTTACATAACACACACACAAAAAAGAGTGCCGCTCGTGATGGGAAATGGAAACTTATTTTTGCTATGCTAAGAAATGACCTGCACTTGATGCGCGGAAGACCTTGCGATCAAAAGGGTCACACACAGCAAAGTGCTGCAGCAAATCCGATGAGAGAAATACATTTCCATTGAAAAGGCTCATTAAAATAATTGTTGGTCAATAAGTGAGAGTTAAAGTTAGCCTCCGAGCGGCCGACGGGATTGTCAAGCTTCTGCGGTGAGCACATAGTTGCTCCACAGCTAAATCATGTCAGATGGACTATTGACAACATCCTGTCAATAGCTGAGCCCTTGGAGGGTTAGCTATTTGCACATTGACTGATTGACTGTTTCTTAATAGACACATAATTGGTGACAAAGACCTTCCAATGAAGTGTCATTTGCCAGAGCATTTGTGATAATTCACAGCCTGTCCCATTTTCTGTTGGACACCGTCCCAAAGTAGGGGCTGTGATGAGAAGCATGAACCACTAGACAGTGTCCCACTGACAAGAGAAAATGTACAGTGGTGTTGGTGGCGCGGTGAAATGGCTCAGCAGCAATCACAAGGAACACACGACAAACAAACCAGATCGCTGCAATGGAATCTATAGCCGGAGAATTGGAGGATGCAATATGGAGCTTCTTAAACTTTGACCCGATGTAACATTATTCATTGGAAGTAATATTACAAGCTATTTCCTCTCATCCCACACTGTGGACAATGTTGATGGATAGTAATTTCCACATGGCACTTTTGTTTACCTTATTTATCTGCTCTGCGGTCTGACATAACCATCACGGCCTTCATCAGGGGACCGAGCGTTTGCAGCTGGAGGCTGTGATTGCAATGTATTCCAGACATTTAGAGCAAAGCAAGGGGAGGAAGTGAGATTAAAAAAGAAGGAGAAAAAAAAGAACCACCACATGATCACGGAGCGTCTCATTGAAGGCTCTGCTTTTGTAACCAGCTGCTTGGAGGATTTTTAACATCTATTAATGCAGAATTACTCCAATTACAAGCCTTCTTTGCACCAAGGCCCCTTTCCGCTGCCTGCGTTAGATAGTGCACACCTCTGGGAGCCAATCACAGCCTTCACAGCCACTGGCAGCAGATGTAAGCAATTTACTTCTGATTTCTTCATATTCAGTGTGAGACGAGCTCCTGGTGACCCGCGACCCCGGAGCCTGCAGGATTCTAACCCTATCAAATTAAAGCTCTCTGCTCACTTATTCCCCAGCGCTCCTCTGGTGCTAAGCAGCCATCTCGCTGCATAGCAACGCCGGTCGGGCGTGCTCGCTCATACGCCCTGCCTCATCAGCTGCTATTAGGGAAAATATACAGTGCTCTAATTGGATGAGATTCAGCTAAGGAAGTGCAGTTAAAGGTCATTTTCCACCGTGTGCCTCCTGCTCTTCAGAATAATTTCTGTGTCCTCCGTCTTTGGGAGCTGTTAAACAATAAGGCCAAAGTTACAATCCTTTCTCTCTTTTCTTGACAGCCTGCCACAGGCCGTGATGAGCAGCCAGTCCAATGAATCATGTAAACAACATGGCCAGGCCCTGACTGATGTTCTCCGTGTCAACTGCACATCTCCTCTACTGTCCTCCTTCAAAGTGTCCTGGTGGCTCTGTCGTAACCTTGTCGTTAGCCAATTTCATAAATTTGCCAAAGGTTAGAGAAGACCGCCTACTATTCTAATTAGAAGTCATTTCGCTGTATTTTCTCACTGCGGTGTCGGTTTTAAAGGCTGCTTTGCTTCAGGATTCCTCAAACGATGGCTGTAGGATCAGTGAAAGTAAAGAACAAACATCCACATAACGTTTTCTCTGAGCTGGTATGGTGCTATGAGAGCTATGGATCATTATTACTCAAGATGGTTCAAATCTTAGAAAAACTAGACAGCTGTAATCGAACCAAAGAACGATTACTAAAGCCGAAACAATCATTCAACACTATCAACAGCAATTACATTGTTGAATATAATGAGTTTTCAAAAATAAACAACCCCACTGTCCGTAATAGCTTCCATGCAAACATCCCTCCATGAAGTTCAGCCATGTTTAAAAAAATGATTGACATCAGCATTCTTGCTCATCACCTAAAATAACATTTCAGTGTGTTTTGTGAAAAGGTGTCAAATAATGTTAAAACAACAGTGGTACTGACTATCACATGGGATCAAAGGACCCTGCAGGATTTCTATAAACAGCTTGGTAATGATCTGACGACCTGTTACGTTGTTTAAATGGATATCAGCTGTTTTATGTTACAGTACGTACTGTAAATCCCACCATGATCCATGATCCTCTTAAGTCACGGGCCACTTCATAAATAAATGATTTTCTCCACTGAGGGGGATTGTGGCTCCAGTTTAGTTCACTTCTGCAGCTTGTGATGCAATAAAGATGAACGCAGACTTCCAGCACTCTCACTGAGTGCTCTAATGCAGACTTACACCATCAGGATCACTACACTGACACTGTGAGCAGGAGAAGATACACAGATACACCATTTTTTGGAAACAGGAATCATATTGTGAATATAATAGTTATTTCTTATTTGAGAAATTTGTAATTTGAGAATGAATGCTTTTAAAAGAATGATTAAAAACATACAAACACATTTGCCATTAGAGTTTTCTGATCAAAATAACAATTCTTCTCAATTCTAAGTTTTTTTTTTCAGTATATAGCCTATTGATTTTTACACAAACAAGATAATTGATATATTCAAAACACAAAATGAAATCTCCTGTTATTGATCTGTACACAGGATAACTCCTTAAGATTTTTCCAAGAGATGATGATTATATCCCAAAACTATAACATCTTCTTTCTCAGGTCTGTACAACACCAGTATAAATTCCTGGATGCACTAGGGGTAGTTGATATGTATGTATAGATTTATACAGAGAGCGTTTTTGCTTCTCTTCTTCAGAATAACAGTATGCAGAACATGTTGTTTCTGTCTGGTGTGGGCCGTGCCGGAGCCCAGTTTGCTCCCTCAGAGTAAATGCTGCAGTTTTGTGTGGACTCACAGTTGTAGGGGATTTCAGAGGCTCCCCGTCTGCCAATTTTACAGCTGGAAGGGCAAAGGCCTTTTGAGCTCCTCTGGAAAACTGAGAGACATTCACCGAATGAGAGCGCTGGGCCCTGAGTCCCACAGCTTCTCCCACCCTTTGTCCTGCCTGAAAGGCCTCGCTGCCTGAAACGCATCACTTGACGCCCAGTGTTTGCTGTGGGGAAACCTGATTAAAGGAGGTGAGACGTACACATACACAGCCTAAGCCTATCAATGACTCTCACAACCCCCCAAGATACTGTATTTGTCCTTGCAGCTTGGGTGCGCAGAGTGAATGCTGCCGTCCATTGATCTTTGTCTGATAAAGCCGCTGGTGTGGTGTGCATGCTGCCTTATGGGTTTCATTCCACTCAGGCGAGTCCATTTCAGTGAGCTGTGGTTGAGCTAATGTGGGACATGCTGCGCCAGTCACGGCCTTTGGGATTTGGCCTAAGTGCTGTGCGTTGTGATGCTTTGCTCTGAAATTCTCCAGCACAGGCAGCCTCGAAAGTCTTTTACACTTCTTAGTCGGTTTCTCGCAGACATGTATGTGAGTGGAAAAACCAGGCAGAAGATGCTTTAGAGGTTCTAGTATTTTTAGCAAACGATTTGCTTGACAATAAACCACCTTGAGATGTTGCGCAGCGGCATCGTGGCATTAATGAATGCCTTTCCCTGCACAGAGTACTTGTGTCTCTTCAGAAGAATGCCGACTGATTGCTGAGCAAACACTCCTGTCGAAGACATCTGACAGATGCCGTTTGAGTTCTATTGGCTTAGATCCTGCTGCCTGTCACCTTTCACATCTCAATGGGCCCAGAGGTGACCTCTCCGTTGCCTCGGAGCTCCATACGTTATTGGCCCTAACACAATCAAATGCACGTTCAGCATTCGGGGGTCGAAGCAGTGGCAGCCACTAAGGTGCCCTCGTGCACGGGGAGGGTCGACTCCTGTGACCTCCAGCACCTGAACCATGACCCTCATTTACAAGCAGGTCACTTCTGCAACAACTGCATTTACACAGGGTCAGCTGCGATCTTTGTACACAAAACAGCTTTTAAAAACAGAGGACAGATCTTAATCACGTAGTGTTCCATAAGAGTGGAGACCCGATGACACATCAGCAGTATCGGAGAGGGGTCACAGCTGTGGGCTCGGCTCGGAAAGAAAGACAACATTGCAAGTGGAAAGACATCAACACCTCCCCTCGCACGAAAACACACACAACACACATTTTGATCACACTCACACACACCTCTGCCTGAGGTCAATTATCGTCACCGGTGTTGAGGTGAGGCTTGTGCGGAGCCTTACATTTTAGGTCACAGCTGATACTCTATAGGCCGATAGAGGCTAATCACCGATTCTTACAATGTGTTTTACATTGAAACCACAGGAGAAAAACGTCTAAATTACAAGATTAAGAGTGAGGACAGTTTTATGTTTCCTGCCGTCCCACAGATTCCGAAGCAAAGATTAAACCGTGATCATGATACAAAAATTACTGAAATCTTGTTGAAATCACAAAATAACTCTACAGCTATTAAATTGTAACATGGAGCGGCAGAGTATGAACACATGCTGCCATATGTAAATCAGTATTTCTCGGGTAACATGATCTAACCATATTTCAGCCACGAACCAAACCCCCCCCTTTTATTCTGGATGCAGTGAAAGTCTGAAATGTGGTGGCACAGAGACGCTCATTGTTGATGATTGGCCTGTCTTGGCATACAGCTGTGCTGAAACAGTACCCTTATTGCTGGGACATCTCAATAAAAGTAAAAAAAGGGTCGTTTGGCTCTGACCTTCTGGCAGCTCTGAATGGCAGAAATAGGAATGACATAATGCACCGTTTTATGGTTAATCAAATTCCCACAGAACAGAGAATCAGGAGCGCGGCTTTACAGTTGACAGATGTAGTTGAATATTTTTTTGTTCGCCTCATGCCCGAGTCATTAATGATGATTTTTAAGTAACGTTTATAAAAGTCTTCATTATTAACACCAGAGTGATGAATTTATTATATCACATAGACCCAAAAAGGGAGAATTTATTTCTAGGGTTTGTTCTGAAAAGAAGGAATTTCATTTGATTCATATTCTGCTTAATACTCCACACACAGAAGGCTTCACCTGGCATCTGCTACTCTCTCATAACACATTTATAGAGGGACAGACAAAAGGGGCGCGATTGGAAATGAGGAGGATATGGAGGGAGAGAGAAAGGAAATAAATTGAGAGAGCGGGAGAGAGAGGGAGAGGGAGGTCACGGCGACCGTGTGATGGTCGCTGACACGGGAGTTCAGCCCACGGTCAAGGGAAGCAGTTGAAGATGAAGCAGACACACAGGCAAGGCTCTGTGTGCAGGTGCCCCCTCGCTGCCCTGCTTGCTTTCATCCCCCATCCACTCCCACATTGCCCCGCCAGCCCCGCCTGCTATCCACCAATCAGGGTACAGGGGGGCAGCGGCACAGTGGGGACACATCAAAGCGTTCTCTCGGTGAGAGGCTCAGGGCTGATGCTGGCACAACACAGAGGAGCACAGAAGAAAGCAGGGACGGCCAGTTAGAAAAAAGGAGTCCAAATGGAATGGAAAAAAGGAGTCCAACCAGAACAAAACATTTCATTCTCTTCACAAACCAGCATTATGCCAGCCGCGCATCCAAAAACCCAGACACATTTTTCTCACTGCCTTGAGCCAATGGCCCCCTTGAGTATGTGAACAAGGGGGATAATTTAATTAAGAAAATCCAATCTTCCAGTTTGAGGGAACAAAGTTAGATTTGAATGAGCACAATATGTTCCCTCCTTTCTTTTTTCAAATTAAAATTTCATAGCTGAAATCAAAGTGTTGCTGAGGTGCCCCCCCCCAATCTCTGTTGAATGTATGCTGTCAGAGCAGAGGGGACGACGAGAAAATACTGCTGGTTTCCTTGTGTCCTCAAATCTAATTAAAAATATTTATAACGTTTTGCCTCTGTGAAAGGAATGCGCCGGTTTGTAGGTGAATAAAACTGTTTCAGTATAAGAATGCAGGGTTTTTCCTTATATCTGTCGCCTAAATAACTTAAAATGCAAACTATAAATACAATTAACAATGTACAACCTCCAATATCATTAACTCATTAAATTACAGAATTTCCAAGACGCTCAAACTCACACTAAGAGATAATAATGTCTTCTCTCTGATGTATGACCCTTCATGTTGGCTGCAAACTTATAATGACTTTCTGTGTGAAAGCCCTCAGAGCAAGGAGAGCTTTCTAAATGAGAAGCACCCCGACAATAATGCTGAACAGCCCGCACAGAAGTACCAGCCTCATAATACGAGCGTGTCAAGTCCCTAAGTGGGTATGATGCACAATCCAGCAAGCTTTTGCATATGTTAAGAAGGATAATAGGCTCCTATGGGAGACGAGGCTAAGGCCCAAAAGTGAGCATGACTATGAAAGTGCTGTGAAGGGGATGCACACTACATGGAAAAGTGTGGAAAGAAGCCACGACGAACAAACACCACTTTGAATTATAAGCTACATGGAAGAAAGAAAGCCGCACCAGTGTGTTGAGTTAAAGGTTCTGCATCACCTTCCCTAAGGCACTCTCTGTAATTTGAACAAAATGTCACTCAAAACACAAAGACAGGGAGAAGGAGAAGAAAGCATGCAGTGCCCCTGCTTAAAAAGAAGATCTTTTGATTCACTAAATGCTCTCTTTACTCATCCGTTCCCCCAATGGAAGCCAAACATGAAGCGCAACATTAAGATCAATACTTAACAAAAACAACAGCTACAAAACAACACCCTGGTGACTCTGCTGGATGGAGCTGCGAGGGAGCGCTGCTGCCGTCAGTACCCTCACATCGCCCATGATCTCGGCTCCGTCAATAAGACGAGAAGCGCCTCCAATTCCAGATGTTTGAATTCAACCTTTGCCTGGTGTTTAAAAAAAACAAACAAGTTTTTTAAAAAAAATGGATCATTGGACACCTCAACGGCACCTTGATGACTGGAGGCAGAGGATGAAGACAATCCTTTCATCATCTCCTGCCCTGGGAAGAAACTATCATAGTGTATTGACGGATGGCAACCCCTTGTTGATCATTACAGGAGTGAGGACATACAGGTGTGGAAACATGAAGTCTTATTGATGGAAATATCAAAGCCACAGACAGGTGCTGTTGACCCTGTCATGATGTCAACGCTCAGCTCTTGCTGCTGGGCACTGTTTAAGTGATAATATAGACATGGCATCTCAACATAATGAAAACTTATTGATGCCCTGCGCTGCTGTAATGATGGAATTGACTGAATGCGCCAAGCTATTATTTGTATTATTCCGAGCGTTTGACATGTGTCAGTGTCCCAGAATAAAAGGGAAGGTTTTTATCTGACGGGTGTCGATCACTTTAAAGCACATTATAAACACTGTGAAGGCGGCAGCGGCGTACAAGTACCAACAATGAAGAATGTGGCACTTGTGACAAATCTGAGGATTTATCACTGAACAATAAAACAGAGCTGCTCAGCAGGAAATGGGACACATTGAACACATGTTCCATGGTGTGTGCAATCTCATGTAAAGACCCAGCTGACATTCTGGCAGCGCCCGCCTTTCTGTTTTCACTCGCCGCTCTCTGCTCCTGTGCCAGCTTATCCTGTGTGTGGTCTTGGCTATGACTTGGCACTGTACCTCTGCGGCTCAGATTACCACGTTCACGTTTGTTCCTTTGAGCGACGCTCCACAGTAGCTTTTTGGTGGGGGGGGGGAGGGCAAACGCAGCGACATGGACGACACGGGCAAGGTCGAGTCTGAAAGTGGAGATTTTAGTAAAGTGAGAGGTGTCACCGTGGCGCGGCGGCCACGTGGCTCGCCAGCATGTTTTTGGAATGACCTTGCCATTGTTCGTGAGCAGAGGCTGCCCTGCCCCTGGTTTGGGCTGGGTCTGTGCCCGCGGACAACCTCATCAGACACTGAGCGACTACCTATCCATCTTCCCTCATTGTGCACAGAGGTGACAGCTGGCATTCAGCTGTTTGTAAAAGGCCTTTAAAAAACACGCAGGGCCTCAGTACTCGGCTACATTAAAGTAATTAGCTGCCAAGCTAGTAGAAAGCACCCCCCACCAAGTGCCAGCAAGACTGCGGATTGAAGTCGGCATCCTGTTTGACACATCTGGGCAAGGGAGAGTAATGAAAACAGCTGCTTCTGCCCATATGGCATCCAAAGGCTGGCAGCGTGGCGGTGTGCTGTGCCAACCTTAGGCAAATTATCCATCATTAATCCCAGGATCTGACCAGCATACGAGTTGCTGCTAATCAAAACATCTGGGGATGGTGGCAGAAGAAGGGGGGAGGTCTCACTTGAAAGGGACATATTTTGTGAGTGGAGTCAACGCGAGGCGACTGTACAACAAAGAGCCCTGGGTAGATTACAGGTGTCTCTGCAGACAGACTGTGGACAGATAAACGCACCTCAGAAACTCAGAGGAAAGATGCAAAATCATACAAAAAAATAGTTTTATGAGTTCATAAGGTGCTACATGGACTGACACCAGATTACTTATCAGAAATACTTGTGGTTTGTTAACCAAGAAGGCCCATCAGATCCACTGGTTCTGCTCTTTTTTGGCTGTTCCTTGATTTCAGCCATTTCACTTTGAGTCGCTGGAACAGCCTTCAGAGGAAAATAGCCACTTATTAAATCTAGCTTTTATGTAGGGCATTTATGGTTTTATTATTTATATTAATTATCATTTACCATCATTTTTTAATCTTATTCCATTTTCTTTTACAAAAATTATTTGTTGATTATATCTGTTTTATTATCTTTTAGCATTTTTACGTGACTGGAATTTCACACCCTTATGAACATGCTAATCTATCTATCTATCTATCTATCTATCTATCTATTTTTTCTATAAATAATCTAGTGCTAACCACCAACATGGGGACCCAACATGACTTTTTATAAAAAAAGACATTCACCTCAAACATTCACACACACCCACACACACACAGAGAAAAATCAATTCCCAGTCATTTTTTGATTAGCTGCAAATTGCCCTCACATTTGTTTCTGTGTTTGTCTATTGTGTGTCCTTTCCGTTCATAGGCTGGCCCGTTCAAAACCAGCCTTCAAATTCCCTCAGAAAGTCAGTGACATTAAAATGTCCTTTGATGTGGCTTCCCCAAGCAGGGAGCACTAACAGTAATAGTGATTCTGTCACTTAATGCTTTTCCGGGGATCAATAGCTCTTAAATGCTAAAGTGGGACAATTAAAAATAAATAGGAGGTTGCTCTAGTCTAAATCAGATTATACATTGCTGCCCCTAGCAGGTCCTCAAAAGCACAGTATGCCTCCTCAGTGAGTCATCTGCACAGCACCCTGGTTTGTGTCTGATGCATATGTAAGTGAGGATGAATTGGAAACACAGCACTCGTTTTTTTCCCCCCTATCAGAGGCTCCTTCAGAGAGTTAATACAATAACTGCAGAAGGGAAACAAACCACAATCTGAATTATTACCTGTTATAAAAGGGCATAGCACTGCTATACTGTTTACTGAATATAAACAGGGACTAATAAAGATCAATAAAACACAATTAAAATCAGAGGAAACCCCCAAATGGCAAAATAACGCCATGACTGAGATGTATATTGGCTTTTATTTTGAGGATCCATCAGCCTGAGCCATGGCAGTGAGGTCGCAGGTTGGCTCCGGTTCCCCTGTGGCTGCTGCTGTAATGTCAACTCTGGCAGTAATACAGCTGTAACTGGAGGCAGAGCATGATGGGAGCCCGCTCCTGACAGACATGACCAAACCCAACACAATTAGCCAGCGACAGCAGGTGCTGCCTAACTCTGTTGCGTTAACACGTCTCAGGTTTCCTTGTAATGGCCACAAAGTGATCCTAACTTTCAATTAACACATCCCCTGCCTCCGCCGCCCCGGCCAGCCACTCATTTCCACATCCCCGCCATTAGCTGCGTGGGAAGCAGTGCTTTGGCACAGGCGAGCTCTGTGCATCCTGACTGTGAGAGGCAACAGTCTCACAAAGACACTCATCTACTCACAGTTTCTTTCTTTTTCCCTGTCGCTCGCTCTCTCTCAAGCACACACACAACACAAATAGACAAACAGCACTCCATTCTTCAAAGCTCTAAACAAACACCATTCTTCAGAGTTTTACACCACAGATTTGTAGCAACAGCCACTAAGGCTTTAAGAGGCTGAATATCAGTCTCTGTCCGGCACAAAGGGGAAGTACTGATGTTGCCACTCCAGACTAAATCAGGATAAATGGCCAGACCCTCCAGGAGGAGACGAGGAGGAGGCGGCTCTGCCGAGCGCACAAACACACAAAGTGCAGACACCTTCTCACATACAGGAAAAAAAGGTTCATCTTCATTCAATAGTGCACCATCCATCACATCACGTGACTCCACAACAAAGGGCCCCTGAAAACCACACAGCTGTCTGGGGAAGCGTCCCTGTGACACGGTGCCTGGGGAATTACGTGGCACAAATGATTGCTCAAGTAAGGCGTGAGTTGTTGTCGAACAACAGTCCTGCCTTTAAGTTGCTCTCTGCTCTCCGCCGGAGCAGAATGAAGAAGCGTTCGGCTCTGTCGTTTGAGTCTATTGACCTTTAGTGATTCACTGGCAGACGGTATCTGAAACAACAGACAAGAGGTGAAGGGTTTGGGTCTAACCTCCAACACCAGCTCACACAGCCGGCCTGATGAGCGCCGCTGCTCTATAAAGTGTCATTTACCTTGTCAGCCAGCAGATACTCCATCCATATGGATGGACACACATCCTCTGTCGGTCGCACACACTCTGCATGCAGACAGAATTGCCAATGACCTTTTGGGATGTAAGTTCATATTTTGGGATGGATAATGTTAGTCTATCATCTTCTATAGTAACATCTTCATACAGTAAAAGGCTTGTGTTGGAGTTAAATTTGTTTATATGAAGAAATTGCCTGTATGATATCTCAAACTTTGTCTTGGGTTGGTGTTAAAATCGTGTTGTATCGTGTTGTATCATAATGTAGAGGCGATTAAAGTAAAACAATCAATCATTCTTATGTTGGAAAAAACGTTTTATGTTAGAGTTTTACTGATACACATTAACTATACACAGCAGTGTCTGTTGCATGAGACAATGAGCCCAGCCCGGTCTCAGAGGGACACTACCCAGTAGCACTTGTCATGCCGGCTCTATCACAGTTTTGACCTTGTTTGAGGGGCAATGAGCGTCGTCAGGAGCTCCCTTAACTTCCCTGGGACTCTGTAAAAAAATGACAGGTCCCTGCAGAGTCTGAATAAACATGTGTTTTAGTGAAAGTTGTGTGTAATTTGCTCTTTGCCATCTTAACTGTAGTTATTACTATTTTAAATGGATACATCTGTCTATGTGAAGTCTTTCATTACCTCCACTCATTACCAGCACATCACAGTGCTCCCCAAGGACACGCCTTTTACGTGCTCATCCGCTGAAATCCACTTTAATGTTCTGTATCTGACGCTCGTCTCAAAACAAATTTGTCTGAAGCAATTAAAAAGTATCACCTTGCAAACAGCCCGCCCTAAATGGTATGTTTTACATCAGCGTTTCTCCCACTGTCTGGGAAACGTGTGCGGCTCCACATGTTTGACCTCACTCTAAACTGACATGAACAGATGAAAGGCTCATGTTTGATTTCATATGGGAAATGTGTGACGCTCCAAATATGTTTTGATTGGTATGCATCCATTATTTTTGTTTATGTTGTTACTCTTAGTTACAACTCTGTAAGGGTGCAACCATAGAGTAGCTAGACTCATTAGAGGAAAAAAAATAGTTAAAGTCATGAAGTATTTAAAATTTCAAGCTAAATTCGTTGACCTTTTACGAGAATAGTTTTGCATTTCTAATGTAGTCTTATACCGTGTTTTGGACAAACAGAAGCAATTAAGCTCTGCGTGACTAAAACCATTCATAAAGTAGAAGGGCACATCTGCCAAGGCTGATAAGCCACTTTATCAGCACAATGCACATACATGTACTGAGATCTGGTTTCTGTATGTTGGCCCTGTGGTGGACTGACTTAACCAGGGTGTACCACACCCCTCACCCAATCTCAGCTGTGATTGGCTCCAGTATCACAAATTAATGGATGTTACCCTGACTCATATTCCACCAAGTTTCGTGGAGATCAGTTCTGTAGTTTTTGCGTAATAACAAACAAATCCTGATGACCATGACTTTCTTGTGGAGGTATTAAATACGTTTGGTGTGTGTATCGTTACTCCTTCACTCTTTATTAGTTTCCTGAACCAAAGTCCAACTTGTGCAGGATGTGCACACCAGCAACTATTCTCTAGAAACCATATCTTCCGTAAACTAAATGCTGAGATGTTTTATTGTAAGTAAGGATCAGAGGACTCAGAAACACAGACCCGTGAGAACACAATATGAATCTGGATGGGCCACATTTAATAGGTTATATTCACACACAATGATTAGGTGCAGATCTTAAAGTGGCCTTTTGTGCAGCTATCTGTTCTTTTTGTAGCTTCTAACCTGAATGCTACACCCACACCATGACATCGGACATCTAAACGCTTGTATGCAGCATGTTTCGCACACACTGCCATACTCAATAAAAGCCAGGCCAACATGATACCAGTTGAAACTAAAAGTAGCGAGAAAGGTCTTGACTTGTGCAAGTGGACCGAAACATGAGCCTCTCAGGGACGTGTTTTAGAAGTCATGAAAAATGCAGCTGTTGCTGATGAAATCAGTTGGTTCCAGTCTAGACCTCATCTGAAGGCCCAACTTGACTGAAATGACAATTGCATACCATGGGCTTGTGATTCAACATGTGCCTGCACTTACCATAATTGCATTTTGAAGGTGGATTCTAGTTCATATTTACTTTTCAAAGTGTCACTTGAGTATAGTCCAAAGCACCAAATGGCTGTGTTTAAAACTATAGAGAGTAAGTTGGAAATGATTTGGGTCACAGGGTGGAGGTTCAGTTGCAAGCAATTTGGTCTTCGTGTCTTCATCCCTACCTGGCCCTTGATTTTTTTCTCGGTGGATTACTGGTTTCCTTTTGAAAATATTTCCCCTGTTTGTTAAATATTGTTTATACAGCTGTAATCCTCAGCTGCACATACCTGCTGGCAAACTGGTTTCCTGTCTCCTCTAATCCAGTGCCTCAGAGAAGTCATTGGCTTTGACACGGCTTTGATCCAAGAAGAAGGACTGACACGTGCACCCTTCAGAGGGCAGAGTGGGGCTGGTGTGGTTCATGAGTAGATGTGTATACAGATGCTTTTGAAAGAATTATTAATGTGATGGTTGTTGTTGCAAAAGTTAAATTAATTATTTGATAAGTAATGTGGTGAGAATATACAATTACATATTGAGCATCTAAGATTTAGCGATATACAAATTACTTGTCTGATTCGTACAGTGCCATGTTTAATGACTTAGGCAAGTTACTTGAAAAATGTACATCAACAAAATGAATCAGACTACTCTCAAGTTTACTTTACTTTCCTCTATTGCACCAAAGACACCACATTTTCTACATTTAACATGAGCAAAAATGAAAATGCCTTAAAAAGGCAGCAAGCCATTACTTGGCAGCTATTTGATGAGAATCAGCTCAGTTGTCAGTTGTCCTACGTTCTGAAGCGGTCCTTAAAGTACTCAACCTGCCACAGAACTAGCAGTGCCATGCTCTTTCCTCACACAACTACTTTTATGAAAGTTTATCAAGTTATAGCTAAGATTTAAATAAACCAGCTTTACAACAGCAAACCAGCTAAGAAAATACAACATATTAACTAGAGACAACCAAATTCAGTGGACCACACGATACAGGTGCCGACCGGACCAGACTATCAACTGGATGCAGGAAGAACAAACTCAATCAAACCTCTGGTAAGAACCACAAAGTCAACCCAGAACTAGTGCAATGCTACTGTGGTGTGTAAATGCTTTGACACATTGTCAAGTAATGTGGTCCTCTAGTTATGTAAAGAAAAGGACAACTTGTTTTAAATCAAAGTTACAACATGATTTCTTAAAGGTTTGGCTCTAAGGTTTGGTCTGTGCAGTCCACTTCATATACACATTTAAGATTAGGCTGCAATGGAATGGATCACTAACACCCCAGCACCACTTACACATTAAATCAGATTTTACCTAAAAGTTTCCTATAAACTGATTTCCTTGCCGCCTTTTGTCTCTCTGAAGTATTAGAAACATATCTATGCAGAGTGGGCCTGTGGGTGTTATGACATATTCACCAATAACCTCACGCTGTCAGGCAATCGCACCTCATTGGGAAAGAAACCTGATGAAATAAACGCTGGCTGCTGACTCCTCCAATTTCATGGCACTCCTCATGTCACCCCAAGTGCCTTCCCCCAGATTGAGATACTTGCGAACTGTCATCTCCCATAAATAGCTGTCTGGTCTGACGCCGCCTGTGTCTAACTCTGAGCTTCAGAGAAGCTTCGGTGCCACATTTCCTCTTCTTTACCATTTAGTCTATAAAGTCATGTAGAAACTAACAGTGACAGTGGCTATGTTGGATTTAAACAATGCGGATTCCCTTCCTCACTTCACACCCAGTGCTGCCGTGACTCCTTATCTGACATGCTGCAATCTTTGAACTCCATTAGTGGAGGCAAATCCCTCTCCCTGTCTTTAGGATAAAATGGGCTTTGGCATAGTTCCATGCTGAGATTAAAAGTTGTCAAGTCTTACGTGGCCTCACAGGTAGAATAAGTCTCCGCGGCTCTTTAGGATGACGTCTGGCAGCTCATTATTTCATGCACTTTATCTCTATCAGTTGGAAATGGATAAGAATTAACAGATTGTTCTCTTTTTTTTTAGATTACTATGTCATACAAGCTATTAATATAATAGAATTTGACATACTAAAACCATTTTCAGACATGAACTCATCAGGACCTAATTTTACGAACACTTTGAAATGTGCCTTTCACATGTGAAGGAGGAAGAGGGAGATTGTCCAGGTCAGACACGCTCATGATAACAGGAACATGTTCGGAACATTCAGATGAGGGTTGGCTTCTGGTTAGAGGAGGCAGGACATGACGTGTAAATTCAGCTGTAGAAGGTGACATGTTTTTGTTCACAGCACAAAGACACTGGTTTTGGCTGCTATTGTCAAATGCTCTTGAATTTTGTTCTGACATTTTTGTCTCTATCTTGTACATGTATCGCACTTCTTTTTCATCCTGACATATTTGTATTCTTTCTTTTTTTAATTCTTAGAAATGTTATTGACTCACCCACTCTATCCATCTGAATTTTCTGCAGTTTTAACTAAGGGGCTGGTGGGAAAACGTCTTGAGCAACTGATACGGACATTAACGTTCTCACATACAGCCCCCTCGAAAATTTCAGGAAAATATCTGAAGTTCAGTGCATGTCTGAAAGTGACTTAAGTTGAACATTGGAAGAAAAAGAACAAATCTTCCGTTTTTCCATTATCTAATCAAACCACTAGTTGTTGCACTACTCATTTGGTAATTCCAATGCTAGGAGTTTTATTACTCCATGACAGAATATGTTATGGGGGATAAGATTAACAACATGATTTGCCGTCATACCTCTTAATAAATGCCTCGCTTTACTGTGCTGTTTACCCATGGATAGTAACACCTCACTATATTGGCAACTGTTCTGGAAACACAATAGCCCACATGGAACTAATGAGAAGATGTGGCAAGGTAAATGTATAGCCAATAAGGAATGGACACAATTTGCCAAAGGAATCCATATACGCACAAACAGTGTGGGGCTAATTGAACATTACAAAAGGCTGTAAGAGTGTGAACCCTAAAACACACTCATTTGGGCAAACACTTTTCTGTGGCCCTCATTAGCCACGGCACCATTGAAGCTGAGCAGACATGCAATATTGCATCGAATATGGCAGAGGAAGTAAAGAACAAGGTTAATGAGAGGTTTAACAAAGCACCATAGAGCCATGAAAAATAAACCATAAAAAGCCACTTCTGCAACCATTACAATGCTCGTTCTTTCCTGCTTCTCCTGCCAATATCTCACTGTTACAACAGGAAGTGCAGACAGGCTGTTAGGCAGCAACACAGGCCTTTATGAGCTTAGTTATTACCACTGCTGGCCCACTTTTAATAGCCATATGATCCACCCAGCACACAATGGGCTGTGCCTGATAATATTATAACCAAGTATTTACCATGGAGCCGTTTGAGATTTCCCAGATAAAGCTGAAACACTAGAGCCGCAAATTTGTTAATATCATTAAAAGATGTTACCAGTAACTGAAGCTGAGAGAATATGATCCCCCGAGGCCTCAGTCTGTGGAAATAATTTATAATGTAACAGCTATAAAACATGTACAAGTTATCAGGTTCAAGACCTGTCCCAGTATCTGACGGCTCCTGTTACACATAGCACTGCCTTTAATACAAGTGGTAAAACAATTAAGGGAAATGGATTTTCCACTGTCTGCTTGTCAGAAATCAACCTCCGAAGTCATTAAAGCTCCAATCAGAGTAAGTACATTTAGTGGTACTCATAAAAACTTGCTTCACTTGTGTGCATATACATTTTATATACCGTGTGGATCATAATGGAGAACTCATGTTTGCCTGCAGATTCACCACATGTAGTATAAAATATGTATGTGATACAGGGTCATTTAAATCTGAAAAAAAACAATCCACGATAAGCATTGCAAAATTGCGTTTAATGCAACATTCGAGCCACCCTTCAGGATTTTTTGTGACAATACAAAAGGCTGAGACCCTGCCATAAATCATCTTATCTACAGTATTGCCATATACATATCTGTTATGTCTCAGGTGACAGTTCTGTGCAAAAAAACATTAGCTATATCAAATGGGACATAATGGCCCAGCAGGAGGATGGAGACGTAGATGGTCATTGAAGCTGCCACAGTGTTTAGAATCTCCTTTATTGTATTCACAGTGGTAATGTGATATGTCACACTGTTGCTAATACACTTCTGTACGCTGTCATCTGGCTGTAATGCTTATCAGTCCTGTGTTGATGACTTGCCCTCTTGTCAGGGCCAATTATGCTCGGATGTGTCACGGTGGCAGGCGGAGGGACTGTTGTTACTGCTTGCAGGGTGGATGACGTGAGCCAGTCGCAGCACCGCCCGGCCCCTCCGCCCCCCCCCCCCAAACCCAGGTTAGCAGGTGCTGCACTCAATCTCTCCTACTGTATAGGTCAATGTAGGGCGGGATCCCATTTTCAGGTTAAAGCTAGCACGGAAAGAAATGATCCTCTGATTCGTTCTTGGCCTTGTCTGCAAAGTAGAAAGAAACTGGGACGTGAAAAGAAAAATAAGCCCAATTAAATATTATGAATGATCTGCTGTAAACACATAGGAATTTGCATTAATCTTTAAATGCAGCTGTGCATCAAAGCTAATCATACTTGTGACCTTGAAAAACTCATAACATGGATAAAACCTTATATGACATGACTGAAATTCTTATTGTTTCGTGCCGTAATGAAACATTTGCCCTCGGGTTTGATTATTTTGTCAATTATATATATATATATAAATACATCCAGTGCAATGCACGCATTTCAAAAAAGTATTTCACCTCACGAAGATTATATTGCAAAACTATATTACCAGCTATAATTCTTACCATCAAGGCAGGGATATAGGACATAAGCTGTCAAGCCTGCGCTGGGAACTTTGAAGGTACTAGATTGCCTTTAGACCACGATAGTCAATTCCTGGACTTGGACTTTGTAGTGTTTCCCTTTAAGCTTTGTTTGGTTCAGAAACAAGACAGTTTCCTAAAATAAAACTCCTCTCCGTGACCTTCCCTTTCCACGGAGTAGTGCAAATCCCCATTCTCTCTGCCAACAAGGACTCATTACTCCCTGTTTTAAAGAGAGCTTTCTGGTCCAGGAGGCCTCATTACAGCGGAAAAAGACACCCATGGGACATGCGAGGAAAACAGTGAAGACCCCCCCTTGAGTAATAAGCCCGCAAACTTCTACACAAGACTCAGTGAAGAACTTGCTAACCGTAAAGCGAGCAGCCCCCCGCTGTTCCATAGGAAAGGTGTCTTTGAGGTGTGCAGATTGTATGGCTCAGTCGTCAGAAGAAGTTCCAAACGCTCGCAAACTGATTAGCACGGCACAGCGGTTCAAGACAGCAAAGTAGGTACTTTGACACAAGTGATGCCTTCACTGTCAAACTCCGCAAAGAAGAACGTACTTTGAAGCTTCTCTTTTAGCCAAATGTCACCGCTAATGCGCTCTTTCTGTCCTATCCAATTGTCAGAATAAATTAAAAACATTTTCTCATTAAAATATCCACGTTGAAAAGAAAGAGATCTTTTTTTTTGATAATAAATAACTGTGCTGTGTGTGAAATAAACACCGTCTCCGCATCTGAAAATATAACAATCGCAGCAACGAGACATTTTAGAAGGAGTTATTTTTAGTCTGTGACTATTGAGTGACCTTGTGGGCAGGACGCAAAACACAGCTGCTCCTTTCTTTGGAGGAAAATGTTATCTGAACTAATAAACTCTGGACCGAAGTTTACTTTACGAGGAACATTTAGGGACCAAAGACCTCACAATTGAATTTTCCCACAAAAGTCTCGCAAGACGTTTTTGTTTCAATATTGCTGCAAGCTGTGATTCCCACGTGAAAGGCATCAGTGAGCTGCCTTCTCCTGTCACTCACTGCTAAGGACAGAGAGCCTGGTACGTCAGTGTCGTGACCCCACGCTCCAGGCGAGTGTATCCACCCACAACCGGCTCTGCGGTGTCAGTTACACAGTCTGGACTTGATCACCACGCTCAGTCCAGCATCACGGAAACAAAATAAACATGCAGAATGTACGTGCATTGTACAGAAGGAAGTTATTCTCCTCCTCTGTATTTCTTCCGAAAAACTTTCAGGTCTTCATCAAACTTCCAACTGGAAAGAACAACTTTACATGTACGCACTGAGATGTACTGACATTATTTTTACCCCTGGCCCATTTTCTATTTGTGTAAATTAAGATTTTATAAAAGTGGGGAAAGAAAGAGAGTATGGTGTGTTTAAGTCAGTGTGTCTGCGTCTCCAGGTCAGATCAGTTTTAGATGACTTCAGTGACTGCAGAGGTCAGCATTCCCAACAGTTTACACAGTGGCAGATGGCATCTCCGTAAGATTTAGTAACACACGTCAACTAACGCTCCCTTAAGGGAGTTACCCGTCCCATTTATAGCATCAACTTCAATCTCATGTGCAACAACAGAGAGGTGAATACAGCTCACGCTCCTCATGCAAATGCAGCATTTCTTCTTCTTTTTGTCCTTAACTCTAATGCAACCGCTATTTCGAGACTTTTCAGATTGAACACTGTTCCTTTAGTCCTGAATATGTGGTACTCTACCATATGTACATATATATCTATAAATGTTGCTTTATATTACAGGAAGAGAGGAAGCGTTGTTCTGTTTTCCCACCATATGAGTTTTGGCTTCTGTGCTTTACAAAAGAGGACAAGTCAGAAGAGACAGGTAGAAGGAGATGAAGTATTGATTTAGCGTGTTGGTGTATAGATGTTGAGTCTGACAGACTCTTTACATATTGATCGACAGTTTATCACCCTTGAAACTGCTGACTATAAATATATACTGCATAGTTTCACATAAATAATCATATAAAACTGATATTGTGGCTTTTACCTGAGCACCCCCCCCCCCCGACTGCAGTGCAAACGTGGCTGGTTAATGTTGTCTAATAATTTGGTGTGTTTTACGACAATGAGGTGTATTGACTGGAAGCAAAGTGACTCTGCCCATGAGCCAAATCCACACACATGAGCAGGTATAGTGTTAAGTCACAGGGGACTGTTTATTGACAGGCCTTTAAATGTTCGAGTCGTTTTAATTGATCAGCCACGGGGCTCGCAGGCTGGGAGTCGGGGGGCTGCATGGGAGCCGCTGGTCCTGGGAACTTAAGAGCCATTAGCCACAAGTGAGTGCACAATCGTCGATGTGAACAGATTATTGTGGCCGGTCAAGCCTTAAAGAACACTGATAGCAGTGATTATCTTTTCAACGGGAGCACTCAAAGTGCACTGACACTGGCAAAACATTTAAGAGATGTCCATGCTGAAGTGTAACTGGAGAGGGCTCCTCTCGCCACTGCAGATCAATGTGCCACGGCCTACCAGGGGTAAGTGGCCCGCTGTTGACAGTAGGTCATCTTCATTTTCCTAATCGTATTAACCTGTGGGCTGCGATGCCTACTGTAGGCCAACAGCATTACAACACATGTGCCTAACAAGAGCAACAGTAGTTCTCTGCTTTTATTTCTGTTACCGTGCAAGCTCCGAGTGTTAAAACCAATCCTGTAACACGACGTACTCCAGTTAGATCCACGCAGCTTATAACTCATCCAATTCATCATCAGCCCTCTCAAATGTTCTCTCTTTAAAGATGTCTAGACTTCCTTAAAGGAAGATATTTATTTAACTTTATAGGATATTAACAGAGTTAAATGTAAAATATAATATGCTGATGCATGTAACTCACTGGTTTTACTGCCCCCATCATTTTGAGTCCAGATGCTCTGATAGATCACACTGTGAGTTATTTCTGTAATAAATACCAAGGTTTTTTTTTGTTTGCTGTCAGACTTTTTTTGTTTATCGATACCCATAGCAAATTCCGTTTGAGTGACAGAACATCGCAAAATGCCAAAGTTGGAGGGAGCTTTCAAGTGGAGGGAAATTGAGTATGCAAGACTGACACTGACTGATTTAGCAAATGTCAAGCAGTTATCTTGAGCAACAAGAGCCACAATCATAATCGGAGAGGCTCACTTTCAAGTAGCTGTTGAAAGAGGAGATATTCAAAAAAAAAAAGAAGAAGATGTTTCATCTACTTTCCTGTTCTGCTCGAGTCCATAATTCTGAGGATTTCTGCACTTCTGTTTTCATAATGATAGATATAACCTTGATATTCCCGATTCCTTGAATCCATTGGCTGGGAGAAATATCTGCTCAAACTTTGGATGCCACCGAGGAAAATGTGCACAACAACATTCTCGGTGTATCTGAGCTGTCACCGAGTTGTCAGAGTACAGTGATGCTGACAATTGATTCATGTGCAAATGTCTCCGCTCCCCGGATGGCAGTCAGAGTATATAAAACTCACTTTTCCCTCTGCGAGAATGACAGGATGCAGTGAGTCAAGACAACAAAGCTGTCACAAACAGCTGTCTGCACTGACAATTATCAGATTTATTTATTGACAATGATCGGGCAGAGCCACTTGGTGAGAAGCGGCGTCTGAAGACAGGGACATCCTCTGCTGTTAGACAGGATGGACAACTATGATAATACACCGCACACTTACACTGATAGGATGTTGTCAATCACCTCCTCTTTGAAAGGCTATGGAGCGATGGCTGAAAAATTCTTTGAGGCACTCGTTCATTACCTTTCACTGTCCTCGCGGAGGGAAGAGCTCGCAGTCAAGCCAGTGTGAAGCACCCCATATTGAACTGGGTCACGGGAAAATAATGTTCTACCGAGTGAATTTAGTGAAAAATAGCCTCAATAATAAAGATCTACTGTGTTAAGCACATAATGATCAAAAGGCTAACACCATTACAGACCCAGACTCACCTCCACGTCGTAGTGACTCTCTGAGGACAGCTATACGTGTATCTCAAGAATCACAGAGTGTAGGCCACCACCCTCGAGTGGCTTCTGTACTTCTGGTCACAAATGCAGTGCCCTGCGGTTAATTTAATGATCTCTCTATCCAAAACCCCCTCTGAAAGGTGAGAGTAATGGCACTTGTAACCCTACTTGTTTGGCGGCGAGCGGGGGAGCGCGTGTGACTTGGCTGTGGGGGACGCGTTAATCCTAGCGGCCCGATAGCGCTCGCCTCCGTCCAGGCAGCAATGGCCCTTCATGTCTCATCATTTCTTTGCTGTGCCCCACTGCTACCCATTACGTAAAGGGGCTGCGCTGTTTGTTCATGGCTGCAAGTGTCAGACCCATCTGAAAAAGTTCATTTGTATTAGTGGCTGCGCACAGCATGCCCTGGCACTCACTGCTTATGGGATGGATGTATACCAAGGGCCACCAGCTGATTTGGGTAACAAGGTTTTCCAAAGAGCAAATGTTTGGCTTGAGGTAGCCTCCAGGTAGCCCTGAATAGGAAGTAGCGTGGTATTGGATTTAGCCTTTGTGTCACGACACTCCTTGTGGTAAATCCTACTTGTCCAGATAATGTCAAACATTGTATAATGAGTCATGTCCAGATTATTTGCTTCTAAAGATAGAATCCAAACAAGTAATTACATATAGTCAATGAATAATGTAAAAAAAGGTGCTCTTGCTGATTAAGGTGCCTCTCTCTTGATTTAAACCCATTTTCTATCTGTTCCTTTTGAAATGCAGCACAAACACTTTCCAAAATTAGGGGTCAAATTATTAAAATTATTGCCGTCATATTCTATCCCAGACTAAATGCTAGTCAAACAAAGGGGAGCGAAGACAGAAGGGGATTTAATTTTATTATTCAAATCAGAGAGCTGCAGTGTGGTTGACATAGCTCCTCTTCTCCTTCTGTCATGGGGATTGATCGTTATTAAAGAATATTAGGAACACCAAAGCATGGGGTCTAAATACAAGATATCTCAAAACATGTCTTATTCTATACTGTATGTATAGAAATCAAAATAAAGGTGAATAGCACATGTACAGTATCAATACATTACATAATCCCTTGTGTCTTTTCACATGGAGTGGCAGATTAATTACTACAGTGTCAGCAAACTTTTAAATGTTGGTTGTTTCATCTCGAAAACTGAGATAAAAAAAATCAGTGGCAAAAAATTGTATGATCTGTACGACACTCTTAGATCTTTTTTGAGAAAGTTTTTCTATAAATCTTTTCTTCTTAGCTATGGGATCACCCGCTTAACAGAAGTTTATGTTTCTTGCTTAAATCTCACTAAGTTTGGTTCTTCCAGTGAAAAGATGGAAACGTCCTTGCTTTGCAAATAACTTTTTAAACAACATGTACATATCTGCAGAATCTTGGGAAATGAGGAAAATTCAATGGACCATTTTTCATCTAAATCAAATAAAGCTTTTCTTTCAGTGCCCTAGGAAGTTTTCGCAGACTGAGACAGTAAGTCAGTGTGTAAAGTAAAACTACATCTCAACAAAAAACACACCTCTGACACACACAGTACACTTATCAGGCGCCTTTTGGACTCCACACAAGGTTTTACCTTAACTGAGAATGTTAAAATCACGGTGGTCCATTAAAAAGTTTGCCGGGGCACAGACATGACTTTGTACATTTAATACATTGCACTTCGGTGACTTTCGTTTACAGCTCTATGGATTGGTAAACAAATCATTCACAAATTATGCCGGGATGGCTCATTTTCTTATTGAGTCCCAGGTGCGGCTATTTTAATCATTACCTAATTGTCCGGCTGCTCTATCGACAGCGTAGAGGCCTCCCACTCTGATTCTGCTGACACTGGCAGGGCCTCCAAGATCTGGGTTAACCTTTCGATGTCCATTGACGCTCCACAGGCTGATGATGATTGATCGAGGTGGCCCTTGCTGTTAGATAATACCTAATCAGCGTTCAGAGTAATTTGTGTAAATGAGACCTCATTATTGATGGTAGCCAACTTTAGGAGCTTTCATGCACGCTGAATCTAAACAGGGACCAGATCAGCAATAAAACTTTGCCTTGTGCCGCCTGCATCTTCTGTTGGAGATCGAGGGCTGGTTGAACTGTTGAATGGCGAATAAAGAGGAGAAGATGAGTTGAGAGCGCACACATTAACAATAGGAGCAAAGTGGATACTGTATGTAGACATACTGCTGAATGACTCACCTAGCCTCGTGTTTTAATGTTGCTAATAACATTAAATGCAATATCCTTATTAGGCAAATATTTCCTCACCATGCTGCATTTGGTTTTCTTTAGGATTTTCATTTTCCTCATAGTGTGACTCAGATTTGTTCGTTCTTATCTTAATTGAGCTATCTGTGATGAACCAGGGGAAATAATTTCCCTTTCCACAAGACCACCTACTCTCAGAAACCATTCTGTCAGCACCCTGGTGAAATAAGTCCAAGCAGGGTATTAAAATGATAATAGAGCATGTGGGTGCTTGACAAGCCGTCCGAGAGTAGAGATTATAAAAAAAAGCAACTATTATATTCATCTCTTTACAAATGTTCGTCTCTGGTGGAAACGACAGACAAAAGTCAGCTTCTGGACAGCAGAGGCAGTGGATAATGAGCCTTCACTGGATCTACAACATAATAATCAGATACAGCAGCAACAATTATCTTTTGATAATAGCGTCTGTCTCATCTTCGGGGTGACGCAGCTCTGATTTTTGTCAGCATGTGCTGGCCACAGCAGTATTTTTGAAATCAAAGTGAATGTTTCAGGTGCTTCTGTTGCTGCTGAGATGTTGATGTTGGACGATGGATGGTTGCCCCAAGGACATGGCCCAGTCCTGGCCCCTGCTAAAGGAGCCCTGCCCCGCCGCTCCCAGCACAAGGCCCGGGCTCTGACATGACGACACCAGGCCTTGATGATGATTGATCGTGTTGTTTTCTTCATTACTTTAAACCCAATCAGTGCTTGCTGTAATTTGAGTAATGATAGCTCATTATTGGCAATTTCAGAGTTTAAGGGCTTCTTTATTTTATCTCACTGAGGGACCCTTTGGGACGGCATTAAAGGATCAATGATTTTCCTCTGTGCATACACACAGGGCCGGATTGGAAAATCCTATTTCAACTCTGAAGTTCAAATGAATGGCCTGTACTTTATACTGAGGGGGGGTTCGTTCTTTCACAACACTTTCAGTGACAACAGAGACGAACAGACCAGCTCATAATTTCCTGGATCGGATCAATACATTATGAATAAGATATAATGGATCAAACAAACAAGAAGATATAGATGCACATTTTTAATATACTTTCAGTATAATTAAGGTAAATGGAGGCAAAATAAATATGAATATATAAATCTGAAGTAGGGGCACTTTAATTCAGAGCCCTTAATGAGAAACTCATTAAGTATAAACACTTCAATTATACTGATTACTGCATAAGATGTACTTACTTCTAATAATTCAGTTAATTATGGACCTGTTAAAATGATCATATGAAAATGTTTTAAACTTAATTAATTAAAGATATTCTTCAGGTGTTTTTTTCTTTGCTGTATATTTAAACATGATCATTATACATCATTAAATAGTTTTTGAATTCTTGATTATTCTGAGTAACATAAACATTTTCAATATGATATGTTACATTTTAGTTAACACTAATATTCTATTTTACTACAATACAAATACTACTATTGTAAATCATTTAGTTCTGGTACACACAACGTTGTCTTTATACATTTGTCAGACAGTGGTAATGAACGTCATTTGTTCTCACTGATTCTTGTGTTTTTAACTGCAGCTGGATGCTTATAAGCTTTGACACCAATTTCTTGTAGCTGATAATCGGCTATTGATCCCAACCATACAGATGCTATGAAAGAAAGATAATCAAATATAGCAGTTATTAAACAGGAAATGCAAAATATGAAATGTGACAGCTTAATTAAAATAAGTGTGCTGATTACAAAGTGAAATGACACTGAGCTTTGATAGAGACAGACGTCTTTATATCACATCTGTTGGGATTCCCAGGAAATAAAAAAAGCAACATTACCATTTCTAAAGCTGAACGCTTGCAGATGAGCACAGTCTATAGCAGCAGCGACGTATAACGGTGCGTCAACAATGAAATTGTTTCTGAGGTAGACGAGGATCATATATTCTTAGATGAAGGCACCAAGGCGATCTGACCTTTGTAATAAATACAGTGCAGGTGTTTAACAAAACAATCACAGCAAAGAGCATTTCCAATTTCACTCGATGCCAACAATCAATCATAAGGTCCAAAGATGGGACGTAGCAATAAAGGCACCTGCAAAACCAGTAATGAGCCTTTTCTCGTGCTGAGAGACACAGATGCTGAGACAGACCCGGGCGACAGGATTGTAAAGAAAGGTCAAGCCACAACTTTACACACTGATCAGAATCAATACAAAAATTTGGAGAAAGAATATCAGCAGTCCTCCAGGAATCAGTGACAGAGGGGGTGATTAATCATGCTAACACTTTGTTATTACCTCTATTGCTCTTGAGGTCACAGCACGTGATCGTACAACACTCAGCGTGTTGGAAAACAAATACAAAAATAAAATCGGACTATTTTTGTATCTTTAAAGTGTTGATTTCCGCTTTGATGGCGCCCGCGATGACCCTCGCATCGCACGCCGTTACGAGATTTACTGCATAAAAGAGTGATGCGAGACACATAAAAGAATCTGCAGCCGTGAAGTCTATAACAATTCTTGTTTGTAGCCTTGACAATGTTGATCCTGTGAGGCACTAATGCCCTGAATTAGAGCAGATGAATGGACCACTCTGCTGGTCATGACAGGGTTTCACTAGCCATCTAGTCTTTCCCTTTTCATCTTATTCCCTTTGGTGATTCCCTGGTCCAAATGTTGTCCCCTTTCTTCTGGTCTCAATTTCTGTTCATCAAAAGAAAGGTGAACATATGTCCAAATCCTGCGGCCTCAGCCCCGACATACTGTGTCATTAGAGCTGAAAATGGGAGGGCTTTGCTGCGATAGCACTAACACACACACACACACACGCAAGTAGACTCAAATGTAACATAATGGACACAGATGTACGGCATGTATATAGATATAGAGGCATGTTCACACACACACACACATGAGCGGGGGTATTTGATGTTCTCCTTGTTTGAAGCCAAATTCTTGTTATCACTGCTGGCTATATACCGCGCTCCATTCCCAAGGTTTTTGAGGAGAGTCCAGGGCTTTCATCTGAGAGCCATCGTCTATACAGGAGCCAACAGTCTCACAACCAGTGACATACTGACTGATGGTTAACATTTCAAAACCCATACCTTATATTAGCACATGACAGGTACAACCAAAATACCAGGTGAGTGGAAAGCACACACGGGAACTGAGACACCGACAAAGGAGGTACGCACTCTCTCAAGACCAGAGCAAATCTGACGATACCCCGGCCTTCATTCTTTAGATATATTTAGCTTTCAGATGTTATATATCATCACCTTATTAAATCTTTTTTCCTCCCTCGAGCACACCTCAACCAACTGCTCCCCTCTCCTCCCCACCCACTCCACTTACACACAGAGTAGCTCTAGACATTGGCCATTAAGCCTCGCCGCTGCCATTTCCTGTCTCATGGTAGCAGGAGCTTGGACGTTGAGCAGCAGGGACTTGAAAAGGGCGACGGTTCCACTTGTCTGAAACATCTGGGTTGTGGGAGTGAGCTTCACTTTCAAGCAATGTTCCGGACACGGGATGTTTTCGACATTTTCACTTGACGAGGGACCCTTTCAATTTATTAAGATAAATTTAAAAAGAAGCCCAAAATATTAACTTCAAATATTAGTAGTAAATCAATAAAGCTGCTTTCAGACATGCACTGGAATCTGAGGCTGGATGTGAAAACCCTAAATGCTCCAGTCAGTTATTCTGGACATTTTCCTAAACTTTCCTTGCCAGCCCCCTGTTAAAATGAATGAGTGAGCCCATGTGAGAATACAGCAGGAAAATGTACGGAAACTCACAGGGAGTGAGTGGGCGTATTGATGATGTTTTTAACACAATAGATGTAAACCTGATGAATACAAAAATAATCTCAGGATGAAAAGTGTTGCCATACACGTAGAAGAGGGCGACAAAGATTTCATCCTGGAAAGATGAGAGTCAAGACATTTTGATGATCAGGGTCGATGTGCTGTAAACAAAAACGTGCTTTCTGCAGCAGAAGTTATACATCATGTCCTGCCTCCTGCCTCCTGCCTCCTGCCTCCTGCCTCCTGCCTCCTGCGTGCTCTACCCAGGTGCAACTCCTCACCTCAAGGTCCTGGACATTTTCCTGTTGTTATGAACTGAAACCATCTTCGAATAAGATGATGATGTAGTTTAATCAGTGGTGCAAACCATCTCCTTATGTAATTCTCTTTTTTACATAAGGAGAAACAGCAGCAGATGACAAATTCAAAATTCTTTACTATCATGATTGTGCATGAAAAAAAGACAAATACATTATATTTCATTTTATTATATATCATCATATTTGCTACAACATTGAATTAAGTGAGTTTGTAACGTAAGTAAGTAAAAATATTTGATAATAGTACATCTAATACTTGAATTGAAGAGCCTTGTTGAGTCAAAACTTTTCATTATCCCTAAATTGGCACAATACAATTAATTCTCTCCTCGAAAATACATGGTAGTGTGGTGAACACTTGCACTCTTGGTCTCTAATTGAAAAGTTAGTTACCACAGTCACACGGCTAATTTGATCTCTTCCTCCATTATGGGCCCTCTGGCTGTCCACTCCCACAAATCAGCTCTGCAAATTGGTAAATGGTGCAGATTTGTGCTGAAGTTGAACTCAGAGAAAAAGCGTGGTCCAAATTCATTTTATCTTGGCAAGCTACTCATAGCAACTATTCAGGGACAATTAATTTATTTTACTGTGGAATTCTAAAGTTAGATGAGGCAGTGTACACTTCTCTCTATGAGGAAATAATGAATTGAACTAGCAGGATCTCAGGATGACAGAGTTCAAAGAGGCCTGGGTTCCCTCAAATACACCAAACAGAGATATGCAGTAGATCAATGATGAGTTTCACTGTCTTACAAATGACCTACTTTACAACATCCAGATCCTCCCACCATGTTTGAGATTTGAGTCAGGTTGAAAAGCAGCAGAGAGCTGCTTCAAAGCCGCCTGCTGACCTCTACACATGCAAGAGGAAAATGTAGCAAGACCCAGAGCCGATTTTTTATTATTCCTTTAGACACCATGCAACATAACTACAATAACAGTTATTACTATGTTAAAATTTGCATCAATAATAACTTGATTATTAACTTGATTTATCCAGCACCTTTCAAAACAGCCCTTACGCAATACTTCACAACGGACAAATAGAAATTCAAAATAAAACATCAAAGACGACAAACAAAATAATACAATATCATTAAAAATCAAAGAGAAGTTAATTTATACAACTAAAATATAAATCTATACATAATACAACCGTTACAATTTAAAAAGAAGCAAGTATATAATACATCAAATACAAAAAGCATAATAATTCAATACCATTTCAAATCAGTGAAAACAAATAAAAGCATATTTTAAATCAAAGACATCAAATGATTTAGCACATAAAACAGTTCAAAGTGACGATAAAATAAAAGGATGAAAGAAGTGACACCTAAAGACAAATATGTAAAAGCCATTTTGTAAAAGTGAGAAGATTTAAAAACAGACAGTTAAGTTGGTAAATTATTTAGGGTTTGGGCCCTTTTTTATTAGGGGCCCCTTAATACATAAATTCATAAATGACTTATTACCTTTTCTATGCAGGTTATTAATGTGTAAATGAAAGAACGAGAAAATCGTACAGACAGAAAAAGGAGCGCTACAGACAGAGGGAGGGAGAGAGAGAGAGAGAGAGGCTGGGGGTTGAGGGTGTACTTAACTCTATTGTTCTAAAAATGTTCACTTCCTTTTCGTACACATATTTGATTTACTATTTGGCAGGATTTCAACGCACTTTTACCCTCCACTTTCAGAGGAGGAGGAGTTAGCTGACACTCTCGATTCAGAACTCCACCGAACGCGGTGGGGATCCCTGGAGAATCGCTCATTCATTCAGCATTCCCATCAGCCCATTAGACTGGCCATCAGCCAACATAACTGCTTCCTGTTTCTCCGTGACACCTTTTTCATCCTCGCTATAATTCACTTGTTTGAGAAACTTCCAACAGGGAGAAGGTAGTGGATCACTTTAGCCCGAGGAGTCTCAGGCATTTAACGAACTGAAACTGAACCAAATATCAGGAGAATGGCGCTGCATTTGCTCTCGCAATTCATCGCCTACTCAAAAGCACGAGGATTGGATTGAGATTTGAATCCGTGGCATGAGCTAGAATGGAGCCGCTGTAAAAGTGCCTGGATGTGCAGCGTGCAGCCGTAAAAAGAAAAGGGTCAACACCTGTAATTGGATTTAACAGATGCAACCATTTCCACTGGCTGAAAACTGAATATATCATGTTAGTGCATCGCTGACTGAAATTAGACGCTGTCTTGTATGATGTATAGAAATGTGAGTCATTTTCATTCTGGAGTATTTCTGTGTGTAAAATTTCACTCATATTTAACATAGTTTACCGAGTCTGACTAAAGCTGGAGTGTGAGGAACATTTATATATAAAGGACATTCAAGCCCGTTACATTCAAGCCCTTTACCTAAAGAGTTTAACTTAAACTGATCAACACCAGGTAAATCTCTCTGCACTTTCCAGTATGCTGAAGGTTTAACTCTGGTGTCTGTGTCAACATTACCAGCGGTGATGCGTTTTAAGTCGACTGGCAGGTTTGCCAGAGTTGAAGAGGGGAGCAACTGTAGCAACACATTTGGCTACAGCAAGAGTTTCTGATGCTCCAGATAAAAAAAGATGTTTGGCATTCAGAGGAAGGATTCCGATCTAAAGAAGAGGGGACTGAAGGGAGCATGGATGTTGCCTTGCTTCTCTCAGACAGATTTGTATTTGTAAAATATTTGCATTACTCTTCTTAAATAATGGATTATTCTCTTGTAATTGTGGAAATTTGTGAAAACTGTGTTTGGGTAATTACAGTCTATGGGGACACAAAAATTCTGCACTACAGGTATAACCGCTCTAATAATAACAGGATAAGTCTAAATGATTAGCATTTCATGCTGGCAATGGAACCTTTTTGAAAATACATTTTGGAAGTACAGTTGTCACATCATGATACTACATCACTTTCTACTATTACATGCATTCATGCTACATATGAGCCAAATTGGAGTATGGAGGCAGAAAACAGAGAAACAGGGTAGTGTTTTTTATACATGTAGGGCATAAATTATGTCCGATCTTGCAAGCTCGATGCCACCGTTGAACAGCTAGTCAATGGAGAGGGCAGGGAGAAGCAATGGAGCGAAGTAATGTGTAATCTTACTACTCAATGGGCTGTGCCCAGCAACGGGCCTCTGAATGCTGGAAGTGTCAGAGAGATAAATAGCAGAGTGTCCCCCTCGAAAAACATGATTAATACCCCGCCTGGTGACGCTGCTGAAGATGAAGTGGGAGCAGCTGGCTCAGGCAGCGTAGGCACGCAGGGAGAGGTGGGAGGGGGGGACGGGAGCGAGCGCAGCGGAGCAGAGAGGGCAAAGAGTAGGACACACTGGCAGCTAGGGGAAAGGAAGGCAAGGCAAGGGCAATGCGGGCCACCATAGGCACAGAGACCCCTACCTCCCTTCATCTCCCTGTGAACGCAGATTTCTGGTTTCCTTTTTTTCCTGGTTTTGTAGTTAAATAATCCTCAGCTACCCACTTGCTGTACAAACTGTTTGTATACACAAACACAAACATCGATTTGAATCATCCAATGCAAATTGTAGTCTGTGCTCTACAAATATAAAAATCTTACAGGAGGTTTACCTCATTTATCTCATTTAGCCGAACAAACCCCACAGTTGATAACCTTGACATCTGGAATATAAGGAAATACTCTCCCAGCACATGTGGCACTCAACCATTTGTTAACATGAGTGTCCACAGGCCTGAGACCTGCATGTGGTGATGTACTGCAGACCTCTCTATACTTTCCTAATGTACAGAGCTCCACTAATAACTGCATTTTGCATTCTTTCCATACACCACTTATTTCTTTGCGAATAGCTTAGTAATCCCTCCTGTAGCAGCCTGCACCTTTTAATTGTTACTGAACAGTCAAAGTTTTGTCCGTCAGTAAAAATTCTGTTGAGTACAGTTCCCCCCCGCTGAGCAGGACCTGTTTCATTAGAAACAGTTGAAACTCTTAAAACTCCGGACAGAACACATGGAGTTATTGGGTCTGTTCTGTCGTGTAAGTAAACATGTCGAGGGGTGGGCTACTTTTTCATGGTTCAGGGGCCCCAACCCTCCCCTCACACAATTAACTTTTCCAGTGTAATGAGATGATTGATATGCTGGAAGTGTGTGCTTTAAGGAGATATTAATCATTCCCTCTGGTAATTTTAATCATGCGTTCCATCATCCCCAGCTGCTGAGGATCACCTTCCTAGCAAACAAAGGGCGGCCACGCCACTTGCATAGTCATTCTGTTCTAGTTTAACTTTATTTTATGCTGGTTCCTCCCATCTGTTCGCACAAGCCTCCACAGCCCACGTTGCACGTTGACAAGCTGGGGAAGCAATGTGTGGGCGGGTGATTGTACGAGTGTGTGTGTGTGCATGTATGTGTGTAAACTTTAGAAACACAGGCATCTTTGAAATGGTAAATCTAATCCTCCAGGTCCGTGACTAGTTGGTACAACGCCACCAGCCACCTCCACTAACACGTACAGTAATGCATACAAACAGTGGGCACACTCACACACACGTAGCCGCTCACACGCACACAATCATCGAGATCCACGTACTGATGCACACACGCAGAGCCATAGCCTATGCACAAGCGCATGTACAAACACACACATCCACCACATGGTGTGGGCAATATGTCAGAGCAAAGCATAATTTGGCATTTGAACCAGTCACTATTATTGGAAGTATGAAGAAATGCTGCAGGGAAAATTTGTTTAGATGACAAACAACTCGGAAACTCTTTTTCTCTCCCTTGACCGCCTTGAAAGTCAAAGACACTTATATATTCCCAAAACACTGATTAGTTCATGTTGAGTGCCTCCATTGTGCTGTACTGTACCTCTGCGTTGTTGTTCCATATTTTACCCAAGGCAATGTAAGATTTGGAAGGGTATTCCACAATCAAAGGCATTTCTCCTTATTCAACTGCTGTGTTGTCACAGTCAAGGCCACATGGAAGCTAGTGTTGACCCTGCGGTGCTTTCAAACACAAAACAGAAAGAATCCTTACAAAAGCCAAAAAAAATGTTACCTTCTCAGTAGGAAACACAGAATCTAAGCATTTCCAGGAGGTCGACTATAAGCCATGCAGAGAATAACTTGATGTGGTGACAGTAAAGTTAAGTAATAATAAATAAAACTGAATAACAGGATTATCAATGACAAATAATGCAAATTCAGTCATGAATGTATTATTATTGACTTAATAGCATTAATTTTGCATTAAAACAAAATAAATAATACTGGTTGTGCTAAAACCAGCTAAAGCTCATAACTTCCTCTTGACAAGTGTCCTAAATGTGCGTTTAATCATTTACAAACTAATGACACCCACCTGACAGATATTCCACCATCAACATAGCAATATAAGTAACTGAGGTCTGGTTGTGCACAGATTAGCATTGCTTGCGTGCCGTCAGGGGCCAATGCAAAGTAGACGGGTTAATCCCCAGGATGAGTTGATAGGACACATCCCTAAATGCACTGAGCCTCGCTGCTTCTAAAAACCCATTAATTGTGCCCAATATGAAAGAAAAAAAAAGTAATTTAATTTTACATCAAGTCCAGCCTCATCTGTTATCTGTGGCACACTTCTGCAGAGTACATAAAGGTAATAGAGGTTTTCAGGGGCTATTCCCCACTTATTATCTAATAATGATGAATGAATGTGCCGGGAAGTGACAGCTGTTTACACATTTAGCCGGTGGAAAGGCATTTGTTTGCAACTTTCAGGGAAATCGAGGAAATCTTGTTCACTTTGAGGACACGGAGCAACTTTAGTTTCCTGTCGGTTTCAGTGAAAACGCAGGAAACACTGTAGCTTTGTGACTTGAAACAAAAGAGCTGTCTGTTAACACTCTATCAGTTTTGGTACAGTGGGGAAATATGCGACAATTTTCTCACTTCACAAAAATCCTACAAAACAAAAACAACTTGTCCTGTGTAAACTTGACACAAACCTTTTATACAACTTTTCATGAAAGTAATAAAAACCTACATGAAAGTACATGTCATACATCTGTACCAGAGAATAATCTGGCAAAAAGAACAAGAGGGAAATCACGTACCACACCTCTAACCCGGCAGGTGTGTTTTCATAGGCCACACAGCACCAGCATTAATACCACTGCAGTGTTTTATTCAAAAAAGTGAACAGGTTGTCAGTTCATCCTCCATTTAAAAGCATTTCACGTTTTATTTTGACCTCACACTTATCACCAGCATAAATAGTGTTGATAGAGTGAAGTACCTTACAGCAACTGTTTTGTTGAAGGGTGCTTATAAAGAAAACATGACGACTGCTGGCTGGCCCTCATTATTTCCACCTTGCTTTACCCTGGCACTCCCGCTCCACTGAATGACTAAAAGACAATTAATCCTAATAATCAGGGCCTTAGCCATCATTCCTCATTCTGGCAGGCCTCTTTTTCCATAGGGGCACGGAGGGAGTGCCCGAGCCATGGATCTCTGCTGCACGGATGAACCTCTTACAGATGTTGAGTGAGCAGCGCGGTTAATCGCTTAGCCATCTTATGGCCTTCACACGTACAAAGATGGAAAAGTGAAGTTGGGCTTTTCATCATGTCATGTCTGCCGCTGAACAAGAGACTGACTGGACAAGATATATTTACACGTTTGGTTCGGTATTTTAAGCGACGTCATACTACTGCAAAATAAGAAACGTAATAGAAAGATGCGAATGTGGGCGTCTGTTAAAACTCAATGCAAGGCAACAGTCCAACATGTTGGCACTGGTAATTTTAGCCTCAGTTATACAGATATACAATGTGCAAACACACACAAACATATATATATATAAAAATATATAGCAAGGATCTTAAACTAAGCAGGATTGCTTGTTGGCAAGAACATGCACATCCTTTTCTTGGCAGTGCCGGAGCATAGTGACACCCTCTCTCTTCACAGCAGAAAGGCCGAGATGCAGTGTTTGACTTGTGTGCGTTATCAGCATGGGGACCTAATCTTCTCAAATTACAGTCCAAATGTTTGGTGAGTGCTACAGCCCCAGCGTGGCGAAGCAGAGGGACTGCTATGACCGGCGCTGACAGGAGGCCTGGGCAAGCAACCAGATGCTACGGGGCTGCTTCAGATGCGGAAGAAGAAAATCACCATCACAATGCGGCAATTATGGCAGCCTCAAATTCACTAAGCTGGAGCGCGGTGTCTTCTCACAGCGTCTCAGCAGCACTCACAGCATCCCACACAACAAGCTCATTAGGCCAGCACATCCTCTCTCTGATATAGGGTGGAGGAATTAATGCAGGAGCACCTGGTTTTCTGAGAGCCATCCATCCCACCGTATACAGCCGGCCACGCTGAGGTTATGCATTATCTTCTTTAAAAGCGTGAAATGTGGCCACCCTGTTCAGTTTTTAAGCTACACCTCTCTTTTTCCAGAGTGCTATGTGAGGGGCAGGCATATTAATCACACTCACAGCCACTAATGCTCACAATCAGTCAACACAGTTGGCCAGGCTCTCCATCTCTGGTGACAGAGAGGTTTGTCCTGAGGCCTGCTGATTCGTCCTGCTACGTCTGCCTCTAGGACAAAATACACAACACGGCCAGGCTTTTATCCGCTAATACCCCTGCATCACATTGTTTTCCAAATGAGATGATGAATGTGAATTATATATATTGCTTTCTAGAGTAGATCTAGCAGGAGACAGGGAATTCACTTAAATAATAATAATAATAATAATAATAATAATCTACCTACTAATTCCACAAACATCTGTCTTTCTGTCTGTATGTGGAATGCACATTTTGCAAACCGTTCATCATACCAACTTCACACTTGGTAGGTGTATTCTTAGTGATTCAAGGAAGTGCAGTGTTGAATTTGGTGCGATTTGGACATGTGATATGTTTAATATTAAGAAGATTTTAATAAACAGGTAACCAGAGCTGTGTAGCAGTCAGTGAGTGTACCTGTGGCAGTGTACCTTCAATCTGCAGATCCAGTTGAACACGTCTTCTTCTATGTCCTCAGGTAAATGACAGCAGTGGACGGTAACTGGGACAAACCGTGGTTCATAATCATGGCCAGGTCATTTGATGTTTATACTTGATTCGTGATAATCAAGTTTTTTAACTTCACTCTGCACCAAATACTGTTTATTAAAAAAAGCTTTGCACACAATGTCCAGCACAAACAATAAAAAGTGACAGTTTATTGTTGAACCGTTTGAAGACTCACTAATGACAAAGAATAATTGTGAAGTAGCTCCAGGGCATCAACACAGAGAAAAGAAAACAGCCCATTCCAAACAGGCAGGTTTAGAGCAGGCACTGCATATAATAATAATATAATATATAATATATAAATATAATAATAATAATGTATTTTAGTTTTTATATATCAACATACTAATAACTATAAACAACACGTTCTCAGCGCAGAAACATTTTGAGGAAAGGTAATTTGTCATCAGACTGATTTTCGACAGCATGGATACAACATATGTCAAACAGTCAAGTTTTGAGAAACAAACAGCTGGCTAGTTCAGCTGAGAGGAAACTGCCTACTGAGCAACAATGATCTCTCCCTGAGTGTCATCCGCCAGCAGCATGAGGCAGAACCAGCATGTTTGGATTCCTACTGTACAGCGAGAATGGCTCCTCTTGTCAACTTCAAGCTGACAAGTGCAACATTGACACAAATTAATACAAAAATCTGCACAATTAATTTCATCGCAAGCTCCGACATTACAAAAACAAATAAATTAACAAGAAATTCTTGTGCTGAGTGCAGTCATGTATTTGTGCGTGGTGTGTCTGTGTGTGTGTGTGTGTACGTAGTTGCTTATGCAAGTCTCAGGGTGCATGCTCAGTTTGTTATTTTTTTCTATTGCTCACAAAGAAATGCTAATTATTGGGCTTCAGGTAGCGTAAAATGTACAGCTGTGGTGACTGTCAGTGCTCGGTGGACTATTGAGCGGGTGTACAACTTGTCAGTGGGTGGTGTCTCTAGCTTTCATCCAAAGAATCACCCAGTGGCGTTGCTATCTTCTGCCAACGTCAATCAGCGGGTTCCTTTTGAAGCGCAAGGAAATCAAGCTTTATCCGCTATATACACATATATATTTTATCTCCTCGTTTATCTGGGAAACAACACTCGAGGTTGACCCCATTCAAGTCTGCTGAAGCAGGTGAATGAGAATGTACTTTCAGGCAGTTAGAAACCGTTTGATCCTCAACTCGTCCAAACATTGAGGTTGAGTCTTAATGTTTGCATTCCACATCACCTCACCCTCCTCGGTCACAGCCAGATGGCTGCGACAGTCCATGCACATCACTTGTAAGTCAGGTCTGCTAGCAACAGCTGCCTTCTATAATTCTGCTGCTCTGCATTAATGTAGTAAACCACAAGTCACTGCTTTTTGTTAATAAAAATGTTTCTTCACTTTTCATAGCCACATGGAGCCAGATTGCTGGCTCCTGTGAACAAACTTTGCGTACCAACTTGTCGTCAACTTTGATTACTTCATTTCTGAGGAATTCCAGATGTTTGAGGCTCCTCTCACGGGGATTGCCGGCACCTGAACTGACAGCATTTGGAGCCATGTGCTGTCACAAGGCAGTGCAAGTAAACACATAGGGTAACATTCAAAAGATGTTTGTATCAATTAATTGCTACTTTGTGATAATCATTTGCAGGTTTTTCAAGGGGTAATGGGTTCCATGAAGTTTGACAGGATTTCTTTTTGAAAAGGTTGACATAACTAACATGACTTTTTCAAGTCTATCTTAAACCATGTGCTGTAAATATAACATGTAACTTGGGAAGGGTTCTGGTAGTATCGACTTGTAGCTACTACAATAAATAGTTTATATTTGTAGTTACTAGAGGGAACATCTGCTCTCCATAATCACGATCGTCTGAAATCAAATAAAGCCTATTTTCTAAGAACATTTTACTTCAGAATTAAGATATTAGCAACTAACAGAAAATATAATATGGTCACAATTGTTTTTCTACTAAAATAAATTTCTGTTATGACGTTGCATTAGTTGCACAAAACAGGAGAAGAGGGGAATCTTTCTATCAAGAAGTGCAGGGACTGAGGGAGGTGGTTTGTAGCTCTGACAGAGACTTAGTCCTCTGATCCGCTGCTTCTTCACTGGACCCGTCTCTGCTGTTCGCCCTGCAGGATGAGGATAGACGTTTAATGCTTTTTGAAAGAACTGAAGAAAAGCTGTTTCCTTCTCTGCTGGAAAGAGTTATGTTTTCTGGTCTCCCCTATTAATTCGAAAGGACTCCCAACATGATGCAGTCTGCCACTGCCCTAGTGTCTGTGCAATACCATTGGGTCATGAAGGGAACTAACAAACTGCAAACAGCCTCCACTGCAGCTCAGCGTGATCAGAACATAGATGACCATAACCGTCTCCTTATTTTGTCTCCTGAGAGGAAGAGCAATCTACTGCACCACAGTAATTACCAAGTCAAGGATCAATTGGCTCCATATTTTTGTCTCTGCCTATATTTTTTCCATATGTTGGGGGTATCTGCATCACATGCGGAAACAAACTCTGTAAGGGATGACCAATGTTCTGGGGCGGTCTGAAGGAACAATAATTTAGGCCAAGGCTTTGACTTTGCTAATTTTATAAACTAACCTTTCCTACCAGCCATAGCACTTCTGTAAGGTAGCTAGCATGCACAGGTGAGGTAAGAGGTATGACATCTGACAACTCATTCCCCTTCTAATATAATCGCTGGTCAAGTTGTCTGCTGATAGCTGAAATGACTCTTAGGCCAGAGGGAAATGTCCCAGTGCTCCCAACGGGCTGTCATTTGCAATGTCCCCTGGCCAGGTCATGGGTCCTGCCACAGTGGGAGTCTATCAATAATTTCAGCATGTGTCCCAAAAGGATGTACATACATGTGTGTTTTGTATTTTCAACTGAACGCTTCCCTAACACACTACTCATTATTTCCCTAAACCTATGTTTTGTGCTTAAACTTAATCAAACCTTGGTGTTTTGACAACATAAATGTACTTGAACCGTTTTAACTTAGCAATGAGAGATGCTCAAATACTGACAGTCAAAACACCTTTTGTTGCACCTTCTCAAATCCTACTAAATGAAGGGTCATTTAATTTTTTGAACATCCAACACAGACTAAATAGTCTGAATATTTAACACACTCGTCACACCATTCTAATGCGATAGCCAGGTGTCTGATGGCAGATGGTAGCCATGATGATGCTACTTACAACTCGTTTTATCCAAAACAACTCATTCAAACAAATACTCACATTTGGTAGCAACATACATACTTTGCAAAGACAGCAATTCCTCCTTCGTAGCAAACTCAAAAAAATGGCTAGTTGGGTTTTATTTGTTCACTGTTTCATCACAAATCAGAAAGAAATTTAATTACATACGGCATTCAGGCCATAGGTTCAATAACCATTCTTTAGATCCCCATTAGTGGTCTCAGCAAATAATCACAAGACTACAGTAAAAATAGAAAACTTGTTTTTGCGGTATATGAATACAGTTAATGTGACCATCATATAATATCTTAAGGCTTATAAACCTTTCTCTAGTGATGGGGTTTTAAAGATCATTCTCTGAACAGCATGTCCTGGTATTACTTTAAAAAAGAATTAAGTTGTGTGTTGCACAATTTTTCATTGTTTGTAAAGTTCACAGTTCACTGCAGACATACATGCAATCGATCATGTATAGTTGAGTTGCACTGAGTCACACTTGCAGAGTCAAAGTGCACAACAGGGAGATGTTAAGGGGAAAAATACGCTGAAAAAAGGGAAAATGTAAAACATAGCACAGAGCAGGCTTGAAACTCACTTGGCTGATTTTGTCGCCCCAGGGAGAGCTAACACTGAAATGCTCTTTGACCATGAAATGGCCCTGCCTGGTAATGGTGGTTAATGGCTATATGGTGCAGTGGCGCCGATGCTGGGCAGGAGGGAGACCTAACAGGGGCATCCTCCCTGCTCCAGTAGGCCCCATCCAATAAAGGTGAGGGGGAATGCTGGGATTGTAGTGATATTTTGCTTGAAATTAGAAATGTCAGTGAACTGTGGTCAGGAGAAAGGGTCATATATGGATCAGACAGAGAGAAAACATTACAAACATTACTGTGTGTATGGATATGTTTGAACCAATAGAAAAATGCAAAACAGATTTAAATGTGAAATGCTTCATGTATTTATTCTTTAAGAAATACTGGTTCAGAAAAAATTGGTTTGTATGTATGTATATTTGCAGGTAAAAGATCAAAACACTATCATTAATAGGATAATAGGGTTACGGTTAAGGTAAGTTCATACGATTGATTTAAAGGACACCCCATATCAAGCAAACAGCACTAACAGCAAGCAAATCATTTCTTTCATAACTTAATTGTTCATGAAAAAACAAAGGTTCTACTAACAGACAATTTATAGTTAGATATTTGTCAGAATTATTATGGATAACCATTGCTGACCCTAAAGTTCTGTGTACCTTTATGCCACATTCAATTTGATTGAGTTGACCTTTTCAGAAAATAGCCTGTATTCTATCCTTTGACTTATTGGCTGCCGGACTACAGTTGATGCAGCTCATTACATGTGTCGACCTATGCTGTGACTTGAAGTGCTTCTGAAAGACTTCTTGCCCTCATCATTGCAAGGTTTCGCCAAGTGTCCTCCAGCTGAAATCCATAAAGAGCAAAGCCCAGGGCAAGATGTGGGTATCAAGACCTCAACAAAGCAACGGCATATCATAGGCCAACCATGGCCAGATGAGGTTACCATCTGAGAGCCATCTGGAAATATGGCATGTGACAGGACAGAGGTAATGCATGTATTGTAGCCTAAAAGTGTCTTGCTCTAAAGGTCATTATTGAGAGACAAGACATTACACCACCAGACCTTACAAGTATCCTGCCCATTGACATACCAATGCTTTGTTTTTATTTTTTCATGTACTTTTTATTATATTTGTTAATAATTTACAAAGCAAAGTTTAAATGTTAGGAAAAGGAAAACACAAGATACCCAAGAGGAAAATTAATTCAAAACTTCAGTACATCACCTTCTTTTCAAAACATTATTATACTTACGAGTTTCAATCAATCGAGATACTAAAATTCTGTAACCTGTAATTTATTTTTTTTGCCTTTGGCAACATAGGAAAAAAGCTGTGAACACTACACTGAAATATTTACACCTGTTTTGTACAAACAGTTTCCTATATTTACTGTACACAACCACCATATAAACCAATTTGAGTAGATGCCACGGTTGCATCACGGTCCATCACAAGAAGGAAAAAAAGACAATAGACAGGAGTACAAAAATAAATGTATTGTTGTACTGTTGGATGTCATAGTAGGAAGACAACCTTTATTGTTACAGAATACAGTCAAACAAAAGACAACCTTGAAGCTGAGAGCAGGATGGAGCGGACTGGACTTTTATCACACACTAAGGTAAAAACAATTATGTAAGAACTAACGATAAATTTGCACCAGCAGCAATCACAAAGCTGCCGTTCTCAGTTGACCATTTTATAATGGTACACACCATTGACAAACATTAGAATGCAAGCAGAAGTATTATGTAAATAAATCAAACATGCAATGATGAGAGTCATTTCACTGACTTCCAGTGTTGGTCTTGCAGTTCAGTATTTGTCTCACTTCTGAGGTACCAAACATGCACGTATGTACACAGAGATAAACAGACATATTAATAAATAACCATAAATATGCACAGCCGTACACATACATTTCTCCTAATTTAAGACCCAGAATGTACAAGTACTGATTGTGAGGCAAATCCAGCTATAATCAGATTTGCCCATGAGTCACGATGGGGAACTGAGTCATCCGCCGCAGCGAAGACAGCGAGGAAAGTCGGAGACAACTGAGGGTTAAGCTGCAAACCTCTTCTGACAAACCTTGTCTGATGAAGCTTTAGTGGACACAGTGACAAGTGAAATATGGGGTCAACTATCAGTCATTCATCAATGAACCCATCCTGTCATCATTTGAATTTTTAGCACTAGGCAATATTAACCTTCATAACCCCCAAGTCGCATAGGACAGCTTGGCAATGCCTAAGACTGACAGGCACGGTATCAAAGTAACTGTTGGGTGTCACTGTAATAAATGCTTTCAGTCACATAAAGCCAGGGATGAAATGGCACCAGCATGGTGATGGGCATTTGAAGAGCTCTTTGTGAAAGTCTTATCCGAGCTGGCAACTTTGGCAACTGTGCGCAGACTCAACAAGCATAAAATTTAAGTACTGCTTTTTGTGAGGATATATTTTTTAAAAACCAACATTTGTCTCACACGCTGTACCCCCTCACATAGAGAGTACTGCCAAGTAAAGCTGCCAAGGGCCATGCCAAAGCTCAAGGCTATTTAATCTAATTGTTATGATCCATATGAGTAGACAGGACTCTGAGGCCTCAATGTGTGGAGGGAGCCTCTGTGACCTGTGCTGACCTGAAGTTCACTGGCCTTAAGTAAGTCTGAGATAAAGTTACGTCCAGAGGGAGATGGGTGATATCCACTTACTGCCATCGCCTTGTGGGAAATTACTGCGGTTGCCACAAGGAACGGTGACTTCAAACTCTATACAATATTAACAAAGATACATGATCAGGAGGCTCTGGATGTAAAATGATAGCTTTATCACGTTTGCTATCCTTGTAGAATAATAACTGGAGATAAGTATCCCTGTGCTTGAAACACAAAATGGCTGCTCTCCTTTTTTCTCGCATTTAGCTGGATTATATTCTCTGTTTGTAAATTACTCCCTTTGGAGAGAGAAATTAACCTAGATTTCCATATCAAAGCGTTATGAATTGAGCCATTTTTCGCTGCCCTCCCATTCTGGTGAGAAGAGAGAGTGGAGGGAGCCTGCAGTAGTAGCATGCGGTGATATGTGGGCCATACACGGCTCCTTTCTTACAGGAGCAACACTGCAACAGAGAGAATCAGCAGCATTCTACTGAAGCGGAGAATGAGATCACTGGGCTTTTTGTGCAAGGTCAACGTCGAGGCAAGACACGTCGTGTTTAAAATTCAGTCCTATCCTCGCCGAGCACTTGAAACACACTGTGCCAGCCGGGGAACCTGCTTTGCCATTATGCAAAGAGGCGGCGGGCTTAAAGTAAATACGTAATCTTAATGAATGCTGAGATCTGTGGAGGTGGGAGCGAGGGGAGACCAAGTCAAGTAGAAAAGGGTCAGAAACACAGGGTGAATAATCCTGTGTGTCAACAAGACACTACGAGCGCTCCCTATCACAATATGTAGCCATGTTTACAGTGAGCAGAATTCAAGTTCTCTGACATCGTATGGTTTTCTATTGCAAAAGAACCAAGATACTATCATCTTGCAGTTTACTTTGAGAAAATGCTGACTACCTGGTCTTATAGAGTGCGGACACATAAAACCTATATAGATAAGAGTGTCTTATGATAAATCAACAGATGCTAATGGTACTAATATTAATTCTTAATTATGTTTCTATCTGCTAGCAATATGCGATTTCACTGTTTTTTGGGCTATTAAAGAGCCTGCTTACTTTTGTTATTTTTCTTGTGCATTGTGACCCATGTCACTGGCCCCAACTTATCTCAGATGCATAAATTTAAAACAAAAGGACAGCCATTAGATGACATGTCACACAATATAGGGGTCCTGTTCTGGCCCCGTGCCTGCTGGCTGTGTCCTTCGCTTTGCCCACTTTGCTCTGTGAGACTGCCAGGACATTGAGCCTGACACATCAGAACTGCTGCTCTCTTGGTGCCCTCTTTCATTCGCACTATCACAGAGTCAAAGCCTGCAGAGACGGAGCTGTCCAGAGGCTGAGCCCTGCTGGGTTTGACTGGGCCAAGATCCGATCAGGCCTCGAGGAGAGGGTCATCCTCTTCCCTGACTTCTACTTGCTATGATCTCTGAACCGATTCTAAAAAGGCCTCTGACTTGATTCGAGCAGACAGTCCCCCTTGAAAGCTGCCTTTGGTTTGGCTTCTGTAGCCTGGAATGGGAAGAGCAGGGTCAGGCTACACACAGGCAGGAAAGAGCTCAAGCAATGGCAGAGTGAGGGAGAAAAAAAAGCCCACTGAGCTGATAGCCATGCTCCAGGTGCAGATGGCACACTGTTTTATGTGTGGCCTCAATGGATTATGTCAGCCAAGCGACTGGAGGCATATATTATGGGGAGATCACACAAAAACATTGTCAACCAAAATTCAAAGATTCATTAACAAAGGTCATTTCCATGACAGCAAATGCCTAATAAACGGCCAAGACCCTTGGAGCCACTGAGCAGATAAAAGCAGATTGAAAGAAAATGTCATTTGGAAATTTTGGGAAAAAAGGTTTGTACTGTAACTTATACAAGGTTCAAACAGGATTTTGCCTTATTCACATGAGATTCAAGCCATTGAATAACCGTTTTAAAATTAAAATATTTGATTGAGATTTTAACCAGTCCGACTATTTTATCTAATGGTCCAATTATTAGCTTAGTATTAGCTTCATAATACTCCTACTTGTCCTATAGGGGGCAGTAGTATTTGCAGTCAGTGCTCCGAGGCTCTGGCATGACCTGCCTGAGGAACTAAGGCCGGCCGAGTCAGTGACATCTTGAAATCTCTTCTTCAAAGGCATTTTAGTTTGAGAGACTATCCCACTACATTTGAATTTTTACTTTATGTGCCATAATATTCTGAATACATCCCCGTGTTATAATTTCTTTTATCTTAAATCGCTGAATTGGTTCTACTTTTATCTTTTATCTTGTGATTTTCATTTTATTTTGCTGCCCTGTTGTAACAAACTGTAAAAAAAAATGTTTGTATTGCTTCCCTCAGAGAAGCACTTTGCAAGTTGAGTTTTGAAAATAGCACTGGAAATAAAGAATGTTTTTTATTAATATCATTATTATTATTGTTGTTATATCCGCACATTGTGATGATGTGATCCACGCAGACACTGCCCCTAAGGAGCCTGGGCTGCAGCAACCCTGAAAAACCAGTCACGGTCAGAGGTCAGAGGAGGGGCAGCAAAGATCCAAGTCCCATCCTATTGTGTGACATGTTTCCTTCGCCTGCTCGCCCCAAAGGCTTAGTGTCAGTGTTAACACTTCAAACACTCAATATCTTCACAAAACACAAAGGACACAACTGCTTGCCATCCACATCATTTCTTCCAGGAACAGAGATATGGATCCTTCCCAAAGGTCACTGCCAGCTGAAGTTCCAATGATTAAGCAAGGCTTTGTTGTTTGACTTTTTTCCCGTGGAAGAATCTACTTTTAGGTGCAAATTTAGTTTTTTTTTTTCCTCAATATTATGAAATAAAACTAAATCACATTTTATATGTCACCTTTAAATTGTGATGGGTGGGCATTTTCAGTTTGATAACAATTTCATAATTTAAAAATGGATGATCTAAATCAAAGGTCAATAAGGAAAAAATATATATTCTGGTTGGTTAATAAAAAAAACGACCTCATCCTCACAGAGATTCCTTTTTGACCACAGTGGATTTCCGAATATATAGTTTTATTGTTGCTTGTGATAAAAAGTAAAAATACTGCAGCAAATGATTCACTCAGTAATGATAAATATGCAGAGGGCAGATTGAGTGGGTGACTATAACACACCTACATATGTTCCTTAAGTTCATTTTTTTTTCTAGTGAGGGTGATAGCTTTCTCAGGAACTTTCCTTGCCTCCCTTGAACCCATGAATACTGTGCCTGCGAGCATTTTAGAAGCTACTTCACCAACACGCTCCTGAATCAGTCAAAAGACGGCATTGTTAGCAGCACACAGCTGAGTCCGCCGTCTACTCTCTCACACATTTATGGAACCAGATGCACCGGAACACAGACAGTGTTGTTGGCTACAGTCTCACAGTACGGCATCCGATTTCAACCAGGCACAGGTGACTCAAGCATCAATCTGGTTAGCGTTCTGTTTTTAGCCCGCTGCTGCTGGTATATTCTTGGTGTAACTCAAAAGGGATCCTCAGTTTCCTTGGAATTCCTGCTCCTGAGGTGGTGATAAAAACACCTTATTTTAAGGGTCGCCGATTACTCACCGTACCCCGATGTGTGTGTGTGTGCTGATACCAATCTTGGAAAGCACAAAACCAGAGGACCCTCGTCTTCCTCATTTTCACTCAATTTTGCATTAGTTTTCTTTTTCCCTTCTCCTGTGCGACCGCACACACATACAAAAATATAAAGAAAATTCTCACATCAAATGTGGCAGATAAATATATAATTGTTTGCTCAAAAGTGTTTTGCACAGTATTAGACCTTCCGATTGCTGCACCAAGAAGAATGCACTGCAGGCAGTCTCTTGAGGGAAGGTCTCATTTTCTGCCCCCCGCCGTGAAATATTCAGTCCGGCCTGAAATAATACGGGACTCGTTTCAAGGCTTAGCACTTTTCAAATATGCTGGCAATAATGGACAGGGCATCAAATGAAGCACAGCCTCTCTTAGCGAGGAGAGCAGAGGTTTTGAATCCACAGCCAGGGTTTCACATAACACCATAGACAGTTGAAGTGCCGTCTACATGTATAGTGTAGTGATTCATTATTAGTGGGATGAGCCTGTGAATTCCTGCCAATGTTTGAAATCCAGTCAAACTGCACGAGGCTTATTTGGGTTTTGGAATATAAACTTTACAAATTTATATCACAATATTATTCCTAAATGCTTAAGTTTGGATCCTGTGGAGTGCCAAATTGTATTTCCATATTTCTCCCCCGCTTTTTTGCATATCATCAGGGAATCTGAATTTCATTCAGCCTTAAAAAGAAAAGAGAGGAAAATCAAGGGCGCGCCATAAATGCAGAGAGATGGAGTGCAGAAGAATGTTATAGGAGGGGGCTTTGGTGAAAGGATTCAAGGATTTAACAATCCCACATCCTCTCAGCCTGTCCTTCATCTCTAATAATCAAGCTTGGCCACAGAATATCCCTCTGGATGGGAAAAAAACATGTTGCCTGTCTGCCGCTCACTCATCTTTAGACTGCCAGTCTTGGGTCTTCCTCTTGAAGTCTTCTGTCACATTTATGGCTTCAAACACTAAGCACAGCCTTCTTTTAACTGACTGCCATGTCTTTAAAGCTGGATATCTTTTTTTGTACTACATTAGCATGAGATGAAGGGCGTGTGTGTCTGATGCAAAGGAAGCCCCGAGAAGGCTGGACCACAGACACTGTGAACTTGTTTGTTGCCTAACACCAAAGGCCAAAGACACAAACTCACCAGTTTTTAGCCCAGGTGAAATATAATGTGTGAGTCCACAGTATTCTTGTGTATTAGTTGCTACTCTTAGGGGCACTTGAGTTTTACTGTGTGCATGATTTGTGGGTCAGACTGAGATGGGTTTTCCTGAAAAAGGCCTATAAATTGGTCCAGCTATTATAATTTGTAATCTCTATATAATGACAGAATATAGAGCACACGGTCTGAAGCTGTGTGTTTGTGAGAAGAGATCCGCTTTCTGTACTTTATTACAAGTGAGGACCCTCAACAGACAAAAGACCTGTACACCGACCATGATAAGATCTTTAGCTTGTTTTCAAAGCCCTTCATGGTGTCGCACCAGCATCCATGTCTCACATGCTCACTGTGTAAGAACCAGTACGGCTCTGCAGGTTCTCTGGTTAGAATCAGTTTAGCTGTACGTGCAACACAAAAACCCTATGAAACAGCTTTTAGTTTCCATTTGCTCCTATAGCTGCAAGAGCGCTTATATACCTGAGGACCTGCTTAAAGCTTAAAAACCTCTTCAGCCTGGTTTAGACATTATTTTATTGCATCTAAATGTTATCTATCCATCAATATTAAGGGTATATTTTTTTTATCCAATTTCATTCACTTATTTTTACTTACTACATTTATTTGTCTACTTTTGAATGTTCTCTATTATAGTTTTTAAAATCAACAAACCAATGGTATTACATTCTAAGCATTCTTTAAAATGTGTTTCCTATTCTTGGTTCATCAGTCAATTGTGAAGGATTTTTTAACTCTATATACAAATGATGTTTGATTGATTTATTGATCTACGTGTTCAGTTGTAAAATAATACACAGTGATCTGAGGCTGAGAAGTGAGCACAGTGAAGAACAGTGTGTGTGTGTGTGTGTGTGTTTTTAAGGGGATGGTGGTGGTGTTGTACCCTTCAGAATGTTTTCTCACATTCAAAGTTTAGTCTTTGAAAACAACTAAACAAAACAAATAAAAAGAATAAAACATTCTTTAAAAAGTTTTTGGTTTGGAGGCCACGCACACAAACACAGACACACACACACAGGGTGCACGGGGAAGCGGGAGCTCCAGGTACCGGAGCGGCCACTGAGCGGCGCCGCAGCCCGCAACTTCCACCGCCTGACATCCGCCGCTTCCTCCCCGCTGCACGCTGCAGGCCAACCCGCTGCCTCGCTGCCCGTGTCGGGTTACAGCCACCAGGCCACCCGCCCTCCCGCCCTCCTCCCTCCGACTGAAGCGCGACTTTTAGGGAGATAGTATTACAGGTAGGTGCGAGCCACGGTCCGTGTCACTATCGACGGACAAACGAGGCATTGAAAAACCGGACCGTGACCCAGAAATTCTCGCTTTAATCGGGTCACCGTGCTCGTTTTCAGCGCTGAGTGATAATGGCACCTCCTCGCTGTCCTTAGCATTTGAAGTCCACTCACCACAACCTGTAGCTTCTTCTTTTTTGTTATTATTATTCTTACTACGGGGGGAAGAGGCAGTGAAAGGTGTCCAGCTGGACGCCTTGTATTTCCCCCCGTTGGTGCCTTTGTGTGTTATGAGCTGTGTACACCTGCTGATCGCTGCTTTTAATCCAGGTGAAGGTCACTTTAACCCCGTAATGAGCTGCTGTGAGGGGCTGCACGGGCAGGCCTCCAATCAGGGAGGAAGAGATACACATGTAGAGCTGGAGTTCCCTTTAATCTAATGCACATTCAGTATAAGTGCAAAGTCATTTAGAGAAACAAGAATGGATTCATTTCCTATAAAATGTAACCCCTTGTTTTGTTTATATATTTATAAGTGGGTGTTTTCCCGATAAGCCCCAAAATGCATTTAATTTTAAAAACTAAACTGCAGAACTGACGACATGATTCAGATCCTCTCATCGCTGCCATGTGCTGCAGGATTCAAGTCAAGTGAGGGGCTGCAGTGAAAACAGGGCCAAATCTTTTCTTTATGTTGCACAGGGGAAACGGCCTGTAAAGACCCAGCGAGCTTGTGGAGCGCGGAAATAAAAACGCCGAGTTGGGAGCTGAAATTTCTCTGAAACAGTCCGAACACAAAGTCTTTCTCCCCCCTCCACCCCACCCCCCCTGCTCCTACAGGGTTTTGTTGAGGGTTCCGCTGAGAAAGCCCGATGCAAAGTGGGCCTACAGCCAACTGGGATGGATTCTAGGGTGGAACCTAAACAGATGGGAGATGGTAAAAAGGTGAACACGGGGTCAATCCGAGCTTCAGTGATAAAGCTGTGGGCAGTGCTCATAGCAGTGTTTTAAAAGTTGACTTAAGAAAAACAGATTGTGTGGTCAGAATAAACTCTTAAGACCATATTGGTCCATTTTTTTCCCAAGCTTCTTTTGTCTAGATTGCCACGGGCACAAGCAGCAGACACCAAATGGTCAAAAAATTGTTATCATTATGTTTGTCTGGAAATCAGCAGAATGGGGGTGTTGATTTCCAGCGGGTGGGCTTTTCCTTTGTCCCCCTTTTTTTTTTTGTTCTAACCCAGATTTTCATGTTTAACAGGCTCACAGCTGATCCACCCCCTGGTACAACCATTGAGACAGAGGAGGTTAAAGCACTCTGAACGCATGGAACCATATTGCAGGTAATTAATATGTCGGCACCGTGATGAACTTCGTCAATACATCTATCACCGCACTTAACTTGAAACTGGAGCAGCACATGTGGGATGCAGCCGTGAGCGCAGACGGAGAGTACATTTGTCCATTAGTAAACACTTCATAGTGTGTGTTGTGATTGGGGAGGTAGTGGGGCTCCTCTGTCCAGTCGCAGTCATTTTCGCCCATCACCTCCTCATCGCTGTAAAAACACTTGCTGTGGTTTGCTAGATTAACAGAGAGCCCCCTAATGGAGTAATTACACCGAGCCAAACATCTATTTTTCACCTGTGCTCTGCCATTATTCTCTGTCCCCTATCCACTCCATTGGAAGTCACTTACTCTCCTTCCAATGAGTTATCATTGACTGCCATTTAGACGTTCTGGAGCAATTTGTCTTACTGAGGCCATGCGCCGGCCTCATTGCGAAAGAACAATCATTCTCCCCCCAATATATAAAACATTCATGGGGAAAAGGAAGGGAAAATGCTCCACAAACAGATAGCAGAGAGTGGCTAATAGATACTATAAAGGTGACAGACAAGGAAAATAATGTAGTAGATTACTGGGGCTGCAGGAACAAGCCTGCACAACCAGTACAAAAGCTTCAGGGACTCTACTGCAGGAGGGGGGGGGGGAATCCTTCACCAGACAAATGTGTTAAATGGGTTGTATGGCAGCTAGTGGTGGTGGTAATTGCTGTTGTTGCATACAAAGTCTCAATTTAAATTTAAATTCTAAATGTTTAAACTGCCATCACTGTTTGTCTTTGACTTATATTGTTCAGATTTGATATTATTGGCTTTGGATTTTCACTAGAACATTTTGGAGGCCTTTTTTTTCTCCATGATCTTTTTAGTCGGTGGTTCTTTGGCTCTAAGGTCCTTATTGATCGTCTTCAAGGTCATTGCTTCCGTCTGTTTTTTAAAGCTTTAGATCATTTGTTTCTATGTAAAGAGGACACTTTTTCATTTTTAGCCTGTAGGTCATTGTCATCTAACCATGTGGTGGTCCAGATTCTGCACCAAAACCAATGGAAATAATATCGAATGGATAGAATAGAATATAGAATATCCCATTGGAGTGGGAAGGCATTGGAGCTATATGGCTTTATGTCTTTTTTTTTGCCTTTGCTACTTTCATTTGGACATTTTTTGTACCTCTAATATACAATATTCTAGCTGCTGATTATTCTGATATGAATCGGCACGGCACAGCTCTCCTGTAAGCAACCTTGTATTTATTTTTCTTTATTGCTTAGCACAGTCCAATATACGTCCTCCTCAGTCCCAGCAGAAAGGGTTAATCACATTCTTAACTGAGTGTTTTGTTAGATTAGTCCTCCTCCAACTGCTTAACACAATGACAAATAACCATTATTCTTTTCCTAGCACTGATAATCAGGACAACTTAAACATTTCTCACCAGCACAAGTGAAACCATTAATCCTCAGCGATACTGCTGATAAGTGGTGACTTTGGAGTAATGGCCCTGTCACCTCAAAAAAAAGAGACAGAAAATGTGTACAATTAATACAAGATGCCTATTATATTTTGTGCATCCCACGTCTTTGTGTCATCTGGCAGCATCTGTCAGTGGTAATGGACTAAATAATGGACTGAGTTTTTGTTCCTGATATATGTTCATCTGCTACAAAGTGAACATTATTAGTTCAAATACTTACAGGCTGTAGGAGGGAGGAGATGGGCAGGAGAGGAAAAATGAAAGCATAAATGTGAATATATGTCAGTTATATTGTACTTTGGCTGATAAGGAAGATTTGTATAGAGTAGGTGATAACGAATGTTCAAGGCTGCTCCACTTGCCCCCATGTACATATGGTGTTTTTCCCTTTCGTTGTACTGTGATATACTTTGAGTAAAAATTGTCCATGCAACATTTTAGTTTCATGCGCATCAATATTTATTCAGAGTTAATTTCACCTCTTCAGCTGCAAATATTAGTCAATTGATCAGTGGACAGAAAATAGAATAGATGATTAATCGTTCAAGTTAATTTCTCAGCAAAAATGTTCAACACTTGATGGTTTCAGCTTCTAAAATATGACAACATGCTGCGTTGCCCATCTTAATCTATAGAAAAGTGAATCTATTTTGGTTTTGAATTGTTGGTTGGACCAATCAAGTCATGGAAGTCGCAATTGACAAGCTTCGTGAAAACTGTGGGCAGATTAATGGTTAATGAAGAAATGTTTAGCCTCAGCCCTGTTTGCCTTCCCCTTCTATCTGCGTCACACTCACCACATCGTATTGCATGTTGGTCCCATGAAGCCTCTCAGACACAGTAAACCTGAATAGCTCCAGATGGCATTTAAGGTGAGTGTTGTAAACCGCAACTGATAGGCCCGCGAGCATAATGGTGCTGTGTTCAGTTACGTGCAAACAGGCAACTGATAATGTGCCTGATACCACACTTAACTGAGCAGAAGTAGGGGAAGGCATTGATTCACTCATATTTTAAGTATCATCAAACATAAAGTAGATGTTGTGCCATGTTCTGCACTTTCATGTCCTTCAGTTGCAGCCAATCTCACTGCATTGTGTGTGTGTGTTGTTGTTGTTGTTGTGATACAACAATCGCACTGTATGAACCATCGTGCACCTTTTGGACCTGAACGTGCTGATAGTTTTTTGAATATGCTAAACACTTGTAGTAGCGCTAACCACCTGTGCCACAAGGAAACATGTAAGAGCCTGATTGAAACTCCCTCAATTTGATCATATTCTCCATCACATGTTCTTTGTCACATGTTCCCTTCAGGTGTTGATGTAGCTGCCTGGAGGTGTTGCATTCAAACTGCCAGGATGATGATAAACACACTTAATTGAGTTTGTGATTGAATTTGGTTTTAGATCATTTGCTCATTTCCATTTAACGGCTTCCGGTATCTTGACATCAGAGGGAAAAGCAGAAGTATTAATTGCACTGTACATTGGGACAGGTTACATTGTTAGCCTTATTGTCAATGTGGTGTTTTTCAATGTTGGATTCTTTTGGAGTTAATGGTTTTATTATTAGAATAAGATGTAAACATGCTCCAGTAATTGCTCAGAGCTGATCAAGATGTTCAAGTTTGAGCCTCTTTTTTCTTGATTCATCAAGAACATACACTCAAATAGTCGCTGAGAGTAGAACTAATGAGCTAGTTGAGTACTTCCAGTTAAGACACATCATCATGGATAAAGCAGATGGTGTGAAAAATATTTTTGCCGGCTGACGTATTCTTCATATGTTATGAAATAGAAATTATGATTGGAAAAAAATGTATTATCCAAACATTAATCTTAAATTAGTTTGAAATTGTAGGTGTCAATATGTTTTCTGGTTTTACAATAAAGACTACTTTTAATATAGTATAGAGTAGCATGTATATATTACGTATAGTACTTATATTGTACTCATACCGCACAACTAGAAATGTCAAAATATATAGTAGTATTATGGTTTGGGAAAAATGTTGGTTGTGATGGTGACAAAAGAACTGATGCAACCATAAGAGTTATTGTAATAAAACTGTTTCTGTACTTAGTCTCCAAGTATAGTGTTCGTTTTTATCTGTTATTGAACATAAAGTTTCTCATCCCACATGCGAATCCCACCATTCTCTGGCAGCAGCACAGTCCCATGCAGGCACTTGATACTTAGTATTTCAATGGCCGTAGCTCTGTTTTGATCAAAAGGCTTCAGGGGCCTAAGTTTCAAATCCCTCAAAGCCCATTTTGGCGACTCTTTGTTTAGCCCATTGGCATTCTGACCCCATGCTTCTCAGACTTTGAACTCAAAGCTCGGAAAAGCCGTATCGCTTCTTTAAACACATTATCAGTGGGCTAGGTTTTAAGAATATCACTAATCATCTTAAGGTTTTAGTGCAGTGTGGCAGTGTCGTTTAAGCCTTGGGCCCCATTTGCTCGCCTGGGCACTGTAAGACACTTTCTGTGAAATATAGGATCACTAAATGGCAGAAAGTGGTCAGTAACTTTATGCTTTTTCCGATTAAAGCATCTCAAAGCAAGACTTTGCTGTAATTCACTGTTGAAATGATAAATTTAATCAAACAAATTATTTTAAAAACCTATAATGTTCGAGTTATACCAAGGTCGGTGCAAGTTTGTGGGAAAGATAGCACTTTAAATAAGTGTGATGCTGCTAATATCTGTGAGGTGTAGCTTGACTTCTTGTAGTATCCTTCCCCAACCTTTTAAATACAGAAATCTCAATATCTATTAACTTTAATTTCTTTTATTAAACTCTGAATATCAGCCAACAACCTTCAAAGTGCACCACTGGATCTCTGCCCTCCACCGAGCCATGAAAAGATTGTCACTTGTAGTTTTCTCAGTCTCCAAACTGAATATTTTCATACCACTAAAACTGGATTCACTGAAATGGATTCGCTAGCTTTAATCAATAACTTAACATTTTGCCTACTCCGTGTGCCAGGTTAAAACTTCCTCCTACACATCAGAGGACTTGGCTTGAAGTTTAATGTCAACTGTTAATGCTGCAGTTTAATAAATAATTTATGAATTACTGTCAAGAAAATTGGCATGGGCTGCATACCTTCTGAGAGGGCGATGCTGCACATGCATATTATACAAAGATTATACAAAGTGGAAATGAGGAGGTCAGATTTCTGTATTACCTGCTTGATGGTGAGCGTTGCATAATAAATGCTTACCCAAGTTTTGAAACATGTCAGTCAAGCTGGATGATTGTTTTCCTTCAATTTTGCAGAACTAATTCTTTTAATTTATTTTGTAGCGTTTGTCTCAGTTGACCCAGTAGATGTTTGTGTTTTCTCTCAGTATCGTAATTCCAAGCAGCAAACCCACTCATAGCATCAGTAGAAAAGATATCTTATCTCAAATTTCACATATAAATGCAAAGTTTGACATGATTAGTAAGAGTTTTATGTTAATGAGCATACGCTGTATTGTTTTGTTGATGTCCATAGTCTTTGTCTGAACTCAACTGTTGTAAATCACTTTCTTTAGGCTGGTGACAATCAGGAGTGTTTTTAAAGATGTTGAACACAATCAGAACAAACAATCATCCATACGTCAGAAGCATCTACTTCATCTTATTGAACACTATATACAACCTGTAGTGCCGTATGTAGTAGTTGTTGCTGATGAATACATTATGAATAAAATGTAATAAAAAAAATGGATGTGACCACAGAGAACCATCTTTTTGTGCATCGTCTCCAAAATGAGTGTGTGTGTGCACATGTGATTGCAGGAAAGTCTGTTTGTCCCCCCCCTGCTCCTCTCACACCTCCTCAGTCTCATCAGCCCCCGTGATTAAGTTTTGGCACCTTGAATCACATTGTCTTCTTCTGGAAATATTCCGGCTGCATTGCTGCCAGTCTAAGTGGAGACAAAGATAAAGGAGGAGAAGGTAAAAAACACACCCTGTTGTGTGAATCTTTCCACAAGGCCTTGAACCCTGCCATTCATCCCTTTCACTTCATCAGCTGAGTCTAATTGCCAGAGAGGACAGGATACCCAGGGCCCAATTGTTCCTTATCCTCTTTGGAGCCTCTGAGGCATGAAAAGCGAAAAGGCCTGCTTTTGATCTTTTTTTTTGTTAGTTTTTTCTTTTTTTCCTATCATCCCCTACTATCTTTTCCCTTAAAGTGAGACACTCCATTCACATTGTGCCCCCCTCTTCATCCACGCAAAATAATTATCAAGCTCTGCTTCATCAAATAATGGTGGATATCGGAGGTCATAATGGGCAGGGCCAGAGGTCCGCAGGGGTGGCCCCAGGACGTGGTGGAGATCCCAACTCATCTTAGAGGCATGCTCCTTAGCTGTGGCTACCTTTATATACCTTGACCCCGGTTTTCGTTTGCCTGTCCTAATGAGACCCTCTCATGCAGCCAATGCAATAGAGGTCTTGCAATGGCAGGGTTGGGAGGCCAAAGTACAATGAGACACAGGGCTGTGCTCAGACAAGGGCGCATCTGTGCCATCTTATTAAGCCTTGGAAAAGAGCTCATGCGTCTCAGCATCCCATAGGCGCTGAGAGCACATCTATTGACACCTACTTGTCCTTTGCGGTCAACACCTTTCTGTGAGGAAGCAAGGACACCCAAGTTCTCGTTAGAAGTAATTCTTGGCAGAGTATTTAGCGAGGCAAAGTGTTTAACTCGCTTCGGGTGGCCATGTGGTGTGAAGATAAAGAATGAAGTTTTATAATGATGAAAAATTCCTTGGAACTATAGAGAAATGACGAGGGGTGTCAAAGACCAGTTTGTCAAAAGCAAATAGTCCTCGTATTTAAAGAACAGAGGGCACCAGAGTCTTTGTTAATGCTTTCTTCACCAGTTAATTTTAAAATGGGTTCAAAAGCATGCTTTAAATTATTGTTAATCACATTTTTATTAGGTTTAGTTAACATTTTCTTTTAGTTTTGTTGTGCCTTGTCATGCACTTTGCCATCGTTTAATGTCCAGAAATTTGTCAAATTTGAAAGAATGAAATGTTAGCTCAACCTCAATTTGAAAAAATTGTATGTAAACCTAGCCAACCTAACCACGTGTCTAAGTTATAACGATAGCAAAATGACAAAACAAAAACACATGTAGGCAAACAAAACCTTTAAGCAATCATGTTAAGCACGCCTAACATCTGAGAACTGTGTGAGAACAAAGCAGGGCTCCTGTCAGTGCATCGATCCGCTCCTGAAGGCACGCACATCCATAGCTCTCTGATTGCTCCCTGCCTCTCGCGTCTCTCTCCCCCGCGCCTCTAACTCTCTGCTCCGGCTCCTCTCTGAAAATGTACTTATCGATCTGGCCTACTTCCTCGGAGTTAACTCGCTGATAAAACCTGTCCAAGGGCTTCCAATGGCCTGAGAGAGTTTGTAGGGCTGGTAAGAAGGCAAGGTGATTAAAAAAAACTTGTCACAATTTTTTTTGTCCTAATTTTAAGTTTGTCAAACTCTAGTTTTGACATTTCCAACATTTTATTGTCTGGCCATGGAATGAGTTTTTTACTCTAGCGCCTTGGCAGTAATATATATATACATACTGTCTTATGTGATTAACCTACAGACCGAGTAGTCTGATAAGTCTTTACGTAGCCTTGAATGATTGTTGGACTTTCCAAAGTTAAAAGAACTGTTTTTTAAGTTGTAGTATCATTTTCTTTTGTTCACTTTCTTGCTATTTATAGCTCACACCATGAGGCTTCAACCACACAGAACTTAAGACAAACAATATGGCTGGGCACTTAAACAATATTGATCATCATTGCAATATAACATTCATTAATAACAATATAACAAAATCCCTAAGTATATTGGTATAATGCCTATGGATTGTGTAAGCACAGTGAAGATTTGTAAAATGTGTTGCAGTTTATCAAGTGGTCATCATTTTCTGCCTTTAAACAAGAGTTTCAAACCACAACCTTCACTTGAGAGTAAAAATTTGACTTTAAACCAGACATAATCACATTTATTGTGATAATTATTGATATTGACTGATATGAAATGGAATAATTTGGTCATATTGCCTAGTCTAGGTTTATATTGAAAAATTATGAGATTATTGAGCAGAACATTTGATTGTAGTGATGTTAAGAATCTTTGTCATTCCTTCATTTGTATTTGCAGCTGAGTAAGTATCACATAATCCAGTGTACTTACACTTTTTAGTTAAAAACTGCCCAATTGTTGAGCTACATTGTTTGTAATATCAAACTGGTAGAATTTTGTGAGACAAATTTCTCCATTGAATTCCGCCAGCTGGTGAAATTAGCAGTTGCATTTGATTCAGTGAGGACTTTCGTTGTCATCATTGCTGTGTATAAGTCATCTGTGATCACATTGAATAGAAATAAGAAAACATGACAAATTGTTAAAGAGCGGTAACTATTGTAATATTGCTGTTGTTCGTTGTGTTGTAGACTCAAAAATAATCATCAGTTCCTCATTATCGTCCACAAGAACACTTGTACCAAGATATCAAAAATCAGTGTTTCCTAAAAAAAAGTGACTCATGTTTTGTGTGTAATCATGTCTCCGGAGTGTGATTACATTGTATGTCGGTTTGTGTATATTTTTGCAAGTGTGTTGTGCTGTCATGTTTGTAGCATTCCATGTGGGAGGGTCTGTTGATAAGTAAGCCATCTGTAGTGTTCTGCCGAACGACATGTTGTAAAGCGAGATTTGAGAGTGTGGAGAGACTTGACTTGACAAATCTTGGCACATAATGAGACAGAAGGGAGTAAAGGCTGAAGTCTGTCCAGAGATAAACAATTAGATTTGTCCCTGAGGTAAAGGCCAGGCAATGCAAGGACTCTCAGACTAACAAAATCAATATGGCTTCCAGTAAGAACACTCAGGGGGTAGAGTGATCAAGAGGTTATCATTCAGTTCTCAGATTTGGACGAGTACACACAATGAGGAATTATATCGTCAGTATGATTACTAACTTGAAAGCTCCCTGTCAGTGTTGTATACGTTTGGAAGCATACATCTGCTATTCAATTATCTGTCAGATACAGTTGGTCTAATTAAGACATGAGAATGCGGATCAACAGGAACACTGAACTACTGTAGTCGAGCCAGCTTTCCTCGGCAGCCAATTGTTCGGGAGACAGAGGGAGATCTTAAAGGAGGCAGCATTTGGGAATGATACTTTCACACCCCCCAAATAAAACCATAACGGATCATGAGCCATTGACAGCGTGGGCAGCCCCCTCGCTTGCATCCCCTCTCAGGCCCTGCCTAGACTTGCAGGTCTTATCTCACATCTCACCACTGTTCCCTGCAGGCCCCACAAGGGTAGCACTGCCAGGGCATGGGGGGTTGGACTGTTGGAGGCGGGGGTTTGTCCCAAGTTGTGCTTTCACCGGCTTTAAAGAAGACAATAATAAGAGAGGGTGAATAGTTTTGGGGTGGGAGAGGGGACCATCACAACTTGTGTGCAACTGCTGTTAGGCAGGGACGTCTCCTCTGAGACGCTTAGTCACTGACCATAAAGGTGTGAGTCTGAGTCGCGGCCAGCCTGTCGCCTCATCTCCATGGAGACGGCGACATGGCACCCCAGCGGACTTGTCTCTGCTGTGGCCCGGAGCAGCAAGAGCACTTGGGGATGTGACCTGACCATCACCTGGGCTCCAGGGGCCCAGGAGGCACTGCTCTGATGACCTTCAACAACCTGCCAGTCTGTCATCTCGGCCTGGGGAATAACACAAAAAAGCCAGCAAGGGATTCGTGTAGAGACATTGTTTACTGGGTCATCGTATCTTTGGAGGAGGCTCTTTGTGAACTATAGTGAAAGAAATACTTTTCACGGCAGGATTTAATATTCTTAAATATCCTTTGCCTGTGTTACCCTTTCATGTCAAGATCATTTAGACTATACTATACATTTGTACTTTCTGATTGGTTGTTATTATAAAGGTATAGTGTATATAGTCTTAATTATTTTGACATGAAAGTCTATATAGACAAAGGAAACTTTCAATATTTTCTGATTGGTTTGTCAAAGTGAAACATTGGCTTAGGACACAAAGAATACAAATTAATTAACATAATTAACATTAACTGGTTGTTGTACTTGTGACAAAATAATAAAATCACTGTTTGGACATGTTATGACTTACTTTTAGGTGACGATATTTTTTTACTGTAAAATAAATGTATTGAATATGAAACAGTTGCACCTTTTGTTATTATAGATTAATGCTGCTCCCCATCATGAAAACCCCAAAATACTTACTAATGTGCAACATATATTGGTTTCTCACTGGATTAAGACCTACAATTAAATCTCCATTTATTTTCTTAATCACAATTCATTAAAGATGCCCATCATCATTTTCTAAAGCCTGAGGTGCCATTTTCTTATTTCTTGTTTTGTTTGACCAGCTGTTCATAACCCAACAATATTTAAATGTGTAAAATAGACATAAGAAGCACATCCTCAACATTTTTTGATCAATTATCAGAAATGTTGCGAATTGATTTTCTAATAATTGACAATCTGAGTAGTACTCACCATCAGCCCACAGAACTAACCATATCAAATAAAGGCTTCTTTTAAGAGATGCTTTCAGTGACCATCATTTAGAAATGGGACCATTGTTATCTTTTATATATCTTAGTGTACTAATGTTGGTTTTCAGTCTCAGCTAAGACTTAGCAATAAAACAATATCAATAATTATTACAGTATGATTTTTTTATCAATAGCAACAAAACAAAAGTCTAATAAATGTTTTTCTGTTTATCAAGTGTTAATCATTCTCTGCAAAAAAGACACATTTAAACCCACAACATTCACCCAGGAGATAAAGTCAGTCTTTTTAAATAAATAATAATATCATGATAACTATCAACATTGACTGATATGGACATTTTATCTTGATATAATTTTTGGCCATGTCGTCCAGCGCCTAGTCTCAGCTGCGCCAGAATATCACAGGTTTTCGAGGGATTTTTTTGGCTTATAAAGTTAAAAAGAAACAAAGAGAAGCAGAATGCAAAATAAAGAAAGCTGTCATCTGCTGCTCCAGGGGTGTGGACACAACAGTGGTAAAAGAGAAACCTCAACGAGATTAAATACATAATCAGCAACATAAGAGTAATTCCCGTATAATCTTATAGACTATTGTTTGGTATCACAGGGATAAATGATTGCCAAATGATCTCAAATCTTCTGCATTCGAGTGTAAAGCAGCACCATCCAAACCATTCCCTGGAGACCCTCGTGTTGCATTATCTGAAAAAAAAAAACCCAATGCATGAGATTCGGTGGAAAAATCTGTGCTTTCTTCCTTTCAGCCAATAAGAAAGGGGATTTTGAATGGAGGGGTGATTCTCTATGCAGAGCAGAGACGCGACACCTTCCAGACAGTGAGAGATGGCGAGCCCTAATAATACAGAGCTGTACAATGGTTCTGACAGGCGAGCATTAAAGCAATCAGGGTCCCAGGCATTCCAAATCTCTTTACCGCCCACCCTCTAACAGACTGAGAGATGGGCGGCTGACCTGTGAGCTGTCAATCATGGGGGATACCTGCTGGAGCCTGATCAGGGAGTGCTGAGGGCACCAGTCCATCAGATCTGTTTTCACACTCCAGACACTAACATTGCAAGCATAACCACAGACACAAAAAAGCCCCACCGCCTCGCTCTTAATTAGGAGATGTGTGTGCGCGTGTGTGTGTGCGTGTGTGTGTGTTGTTTGGGAGGGGGGGGGTGGACTTGTTTGGTTTAAAAGGGTATGTGAGTGTCTTAGATATAGGGGGGATAGTAAGTGGAATCCCAGTGAGACAGAGAATAACCTTTTCTCTTGATTTAGGATTCAGGCATTGATCTGTCACACTGTTTTGTACAAGCAAGAGCTCTTTCAGCATTGCTTCTCAGTGTGTGTAGCTTCTCAGTGTGATAGTGTATGTGTGTGTGTGTGTGTGTGTGAGAGTGATGGACTTGTTCATTAGCTGTCTGTAGCCCATTCCAGCAAATAGATGACCATAATACTGCGGTTAGTTAATGGCTTTCTGGTGTTTCCTCTAGAGTCTCCCTGTCTGAGGGCTGACTGCTAAACCTCCTCCATGGTTTTTTCCTCCTTTTTCCAAGTGGGGAGTCTTGTGTTCCTCTGCCTAACTCAGACAATTGGCTTCATCCAGCGGCCAAGTCTGTGAGCAGTCTGGCCGCATGGACTCACATTAGAGAACTAAAAGCTTCATCACAAAAAACATGCTGATCTGACATTCTGTCCCAGGGATGACTGGAATCGTATTGGTTCTCCGCAGTTGAAACCCAGTCGGTGACAGGAAATTACCTCACAAGGAGGAGTCATACGTTTCTGTTCTGTGGTTCATCTTACATTTGTTTTAATGAAAACTGGCATTTTAGATTTAGTGTACAATACAGTATATCACAATATTCTACTTCATATGATATTCAGATCATTACAGCAATAGCAAACCTCAAGAGAGCAATTCAATCCTTTGACTTAACACAAATAGTGAGAGTACTTGTTGGGTAATTCTGTAGACAAACAAACAAAATGATCAACAAACCAATGGACAGGGGCGAAAAAGTAACCACTTTGATACAGGTAATTAAAACAATTGATTCTGAGTGTGGTCTGGGATATTTTATATATTTTTGAATCGTTTGTAGTAGTATTGGAATCACTGAAAATTAGCTTTAAGACCCAGTGAATGGATATCAAAGTGCTTTCTGATTTTATATATTGTATTACGCATTTCACGTGTCCGTTAAAAACACAAAGCTATGGAGGGAATAGTCGTGGATATTTAATGGCATTTACAGAGGCCAACAGTAATAAAACATGTTTCACACCCCTTCGCCAGAGACGCTAGCAGCTCAATATATAAAGCCATAAAGATAGCATATACATAGATATATTTATATGAAGAGGGATAGATAAAAGGACTCTTGATTTGTGTATGTAGAGGAGAGACTGCTTCTCCTAACAAAATCTGAAGCCATGTGAGTGGGCTCGACAGTGGGCACAGCTCTTTAGTGCTCTCCATTTATTCAGAAGTAAAGAACCAGCCATTGATTAAGCTTCTGAATATCATATGCAATATTCATTAACATTTCTGCATTGTCCTCTTTATAGAACTCTCAAATTAGCATTACAAAAATACATGTAATATCAAGTCACAATATTACAGAGCCAGAATCACAATGCAGCCTGAAATGGAACCTGCGTTTATAGCTTGTATAGGTAAGATGTCCACCAGCAATGCTGTTCTCTCTTTGTGTGTCCTGCTCTGTCAGAATAGTAGAAAGAATATAATGTTTGGCTCTTTGTCAAAATTGTTTTAGAAAGATGTAGATTCAACATTATAGATATTGTGTAGGCTGTATGTGGTGCAGATGAACTTCATTTCATTATACAGACAGTTACATAATATCTAATATTAGGAGCTATGTATAGTGGTCACTATGGCCATAAAGTCTCATCACTTGTTCACACCTTGCTTATCACTATACACCCTCACATTTCTTGATGAAAAGATAATTATACATTCAGAATTTAGATGATATGTCATTCCATCAGTCTTGCTGGAGGGAAATGCATCGTCTTATTTAAAAAGAAAAAGACCAGCTACTGTCTGAAGTGGACAAAACAAACACCTCACCTGAATGTGTCCCAGTAAAACATTGACCGTCTCTCGTCTTGGTTTGTTCAACAGAGATCCATCTGGGACGTGCATGTAAACTCAAGGACAAACACCTCTGCATCAAGTCTTTGTTTAGCTGTGAAATGGACAGATGTTGGTGAATTGGACATACAGAATGTATACAAATAAAAAAGACACTGCCCAACATGTTCTGTGCTCAAACCTTTGAACATTCAAAAAATGCACTTACAAATTATGTATATAGTTTCATATTGTGGGAAGAGATTTGCTGCTCAACTGAACCCGTTGTGCAAAAATAATAGTATATCCAAAATAAAGTAGAAATATATAAAAGCACCAGCATGGGTTTCCCTTATAGTCCAAGAAAAAACATTTTTATTCAGTTTAGAAAATAACCTTTGACCTTTACCACACTCATACACATGCTGTCTGGAGCTGAACTGAAAAACAATGCAGACATGAGTCATGGCTTGTTCCACTGATCACGATCAGCTTTCCAACCATTTACAAACGGCATCAAATTATACAGTATTAAAAACACACACAGATTTACCTTCTGAATCTTGCAGTAAGTTCTCAATCAGGTATTTTTATTCTCCATTAACCAAACCTATAGACATATTTTCTCTACCGATACCTTCGACCAACCTGCAGCTCCATGCTGCAATGTTACCTCTACAACTTGTCTAAAACAGACAGAGTGCTAACATGTCTTACGTTAGTCATTCCTGGGAGACTACGTGCACAACTGACCGAAACAAAGAAACTGCAGAGGCGGCAAAACAAGTTTAAACTGGTCCTGTTGGGCCAGGAAGGGCAATCGTATAGGAACGGTTGATTTCAGCACTTTCTTTTGTGTTCTTTTGTTTTGTTTTGTGAACTCAACTTGATACAAACACCATTTCATCAGAGGAAATACTTAGTTCTGAATCACTTCTTAACTAAAGCTACAGAAACACAAATAAATGAACTCTGTAGAGAAGGGCATTTTCCAGTGTTAACATATTTGCCTGAAAATTTACTAATAAGCACTTGTTTGCCAAATATATATTTTTTAAATATTGTAAAACTCTGGAAGAGCGTATATTATTGTATTAAAATCGGATGTATTTACGTAACTGATATCTATTGGTCTGTGCTATTGTCTATTCTAGGTTCATCATGTTTTAACTCTGACTTTCTCAAACATTTCATATAACCTTAAGGGATTTTCCTCTCTCCGGAGAGCTAAATGTATATTGAATGTGACTGCATGTGTGTGGTGGTTATATGTGTGTCTGGGGAGGTGTCTCCTTTTGACTGGTTTTAAAAAATGAGAGCCCTGAAATCCTCAAATCTTGCCCCTCGTTTTGCAGGCTTATGGTTTAGCTCTTTTATGGACAGAATGTAAACGACCAAAGATAGAAGATGAAAGAAGTCTGTGCTTTAGGGTGGATTTTAACCCCGACCATATTTGACAATGACTGATGACTTTTGCAGACGTCTACTTAAACAGTACTTCAGTGGTGCTCTGTAGAGCCCCCCCCTGCATCTGGGAAACCAGATCACCTCTTGGTCCAGTGGCCTCAAGTCTCCGGTCCAAAGACAGACTCGTCTTGTTTCTTCCAGATCTCTGATATCATCCTTCACTGAGAACATATATGTGATCATCTGCAGCTGGAAGAGCGGCCCATGTGCATTTTACATCACTCTTAGCTATTCTCGGGTTTACTGGACCATTCACAACCTGACATCACAGCGAAGTTTGTTTTTTTCCTCCCACGTTCCTGTCCACTGACAGCCATATTCCTAAAACACATTGGGTCTTAAAGTTTTTATACCATGTTGCACGATTTGACTTGGATGCATTTGATGGTTTTACCTGATGGTCGGGTTTACTGCCAATATGGTTCATCGCATAATGATCACTTATCTGTGAAGGTTCTCACTCATCCAGGTCATGGTATCTTCAGGAGTTTTACATGTGCACGTAGACAACTGGACTTGCTTGAGTTTCTTGAAGATATTTCTGAAGAATAAAAACAGATAATGATCACTTCTTCTTTAACAGTAACTTTGTTAGACATCCACTGGCTAGAATTTGTTGGAATAATTCCATGAATAAGTGGATACAGGGATCACCATTATCTTTGTAATGTGCTGTACCATTGTATTTAACTACTTTGACTAAAGCATCAAGTCGGTTGTAAAGAGGATTTGTTCTGCCTCACACATGAGCTGTGATGGCCCCAGTGGAATCAGAACTCTTTCCCAAATATTAGAAATGTCCAAAACTAAGTCTTTGTCAAGAAAGATGATGCTCTAATTGCTCTGGGTGCCGTATTGTTAGAGTCTCCATGTAACTTTTGTTCATTTTTCCATTTTTCAACTTCAACATGAACACACAACAAAACAAACAAACTGGGCCAACAACTTTTTTCCCCTTTATTGGCAGCTGATACATGAACAAGAGGTCGTCTTGGCTGAAAAAAAAAAAGCAACTGCCGAGGCGTTGCTGGACCTCAAGACCTTTGTGACCATTGGCGTGTCATCCCTCACTTTGTCATGTTTAACTAAAACCAATGCCCATTCAAAGCGGCATCCATCAGTGTTAGGTGAGAACAATGACAGATTGCCTTTCTGCCGCACTCAAAGCATCTGGATCCTTTCTCTACTCCCCCTCTTTTATTTATGGAAAACAGCCTGAATAACAGCTGGGCAATGGGAATTTACAAGTTAATCAATTGTTTGTTAGGAGCCACAGCGATGCCCCATACCCAACCATCTGCGAGTTAATGTTCATTTACCATGCTAATTTTCCCATAGGCAACAGCGTATCTATTGATATCTTCTAAAGAGACGGATTCGCACCAGGCGTTATGAAATGCCTAATATAGAAAACGACACCTTCTTTTGGAGGCTACGTTGACAATATGAGCTCAATTCAGTCTGTGTGGAATTAAAAAGTTAAAGATAACTGAATTCAACTAATAATAACTTCAGCTTGTGGTGGTAAACTAAGAAGTATGGTGTGAAAACAAGCATGAAACTACAAGAGCAGTAACCCTGAGGTCCAGGAATAGGTCTTTAAAGTCATAGCATTTCACACATTGATGATGCATCTAGCTAAACACTGTTCGTCCTGGACACTGGGCTTCCTGTTTAAGTGAAATTGCCTTTGCCTCTTCTCCCAGGTAGTGTGGCTGTGGGAGGCTCTCAGTGTTTTCTCACGTTCCGTCTCTGCTCCACAAGACGACCCGCACACACACACAGACCTCACACAGGTCAGTCACACGTATCCATTAACATGCAGTCAGCAGCCCGCAGGACTGGCTCTTGTACAATGTTGCCTTCACAAGTTTAATCATGAAAAAAGGGGGAATATGTCAAAAACTACATTTCTTTGTTCTGAACTTTTAAATCAAACATCAGAGGAGGCAACACAAACGGAGGAAAAACACAAAGGAAACAACGTAATCTGTTAGGTTGAAATAAAGTTTTAATTGTAATGATTAGTCAGACAATACGATGTTTAGAAAACTTGTAAAAGCACAATAGAAAAGCAAAATCTAGTTGAGATCGAATGCAGAAATTGGGCAGCAATTTTCAGTTGAATCGACTTTATTTGGCCATGGTATGTTGGCAGCCTTGAGCCAGTGTTGGGATAGGGCACCATTTACAACTGTGCTGTGAGCTCTGGTATTCACCTTTTCCTATTTCCCAGCTGCAGCACAGAAACCACACGCTACTTTATTTATAATCCAACAAACCTCAGTGTGTAACTCTTGCCCCGTACTCTTGCTCGCATCACACAATGAGGTCACTTCCCTCTGAACCTCCACCACTGCTCATGCATTCCAACATGGCTCTAGGACAGCAGCCCAGCAAAGCTCTATACTCGTCAAATCACAAAGAGGCCCAGATCAGAGCCGAGCTGGACGGGAGCCAGGATCCGGGATCCAGGCCCTCACAGCCCAGGCAGCTGGGGGCAGCCTATAATAAGTGGGAGACAATGAGAACTAGCAGTGCACCTCCCACGCTTTGCATGTGGAAGTCGATTCAGAATTGAAATTAAATGGTTTCATAGGCTTGCTATAGACCACACTAATTATGAAAACAGATGAAAACCACTGGGCTTAGACTAGATATACATTAAGGTTATGAGTATTAACACAACAGAGACCAAATATGTTTTATTCAGTTCACTGGTGTGAGTCAGCAAAGCTGGAAAGGACATGCCCTCATTACACATGAAGGCATAAAACAAGGCTTTGGAGTTTCTGGAGTTTTAGATTAGTCTTAAAACGGTTTAATGTTTCATATCAATGCTTTTTTTGCAGCTTACTTTAAAAAAAAATATGTTACCTGTAAAAAAATACATATTTCATTGCACCAAACTGAGTTTAATGTTAAAGCTTAATGGATTTTCATTTTCTGACAATCATCCCAAATAAATGCATGTCTGACTGTTTCTTTTTTTTTTTTCACATGGGAAACTCAACATATTAAAGGCATTCTATTTTAATGAATAATAATGAACAGTTCACTGTGATGTAGACGCCGGCGGTGCTTTAATGGTCCCTTGTAGCCTCTTAAGCCTCTGGTGATAAATCTCACACAGGCACACTCGTATAACTAAAACCCAAACCTCATTCAGCTTCACATCCATCAGTGTTTGGCTGAAAGCGATGACAAAGCACTTTCAATTACACCAGTAACTGACTCTGGAAACAGTTCATAGCAGGGTCCAGGCTGGAAGACCGGGGGAGAATCACAAGGGGGAGGGCAGGATGGCTGGTAGGGCATCCGTTTGACTTGCTCCCAAATAATAAAAAGGGTGGTGTTAGCTGGGGACACAAGGGATGCCGCCAGCATCGTGAACCCAAGGACAATCCACCTATTTTGTGTGCTGTCACCCCTGTAGTCTGATTTATGGTTGGGACATCCTTCCAATGACCCGTTCGTCCATCAGCTCGGCGCTATAAGGATACTCTGGTGATTAGAGGCTGAAGTATCAAAGCGTCCTCAGTCAGGGCCCTTGTCTCGTACCAGAGGGCCCTGCGCTGCTGAATGGGGAGTGTGGCAGTTGGGAGGGAGAGCGTTCGCCGCGGCAGAGGAGTGCCATTCTTAACCCTGAGCACCGGGAAGATAGAAGAGCTTTTTGAGAATCCATCAACTGTAAATGCCTCGTCCCATAATGTTGGTGTTTTCTTTTACATTTTTTCATCCCAATTTGTAATTATATTATGTGGAGTGTGCGCTCTCTAAAAGTTAACATGGCAGTGTTTAATTGGAGTGATTTTACCCGTAATTGCGTGATCCTCTCTGCCACTTTTGGCTCCCACTTTGTTTGAATAAGCAGGCTAATTTGGGAATCCATCCTCAAAATTAATCAGTATAGCATACTTAATATTGAAGTTCAAAAATACAATAATTGAGAAAATGTAAATCTGCTTTGAATAATAGCAGCCTAAATCACATGCCAAGCCCAACAATGACAGCAGCAGCAGTCGAGGGAAACATCCGACACAACAATAGATAAGTGATGAGCATTTTTTCTCTCTCACTCTTTTCTTTTTTTAAATGCCTTTTATTACATAAATAAAAACAGAGTCTGATCCTCAGGAGTCCCTGATCTTTGAAAGCACCTCTGACTCCAACCCCCCTGATGAAAGGCCCACACTAACATCAGGAGTCCAGAGCCTTTACTCTCTAACTTCAGGCAATTATGACACAGAGAAGATCTTTGCCTTCTGCACTCGAAAATAAGAAGAAAAAAGGCATGTCTTTTTTCAGAGCTTAGTTGTAAAAATAAGCTTGCTCTCCTCAATTGCAGTCACCCCGTGCCCTTTGCAATAGCAGCAAGGATGTATCGGAACAAGCCATGGGGCAAAACAAATCACTTGTGATTTGCAGAATTATAAAGATTTTAATAGCTGCAATGTTTCTCTCTCAGATTGGTCTTTATTTCCAGGAGTCAAAGTTTCCTGGATGCCCCGGGCTTTTAAAAAGCAGTAATTGGCCAACTGAGAGACTGAGGATCTCCCTGAGTGATTGAGTGTATTTGTTGCTATGAACTTGAGGGTATCACTCCGAAGATCACAGGTCCAGGTTGTGAGAGCCTGCAACTTATCAAGCACTATCCAGTTTGCAGCCGTGGAAGTCAGACTACTTTTTTCCTGCAGTTTTGTTTAAAGTTTTAACCTTTCTGTGGAACTTCATGTTTTTTTTTTGTTGTGTTTTTTTTTTCCTTTTCTTTTTTGCTGATTAGTTATGTTTCCAGATATTCAGCATAAACTATGGGGCTTTGGTTTGTGAACTGAAGCTTTGAATTAATGCAGCATTTGTTGTGATGAAGAACATTAATGTGGTACTGATGTGTAGAAAAAAACAGTACTTCTTTAATATACAACATTCACACATTAATATCTGATTAAAATAATTCTTATATGTAATTGAAAATTACTTTTATTTTACTGTTTTCACAGTGAGCAAGCATACCAATTATTACCATAAATAAAAATGTATATATATATATATATTTATATATATATATATATACACAGCTTTATTTATAACAAACAAAAGAACCACAGCTCTGCAGAACTGTGAGATGAGCTGAACGTTACTTTCACCACTGAGTCTCACAGGACATCAACCAGAATTACAATTAAGAAATGAACAGTTAGAAATTGAACACTCATTGCTTAACAACTGTTCATCTTGAACCTATAGAAAGTCGTGGGATAAAGATTTTAGAATTATCAGCACAGCCAATGCTTTTTAACTAATAGAAACTACAATATTAACAATTTAAGACCTTGATAACGATTCATTAACTGACAATTCTTTCTCATTGTGCAGTGCATTTATATACAGATCACATTTACTCCTCGTATTAATTAAAAACATTTCTCCTGCGTTCTTTAGATTTGTTGCTAAATTACCACAACACATCTGCCTAACACTTGCTCGTACTGAGAGCATGTGCTCTCTTTTAGAAAAACAAACCTGGCGGCAGCTTAGCTATATTAAGGAAATCCACCAGGGAGACATAATCGAGTTTGACTCTCTAGCGGTGGTCTCCTTGTTAGTGTTGTGAGTGTCAGAACTGACAGTGCAGGTAACTCAAATGCCACTTAAGGTTTTAGCTTCAATGGCTTTTGGAAAGAAATGACCATGACCTGTATAGCTTGAGCCCACATCCCACACCCTTTCTGCCTGACAGCCGCTCAATGGCAAGTGTCTGCCAGCATGCCGAGAGGGAACTCTGCCAAGCCGCCGGAGATAGAGATGATTACCACATCCCTCGCTCCCTCTCAGGCTGCTCGCTGAAAACTGATACCTACTAACAAACTGCTGTCAACATGTTAGCGAGGCAGGGAGAGTGAGAGCACTGGTGTGTGCTGAGAGACGACAGAGAGAGGTGTGTGGGAGAATCAACGTGAGGAGTCCAAACAAGTTTGGATTAATGACACTGAAACAACTTTTTTTTCCTTCACTTTTTCAAAACTAACGCTGTTGTGACAGACTTGAAGAATGCAATCAGCACTATACAGAAAAGGCTGGTTAGGCAGGCACTCACCTACAGAGTGATGATCAAATTCAAATGTAGCCGAGGTCACAGCTCCTGTGTCTCATTATTATTATTATGTGTATACATCTGCAGTCATAAATGTTACTATAAGAGAAATTATTTCCTTTCTGTTATAAGTATAATTTGCATACAGTAATGCTACATGGAAGAATTTCTACTTTAAAGTTTTTACAGTGTCGTGCAGATTTATTTAAAACTCTTTCATGCAGAGTAGAGAATTAATCCAGTTCTTCCAGAGAAAATTTATAAATATCATTGTTTTTGAATTAATCCCCCACTTTGGGATTTGGGATTCATATCGTGGAGTGAAATAAAAAGAAAAAAAATCAGAGCTGACATATATTTCCCTAATTGTACAGGAAGCAGCACGGAGCAGCCAGAATCACCCGTAATTATAATATTGCTATAATTACAAAAGATTTTGATTGTCTGATTTCCAGCAGAAGGCTTATTTTAGCTGCTGTCTTAATACACATTTGTTTTTGAAGATTGGGATTGACAATTATGAAGATGTGCATCCCAGCATGAAATATTTTCATCAAGGACAGGAAAACGGGACATGTTAAGTGGACGTAATACATATGGAGATTCTGTGAAAGATGCGCGGCTAATTAAAGACCCAACTTTTTTTTTTTGTAATTTGAAAATCAAAGTATTTTATTCAGGGATTATTTTTCACAGCTTTATTGGAGAGGAGTGTGACAGGGTACACGTCGAGGATAAAAAAAGCAAACCCCAAAAGGATTATAAAAGTGTCGTATCAGTTCTGTTTCTTAATCGCCCTGACAGTGTGTGGGTTATAATATTCACAGTCAAGTAAAAGATTTCAGCTCCGATATGAAAAATGTCAATTACTTTAAATAAGTTCAAACCTAATGCAGCCTCGTTCTACAGTCGAGCTCTCCAGTCGTCGGTGATTTACTTCATATTTGCTCATTTCAATTATTAAATGCAACAAATTGAGAAAAAAAAACAAATCAAGGACGGAATAAAACTGTCTACAGTAATTCACTCTGGAACTTTGTTGAGCAACAAGATAAGTATTTCTCTAAAAATCAATTTTCGAGAAGAGACAATGGAAACAAACCTAAGTGCTAGTTTGAACCAACCCCACAAGGCTTCCAGGGAAACCACCGAGCCTAAGAAGCACTTTATTAGCCAGCAGGGGGGGGTCAGGAGGACCAGCCCTATCATTGATTGAGGTTGGAGGATGCATCCACAGCTGCACTTTCTCTAAATTTCTAAGAGTAAATATGCACCTTTGAAGTAGGGGGTGCCTAGGAGCACTCCTCTGCACAGATTGTGTGGGTTTCTGTGGGGAGCTGTAGTTACGGGAAAGATCAATGGACAGGGCATTAGGGGGAAGAGTACACTGTCCAGCCCTCCAGCCTACAGAACAACTCAGCCGCTCCTAGATGGCCAGTATTATTGAGCTCAAGGCGGTTTAATTCTCCATGCTGTTTTGTCAGACTGAAGAATTCCAACCTTTCCGGCTGCAAAATGTGTTGGAGGGGGAAAAAAACAAAGATGAAATATACTATAAACTGTATGTACTGTACAACTAGTTTTCTTATTTATTCTTTTTCTTCTTAACACAGCAACTACTGTTATAGTTGTGATCCTGAGGAAAAACTGGTTTAGAGGACAAATGGATTTTAAAATGAACACTGGCTGAGCAGTTTAACTTTGTAACTTTGTAACTCTAGCTGGGTCGTAATTGTAAGGCAATTCGTATCAGACACACACACACACACACACACACACACACACACACACACACACACACACACACACACACACACACACAGAGAGAGAGAGACAGATTAATCATCTATGTAGATAACAATGTGTGATAAGTAGTGATAAGAATATCACTAATCTAATGGAACAACAATAGCCTAGACATCTCGAATTTCCTTCAAGGGGATTTTTTAAAAACAGAAATCAACTTATATTTTTGACTGGAATCGTCTTGTCTGCATAATTACTGACTGGAAAACTCCTCCGGCCACTTGGTGAAAGCATGGAAAAACCCATATCCTGCTCATTGTGTGGCTGGATGTGTGTACTTGTGGCAGGCTTTAAGTGCATTAGATGTGTGCTGGACACACAGCTTCCATATTGTGGTTTGTAAAGACTATGGAAAAGCCTTCTGGGGTAGCCACACTTCCAGATACGGCTAATCAGCTTGTGGTCGGTGCAGATCGATAAGCGAGCGAAGATTTTTAAGCTTGTTCTGTTCTACATTTGTTTTATAGTGTTTCAAACTCAGTGATGATTAAGATATAAAAAAAAAAAAAATGAAGACAATACTGAATGCAGTTAAATACTGAATTTCCCAAGGGCATCTTTATTGAGTATTAACTATAAAAAGTCTGATTAATATAAGTTTAGTTCAGTCAATAATGGGGCGAGAAGTCGCCATGTATCCTCTCCACGGCGTGTCAGAGTGTAGTGCCTCTCCGCTCCCAGGTGTCGTGAGGGTTTTGGCTCCACCAGGCTCGGGAGATGCCGCCAGAGAGAGTTAGCACTTACAACCCCTGTCACACTCCACAAAACCCTGTGTCACTCAAGCACAGCCCGCGTGGCAGCTCTGGCATTAATGGAGACATTGACATCTTCCGACAGAGTGTTTATCTAATACTAATGCTAAGCAACCGGAGCCAGTTGCCCCCACATGGAGCCATCAAACCCCACTGCGGACTTCAGTGTCTGGCGATCACACTAGTTTTCCCATTCATCCCTCAAGACTGAAAGAATTCATAACAATGACTTTGCTGCTGCTCGGTGTCATGTCTGGTTTTTATCAGTCCGCTAGATATTCCTTAGTCCGCCAGCGCGACTCATGCTTCACAGGTGCTTTGGACAAAGTTGAGTCAAATTCTGACTTATTGCAGGAAACATCACCTGTGCATGCTGGCGTGAATTTCTGAGCTCAGGGCCTCCGGCAAAAGTTGTTTACATATTTCTGCTGCAGTGTAATTCTCAGACGTTTTTTTCCCCACACACACACACACACACACACACACACACACACACACACACACACACACACACACACCCTGACTCTTACAGATACAGATCCAAGCATGTGTCATACATCCTTGTAGAATAACATTTAAACACTTTTTAAACACTATAAGGAAACATTTAAAGAGTCCTCATATATTCATGATATATCATATACATACATCGCCTCTTTGAATGCTATGTATTGTACATTTGGGTTTAAAAAAGAAAATGGTCAAATCATTTTTAGCTGAAAATAAGACTTTTAATAAGACCAAACTTACTGTGCGATATACGGTGTAATGCATAAAGGGCCACAAAAATTCCTATATGCTACTATACGTATCAAAGACTGATGATGGGTTCATGAAGTGTATGGAGCTATCTTTAGAGGATTGATTTCCCATACTGCCACGCAGTTGGCTGCATTTATATTCCATGCCTGTGGCTCCGTGACCCCTGGTTCTTCTTTGATGTGGCAGGCAGAAGCACAAACCAGGATGAGGCAGAGAGAGAAGGCTGAGGGATAGCAAAAGGTGACGCAGTCTACAATGGGAGGGAGGGAGGGGGTGAGATTTTTCATATGGTGCAGGTTTCTTGGAGGGATGAGCGAAAAGGGATGAGGATGAGAGGAAGGGGATGAGGGAGTGTGAGAAAGAGTGGTATGAGTTTGCGGGGAGCGGTGGAAACCAATGAAGCCATCATCTGACAGATCTGGGAGAGTTTGCACAGAGGGCGGGTTGGTGGTGGTGGGTGGGCAGGAGGGAAGCCAGGCCGAGGGAAAGGGATCGGGTGATGGTGGGGGGTTGGGAGAGGGCATGACGGTGGCGCGAGCTGATAGAGATGTCAGCGCCGCTTCAGTAATCTCACGACGGCTGGCTGCAGCGAGGGGCCATCGAGGGGCCCACAAGAGCAGAGACATGATAGAGCAGACCACCCCGACAACAGTAGCAGGGGGCCAGGCAGTATGGACAAATCAAAGCGGGAAGAAGTAATTTTTGAGAAATTACAGAAATCTCCATGGAAATTAGCATGAAACACTTTCTAATCTCTTGCTTTTCACCATGGACGATAGGGGTCAGTGCTTCAAGTTCTCCGGCGCTTGCTTTCTCTTTCTCTCTCGCCCCATCCCTAATTTCATTATTCCCTCTTGATTTTTTTTCCTTCACCCTCCTGCTTTTTATGTATTCTCATTTTACAGCCTGACACTCCGAAATAGCCCCTCCCTCCGCTCATATTCTTCAACCGTTCATTTGCTTGAACCCTTTTCATTGACCACAATTAAACGTTTAGATTTCAAAGGCAAATCAAGGCAGAGCCAAGCCATGCCCTCGGAGTGACACGGGATCAAGCTGTTGGGTTCTTTGGAGCCTCAGATGGGGTGAATCCCCCAAGATTTGTCCTCTGCACCCTTCCTTTCGTTCTTGTGGTGTCTGTCAGAGCTCAGAACACTGTTCAAATGAATGGGAGGAGTGAGGCACCCCGAGTTGTGACCATGTGGTTATTGGTAATCAACGGCTATTGCGGCCATTCAATGACGCCCGAAGCCGTAACTCGCCTCACGAGGAATAGCTCGGGACAAAATGCACAGAAAGAAGTAAAAGGAGTGGAGCAGCATTGAAGATGTGCAAACTATAATTCCTTTTGTTAATGTTTTGTGTTTAATTAGGAACGTGAGGCGAGTGTTTCGCCAGCTTTCCACTTTTTTAAATAGTGCACAACAACTGTGTTTTTATATATCGCAACAACCTATTTTCCTGTTTGATTGTTTTTTGGTTAAATTTCCTATTATTATTATTATTAAAATTATTATTATTATTATCATGATACATTTTTCATTATTACTACTTCTACTAAATGTCTTGTTACTAACTATAGGTGTTACTTAAAGGAAAACAAAGATGCAGTTTTTTCCCCCCATTTCCCGATTTTTGCCTCCATGGCAACGCAGACTTGTCCTCTTTCATGGCCGTGGTCGTATCACTGAACATTCTGCTGAACACGGCCGCTCGTGAGCCAGACTGTGTTATTGTTCTACACACAAACAGTTTGTGTAGGTTTCAAGGCTGGACGTACTCTTAAATGTTATTTACAACCTAAATCATTTTAAAATCTCACATCTCAATCTCACATCATGTAAATACATGTGTTTTCATCCTGAATTTGTTCAATTCTGTGTTAAAGGGTTGATTTATATTATAATCAATATATTACTATAAATTATGCATTTAAAAAAAATGTTTTTTTTACATACAACTTTCTCACAATTTGGAGACAGCAAAGAGAAGGAGATTCCAGAGAATTCACTCGAGGGGAAATCCAGAAGAGACCAGGGGGAAGCGTCTATAAAACAAGAGCCAGTGGGGAAGAAATAAACTGGGTCACCTTTCTGTCCGGTCATACTAGAATATGGAAAAATAACTATACTTGTCAACACAGAAACAATTTATGTGAAGTTAACTTAACTGCTTCTGTCAGTGATTTGCAGTTTTCATACAATTTTTTATTTTAATGCATCGACACAGGATTATTCTGAATGATGAACGCTGCTCTTCTACGTCTGCCTTATTAAATGAAGACACATAAATTCACTAATAGGTGGAGTGGACAAGATAGAAATAATGGGCATTAGGTCTGAAAGAAAAATAGTGGCATTTGATTAGCATTACATTGTATGCTGATTCATGGGGAATAGCTATATAGTGACGCTGGTAGAGGAGGCTTAATTAGAGTGCTTGCAGACTTGGCACATTGCAGTGACAAGCAGCAGAAATGTGTGTAAGATATAGAAACCCTTCTAACCTCTAGTTAAACCCTCTCTTCCATTCTAACAGTTTGCCCTCTAATTAAGCTCCAGAGTTGGGTTGTCAAGTTTTTTTTAACCATTCATTGGCAATTTTGCTAATTGCAGCCAAAGAAAATGACATTATTCTCAAATATCACAATATTGTGTAAAATGCGCTCATGTTAGAAAGAAGTCTCGGTAAGGACGAATGGTAGATTTGAGGAAAAGTTTTTAAAATTCCCACTGAAGCCTAAGAATCTGTTACTTTCACAGTATTTATTTGTCTTTAAATGTGTATAAATAATGCAATTAACTGTAAAATGCAATTTAGTTTTGGACGATTGAATGTTTTATTGAATGTTAGAATATTGTCTGAAGTCTTACGCACTATATTAGTTTTTTAAGCCATAGCGCACATTAAATACGATCTAATTTCCTATGAAGCTATTGTTGAAGTGTTCTGAAGAAAACTAACGTGAAAATAAAGATGCAGAAATGTACACCTCATTTAACCCAGATGGTGCAGACGTTTGACAGGGCCCGGCTGTACCTGCTCCCAGTTGCTGTTCTACCAGTAATAGATAGATGGCACTGCATCCAAGGTAGAGCAAAGGGCTGCAGACTTCTCTCCACCGTCTCTCAGGGTCTTACTCTCATTATCCATCCGAAAATTAACCTGTCAATTTATCAATCAACACCATCTTGAGTTTTCTGCCTCCTGTTTGGCGACTAGCACCGCGGCAACGCCGACACACAGATAACCAGGAGGTATGTGTTTGTTAGTGTAGTGAATGAGTGCATTATCACTTAAATTACTGCTATGAATCACAATTGCTGCCAGGCTGTTGATAAGAGGGAAATACACAAGCAATTTGATTTTAAAGTATATATCTGTTTATGTATTCTTTTGTGTGTCAGGAAAAATAAGGTCAGGGCCGGGCGGTCAGTATTCCTGCTTTGTTGCACAGACGTTTCTTTAAATGTCCAGGTTGTGTTGTAAAGACTGAACTCTCTGTGTACTATACCACTGCCCACATATAGAGTAAATGACAAGGTTGCATTTAATTTATCAATTATAAATATTGTACACAGTGTATTACAATTTTTAACAGTACATCAGAATTAATAATCCATTAAAGAGAAGACATTATTAAAAGTCATACAAAATAAAATGATAATAATAAAGATGATAATCATTTTCAATAGTTCACAATTACCCAAAAAGTATTATGAAAATTAACAATCTCTTTTTAATGAACAGAATCAATACAAGCACAATATTCTGACCACTTTGATCTTTCAATTATTTATGGAAAAACAGAGGTGTTAATTTGTTTTATATTTTGCTTGTTCAGTCTTCATTTTATTAGTAATTTAGAAAAAACAATATCAAGTATTTTGTGATCGTTTCCAGAAATAATACAGAATTTCACGTGTAAATATCAAAATTACAGTTAGAAAGTATTTCAAGGACATTGCACACATTGCCTAATTCTTCTCTATTGACTTTGGAGTTACTGTTACAACTGCTCTTAGAAATATCTAAAAAAGGAGGCGGATTGAAAATGTGTGTTTGCATGCTCAGCATGCTACAGAGTTATAATAAGCGCTGGGACATGTCTTTATCTCTAAATGGGTTATAATGTGATAAGCTAAACTAGACCCTCAAAAATCCCTACCAAGTGCAACCGCGGGTGGGGGACCTCAATTGCTTCAGTTCATTCGTCTTTTTTCCCCCTGGTATTTTCTTCTTCTTCTCTGTTCAGTTTATTAGCCGCTACACAACAGGATCACTCGGAAAATGGAGGGACGCGAACAGAACCAGATAGGGGCTGTGAATGGCAGGAGGGACTTTTCTTTTTTCCAATTGTTGTTATTTGCAAATGGCCTTATTGTGTGGAGGTGTCGGACAGGGGGGCGCTAGTGAGGAAAAATGGCGGAGAGCATTTCAAAATGCTGACACAAAGACGGGAGAAAAAGGAACACAACATCTGGTAATTTGTTTCAGCAAGCTTAGCCTAATGATGTAAGCAGATTACTTTCCTGCAGAGTGGGAGAGGTGCATAGAGGCTTTTTTTCCCATTTTTTTCCATTGTGCCCCTCACGGGTCTGCCCCATCAAAGCTCGAGACAGAGGCCCCTGCCATGCAGTTAGTTCATATTGTTGACTCTATGTATGCTCTTCCATGCCATTTGATAATTCACATACCCACCAAGTGGATTATGATCAGATCAGAAAATTGCTTGGCACACAGTGGGGGCTGGGGGCTCGCTTCGCAGCCTATTTTACCGCCTTTAAAGGGGGAACCTCCCTGACTATTGGAGGTGGGATATAAGCCACTCAATGCTGTGGGTGCCCCTGGCCTGATTTGCTCCCTCTCCTCATTGAGCAGAGATCAGTGGTATGCCCAGACTGAAAGCGAGGGCAGGAACCCGGTGTGATGAAGGACACTGGCTCCCAGTCAATGTGTGGAGGAGACTGGAGGATGAAACACACCATTAAGACCAATTTGGAGTGTTGCTCTAAATTTCAGCAGGACTGATCGATCCTGACAGGAGGGCATCGTACCGCCTGCCAGATCACTTAAACCACTGCCCCTTGTTTCACGTTACTTAATGTCATGTCATTGGCTATCATTCCCAGTCGAACCGTGAGCTGCTGGATTTCATTTCAATTACTACTTGTAGGATTACCTTTTATTTTTACACATCAGTAATCAATGAGGATTTTGATAATAATGTCATAATGCAATCTCAGTATTGCATTCTGCCTTTTTTCCCCTCTATTCTTAATCCAAAGTGAAACCCTCTGAGACTAGCTGTCCTGTTGGTTTATTGATTTTCCTCCCTTGCTCTTTGAACGCTGGACAGAAACTTGAGAGCCAAGGTACAGCAAAGACACTATACCTTACTCAAGGCTTGAACCAGCAGACAGGTATTCTACATGACGGCAACAGTGACAGATATTTCTTTCTGGGCACATTTCATTCGTAAATTCAGATCAAAGTTCTTTTTGCCGAATCAAAGAAGACAGATATCCCAAATATGAAAGAAAATCTGAATGAATTCAAAAGAATCTGTCGTACTAAGAAAAGAAGTGTTTAAGATGAAACAAAAATAAATCATTGATAACAAAGTGCGATAAGAATAAGTGTTCACATATTTATTTTTCTGTTTAAATTGTACAATATTATATTTAATGCACATATTGCCGGGAATGTCCTGCCGTATATAAATCGAGATTGTGTAGGAGTCTGAGCAGACGCTGTGTGTTATTATTGCAGTGCTACTATCTGCCGGCGTGTGCTGACATTTTATATGCCATCTATTTATTAGTTGGGATGTTCATTGAAGCAGCTCAGGTTAAGTATCTTGCTCGGTGTCTGACTGCAGATATTGAACCTGCAGCCCTCTTGTCCCAAGTTCAGTTCCCTAACCACAACCAGTTTGCCCCTTTGAAGGATGAGGTCTCAGGAAGAGTGGTGCTATGTATACCACACAGACAGTGATCTATTCTGTGTCTGATATCATGTTGCTCCTTGTCACTGACTGATGTTACCTGCATCCCCCCGCGATGATTAGATCCATGACTGCGCCCACAGTTCCCTTATAAAATCACTTCCTTTCTTTTAACCCACAATACACCGAGTCCTCTATCAGAGGAGTGAATGAGTGAAGTTATTTTAAAGCATGATATTGCTTTGTTGTGTGCTGTCACTCCGTCCTTGACAAATGTTCCTCAACTGAGCTGGTGACATGCTCCACTGTATAAATGGGTTATGAGCCAGAATTTAAGGTATGTAAGTCACCATGCTCCGAGACATCTGCTTAGCACATTCACATGTAATGAAACATAATGTAATAAAAATAATGGAGGCAACACAGATTTATCTGCCATTATGAGCATCCTTGCTCTGCTTTACTGCCACCTTCCACCTGCAGCCTGACAACAAGAGGGGTTTTGAAAAAGGAGAGCTGTCCTCAGCAGCAGAATTCATATCGGTGCTGTCAAAGGTTCTGCATTTGTTTCCTTTCAGAAACATGTTTTTATTACCCGACTTTACTCGTGATGAAGTAGATTTAGATGAAGTAAAAAAAAAAGTGAGATCTGCTCATTCAAAAATAATGTGTCACTGGGGCTATTTAACTGCATTTAATTATTTCTTGCACTGCAACTGTCTTTTCGTTTTTTAAGTTTAGGATTAAGTGTAACTGGGCAAATAATTAAATAAAAATGTAATTCTTTTAGCAGTATTTATATTTTTTCACAAACTTTAATTAATTAAATCAAACAGAAAAATATTAAACATTTGGTTTAGTGTATAAATATTCAAGCATAGAGTCTGAAGTCTGATTTGGTCCATGATGAGGGAAGTGGGCTAGTAGCCCATTGTACCTTTTAATGATTTGTGTGGTGTGTATCTTCAGGGGCTGTCTGTGTCACCAGCTGAGGCGTTAATACAAATATAGCAGATAATTTGTGAACTAACCGGTTTTTAAGTGGCTTTCTCCAAAAGTGTGACAGGCAGGTGGGGAAACATGGAAGAAGTAATTAGGTATTTGCTGCCACTGAACCATCCTGAGGATTCAGATTTTTTTTCAGGTGACACAAATTTTAAATCGACGGATTCTGGTCTTTTTTTCTTTTCTTTTATAGGATTATTTATGTATTCATTTATTTATTAGCCATCCGCCCATCTCTGACAATTGGTATAAATAAGAATGAAAAAGACAACAATTCATTCTACAAAAAGAACATCATTAAATAATCTCATTAGTTTGAGCTGTTTTCTTTTAGAAAGAAATAGTTGGGCAATTGATAAAGTCTAAGCGCCACCTTCACCGCCTCTCCATTTTGTAATCACAGGCAGTTTGGCAGTGCAACGTAATTAGTTTGCACGCCAGATTTCCCATGAGTCCCAACCTAGCTCTAAGCCAATCCCTTCCTCATCAGCAGCCCAGAGACTAAACACCTACTTTATCTGGTTCCCCCAAGGCTGTCCATCCATGGGGAGTCAGGGTGCCCTCAAAAACATTGCCAACGAGGGCTCCAGTGCCTTAGGCTGGTACGGGTGAAACTTCAGATGGCAGATGGCATAGGGAGAGAAAAGGAGCATATCTTTAAGGTAGAACTGCCAAACCCCCCCAAAAAGTGGAACATCATATCCTAGAGCCTCACGTCCCGGGGCTGAGATTAAAGCATGAAATATATGTTGAGAGGAGCCACAAATGTCTTCATTTCAAATGCTGTAAGTGATCAAAGTGTCTGATGTGTGGAGGCATGCTGCAGGGTATTTTCATGTTGTCACCAATTGACAATAACCAAGGAAATGTTTCACAGCTTGTTCAAATGTCGCCATTGATAAACGGGACTGCTGGAGTTGAGTGTCATATATTGCAACAGCTATCTGTTGTAGGATAAGTTTGATTTATATCATGCGGACGTCAGTATCACAGCATGATCTCTACACATTATAATCTATGTTCTGAATTTCAAAGACGCTGTGAAGGCCAGTCTTTTGTCTCCGTCACTCTTTTGATCGCAAGTATTTGCAGATATGTCTACATCAGAATTGCCTCTGCCAGTCAACAGCAAGAAGTGATCGGGCAGTTTTTAATACTACTAGGCCCATCTGGGAGAAGGACCCTTTTCATTCGACATACTTGGCTGCTTGTCGCCTCACCATAATGGGCGCGTTGAACGAGCTCTGAAGCAATAGCCAATTAAATGCCTTGAAGGGGATGCCTCGAGGCCCTGCATGAAAGGCTTCAGGTGTGAAATGCTTGTTTTTCAAGAGTGCTGCAAATGTTGGCTGCTTTCAAGTTTGCTATTGCCCTGCTGGCTTCCCCTTGCAGCCCACCCCAGCAGCCCTTCTCCTGTGGAGGAGGGTAGAGGGTAGAGGTGATGGGCAAGAGAAGACCACTTAAGTACAATTTTCTATTCAGCGTTCCAAACCTGTGCACTCTCGTGTTTTTCACCGCTGCCTCGTAACAGTGAACAGAGTTTCAGATGATGCAGACAATAGCTTTTTAGTGCACAATGGAGAGAAGAGGAGAAGCTGAAGGGCAGACAGGGGGAAATATGGATGAGACAGAAAGTCTACGCGTGAATCCCAACCAGAGGCGGCAGTGGCCGGGCCGTGGCAGGGGTTGGCTGGGTGGAAGGGGGCTTAAAAGGAGATGGATTGTTTGCTAATTGTGGTCATTTCTGACCAGACCATGACAGGTTCAATGGCTACTTTAATGCGTTATTGAATACAACAGAAACTTGAAATGCAATGGGGAGAGATGCTTCTGTTTTAGGGATTGGTTTTCAGCCTCCTTCAGGGGAGGCAGGAATGTTCATTCATTGCTCAAGTGTAAGAATAAGCCGCCTCGTCTCTGTGCAGTAAATGGTTGTTACTGTCAACATTTACATCTGAGGAGTTTATAACCAGCCTGGACTGAATTATCCAAACTGCTTTATTTCTGTTTCTACTTCTTTCAGCACAGAAGTAGGGAAACAGTCTTGGATCACTGAGGAGCTACATTAAAAGATCCCTGCGGGAACCAAGAGGGGATAAATCCAGGGGATATTAATCTTATTAGGATCATACATCACCAGGATGTCAGGTGAAGAGACAAATGAGGAGCCTGTTTATCTGAGCTAAGCTATTGTGGTTTACCTAGCCATTGCTCTGGGCCCATATTGCCACTAATAAATTGGTTAAGTCTGTGCAGAGTGATTGTAATGAAGTTAAGGGACTGGCTCGTCTGAGCTCTCGCTACTACGGCCAGCATCCTCGCATCCCCCCTTTTATCAGTCCAGATTGGGAGAGCCCTTTCGATAAGATGTAGAGAGGAGAAATCAAAATAAATGGAGTCCATTAAAAGCAGCAATGCATCAACTGCTTGATAAAGTGATTAATAAACAGGCCGGGATTGTGATTGATTAAAGCATTTAATCAAACTGTTAAAAAAAAAAGCCCCATTGGCAACGGTGCATGGATGTCCTGCATGTTTTAAATGTATAAGACGCTACCTAGCCATTGTTTTTGTCCTTTCTCGTATTACACAGCTATGCTGATCTGAGGCATTTAAAACGTGTCATTGTTTGGTTAAAAGAATACAGTGCTCTCACATCTTTACATAAATGATCAGAAGTTTGCCCTGATGCTGAGACGGTGTGCCTCTCTCAAGTCTCTGCAACATTAGTTCCCCATTTAGACAAAAGAGCAGTGATTGACTTAAGTGGCAACATGGACTCATTACAGATGTTTTGAATATGCCCACATACGCTCGCATTAGACTTCCTAATGCTCAGTAATCAATGACTCAAATCTTGTGCAATTTCTAAGGTGGAGGATGAGTGGGCAGTGACAGACAGGTGGTAATGTTTGTGAGACTTAAATGTCATTCAAAGTCACTAATGCAAAGGGAAACACATAGAACAGATTGACACGCCGGGCTCGCTAAAGTTCAGCCTTGATGTATAGCACATTAGGATAGGAAATTACAGATGTTGTAATTATCAGCAATGAGTGACCCCATGCGTAAGAGGATGTCGGGTTAAAGTACTTGTACTTTGCTTTTAAGATGTGTAGCACAAGAAAAGATTGGCGCGTATCTGCAAATGGCATGCTTTTATTGAAATGAATGGGGCAATTTGGGAGAAAGTCATGTTAAGAATAATTTCCACATCGGAAATATATGCTTTTTATTCACCTTCATGAGCTGCAGAGTTGGGAAGAGGCGCATTTATTCTTTCACTTGTTATCACAATTTGCGTCTAGTACATAGATTCACGTTGATGTTCTGTTGCTGAACAAAGGAATCGTCATACTTTGAAAACGACAAGTATTGTCTTACGCTTATTTATAGACCTCAGACCTGCATATACGTCATCCTTGTGGCTTTTGTCAAAAAAATACATAAAAGAAAACTCGATACATTATAAACAACAGTATATTGCAGGGGGAAACATAGAGGCCATATAGCTGTTAGAGATCATGCATACCTAGAGATTATGTGCACAGGATTTTGACCCAGCATATGTTTTTTGTCATTGACTCTATCTCGTCTCTGGAGAACGTATAATTTTATGCACTTTGTTTCGGTATTTCCATTTTATAGTATGCATTTTCTTTAGCTGTCTTCTTCTACTCCTCAATACCCCAGAGGAGGCATTACTTTATTATTATTATTCCACCACATCCACCTGATAGCTGTAGTTACTAGTTATTTGACAGATTAAATATGTATAAGTAAAATTCAAATGACTTTATAAATATGATGTACTGCATACAACTAGATGTAGTTATATTTAAATATATATATATTTTTTTAGCAGTAAATGAATACCTTCTCATAATTGCACCAGGATTCATAATTGGATTATGGATCCTGGTGCATTTACATTTAGGATTATTTATCTAATATTTCAAAATAAAATGAGCGGTTTTAATTTTTCATATTTGAAGAATGTAGTTTTGAGGTCAGACTTTTTCTTGAGTATTTTCACAGTCTGGTCTTTCTTTTGTTCTCCATAGAAAACACTCTGAACTCTCCTTCCTCCACCGAGTAGCAGCACAGCAAGTTATCTCTTTCTGTACAGTTCTGTGTGGTGGCAGCATTTTCACTGAAACAAGAGAAGTGTCAGTTCTGCCACTGGGCATTCTGGAAGTCCACTGACTTGAGTCAAGCCACCATTGTTGAACCTGTTCTCCCGGATCTGTGTCAACCTGAGGCATTTCTCAAGATGGACTCGCCCGTCACACAAATGCATGTGAATACAACCCCTTGTTTTGTGCTTATGATTGCTCGTGTTCCTTTGTCATTAAGCTTGAAATGACGAGACACATTAGTAATAGACTTTAATTTGTTGTTTTTTTTGGAGTAATAAGCATGTGACACGTGGAAATTACCAGATACAGTGCGTCCTATTTAATCTGAAGTCTCCTGCAAATGAATAGAAGTCAAATGAATGACACATGAATGACTTGTTAATTATGCAAATGGAGTGCTGCAGGAACCTGGTAAGTTGCGGGAACTCTGTCATCTAAAAGGGTATGGCGAGTGCGATAATGTAGCGGCTTGGCACGGCTCTCTTGATGTAATGACAGGTCAATTTGACTGGCTTTATGCTTTGCACCCTGGTTCTTTTCTCTGGCTCTGGTGTGGCTGCCCCTGCCGCCTCCGCCGCCACCACCCCCCTCTCTCGTGTCCCTTGGACTTTGATTTCTCCTTTGTTCCACTGGCTCCACTACTGACACTTCCCAAGAATAAGAGATGCCACGCAGCCATGACCCTTTCACACCACACCGATGACCTCTGTCTCTGCCATGCATGACCCCTCACCTAGAAGCTGACAGCTTGATTAATTGAAGAATGTTATGATTTATGAGTATCTTCTCAGCATGATTAACAAGGCAACAGGTGGCACAACCAAACAGCTAGCAGGAACATTTCTTAGAGAAGGGAAACAATGGAGGATTATATTTAGAAACCGTGTTTTGTGCAACGATGACTGTTGCTTTGGTTGAGTCGTAGATCATTTTGACTTTTTTGTCCACCACTGCAGTTCGGATAACTTAACAGAAAGGTTTCCTTTGTGCCCAACTCGTCAGACCAGTCAGACACACAGACAGACGTCATACACTAACAATGTGGCTGAACACAAAGTTAATCCAGTGGATCCCGTGATGTTCAACTCATCATATGTTTGGTCCCAGTTTTTGCCTTGGTCATTGAAAACCTAAAGAGTAAAAGCCTCAAAATTCGACAAATGATGAAGGTTGTTTGCAATTTCTTCAAAATAAGGAAATCCTCTTTTAAGTCGATGTAATTGCGAATGCACATGACTACAGATGACATTTTTCCTGCTTGACTCTAGAACGTAGGAGGGAGCCGTGTCAGTCGTGACACCGGGCCACATCCAATTGTCGACCCAAATGCTTTGCGAGTTAACTCACCTGACAGCTTCCAAGATAAGTCTGTCTTCTGGTCGAGACACTTAACTGCGTAATGGAAGTTGGTGGTCCAACTCAGGTGACAAGGGGATGGGGGTGTCGAGGAGGTCATGCGAGACCTTCTCATCAACTAAGTCAGTCACAGAGGAGGACTATAGAGCAGTCTCTTGACACAGTGTCACCGGCGGACTGTCCAGCTGAGTGAAAGCGCATGGTAAGATGTGGCCTTTTTCTTTTGACATGGATTTGCTCTGACCTTATAGTTTCAGGCTGTGACAACTGATGGATGATTGATGGTGCCGTCTCAGCAGTGTCGGTAGAAAAGCCGGGGCACCTTGGAGAAAGTGTTTCTCTGACCCACAGTGACCCGGCTCTAACTTCTGTCCAACAACAAAAGATGGTCAACTATGCCCATCATCGTCCCTGCTTCTGAGAATTGTCCATGGAGTATTCGTCCAAAAGGAGGTTATGTTTTCACCCCTGACCGGTTTTTTTTGTTGGTTGGTTTGTTCAATTTGAAGCAAGATAATGCAAAAGCTACTGGAAGGATTACCATAGAACGTGATGCGGTATGGGTCAGGGAAGAACAGATTGAATTTTGGTGATGATCTGGATCAGAGGGTGGATACAGGAATTTTTTTTCTTTCTTGAGCATGTTGAGATTTGTTGATGTGTTGTAAGAGGGCTTTTTTTTGGTTCTGTTTTCATTTATTAAGTCATGGATCTTGATGAAAAAAGGTATTAATATCTTTGAGTTATTGCAATTTGTTGCAGCTTGATTAAAGGGGACTATTGGGCCTTGGCAAAGGTCTGTGCTCTACTGAATGCCATTCTAGTTTCTATTGTTTTAAAATCCTGCTTGTTGCTTCTCACCTCACAAACTATCATAGCAAGACTCTTATACTTGTAATACTAGAAAAACCGCTGCACCATGTGAAGTTGTCGTGGCTGAAACCTCCCTGGGTGAAGAAATGTTGTGGTGTTGTGTTTACAAAGAATTGCCATCGATGAAAAATTAATTATTGGAGAGTCAGCAAAGGTTAATTTTCGTCAGAAACCTTTCGATCTGGAGCAGCTGACCCCGGCAGTGCTGGTCGCCGCACTTGTGCCTCGCTGAGGTGACACATGCAATGACCTGTGACATGGGCAGTGACAGCAAAGTAAACTGGGGCGTGCTCCCCTGCCTCGCCGTGCCTGGAGAGCTTAGAGGGCTCCCGGCTGAGAGGAGCAGGTTAAAGCACAGCGCTGCTCCCTTGTCACCAGCCCAGTGATCAGTAGCTCTGTCCTCCACAAACACTTCCCGGTCCAGCCACCCACCTCTGTTGTCTCCTAGAGACGGTGCTGCCCACCGCTGGTTGCCCCATATGTTTGGGCTGCACACAAGGTGGTTTCTCGGATACTGTGGTTGCTAATTATAAATTTAATTTGCATTTTAATTAGAATGGTGGAAAATTAAAGCCTGCCAGCTGGAGAATTTCAAAATGCTTTCCCTCCCTCCTTTTTCTCTCTCTCTCTCTCTCTCCCTCTTCTCTGCTAGTTTAGACTGAGAACAACTCTGTCCTGTATTTGTTTATATGAGCACAGCGGTGGCACCACCACCTTCTCAATGAGGGACCGTGTGTGGTGTCATTCCCCAGTTGTTCTTTCGATATGTGCACTGTTACACCAACTTTCTACATATGTGTTATGAAAACACCCATGTTCACCAGGCACATCTCTCCCAAGGAAATAATTCATTGCTCATTTGATACTGCGCATAATTTAGTTAAGATCATGAAACTCATTGGAATATTATACGAATTCTAATAAGTTATTGAATATCTTCTTTGATAGTTTGATTAGTAAAGCCAGGTTCATATCCCTGTCACCGTGCTAAGTTGACACACTTTACACATGCTGGGAAGAAAGCGATCTGCATGTGTGGGCCGGTAATATCATTCACTTTTGGTCATTATTTTCCAATCTCCATAATTTGTCCCGTTGCCGTGTTGTTCCCCCTTGGTCATTCTCATTCCCTCTCTCACCACCCACGGGTGTCCTTGCTCAATAATTGTCATTAATTGATTGACAGCTCTGATAGACCCATCTAACCTCAGTTCTGCTCTTGTGTCTATGTTTTAAATGAGAGCTTGTACATCCAGTGACCTTGTCTGCCCGTCAGCTGTCAGCGAATGTGAAGCCAATCCAGTGAATGTCTCACCTTAGCGAAGTAGACCGCACTAAATGATTGTAATTGGTTGGTGGATCTATCTGGCGTTGCGTTGCGCCGTGCATGGTGAAAGCGGGTTAAAGTTTTGTTTAAACTCTTTGTGTGGAATGTAAATCCAAGTTATGCATTTATCTCTAGAATCTCCCTTATAATCTAATCTCCATCACACTTTTAGTCCAGTTTGCGTTTTCATGCATTTAAATGTTACCCAGGACTGGGCCATTAAATTTGACAGAATTCAAAGATGAGCTTTGGAAACTCATGAAAGCAGGTGAATCCTCTCATGGAGCAGTTTCTCTAAATTCATGTCAAATTATATGTAAATAAGAACTTTCAACAGAAAAATTCACGCCTCAATTTCCTTTGAGAGCAATCCAAGAAATACTGAGATGTCTAAGATGTGAATCAAAGCCACGAAACTGAATATTGGAACATTATTCCCACATTCACGCTTATTACCATTAATCATTTTTCTTGCTGTAAAATTAAACAGCTTTTTTTTTTTTACGTAAACATTCGCGGTTCTCCAGGAGGCAGCTCCACCTTGTTTGACGGCCGAGACTATTTTTTTCTGTACAATAATCCATGCATGTACTGTGTCCCAGGCACATGTAATGTCTGACATTCTTCCAGGTTGGTTTGGCTTGGGAGGCTGCCAGCCCCAGTTTTGCACCTCTTTGCAGGCCCAGTTTGATGTGGTGTGAATAACATTCAGACATACACACACGCCCTCATTAGCATTCATTCAGGGAAGCAATGCAGGACACCCTCTCTGCTCTGAGGGTGGCATTTGGCAAGGGCCAAATACACCTGGCAAAAAGTCCCCCATATTTCCCCCTGCTTGTCATGTTCATCACATTTTGTTTTCCATCGTGCACACAAAAACAGCCTTTGTTTCATCCAAAATCGTTTCGAGGATGATTACTTGACATAAAGAATTATTTATTTTCTACTAAAGTAAGCGATAATCACATCTTAATACTGCAGAGTCCCATCTAAATGCCAGAGACAATGCAACTCGTACAAAGTCTTTGATGTGATACAGTGGGGAACATCTCTGTAAGGCTGCGATTAGACTAATGATTAAATTGAAAAATGAAAGCACAAGAGAACAGTCCATTCAGTGACCCTGAGAAGTCTGGCATGCAGCAGCTTCTCCCTCTAAGGCATGGATCCATCAGCCTTAGTCTGGAGCAACTGTGGCTATGTGAAAAAGGCTTGGCAAGAGGAAGGCACACATTCTCCAGATCTGAATCTGTGCACTGCTGTGTCTGTTGCTCTGTAAAACAATCCCTTAGTCTCGACATGTCCACCCTGCTCTCTGATCTGGAGCATTACTGTTTATGGACTGCATGTTGCAGCAGCAGGTTCCAGCATGTAAATCTCGACATCCCAGAATATCACTGCAGAAGGCGATAGAGGGTTTTTAAAGGCTTTGCACTAATTAACAAATAAAGTTTTAGGCAAGTCAGTCAAGATTCGAAGGCCTGCTTTTTTTTTTCCTATTAATTTTCTAAACACATATAGAAATCTAGTGAATAATATAATTCCTTTATCTGCAGAAAAAAGTCTTCGCAATTGGCTATTGAAGACCCCTCTCGGTTTATCTTTGTCAATTGTCAAATATTTGAGTGTATGAAGTGGTGTGATGAGGTGCAGAGACAGATATTTGAAGGGATTTTAACTCATTTGAGCAATTACATGCTTAACTGGCCCAAGATAATCTGTCATCCAAAGCTTCTGTCTCGGGCTCTCCCTCTCTTTCCCGATCCTCCACTCTCTCATACCCTCCTACGTGGCACAAGAGAAGCTCAGAATAGTGGGATTTAGAGCACAAAAGCTTACCCTGAATGGAATGAAGGCCACCGAGAAATTAATTGCTTCTAACAAACAGCATGACTGCTAGCATGTTTTGTGTCCCATTCTTATCAGCCTCCAGAGGTAGTGGGGTGGGCGACAGGTCTGGAAAGCATGAACCTACAAACGAGGGTGGCAGGCGGCAGAAATTTCCTCTTATATTATCTTTTATTTCGTTCAAGGATGGATGTTTATTTAAGGGTGGATGTTTTACTGTCATTCTGTTTCCAAACAGTCATAAACAGCCTGTAAACTATGCACGTCCCCATTCAATTGAAGACTATCCGTATCAATTAATTAACTGTATAGATTTGGAAAGCATTCAGGGAAGCATTAACTGGGGCAGTTATGGGATTTACTTTTGTGAGGGTGTGTGGCATATTTGCCCCATTTCTGTTCTCTGCTTGCTCCCACTCCCACATGTCACCATTCTGTCTACCACCACCAGCGTGGCATCTATCATCCACCACAGACGCCGCGGCACCCCACAAAAGGAGGCTGGAGCATGCACAAAGACATTTGCATTTTTGCATCTCATTACGGTTATAATTGCATGCCAGTGTAAGCAGCTCGCTCTCCATTATCTCACGTAATTTTATCAGTGACGTTTGAAACGTGTGTTTAAATGTCAATTATTGACTACAAAAAATGAGCGACCTTTGTGGAGTCATCTCTCTCTCTCCCTCTCTTCTCCGTCCTCAGTTCACTCCCTGTCTCGCTCTCTGTCCATGGTCTTATCTGTTCCTCGTGTCTTATGTGGGTCCTCTGACTGTTCTCCCAGCGACATGTGGACTGACTGAGCCGATCAGGACAACAGTCAGTTGACTTTCATCTGGTTATTAATGTTAATACACTCACTGTCAACAATGTGTCTCAAGATCTCATTAAAACAACGGCTCTAATGAAGAAGGCGTCCACAACAATGACAGAATGAACACCTCATCAATGATCAGTAATGAACTGGTACCAGCAGCTTTAGTTATATTGGATATGTTTGCGGATATTTTAGTCATATAGTTAATCCATGCACAGAGGCCACTGCTCATTAATAAATATATGGTGGTCCATCAAAATGATGGATTAATCAACCTTAGTTGTAACACCTTGTAGAAGATTTGTTTTGCACAGAATATTTGCAATATATTAATTGATGCACAATAACTTGGTGTCATTTTGTACTTAATTAACCTTCATTATATATATAATTTTAGAATATAGTATATATATATACTTTAAGAATATAAAACTACATATTGTAAGGTGTTGTACAGAATAGCCATCACTCAGAAAACTGTTTTAAATGTATTGTTTTTTTTATTGTTATAGAAAGAAGAGAAAAAAAGAAAGCAATATAATTCCATACAATACACAAACTGATGAGTGAGAGCATTTTAAAGAAGTGATAATGTGTAAATTCCTTTCAAGCCCGAACATTTCAGTGAAATTTACCTGTTAGATAAAAAAAAGAGGCAGACATAGTGTACATTAGATGTATTGTGGATCTTTTAAAAAAACTGAGACTTCATTATTGGAGTTTTTTAGTTGTGATATTCCAGATGCTGCATTATTACTGATTGGACAGCGTGTTCTGTTTACCTGTCTAACCTTCATCCATCAGAGCAGTTTCTGAAATCCACTTATCAATGAACAGTCTCACAGTGAATGCATCCTATTGTATCAGTAAAACTTACCTGTCAAAGCCCTCTTATTTTTTAGAGAATAACTCTTTCTTTGTGATTATAATAAGATAACTTTTTACACATCATGAAAACTAAAGAAGAAACTGTTCATGTTTTTTGTCTGTTTCCATTAGCGGGAATGTACAATCCGGTTTTGTGGGATTATTAGGATTTCTAGTAGAGAAATGGCAAAAAAAGGAAGAGGTAACTTTCTTGTATTAACTTTCAAAATTAAAAGTTTCTAAAAAATATTCTTTTATATGCTTTTGAAGAATGCAACAGACTTTGTTTTGTTTCCTTCTGTGTAGAATCTTCTTTAATCTGCTCATTATATGAAAGGTCACTTTGTTTTTCTGG